>NC_138833.1:14192571-14792571 GCF_965183815.1 Platalea leucorodia | reverse complement strand
AACTGGTAAGTGCTCCCCTTCAAAAACATCAAGCCATTTAGAAACAGTCATAAAGACCTTTGGGGAATTGTGGCTATCTTTATCTGCAGATAGCCACCAGCAGCTGTAGACAATACACATTTGAAAAAAAAAAAAAAAAAAAATCTGTAATGTACCTTAAATTCCATTGAAAAGTATGTATCTCAGTGCCAGAAGAAGAGGAATGCTTGATAAACAGGAGATCATGAAAGCTGCGGCATTCTCCAAAATGTGGAGAACAAAGACGGCTCTTTGACTGAAAGGCCATTTTTAAACATCTCTGAGATGCCTTATCTGTTTAAACCAATTTTGCACAATCAATATATTATATTGTCTCTATAGCACCAGTGGAAATTGTCTCAAACCCAGAAAACTACAGAAAAATCAACAACTGAAATTATTTATTTTAATTTTCTTCCAGTGAAATTGCCAGACTGCTGGTTGTTGCAGAAATAACGCCACACTGCTTTGTGTATAGATCTTTCTTGCCATGAGCAAGAGCAACCCTTACGTACTTACAGCATCCTGCAGGTGTTACTTTAACAATACCATAAAGACATGCTTGAATTCTTGTCTAATTAGCAGAACAGGGAGACGCGCCATCAGGCCTGTAGGTATGCAGGCATGAAAACTGCTCAAGAATAGATCCCCAATAGAAAATCCTCTGCAGCGAGTAGCTCGTTTTAAATTTTGCCTCAAAAGCCTATTGAAGCTAAGTCAAATTTCACACCAAAATGGATGGAAAGAAGGTCTAGGCTCCGGCAGCTGTGTTCCAGGTTAACTTTCTTGTGTGCTAGTGAGTACCATAAAAATCTCTTAGTAACAGCAGTATTAAAAAACCTCCTATTATAACTACATGATGAGACCACATAGACAGCTGTAATCAGCCCCACTAGACATGACACAAACATAACAGGAGAAAATTAAGTAAAGTGGAATGTATCTTCAGAGAACGGCGTTTCTTTTCTCTTGAGCTTCCTTGCAATTTACAGTCAGTATGAATGGCTGCAGTCTTAGAGTTTAAATTTATTCATATAGAAGGAATCTTATAAAATTAAGAGGAGGAAATAATTCAAATATATTAGAAAAATCTCAAGGAAAACCAACAAGCAAAAATCCTAAGGGGAGAGAGAAGAAATTTTATTCTGACAGGATTCATATTAGAGAGCTTTCATGCCTATTATTTTAGCCAAACTCCCATTGCTAATACAGATAGAGGAGAAAGCTCAGCAGAGATGGATGTTCTGCCAGAGCCACAGATGAGTTACAACAGGTCTTAAAATACGTCCTGTTTCCTTGTAATAAACTCTCTGTTCCTGTACCCGAAACCACTCTGAGTCACAGCACTGGGGTGGGGAGTGGGAGAGCCCTGACTGCTCCCCTCTGAATTTCATTTTCAAAATCATAAATATCGCTTAAAAGGAATAATATTTTTATATTAATCAGATAGAATGAGTCACATAAATTTAAGGTTTTCCATCAGAAGTCTTCGTCAGGTGAGTTCAAGCACAGTGGGAACTAGGTGTAACATCTTGCTAAAAAACCACACATTGTAGCGTATGTGCAAGAAGCTGTACATCCTAAATGTCCTTGAGAGGGAAAAGATAATCTGTAAACAGGGAGGAACGGGCTATTTCTTTTAAATGAAAGAAATGCTGGATTTTGTACCTTTGCCTAAATTTTTTTATGGGATTAAAAAAAAAAAAAAAAAGTTAATCTCAAAAAGGTTTTGGTAAACTGCCCGGATGAAAGCTGTGGCCTTCAGCATGTATGTGTGGACAGCAATACAGATTTAAAAAAAAAAAAAAAAAAAAAAAAAAAAAGATATTATGGGGATAGTCCCCCAGAATAGACCAAACTTGGTATGAAGTGATAGAACCAGTTTTGGTAGAGCCGTGAGGCACTGTGGGATGGGTTTCCTCACCAAGAAGGATGGAAGAGCACTTGAAACACAACATCCGTACGGGAACCCAGTGAGGTGGTCTGGTACACTGTCAGATGGTTGATTCAGTTCAGCAGGTTTTGTTTAAAAAAAATAAAATAAAAATGTTTTCCTCAATATTTTCATAGAAAATTCCAGACCCGTCCTTGAAAACGCTAACATGAAAAAATGAATTTAATAAAAAGCACTTTACAAGTTTAAGTGACATGCTTAGATCTCCGATACAACTGTATCAAGAACCATTAGCTTCGAAATATGTACAACTACACAGTGAATACATTCTGAACATAGACAAGGATTGATGATTAATGATCAGTTTATTAGATGTGGCAGTAGCTAATGTAGTGTCTCTAGCTCACACATTGCTCAAAACGTTGTAATTCCACTGTAAACATGAGGAAAAATAACTGCACATTGCCTGGTTTCATGGGTTTTGCCCTTGGGAGCACTCCACTTGCCGGGCATCTCTACAGCCTTGCAGCACCCACTGGGGACCAGTGGTCCCAAGCTTTGTTCTACCAGGTCACTTCCATCATTTTGCCTGCAAAATTTCCTACGCACAACACAATGGCAGCTCCTTTGACAAACAGCCCGTAAGGGCTCAAGTGCACACTACACGTAGCTGAAGCCCTTATTCTCCTACAAGCAACAAAATGAACCCTTCCCCTTGTTGATTGGAGCTCATAATTAAGCAAACACACATGGCAGTAACTTCAGAGTAACCTTGGTACGAGCGCACCACCTTCTCCTGCAAATCCAGAGATCAGTCACATCCTGCTTATACACAGAAACTTCTGCTCCAATGTGTCGGAAAGTTGAGATTTACTTATTCCTTGTACACAGTTGTGCCAGAATTATTGATCCCAGGAGTGGCTGTAACCTTTGGAAGCTATATTTTTCAATAGCACTCAGCAAAAAGAACAAATAGGATCTCAAAAAAACACAAGCCTGAGAAATCCAGCATGAATGTAGAGTCCATTTTTAAAGTGTGTGTAAAAATGCATTGCCTTTAAAACTAATGACATCCTTTTGCCCCAGCTCTTTCAGTGAATCAATGGAAGCTTTATGTCTGGAAACAGAGCTTGGCCCTGACTTTCTGGTGTTTCAAGAGTTCCTTGAACCACCTCCCTCAAGACCAGTCCTCCATTTTTAACAAACCATAAGAACAGAAGATGTGTTTTAAACCCAGAAGGTTAAATTAGACAGTTCCACAATACACGTCGGGAAAACCTCTAGTTGTGTATGACACTACACATAGCCTGTTGAAAACATACTGTCAGTGCAGATCCATGTTCAAGCTGCAATAATAAGATGAAATAAAACTACAGAACCAAAAGTGATGGGATTTTTCTTAGGAGTGAATTGAAAGAAATAAACTCTGACAGAAAACAGTATCTTAGATCACTTTAAAACATATTCCCTGGGTTTTATTATTTATTTCTGTTAAGAATGGAACAACTTAGAAAGAAATATCATGTCCGATTTCAGTAAGCTGTAACTTGCAAAAAAAAATCATGTCTGATTATCCCATTTCAGGTAAACTGTTGGTCTGAATTGTAAGAGGGGTCTAATCTTTTGCACTTATCTGGAGAACTTAATTGTCGGATGTTAACTCTGTTAATGTTTGATGGGACCACGCAAAGCGGCACACATCTGCCTTGATTCTGCACTCCAGTTAACTCATTAATTGCCATTGCATTAATCGGCCTCTCCCTGCTTCTGCAGCTGCAGAATAATGCTTGCCAGAATGTGTAAATTATTCAGTGCCCTCTTAATGCAAAGACAAACTACCAGCCTTAATATTTGCACCAGACGATACATCTTGGGTCTAATACAGCAAAACGTGCAAGGATCCCCATTTTCACACATTCCCTGTCTTATTTAACCTTATTTACACACTAGTTTAAACCTCTCTGCCCTCATTGAATTAGTTTTGCTGATACTTAAGGATGTCCTGCAGGAAGCCTCAAGGCGCATGGCTATGTCTTAAAGTAAAGACTTCTTTTTGATCTGGATATTTAAACTCTGAGTGTTTGAACAATCATCACGCTTGTATTCATCCTAATCGGAATCAGCAACATTACATGCCACAGACTCACTACCACCCACCTACTCCATCTGCTTACCTGCTTCTGCAACCTCCTTGACATACCCAGATCACCTAGAACCAGTATGGGTTAACGTCTCCCAACCTCACCCTCTGTTGATTCAAAGGCTAGGACCACTGCAACCATACAGGAATAGACCAAATTTCCTAATTCCCCTGTATACCAGTGGAAGTCAAAGGCCTTCTTTCCATTTATGCTTTTGAATTAATTTTTTCCCCTCTGTCCTTTACCTTTTGGAAACACAACCAGAAACTCAACCAGAAAATTGCATAGAAATTATCCACAAGGTTTAAATTAATAAACTGGTGTTCCTGGGGTTCAAACATGGACTCCCAAATACCAAACATTCAGATTTTGCAGCAAGAGGAAATAAACTGCTTCTGGAGCATGGAAATTGCCAGCCCAGCCCTTCCCAGGAGGAGTGACTCCAAAAGTTCTCTTCAGAAATTCATTTTTCTCTCTTGGCAATTACACAACTCCTCTATATTTCACCTACAATTTATCAAACTTAAATAAAGACATATTTTGCATCTGTTGCCTCTATACAGAGCTAGTTACATGTCACTATCATGCCATCTGAGTTATTTCAAAACAGAGCTTATACTACTAAGCCATTCCCCAGTGGCACTACATATCCAAAACAAGACTTTCTTCCCTGCCAAATCCTAACAAAATAAGTTTAGAGCACAAAGGGAGCTTCCCAGGTTCCTTGTATTCATGAATGGAGGAATGCGTGTCGTTCGGCAGACTTCAGTATTCAAATCTGCCAGGTAAAATTTCCTTTCTAACCACCATGGAGGACAATCTCTTATAGAAACCATTTTCATAGAAACTCTTGGGTTTCAGTCTGCTTGTACACTGGCTTTTGGGATTTGAGGCACACTGTACGCAAGAGCAGGCTAGCATTTTATTTAGGGAAAGAAAACCTGATTTAGTCAGAGGACCTGTCCACTTTGAATCACCATACAGTGTCGCAGATGTGAGCCACAAGCTTGCCACCTGTGTTTGGTGTCAGGTTTGTTACTTTTTTTTTTTTTTTTTTTTAATCATCTCATCTCCTTTAATTCCTCTGAGCCCAGGGAGCAGCACTTCAGATGGTAGCATTGGCGGTGAGCCTACAACAGTAAGATCTATCGGGTTTCTTCATTTCCTGGACATAATTTTTCTTTACTGCTTTTCACTAGATGAATTCTTTGTTTGCACCTCACCACGTTCCTGAACGCAATACTCCTTTCATCAGACTCAACAAGCAGCCTGCCTTTGGTAACCCATGAAAAATCACTTGTCAATGGTTTTGCAAATTTTTGAAGGACACTAAAGAGCAAAAGTAAGTTTAATTCTTCAGGATTGCTTCTTAAGCTGTGCCAAACCTGCAAACAAATTATCTGAGAGAGGAACAAAAAAGGAAAGTGTGAAACCTATTTCAACTTTCATGAAGTGAGAAGAGGCTGAAACAGCCCACGACAAGCCAGAGCAGCAGGTACATACCCGCAGAGACTCGTCCACTCTCTGGGACACCCAAATGCAGGCCCTGTGTTTAAGTTTGCAAAAGAAACACTTTTTTTCTGGAGTGGAGCACAAGGCCCAGGAGAGGGGAATGGGAGACAGCATTGCAGTGAGCTAAACAGGTCCAAAGCTCAGATTATGTAGCCTGGGAATAACACTAACCCATGTTCCTTACAACCCCTGGCTGAGGCAACTGGCACCCAGAGATGGATGGAGAGGAGTGGAAGGGATTAAAAACACCTACTTCCAATTTTCAGGTTTCCATAAAACTTCTATTCAAAGGTCCAGGCTAAACTGCATCTCCTGAAGAGGCTTCTCTGGGGTAACGTTCACAGGATTAAATCAAGTCATGTTTAGGTAGCAGTATTTGCTTAAACCCAAGTTTCCAAAGTAATTTCTTCTAATGAAACTTCAATCCATGTAAAACAAAGATTTAAATATTCTGCCTACAAATCACATTGTGCAACAAACACACGTTTATCTTGCGTAATGAATTAAAAAAAAAAAAAAAAAAAAAACACACACACACCACACCAAACTATTTCTATCTCCCATTGAGAAGAGATTTCATACATCCTTTCCACATATGTCAAAAATTGTGAAAGGATGGGGATTTTTTTTATCCTCTGTATTATTAAACATAATAGTCAGCCACCTCTAGAACCCATCATTGATTGAGATAAATGAAGCTATTTAAAAAAAAAACAAAAAACTAATGAAGTCTCTTTGGTGCCTCTGAAGCTCAGCAGTAAAGATAAATGAGAAACAATTTCTTGATATCCATTATTTTAAATTACAGATATCAGCCCTGGTGCTGTTCTCAAGGTTTATTGAATTTTCATAGAATATCATCAGCTTCTACATTCCACACGTGTAACTGAAAGCCCAGACCAATGGGTTTTTCTCTGGTGTCAAGTTTAAAATGCAGAGATCACCACCTCTGCCACACCTGGACCGCCGATTGCCACCGCAGCTGATGCGATGCTGCAGCTGAACCGCACACTCTGCATTGGCGGGGACACAAAACGGGAGAACTTCACCCCTGCTCTCGCTGTTTATTTGCCAGCCCAAGTATCTGGCAATTCTTATGGCAGATTTAGCTTTGTCACAAACTTTCTCCAGAGAATTAGTTTCTATTTAGCCCAGCGTTGATTTATGTAGTCAGTATTGTCAATGTTTTTGGATTAATGGGCCGGGGGGGAGAAAGGTTTACAAGTCAGGGCCTCAAAATGATGTTACTGGCTTAAAATTCAAATGATTTTTCTTTTGCTTGCTCTGCAATTTACCTGGTGCTCTTTCTGCTGTCCTCAAAAGACTATAAATGTGAACAGACCACAGGCTCCTCTCCTCAAACCTGGGATCTACACAGCAAACCAAAGTCAAAGAACTGAATATTTCCAGCCAGCCAGGCCCTGCCCATGAAGCCCACTGATTCTGAGCACATCCCAATGATGGGCTTACCACTCGCTGGCCCCCCACGAGATGGGCATTGCCACCCTACACCTCTTCCCGCTGCCCAAAGCTCCCACTCAGGCATAGAAGCATAATCAAGGATGTAATGCAAAACAGAGATCCTAATTCAATGCAGACATAACCCACTGAGTCACTCCAGGCCCCCTTTTCCTTGTAACCGCCGAGGATTGCATTAAAGAGCCGGCAAGCAGCGTGCAGGACGGGGGTCTCTGCCTCGCACCCACCGGGGTCTGGTTTGGGGACAGCACAGACATAGTTAAATCCTTACCTTGCAGCTTCCCTGCTTCTCCCCTGGAGGGGCAACCCACGACATCTCCTGCTGCTGCCCTCAGCCTAAAAGCATCCTTGTTTTTCCTCCTCTGTATTGTAGACACAGAGCAAGACTTGCAAATATCTCAGCAATTGGGAGAAAGTTAATGACACAGCAGGAGGATGCTGTTGGATTTGTCTCTTACGGTTTTAGTATTTGCTTTATTACATTGGTATGGGGGTAGCAGAGCTGCTACTGGGTAATTTAAATTTAATCATTTATTTTGACACTTTTAACTAGAATGCCAAAAATACCTGCAACTGAGAAGGAGCACTTTACTGTGCACTACCATAAACCTACATTACAAAAAATACTCTTCTTTAGTCCTCTTTGATTTATCT
The DNA here is from genome assembly GCF_965183815.1 of Platalea leucorodia. NCBI lineage: Eukaryota > Metazoa > Chordata > Aves > Pelecaniformes > Threskiornithidae > Platalea > Platalea leucorodia. The sequence continues at coordinate 14,784,873 of NC_138833.1, read as the reverse complement.
TCGAATGACAGCTATCCAGAATTGCATAACAAAACATAATACTGCTTACATTTAATATGGCATTTTATCAATAAACTGGAAAAGGATCTAAACCTCATTATTATAATCTCTAAAAACGTTAAATTTTTAACTTCACAACATTTTATAAGAACTTGAGAAATAAGAACTTAATCAGGGCAAGACAAAGGTTCAGGACTCTACCATAAGGAATCTTTTGGATCTAAAAGCCTTCTGCATGGTAGAAAATAAAACGTTGTTCTATTAAATGTAGCCCATTCCTTACTATCGTCCATCATTTTGCTAGGTCTGTCTACAATCCTTAAAGTGGTAGCTGCAATGGCCTTACTTTTTTCTCTTTTAATCCTTGCACACTTAGCTGGGTAGCTGCTTCCTCTTGCATAACCTTCCCAAAGCTCACCTCATTTTGGAAGTTAAACCCCAGCTAGAGGTTTCTTTAGCTTCTTAAGCTCAAAGTGCCTTGCAAAAGGCTGGTGCTCTGAACTGCTGACAGCTGTTCCATCTTCTGTCTTTTAATTGCACAGACTACTTACAGATCTCAAATGAGATAAAGCAAAGCAGCACCTTGCAGAGCAATTCCCACTACAACAGCTAACAAAAGCAGCCCACCATGACCATGGCAATTTCTGTTGTTTCCAGGGACTTCATCGCACGTAGACCTGATACCCAGGAGCACTGGGTGCACGCTATCATAGCTGTATTGATTTCCAGTGTTGCAAGCAGAGACAGGCAGGACAGAAAAATCTGGCATTCAGCACATCCAGCCCAGATACACTCAAGGATTTGGAACAAGTTAGGGTTGTAACAGCAGAGTCTATTTGGGGAAGGACAGTGAGAGAACAGAACGATACTGACAGTTCACTTTGCCTATTTGCTCAAGGTCCATTTCTAGAAGGAACCTTGACAGGAATTAGCCACTAATGTATTTTACAATAAACTAATCCCTTTGACACAGGTCTCCAGCCTTCCTTTTCAGTGGATGACACAGGTTAGTGATCCACTTCTGCACTGTACTGGGCTGAAAGCGCTTGCTGGGTGTGCGCACTCAGACATGGTGCATCGTGCTCAGCTTCTCAGGAAGGCTTCGTACAACCACCCACCCCACAGCACACACAGCTCTTCAAAACTAACTCCCTTTATACCAGACTATTCTCCAGTAGCTTAATCCCAAAGCACCTAATGTGATCTTGAAAAGCAGTGTGTTTATATACACTAGGTGGTCTTCTGAATGCTTCATGAGTAAAAACAAAAGCAAACCAAAAACCAAAAACAGGCAAAAACCAAAAACAGAACTACCCACACATTACATGCAATCTGCAGGGTTACTTTGTAAAAATTGTCACAGTACAGTGGCTTTCTGTATTGGAAAGATTTTATGTAAGGAAGAAGCAGAATTTGTGTTAATCTGGCAGTTTTATGGTCATGGAAGAAAGCTAAATTGTCTGTGTTTCAGTGATAATCTTGTGTCAGTGAACTGGTTAATGCATTAAGAAAAAGAAATCAGTAAATGGGAGTTCGTAACCTCCTGCCTACTCTGGAGCTGGCTGTTAAAGATGCATCTGCTGGAGGTGCACAAGAGGGGAAGCACTGAACCAGCTCAACATTTAAGCAGAGGAGCTCTCACCCCACCGCAGGAAATTCAAGTGCCTCCAGCACTGGAGGGACCCATTGACTTTACTCTGTGGGTTGCCTGTACTTATAAGCACTTTATCAAGAGACTTGCTTTATTGCCTCCCCCCCTTTTTAGTTGTTAAAGAGCCATGTAATTTTTCTGAGTCCAGTGATGTAATCGGGAAAAATCACCACTGAACAGAGGCGATGCGCCTACGGTATATATCACCCAGGAATGCTTCAGCACATGCTCAACTTGAGATGAGGCAGGAAGAGGCAGGAACACCAGGAAAGCCATAGGCACAGACCAGAGACCCCGGGAGGCTGCAATTCCCTTCTAACTCAGAGGGATCTTGGGATGACCACCCTGCAAAACCCCCTGCTACTGGGAACAGGGACACTCAGGGTTTCACACCCTGTCCTCTGCCACCCCAGGGTTATTCCCACCTTTCAGATGAAGCATCCCAATGTAAAATGAAAAGACCATTAACACACACTGGGGGAAGGAAGGGAGAACCCTGTATTTTTTACTGCAGTTTGCAAGTTTGACAGCCCCCAAGCTCCCTGGATCGTTGGTCAGTGCGGTCCACACAGCTGGGCACCCGTGCTCAGTCTCTGCTTTCAAAGTGCTCAGCAGCCCCTGGACATCACGGTGGGCAGCAAATGTGCTACTGAGACATCCAACATCTCTCAAAAGCTTCCTATCGATTTCAGTGAGCTTTGGTACATGGTACTATAAGAAAATGCAAAAACCCAGCCCCAAGGATCTTGAGACTTTACTAGATTTAAAAGTAAAATAAGATAAAGCTGTATTTTAAGGAAGAACAGAAAAAGGAAGCAATGAATTAACAAATAAAGATTAGTTTATTAAATATTGTTATCAGATTATGAAATATTAATCCATGTTATGGTATCTCAAGAATCCCAGCTGTTTGAAACTATGTCAGGAATAGAAATACATGTAAATAAATCCAAACCCAGCAATCAACAGCTGAATTTTCTTCCTGGACTATTTAGAACTAAGTCATTAGGAGAGAGGCACAACTTAGAGCAACTGGAGAAGGATCTCAAAATATCTGTCCCCATTAAGAGATTTTGTATTTGCATCCAGAAACAAAATAAATCAGGCCATGTCCTTAGCTGGTATAATGTGATGCTGTCTCATTGATTTCAATAAAGTACAGCAGCTTAAACACTCCGAGTCCTTTGGCATAATCCTTTCATTTAAACTCAGTAAATCAAAATAAACTCCACTGATTTCTGTGGAGTTGCTGATCTGCCTTTGGGTAAACTAGAGGAAAGCCGGGAACTCTCTTTCAGAGGTATTATCACTGCTTCATAATTCATAATAAATTATCCCCAGGATGGAGACTTTAGCGTGATCTGCAGAGAATGGGAAACTCTTCCCCTCTCCAATTCTCTCTTTTCCAGGTGCATGTTGCCCCCGCATCTGCACGCTGCTGACCCTGGCATCCAGCAAACGCTTCACTTGCTTTCCACGAAGCTCCATCTCCCCTACCTTCACTGCTAGTTTCTTCCCCAGAACATGGCCTCATGAGGGAGTCAAATTTTGACATTTTTTTCTGCATCTGTGTTTCCCTAAATCCATACCCATGATATATCACTGCTAATCAAGCTGCTGCCTGCCTCCTATGGCTCTTCTGAGAAGTTATTACCCTTCCCATTCATCACCAAGTCGAGTTAATTCAGGCAATCTTCCTGATCCATGGCCTTGCACACTCAATTGCGATATTTCATGTGATATGATATTTCTCTATAATAATAGTTTCACCCTTTGAAGATTCAGATAAAGGACACCAAGACATTTTCAGTAATTAGTGTTGCAGTAAGATTCAACGTCCCTTCTTGGTAGCCAGGAAGAGAAGAACTACTCCAGCAGCACCATCTTTGACACACGGTGATTGAAGGGGCACACAGAGGGGAAATAAATCAGAATATCTGTTTGGGTTCTCTTTTTGCAAGTGTTTTGAACCTGAGCTATAAACATGTTGACTGTTTTGTTTTCCAGAAATATTGCCTGTGATGAAGGCAGAGCTGGGAAGCCTCAGCAGGAATCTAATCCAGGTTTCTGTGCTGGCTGGGCAAGGTCAGCACACCCCATACATCCTTTGATTTCTCCTCGGGTAGAGTAGGGGAGTAAGGAGAGAGAGATGTTGCTTCCCCTCCACCCCATCCCCACTATCAAAAAAAAAAAAAAAAACCCAAAACCAAAAACAAAACAACAACAAAAAACAAACAACAAACAACCACCAAAACAGAAAAGCAGAACTTGAGCACTGTTGGTGCTCAAATCTTTTTCAAAGCAACCAAAAAAGTTTTATGTTGTTCAGAAGGTGTGTACTGTGCTGTAACATTTGGATTAAAATGCATTTAGGGGGAAAAATAGCTAATATTCAAATGCATTTTTAAAAAGTTAATGCAAGGAAATATAGGTTCCTTGATCTCCCTGGGAAAAAAGACAGTCTCCAAATCCATTTACAGTAACGCAACATTTTCACTGCTATTAGTAATGCAGAACACCAAGGTTTTAAGTCTTATAGAAATTTGAACATGCTATAAAACTGCATTCTGAAAAAAACAAGGAGACATTTTCAAGAGCAGGCAAGTGGCTTGAGAGTATGAGTCGCAGTCTTCAGGTAAGCGTGTACTCACTTGAATTTAAAAAAAGAAATCAAAACAGATCCTTTCGCAAAAGTCAAGAAACACCTGAGTTTCTGAAAATCATACATCAAAATGCATGGCCACTGATGGGATGCCTTCAGGAAACACTGTGATGCTCACCATTCTGCCCTAACACCTTTGAGCTTAAATACACATTGAAGAATATAGGGAATAAAGTTACATGGTCATTCTGAAAATTACGCATGTGGGAATTAGAAGGAGAGGTCATATTTGGGCAAAAACTCAATTAACCGCAGCAACAGGTAGGAGGAGAACAACTGGGAAGAATCAGAGATAAATTACATGCCCATTTATCCAGTTTCCTGCCCTCTGCCCACCCCCACCATTTCTTCCTTCCTCAAATATCATCAGTTTGCCTCTGCAGGGCTGGGGAAAGAGAGAGAGGCCACTGAAAACAGATTTATATCTGAGCCAGCAAATAAAACAGACTCTCTGGCATGCACTGGAACTGCAAGATCTTGCCCCAGCTCGACTATTTGCAGACACTGGCTCTGTTAAAAGAGTGATGCTGATGGAGACAATGCAGGAAATCACCTCCCAGATCCCAACGCGAAGCATTACTTTTGTAAATTACAAAAAGACACAGTGGCTAATAGGATCAGGACCTGGAGTGCAATAGAAGAAGAGAAAGGACAAATGAGTGATGTCTAATATAAAGTGCAGTTTTGTTTGCTCTTCACCACCTGAAGGCAGCTAGCTGCTTCACAATATTGCCTGCATTTATAAGGTCACAGGGTTCTCTCCTAACACGGTTACAAGAGTGCAATCGCCATTAATTTCAATAGAAGTTTCAAGCATGCAGCAGCAGCAGCAAAATAAGGTCTTAAAATTCCACCTGTCCTGCAAGATATTTATTGTTCTAGAGAATGAAATCCACTGCAACATGCAGTTATTGTTAAAAGCCAAGAGAGAAACAGAGATTCTGTTTTATCTAGCAAATAGGTAGAAATGTAGGCTTTCCTACAGCATTGAATACGGTGTTTAGAGAAGGCGAGTATTACACAGTGTTGAAATGAACTCACCTGACCTAAAAATCACATTTTCTTTAGATGACATTTGCCATCACTCCCCCCGGACAGCTATCCAGCACAGCTTCCTTCCCAGTGTCCTTGTCCGGGTATAGGCTCCCCTTGGCATTCCTCTAATGATGCCAAACTACTTCATTAAAAAGATGTAGGATTAACTAGTCTACAGCTCTTACGCAATGCCCTCTTTAACTGGAAACTACAGCATCAGGAAGCTTTAATGCAACAGTTTTTTTCCTAGTAACAAGCAGTACCTCTGACAACTCGGAAGCTCCAGAGCAGGGGCCATAGCCTCCCCCTCCATTTGCAGGGTAAAATACAAAATAAGTGTTTTAGGCTTCTAATGTCTGTGACCGTAAGTACTGTGCTCTTAAAACTGGACTTGGAAATATGGTTCAAAAGCAAGCTGGGTTGTAGTGCACTAACTCTTAAATATGTTATTTGGACTTGTTAATATATTTTACAGTTTCTAGTTACTGTTTCAGAAAGAGTGAGTTTGTTACTGTAAAGTGCATAATCTGTTATTTCCCTCTCACACCAGCACTAATTTGCTTTTTTAGGTAGCTTGCATAAAACCCCGAAACATCAAGCATTTTCTTGAGATTTATTGCTAGAGAGAACAGGCAGGTACTGTTACCAAATTTAGCTCCAAATTTATACCTTTTTACTGGGGTACTCACAAGTTTGCTATGTGTCCTTCCTACAGCTGTCACTCCCTGGCCACAAGAAATTAAAAATATCTTTGCACTTTAAGTCAAAAAGAGCGTGTAACAAACCAAAACAAGTGTTTGAAGTTTTATCGTAATGAACCATTTCTTTCTTTGAAGTGTTTGTACATGTTCCTGTGTTATAATTTAATAAAACCAGTTCTAAAGGAAATTAAGGCATTATAATAGGTACCTCTGTACAAAGTGCTACAGATGAACAGACAGGAGAGAAGAGAAAAGGAAAGGGTTGTGATTTTGTCAGAGCTCAACAATAAATGAGTGAAAGGGTGCCTGCTTTCCAGTCACCCAACTTCAAAGGGATCTGGCGGCACAAATGGGAGCACAGAGCACAGCACCAATGGCACTGGCACACACGCAGAGTCTGTGAACATCATTCTCATTTTTCTGCTCTGAAGCACACCAAAAGCACCGTAACCCCCCCCCCCAGCAGATGTAGAGTGGGGCACTGGATAGATCAAAGCAATACACTTAGAGGTGCTGGTAAAAAAGGCAATAGCAAAAGGCCTTTTTGTCTTGCTTAGGGAGGTCTGTGGACCACCTTACTCCAACTTCTCACATGCTCAGCAGCCCTTAAAAACCAGACATGGGTACATACGATCTCATGAGGCAGCTGCATCAACCAAAAATTTAAAGTATATTGAATGCATCTACCACTAATAAAATGCTAGCTAAGCCACAACTACATCAGTAGAATACCAAGATACCACCTGCAGCACTGAAACCCAAGCTGCTGTCGGTGATGACACCCAACTGGGTGATTTGGGGATTTGGGGACCTCCACTTCAGAGGAGGAGAGAAAGGCAGCTGCTATGTGCCGACTGCACAGCCATGACCCAGAACCACTGCGGCATTTAATCTTCTCCAAGTACAGCTACTACTAGCACTACTCCAATATTTAGGATTAGGATAACATTCAGAAACACCTCTCAACCAGCGTTTTGTCCCAGGAAATTAATTTTCTTTCTATTCCCTTTCTTTTCCCAGCATTGCAGTGAAAAAACACAACTAACTTAGCCACAAGATATACAACAGTGCATTTAATTGGCAACAAAAGAAGAGAAATGAGTTTATTTCCTGCCACATCTCCCAACGTGTTTGCACTCAGACACTGCAGTGAGGAATAACAGTAATGGAATAAACCACCTCTGTGGCAGGTTAACTTCATCCGTACTAAGGGCTTCATCTACCAAAGGTAGCTTTATTGGTACAACATCCAAGTACAACCCAAGCCCATATACACACCTTTGCTGCCAAAGAAGGGCAGCAGCAGTAGGCATAACAGATCTTGCTTTAACCTACCAGCCCAGGTAGCAATTACAACGATGTTGAGGCTGCACAAACCTTGGCATGGATAAACATGTACATGTGCACTGGGGAGCACTGGGAGGACTCTCGGTACTGAACCCCTGGCTCCCACAGCTGCAGCATCCTTGGCACTCGGGATGTGGCTGTGGAGATCCAGCTTAACTCGAGGCAATCACATCCTCAGCTGAGGCATCACACTGTGTTATTCATCAGTGGCAGTAGGTAAATCCATCAGCACACCATAAATCAATGGATTTACTACTGCCAGTTATGACTAACACAGCTGAATCAATCTGAGATACCGTATTTGGGAATCAGATGGGATATCTCCATGCAGAAGGTCATACAAATGCAGATGCGCTGTCATTTATTCCCGGCTTACTCCCCACAAAAATCAGCGGGAAAGTTTCCAGCCATAAATACCGAAGTTTAAAACAGGGCCAGCTGGAACTGGGATGATGCAGTGCACTGGGAAAACCCAGCCTAGCCAAACCAAAACCCAGACGAAGGATTTGTTATTGCCAGTGGGCATTACAAAGACTGTCAAAGACAATGAAAATACAAAATTCAAATAGACTGCCTGTTTCCATACACATGAAAATCACTCCGGTTCCATTATTAATGCACTTGGGCTCATTTGTCACGACTCCCACAAAAATGTGTTGAAAACCAAGAAAACCTCCAGCATTTTTATGATAATGCTGGTAAGTCTGTGGGATGGAAGATTAGGCTGCACACTGTGCTTCTTCACAGCAAATCCCTCCCCACCATTTTAGATTATTTTAAATCAAAATGAGGAGAAAAATGAGCTGTTTAAAGCATCAGTAAACAAACAAAGGCATCTTACTAGTAGGCCTTTATCCTCAATTTATGCCGCTTTTATATTTTTATATGAAAATGTAGTGCCTTTATTTTTATATGAAAATGTAGTGCCTTTAGCCCTCTGACTCTGCTACTGCTGATTTTAACACTTTTACCCATTCAGACAATCATTTATTTACCTTTTCCATTTTTGTTTTCAATTTGAGATGAATGTATTCTTTTATCAGTTATTTATTTAGGATTTCAGTAAATTGATTTTTCCCTTATATGTGCACTGCACAGCTAAAACATTAAAATAGATGAATCCCATTCTGCTCATTTATTTGATTTTCTCTCCCCACTCATCTGAGTTTCCAAATTCTCCCTCTGCATCTGGCAGCTCTTCTGCAGCACCGCTTGATGTACTGGGGTATGCAAGGTGCCCAGTGCTGTGCAATGCCAATCCAATCTTTTAGGTGCTATTTTAACAGCAATAAGTTGTAACAACAGAGAAGGTGAAGGAACTTAAGGCTGCACATAACAGTGCCAATATTACGACTCCATCAGCCCTAGGGTGCCCAGAGCGTTCAAACAGCCCCACACAGCCCATTTTCCCAGCAGTTTTCCCAAGTCCAGGTCTTCCACCTTGGTCTGAACCTGCCCCAAAAGCTGAAAGGTCAAAAAGCTGAAAGGGATTCTCCCCAAACCCCACGAAATTTGCTCTTTATCAGCCTGCAGAAAAATAACAAAGTGCTATTTTGCAGCCTTTTTCTCCACCCATTACAAATACAAACACATATGTGCTCATCTCTTTACTTTCATCTCCCTAAGCCTGGCACGTACCCAAGAGACCATGAGAAGAGACTTGCATGGCATGCTGGAGGGGAAAAAATAACTGCATTAAGGAAACGGTGTAATAAATCCACACCTGTCAGGGAAAGGTGCCCACAGATACAAACCACACATGAGCAGACTGTTTCAGTCAATTTTTCAAAACTCACCCCAAAGTGATAGAAAATGAGACAGAGACGGGCAAATTACAAAGCAAAAAGTGGAACACAAGTGTCTTGACACAGTCCTTTGCCCAATTCTCCTATATATTTTCTCTACAGCCTCAGAAGACCTTGAGGAAAGGCTGATGCTTTGTTTTCCTTTTATCAGCTCCTACATAGGGTCAAGCAGAGAAGTTTCCATAACTGACTGTCTGTATGGACTCGCTGAATGCAGCAGAGACCCAATGGAAGCTGATGGGAGCTGAAACCAAACAACACTTTTAAAACTTGTACTTTATCATAATCAAGTCAAAAACCAAAACCAAACCTGCACGCTGCTGTCGGCACATACACTCTGCACCAAGCAGAGGCGGCCTTCACATTGCTCACCTCTTTGCCACGACACAGGGTTTACATGAATGCCCATCCCTTGGCCCAAACCCCACATCCCCTGCAGCGCTCAGGAAGCCAACAGCATGTAATGCGCTTGGCAAAACCGTTAACTCACTGTACAAATCCCCTTTATAATTTTCCCTGTTGAAGAGCTTAAGTCTCTTCGTTCTGTTTTAATGGAGTAATTTATCACCCGATTCCTTTTAAAAGTAACTAATATAGATAGATTAGATAGTAAGACGTGATACATAAAGAATAATAGTCCATTATTAATAATAAGTTTCCAATATATTATAATTTTGTGTGATTGATTAGGAAGTCCGTTGTTTTACTCTAACATCTTTTTAAAGACTTCTCAATATCAGTTCAAGATTAAAAAGTTAAAGGAAGCTTAATCATCAGTTCTAAATGTAAGTTGGTAGAGTATTGGATTTGGGAACACTTGAAATTGTCATCTGGCTTCTCAAAGGGGAAAGCGTTTTGTTCACCACCCTGTTTCAGTATCACTGCATCCCAGTTGTTTAGTCAGTAGAAAAGTCTTTCCCAAAGAACAGAAAAAAAGAATCAGGTTATGAGTTAAACAGATGGGACTGATTGTGAAATTACAATTTCTTCATTACCCTTTAGTAAGCAGCATCTCTCCTATATCCATTAACTTCAGTGGAGACAAGCTCTTACAAATTGCCAAGAATTTAGTTTATAGATATTTCTATAGTATACATTCGATCAGGATCTAAGTAGCATTCCAGCACAGAAACACCTGTGCATCAATACACCACAGTAATGAAACATGAAAAACAACGGCCAGTCAGTCAGGGGCGGTAGGAAAGAGAAGAAAGAAGAAAAAAAAAAAAAAAAAAAAAAAGGAAAAGAATCTATTAATAGATTGATTTGTACCAAAATATAGTCACCTTGTCCACAACAGAGCTACAGTTCAGAGCCAGAGTTTCCCAGGGTCTTACAGAGAGTTAGTTATTTATTATACTGCAATAAATCAGTTGACCCGTTGGCCCAGATATTCAGCACATGCTGCACATCTGCGTGAAGAACCTTGCAGCAACTTCTGCTTCCAGACACAGAAATTGTTAATAAATTCGGCCCCGGTGTAGTTCTAATGACCTTGATTAAACCTGAAGGAAATTGGCTTTCCAGGGAAACTAAACATGTATTACAAGAAATACTTTTTAACCTCTATTCTAATTCAGGCACTTCGAAATTTCAGCCTGAAAACCATCTCCAATCTCTTTCATGAATGATAATTCAGTGGGATAACACTGCAAAAACAATCCTGCACCTGGCTGAGATTACCTCTCTTGAAAGGACATTTTCAATGAACAACTTGCAATAAAAATCTAAGCTGTCAATCAGAGAGTAGTCAGTAGTTTAAGGTCAGAATCTTTGGATAAATGGTTTATATGTTAAGTAGCAGTAGTCCGACTGCAGACACCTCCTGCCCTCTCCGCTGTGGGACCCTGTTGCGGGGAGCTGCGTGCCTCCCGGGCTGCTGAGGGCCAAGGAGGTTCTCCAGCCAAAATGCCAACAAGCAAATCACTTGGTTGTCTTTTCTCCTCTGCAGGGGAAGCAGCTGCAGTACTTCTGCAGATAGCAAGGAATTGATCTTCCCGAGCACCAGGTAGCTACACACAGAGACACCACCCAGGGCAACAGCAGAAAATGAGTTCATGTTTCAAACGATGAAATTAATACACTGGCAATAGAATATGCAATTTCCTTGTTTATTGCCTTTCAAGTCAATCCCATGGCCAGAGGTTGTCATTTTAACAACAGGGAGAAAATTAATTTGACAGAATTTTAAAGCAGCCCTGCTAAGTCACAGGGACCTCTCGGCTCCACTGCTGCATCCCAGAAAAGGCCAAGCCCTTTCCTTTTCCATCCTTTCCATCCTCTCTCTGGCTGCAGCGCCTTTCTCTGGACACTCAGGAAACAGGGACCGAGTGGAGCTGTGGCAAAAGTAGGCTTTCAGGCAGGATAACCAAAAAGTGCTTAAAAAAATATTTATTTTTTACCCTCACGATAATCTACCAGATTTCTCTTCCGTCAAAGAACAAACAAAAATGTTGTTTGCAGTCAGAATGTCTCTTTTAATTCCTCTGATTTAAAACAAAAATCTATATACTGACTAAATTTACTCTCAAATCATACTTTTGGAGCCAAAGAAAGAAACACTTTGTTTTGGAAATGTCAAAATGAGATGTATATTATTATAATGAGACATATATTATAAATGATATATTAAATATTTCAGTACTCCCCACTTTGGCATTAATTCATAATTTCATCCAAGACTAACTTCACTCTGGAACAGCATAGCAGAGATCTATACAACCTGTCTGCACACATAGATCAGCATCACAGCACCTCTTTCAATATTAACACCCCTTTCAATCATCTGAAAAATGTGCTCATTAGCAACAAACAAATCCAAACCGTTGCTCAGCTGCTCCAGAGGCTCCATGTCCACCTGCAGTGCCCATCCTGGGCACCCACCAGCAGCTGTTAGAAGAAGGGCACAGCTGGACAAGAGTGCTGTGTCTCAAATCAATGGCTAGATAAAGAAGTGCCCTTTCTTTTCTCATAAGGGCATGGATTACAGTTCCACCATTGTAATCAGCAAGGAGAAAAGAAAAGGAGCACTTGGACAACAAACGCCTGCTGAGGAACAGGATGGGCTTAATCAATAGCCAAGCACAAAATTATCTCAGCAGATTTCAGCTCATTTCCATAGAAAATGCAGATTCTGCAAAAAAACAAATAAATAAATAAAGCAAGCTTCTCTTTGCCAGCCTGGCAGGGAGGGGGCTCCGGACCACCCGGTCCACTGCCCCGGCACGGGCAGGCTCTGCTCAATGCTGCTCAGGCTCGCAATCTAACATCAAAGCTGCTGTGCAGAACAAAACAAAACAAAAAAAAAACAAACAAAAAAAAACACAAAAAAAAAAAAACAAAAAAAAAAAAAAAAAAAAAAAAAAAAAACAAAAAAAAAACACCAAAAAAACCCACCACAAAACCAGAGATGAAAGCTTCATTCTGAAGAAAACATCCTGCAACCTTTCTGGCCCGAATTGAGCAGATTACATCTAGGCTTTATTCTGTTCTCAGTCACATGCATGGCAATTCAGAGCAATTTGGCCAGGTCATTAGCCATATGCTAAGCAGGGCTTCTCCTCCTGCTGCCTTCTTTCAAGTTGCCTTGACAGACACTGGTTCAGTTCCGTTTATGACTTTTTTTTCTTTTTCTAAATCACTGTATTTTCTGTTTTAACATCATGTCCCCCTACACGCGACACAATCCTGTTCAACATTTCATGTTATTTCCCTATATCTAAAATAGAAAACACAAATGTTTCACAAACTCTGTGTGATCATTGTCAATAACAAAGCTGAAGGAAGTTTTCTAGAAACAACCAGTTAGTGGAAAACCATCATTAGGAACGATGAATTTCCTGACCTGACTCCGTTCTCTATACACAACGCATCGGTAGCAACCACAGACAGCAACGATGCCCACCCTTTGCTTGCTGCAGTTGCAAACACCACCCCAGCCCAGCTGCAAATGTTTGGTCCTGGGTCTACATTCAGTCAGACCTCGGGCTTCTCTTCCTTCCTATTTGGGTCCTATTCAGGAACAAAAACCTGAATGCATCCATGTTCAGACCAGAAAACACCATCCTGGACAGAACTTGAGGTACAGGGCAATATTTTTCCTGCTGGTGCATGTGCAATGTGCATTTGTGTCAACCTACTTCTCTTCGTTACAAAAACAATAAAAACCAAACACTGACAGAGCCAAGAGCAGGGGGTTGCAGTTCCTTATCAAAAGCTGAGCTTGGCCATAATGCTATTCATATGAAATCTGATATGAAACCTCCTGAGTGTCATGATGTTCTTTTTATTACAGTAAGTTCAATACATTAAGGATGCAGAAAAATCTCATTTGGGACTGCAAAGCAGCCAAGAGTTCTTGCAGATTCCCCAGGAGCCGGAAAACAGCAAATCACAGCAGCTCTCCCAAGTGGTGCAGAAGTAAAATAATCCCGTGTACCAACACCAGCATTTGTCTGAAGCAGCACAAAGTGCTTTACAAACTTCAATAAATGTAAACCTTACAAATCTCTCATGTTTTACAGATGGTTTATCGTTACCATTCCTCACAGAGGAAGAGCAAGGCACAGAGGTCTGTAGCTCTGCACAGCTGGATGTAGCATCGCCCCATTCCAGCCATGCCACCCTCCATGGGGATCCAGGAGCACAGCCAGGGTGAGCGGACACAGACCAGTGCAGAGCTCCTGCAACACCTGTGCTAGCTCCACATATCTTTCATCCCTGCAGGGCCAGCCATATCCCTAACATCGACAGCAAGTAGTCTAGCGATCTCTTTGCAGAGCAGCTTAAGACCACAGCAACAATCCCACCCCGGGATCCTCTTGATTAACACCAGCACAGCAAGTGCGAGGACACGCAGCCTCTGTTACCAAAGACCTAAACGAAGAAGTGTGCAGAGCTCCACGTGCAGCTTATTAATATTTCATCATCTGTACACAATAGGCTTGTAAATAACTTTCTGCAGTGCACAGGATCCTGGGCTGCCTCCTTGCTGCCAGCCAGAAGCATCCGTCCTTGCTGCCTGCACCCCTGTCCCAGGGGAAGCGGGGTAAGGACCCCATCACTCCGTTATTCATGCCGCAGAGATGCTCAACAGCACTACACTCACAATAGCTCTGCTGTTCTGGATTTGTCCATCTTAGCAAGAATTAGGGAGCCCAGGCAAGAGGTTTACTGACAGAGCAACAAACCCAGGACTGGCTGAGCCAGGTGTCTGCCACAAGGTTCCTTAAATCATTTGGCTTTTCTGAGGCTTTAAATGCCAGTCAAATGGCAGCCATCTCCCATCCTCGTTTCATCCCCAAGCAGAGAAGCTATACCTGCCTCCCCCTGGGTCTCCGCTGTATCGGTGAGCACCAGTGCTCAGCCTCTGCCGCTGGTGGGAAGGGGGTCATCCCTCCAGGGACCCCCGGTGGCTGCTGGAGCACTGCATGGCTGCCACAGAGACTGCTTCAGCTACAACAAGAGTTTCCTTAATATATGGAATTTTTTTTGCAAATAGACAAGACCTCTGGGCAGGAGCAGCTACTGGGAAGGGGCTTACCCAGGGAAGAACCCCAGCACACCCCAGAAGGAAGGAGTCACCCCTTAATGGGCTCAGCACGCAGTGTCGGCACAGACCCCAGCAGCCTCCTCTGCTGCAGGTACCAGCCCGCCAAGCCAGGCAGCTCTTAAATCTGCTTTCAGCTTGGCAGAAAGAAGGTAGAACACCTCTCTAAGGACATGCCACAAAATGCCTGGATGTTGTTATTGTTTTGTTTTAGAGCACCAGCACAAGATTTCTTTCTTATTTCACTCCAGCAGCAAAGACGACAGTGCGTGTGTCTTTCACACGTTCAGCTGGCATGGGCCCGTTGCACCAATTATACCCCACTAGGAACATGCACTGTATCAGGAAGTTTGGATGGTATCAGCATCATCACTTCAGATGCCACACAAGACAGACCACATTTGGTGCATGGGGTGGGGGGGGGAAATACTATCAGTCCAGAAGGCTCTTGCCTCAAAAGGAAATTCTGTCTATTTTTCACTGTTTCCATCCTCAGACAGAGTCATGAAGAAATGGATGAGCCATGCACCAAGGGTTCAAAGGCCAACGAAACCTGGCTCTCTCAGGCAGTGGATGCCACTGCCAACAGTGGTCCATTAAGAATGCTTTGCCTCCGTTTGCCAGATATTCAAAGGCAAGGAGAGCTGTCAAAAGCATCCCAGCTGAGCACAACTACCATCATTATCTACAAGGAGACACAGAGGAGGAAGAAAGCTTCTTTGGTTTCTCTGAAGCTTATTTATTCCAATGGAAACGTTATCAGAAAGGACAAATTTTCAAGCCAGCAAGAGCGGCTCCTTCCCTCCACTTTCACCCTCCACACTGAGCTCTTCTCTGGACTATAAAATACTAAGATTCAGAGCAAGATCTTAAACCCCAGCATGCCGCAGCCCAAGCGACAGGCAGTGCCTGCCTCAAATTCAAGCTGCTCCATTTTTGTGTGCTCCAAAGAGAAAGCGATGTTAACACCCCAGTGCTCAGGGTCGCCGGGACAGGAGAGCCACGCTGTGAGCACAGGGCAGGTTCCTATTATTTCGTGTTCCCATCAAAGTTTTTGTTCCTGTCAGCATAGATTGAAAATCAGACTGAGAAGTTGAAGCTTTTCCATTTGTTCTGGCATTGCTCTACACATGCACTGAATAAAACGTTTGGGAGGCAGCTACGGGGCAGCCCCTGCTTCAAAGGAGGGGAGCCGCATTAGGGACCCAGCCTAGGAGGAGTACAGGTACACCCCAATGGGCCAGGGTGAATCAGGGTGAGTTCAGCACATTTAACACATAGGGACCAAAAAACCAAACACTAACAAGGAATACAACTGCACATCACCTGATTTCTGGTCGTTGCACCATTGCGTTGCATGAGCTGCATAAGAAACTGAAAGAAGCAGAGCGCGGTGCCATGTACAAGTCCTTCCCACCTCAGCCAGGTCCGAGTCAGTCCCCCAGGACCCCTCCAGGAGGATCTGACCACCCACCATCCACTGCAGGACACACAACGTGTCCTCTCTGCAGGATTCCCATCACTCCTGCTTCCCTTCTTCAATCTCACCCCCAAGTCATCTTCTCAAACCACAGTGCTTTACAGCAGCTGCTTTCAAAGACTCTGGTTAGGTCTTTCCTTTGCTGTGCTTTGCCATGAGCTGCTTCATCCCAAGCAGGCACAGCACAGGGCGCAGAGAGGAATTACCTCGGGGACAATGGTGGCCGTGCGGGCTGGGACAGCTGCAGGCAAGGGTGCCAAGGCCAGGGTCTGCCTTCACCAGCTCCCACCCTTCAGGGACAGGAGACAAACAGAAGAAAACAAAGAGGCTGTTTACCCTACGAGTGTGCAACCGTAATAACACTGATGGACATGCTCTGCCCGAGAGTTAGTCACCAGAGATATAATATGCAATCAATGAGCTACTTATTTAACCGGAATAACTCCATTTGTGAATTATGCTGCATTTCAACCATATCGGGTCATATTCTCAGAAGGGTGAAAGCGTTTGAACTTGCCGATGTGCTGTATGGGTGACAGTCACTGCCGTGCAGCCGCTCAGCCTGCAGGTCCCTGGCTCGGCCCCGTTGGCTCCCCCGCACAAGCCTCCCTTCTTCCAGCAGAGCTCAGTTCGCATCCCCAAGTGCTAACAGCAAGGGGCATTTGCACAGCCTATTGCCAGGCACTGCCAGAGCAGCATCTCTGCTTTCAGATGTTTGTTTACTGCTCAAGGTGAGCTGCTCGCCAAGGCATCCCCACCGCACTTCTTAATCAGAGGAAGCCAGAGTAGAGGAGGATCAACTGGAGATGCAATACATCCAGAGAATCCCTGCCAAACCTCTGAAGACGCCTGTGCCAGAAGATGTTCATGTGCCAGAAGAAAGAGACTTTTCTCATGCAATTCCAAAGTGGAAAGGGAGGAAATAAAGGCAGAGAGTTTTGTTACCCCCCACTAACCCTGATCCAGGCAGGACCACTCAGAGCTGCTGTCTCACCGCATTTTGTAGTGCATCTCTGCGTACTGATGTGCATTCACAGTGCTGAAGGGAGAGAGCAGCACACCCTGAATGAGGAAAAGCTTCAAGGTAAACGACAGGTGCTAAAAAGAAGGGAAGGATGTACTGGCCGCAATACCCACGTAGCTGCACATCTGCTGCCTCCCCATCCTCTCTCTCCGCTACCCAGTTATTCACTAAGCTTGCGGGCAGTGAATGTTTGTCCACCTCTATCTCTCCCAACTCAAGTCAAGAGTAGTCAGCAGATTCAAGGGTTATTAGAGATAGGGGAGGAAACAAGAGAAATTTCATAAACTTCACCTGTTCTAGAAAGCACTTTAACAATTGTGGTACCACATACAACACTGCAACTCTGCCAACATCACAGCCATAGGTTCCCTGAATACTGTGAATTACTATTAAATACTGCAAAAAACACCCCTGGGATCCCATGGAGCAGCAACATGCAGCTAATAGCACAACACTGGAATCCACTTACGAAATTCCTGCAAGCTGTTGACTGAGTACATATGAGAACATCCCAGGTATTTTTTGAACTGCAGATTGCTTATATCTGGTATGTTCAGGGTTGTAATACATCAGCTAGTCACACTGGCTATGGGAATGGACATCTCTTTAGATACTGGTTTCCAGCCAAATTTTGTACAGGTCAAGTAAGGTGCTGTGGGCACCCCACCAGGGCTGCTGACCACGCTTTGATGGAGTTGTTTTCCTGGAGAAGACCCATGTCTGTAAAACCGAAACCATCTGTAGCAATACATCCATCCCAGACAAATAGAAAAAAGTCAAAGAGAAATGTGGACAACTCTCACTGTGTTCTGAAATGCAAACACTTGTATTTTACCTGTTATTTCAATTAATTTCATTTCAAATTTTGTATCATGCTGAAATATTAACTTTGTTCCACTTATATATGTTTAATGTACTATAATATGTTTTCAAGTAATTGAAATAAAATATTTTATCATATTAAAACTTTGGAATTATAAGAAGGCAATAATTCGGTCTTATTGAAATAATAAAAAAAAAGCTGTGAATAATTCACATACTTTTCTTTAGTAATTTTCTCTCTTCACATAATTTTATCGTTTCATTCCAATTCTAGGTGGAAAAGCCTTGAAATGACAGAATTTCCCACCAAAAGAAAATTTCAGCTCCTGACTGGTTCCAGTCCTTGACAGAAAATTCATCTTGTGCTAATTTGTAAGAGAGGAAAAAAATAGCAACTGGATGTGAGTGATTATTTACATTTATGAGGCTTTTTGGGTGCTCAACGCAATTTCAAAACATTCATTTGTTCAGCAATTTAACACTGCTATGGAGCAGGGGGGTGTTGTCAGACCCCCACTGCAGGAGGGGACACAAAAAGCATCCCTTTTTGCCAAATGCTTGTCACTGAAATAGCCTCTATCAAATCATCCACTGCTTCCACAGACTGAGCAATGCCCTTAGTAAATGCAGAAAACCTGCAAAAGGCCAGGAGTAGAAATCAGAGCTAAAGCACATAATGGCTCCATCCCTAAGTCAGGAACTCATCAGAAATTAATTTGACTATATGAAAATGACCCCAATAGCACAAACAGAGCCCCAGCATTGCCTTGCACCCGCTGGCAGCAGGCTCAGCATCAGCAGCCCGGGTGGGGAAGGGAGATGCACCCCTCATTTAAACCCAGCCCCACAAATGGGCAGGACCCTGCTGCCAGCCTGAACCCCGCAGAGACACCAGCTCTCCCGAATGCTCACCAGCTGCCCGGCACGCCAGCTCCCACGAAACCAAGTCGTGGTGTTGAACACCTGAACGTCACTTGGGGTTCTTGTCCAAAATTAATTCGCCTCAATACTTTAATGCGCGTGTTTTATGAGTCAGCTTGGATAAATGCTACATATTTGCACTGATATACTTTCCCTTGGCATAAAAAGCTCCACTTTTCAGTCACTCAGCCTTGTCTGCCCTGCTAAAACATTTTGCAGCTGAAATGCCTTTTACTCAAGCTTTTGCATTAGTCATTAATGAGGACCTTCTCACATCAGGAAGACTTGTTTATTTTGGTGTTAAAAACCCCACACTTTGCAGTGAGGGAACAATTTCTGCAGCATAAGTCAAAGAAGGAGCCTCTGAATTGTACCTTTCTTACAAAAAAAGAAATTTAGAATTAATGATAAAACATAATTCAGACAATTTTTGCCACGTTCATTAACAGGACAAGTCCCAACCCAGTGCTACAAGGTAGCAAAGGGAAATGCATGGGACAAGTGGCAAAGAACGGAGCTGAGAAAAAAGCAGTTGTTCCAACACAGGGAGGATCCAAAGGCGAGTTCAGTATTCCTTCTGCACTCTGCATCCTCCTCCTGAAACACAGCCGTTATCTCACGGCTATAGGGTTCCCTGCCGCAGACACCACCTCCATCAAGATTTGATGGGTGATGGTCTACCTTGCAAAGCCCAGCTATGGAAAGCAGTGTTGTACACTTACTTGCCTTTCTCCCATTCTCATAATTATAGTGAATGTCCAGGAAAAAAACAAAACAAACAAACAAAAGAAAAACCCAAACAAAAAACCCACCACAAAGATAAAGAGGCTATAAAGCTTTATACAAAATGAATCTCCTTCACTGAGGGATTTTACATTATATTATCTACAAATTATAAGTATAACTGAGAAATTCCTTTTGTCTGGTCCTGTTACGCATTGCAAGGGAATCGATCCTCTCAAGGAACAAGTCAATAAAGCTCCAACTTCACCAGGACTGGAACAAACAAGATCCCATCCTCGCGGGTCCAAGGAGAGAGCTGCATCAGACAGCTGCCACCCCCTCACTTACTGAGCCATTTTAGATTTCTCATTTTACTCCTGGGTTTTTTTGCCTTTATCAATAAAGGAGATTCATCTAGAAGCAAGGCACATATCCAGGAACACCCACGACGGGTTAGCTTAGCAGCAAAACCAACAAGCTGTAAAGCAAATGCATTAATGACCTAATGCATTACAAAGCTTGCTGTGTAATAATGCCGTGTATAAATAACAGACTGCAAAGATCATTAAAGCCAATCAAAAGTATAGATTAGCCCATAAAATCGCTTTAATGTCTCTAATATTCTGATACATGGAAAGAGCAACCCCAGTCAGCCAGCGGATACAGGCACTTGGCAGCAATGCTGGGCTTTCAGCATCTCCACCTTAGAGGTTTGCTTCCACCGTTATGTTACCACTGCAATTTTTCACATGGTGGTCCTCCACAAGGAAAGGTGTAGCTGCTGATCACGGCCATATTTCTGCCATAGGCTCCCAAAAAGGCCAGATGCAGCACAGCTGCTCTGCCATTCCCAGTCTCAGCACATTGGTCCCATTTTGTGACCCCACCAGCATAGCCTGGCACCACCACGGGACTTCGCTCACCGCTCCTGGGGTGTTTATGGGGCAGGCCATGGTTATGGACACACAGCTCTCTCCAGCATTTCCAAGTCACTTGGATACAGGAGCAAAGTTTTCATGATAAAACATCCTTTTAGCAAAAATCTTTATCAGCTGAGGGGAGAAGCAGCTGCTTCTCATGTTCTCCACAACAGACAGCCAAGGGACTCCATGTTCCTAAATGGCTATTCCTACTTAACCAGCCAAGATCACATATGCTCATTTTCTGCTTTTCATAGAAGTGCTTCACAATTATCTACCATGGCTGATATTTCTATTTACAATATTTCCTAATTAAATTTTATTTACTTAAGTTTACCTACAAAAAAAATATAATTACATTTTTGCTTTAACTAGATGCATTTACCATGCCAACATGGCATTACACATGCAAGAAAGATAGATGGGAGAACAGGTGAGGAATAACTCACCTACATCAGTATTTTGCAAATCATCTTCTATATCCACGAAGCCTGCTAATATTAACAGATGGCACATAGTTCCTGCTGAAAGACAGACACCAAATCCCAGCCCAAAGGGCACGTTTGTGGTCTGACTTCCCATTTCACAGCAGAGCAATCTTTAGAGACCAGCAAACTATACTCTGTGCTCATATATTCTCTAGATGAAGAACAGGGTCAACTTGTCTACCACCTTCTAAAACAGATCCACCAGCAAGGAGGCTGAAATGAGAATCTTCCAGGAAAGACTTCACGTTTTACCTTGCAGAAGATCAGACAATTTAAGTCATGTTGTATATGTTAATAAAAGCAATTCCTTAAGTTGCTGTTTAGTATAAGAAGTGTCTGGTACAGCAAGTAAATTCAGCAATTAATATTAGCCATAACCTTACTGCAACAATTTTTCTTAAAGAATTTTCTTTTTTTTTTTTTTTTAAGAACCACAACTTGTGCTGAAAGCACATTTACATTTTATTACCCCTAAATGCTTAACTACCATAACTAATGCTTGATTAATAAATAGCTATCTACTGCTGCTACTTTAAACCTCACAATTTATATGCAATTCTCTCCTGCCATTGAGTATTGCTCCTTCTTAAGCAGTAACACAGGAAGAAAAGGATCAAAATAAGGAAAACAGGTTTAATTCATGGTGCCTCATAAGCCACAGTTTATTGTTCCAGCCAAGCTCATTAAATGCTGGGTAAAGCTATAAAGTTTATGGGTCTTATTTAAAAGTGAGATTGGGGGACAAAAATCTTAGTATGTTCATGTGGCCAGTCTTCCAAATTGCAAATCTCTGCTGGACACATCCATTTCAGAGACTTCTTCAAGGCAGCAGAAAATTCTTAATGCTATTGCAGTATCCTGATCCTAGCCAACATTTAGCACCTAGAATCAACCTCCAAATGACAGGGGCTTTTGGGGGGGGCTGTTTTTTTATTGTTGTTGGGCTTTGATTGTTTGGGTTTGGATTTTTTGGGGGGTTTAAGGGGGGTTTTTGTGGAGTTTGTTTGTTGTTGGTTTGGGTTTTTTTCTTTAAACGCTTAGACACTATTTTTCCTTTTTTTTATTATTTATTTATTGAACATGCCAGTAACTCACCGAGTTTGTAGCTATTGAAGCATGAAGGCTTTCGGACTAATTTGAATTAAAATGAAACATTATGGATAATATTTGTTTGCTTCTAGGCCTTCACAATGGAGCCTTCAGGAAAAAAAAAATAAAGAATAATTGCAAAAGAAAATATGAATTGGAGTTCAAAGCTGTTAAAAACAGACTGTGGCTAGAGGCCTTACCTAGGGTGGCTGCTTTTTCAAATGCAAATATCTAAGACATTTAACTACGGATGAAGCAGACCTCAAGTGCTTTCTATTGCTTCCAACATTCTCTCCTGAAATCCCATTTCCTAAATGCTTGTGCCTTTCAGGTGACAGCTGATTTAGCAGCTCCAGCTTGCTTTTCTTGGAGATAAGTGATGCTCGGGCTGGGAGCTGCGGCACCACTCCTGAGAACCAGCCCTGTTTGCTCTTCACCTTCACACTTGTGGTGGTCCACAATGCCCAGGAAGGTAAATCATCTTCCCTGGCCCTGATCCTGCACGCTGTACCAGATGTCAAGTTAATAAATACAGCTTCCAATTAAAATCATGTCAACAGGGCTACATTGCTGGGGCTGATAACACAATAGTAGAAACCAGTAAGAGGCAGAATAAGAAATCTTCCAGTTTGGCTGTTTTTAAAGGAAAACAGTGCTGTCAACGGAAATCTCAAAGTGCAGCCGAAACAAGGAAAGCAAAACTGACAGCTAAGAATCAACTCTTATTCTGTTTTTTCAAGACATCAGCAAAGGTTACAACCTGCTGCACGGCAGCTGTGGACACAGCTGTCATTTCAGATTTGATTTTGTAATATCTGCTTTTGAATTAGGTAGACTTCAAAACTGATTAGGAGCAGGCTTTTCTTCTGCAAATGTTTATAACAAGAAATACTTTCTCACAAGTCATACAGCCTTATAACCCTTTGGCTAGTTCTAGAGATACATCAAAAAACCCACCCCTGTAATCACAGCCTTTTTATCTTGGCAGGTCCTACCCAAGTGCTCAGTAGTCTGAATTTTCCACTGCTATCAATAGTGTTAACAACTAATACTCAGTAATTTTTCAGAACTCCTTTCAAGCCTTTCAGGAACTTACTTGTATGAAATATTAACAGGAAAAATGTTGTGAAGTACTAATAAATTTGTCTCTCTCCAGTCTCTAACAAAGATGAAGAGCTGTATAGCAAATTTTCAAGTTCTCTTATGGTCCTGTGGGGCTTTGGGATGTCAGTTGGTAACAGCATGCCGCAAACCAGCGGCCCAGTCACACCGACCTGCTGCAAGCAACAGGATCACCAGCACAGTCCCTCAGCCATCACAAGTCACAGACATTCTCCATCCCAATATCCAGGGATATCCTAGCTTTGTGTTTAAGCAGTCAGCCACTTCTCAAAGATGAGCAGTCAGGTTGATAAATGTATTTAGCTGCCTAAAGATGCAGAAAAGCACCCAGTGAGAGCTGCTGAAATCCTTTAAGTGAGTAACTCCAATTTATTCTCTTGTCTGCATGCATAAGCCCCCCGCAAATCCTGCTCATCTGGCGGCAGAACTGGTCTGAAACCAAGCCAAAAAGAACATTTCTGTTTGTGCAAACTGTTACCTTTCTATTGCAAGGCACCTTTTTTCAAGGTTAAAAAAGCAGCCAGCAGCTCCATATGCAGGCAATGCACCTTCAGTCATCAGCATGCAATAATAGAGACCATCCATTTTCCATAGACAAGAGCGCAAAGCTAAGGTGTCTGCACATTTAATTGAGATTATGGTGGGAATTAATTATAAGATTAACAATCCCCTAAAGTGATATGACAGAGCAATACCCATAACTGCAGTACAGGTTTGATTGGACTATAAGGTCATAAAAAAGTGCTATTGAAGTACACGTGAATGAAAACAAAATGACATGTGACACTCCTGGAACGAGATGATCATCAAGTATGTTTGTATGGCCCAAAAGTTTCTTTTAAATTCCAAAACGTAAGAGATATTTCAAAAAGTGTACAAAAAAAGCAGACTGAGATTAATCCCAGGCAGGCAGAACCAAGGAAAGGGAAGGACTCATCAGGTGTGTGAAGAGCTAATCCTACAGGAGCAGCGACAGAAGGATGTAATACTAACAAGTCAAATTGCTCATTATTTGTGTAGGTTGCCTGTTGTAATTCAGTATGAGTTATTATACTGGAAAATTTGAGGGGATAAAAATCCATTACAGCTCTTCTGCATACCCTGCTCTGAGGATCCTTTGTCTAAAAGAACCATATTTTAATCTATTTGCCAAGTGTTTTCAATACAGTCCTTTAATACAACATTGTGTTGAGG
This sequence comes from Platalea leucorodia, assembly GCF_965183815.1. NCBI lineage: Eukaryota > Metazoa > Chordata > Aves > Pelecaniformes > Threskiornithidae > Platalea > Platalea leucorodia. The sequence goes on along the minus strand of NC_138833.1, from coordinate 14,760,341 downwards.
ATTTCAGACTGAGAGGAAGGTTTGGTGCATTATTTCTATTGTTCAGTTCTTCAGCTCTTATGCCTACACAGAAGGAACAACACGGTAAGGGAAGATAGCCCTTCTATATGAAGTGTTAATAAACTTTTAATAATAAAACATTTCTCCAGGCATCAAATCCTGCTCCCACTGAGGACACTGGAGTTTTACCATTAATTTCAGTGGAACTGAGACATAGCCCCTGGCTATATATTTTGTATAAATTACATTGCTATTAGACTTGACTCCCAACAGAAATTACATTCATACAAGCTCCAATCCAATACTCATGACCTCCAAAACACTTCCAAATATTTTCTTCTTGCTTCCACTCTCATGCACAGAGTTTTTTTCTCTTTAAGTACTATAGCAATTAAGACAAATTATTGAGATTAATTTTTCTTCTTTTAGGCTCTACATCACGAGCTGCACACAGCAGGTCTACTTTAAAAGCAAATCTTCAGTCTTTCCAAACTTGGCACCTCCAGACACGAGCCCTGGAGCAGTAAGGTGCACGGACACATGAGTCCTGTAGCTGCACTGGAGAGGTAAGATTCAGCCTGGAGCCTCCTGTCTTGGAAGCAGCTAAGCACATCATCATCTGGCTTGGAATCAAGTAGAGTTAGCTCCTGCTTCAAGAGAAGCACTAAAAAGCGTGGTTTGTGCACAGAGCTGAAGTGCATAATAAATCATACTTCAGTTCTGCCTCCATGCCAGGAAGACCAGGTTTGCCCTCCCCAACCCGGTGCCTTGGCTGCGCCCCACTCACAGGCAGCGTGGGGAAGCCAGAGCTCCAGCAAGCATCGATTTTGAGGCCACCTATAAATCAGTGCAAACTTCTGCATCATACAAACTGCACAAGTTCAGTAATGTTGAATGGAGCAGCCAGGACTTGTCCAAGGCAACGGCTGTCTAGATTGCCTTCAGTCTAAGCCACTGTCCAACACACCTTGACTTCAGCACAAGAAACTTCTTAGACACCTCGTAACTCTGTTGAAACCAACCACACACAGGCTTTGGGAGACCAAGGAGCATGTCTAGGCTCTCCTGACGGAGCTTCAAAGCTCAAAGACATTTTAAAATGTTTTTAATTGGATGGAACAATAAGTCTATCCAAGAGGAGAAGCCAGGAATCGTGATCAGGACCTACCAGGATTGTCTCCCACCTCTCCAATGCTGGCTAGTGAAGTACCAACCCATCCAGCTTGTGGTAGGGAGCAAGCAGTTTGGGGCAAGGTATCTTTTAAAGGTAAATGTTTTCCTCAAGATTTGTTACTTGTAGGTGAATCCTAGCCCCCTGGCAAGCTTCAGTATCTCCTTTTACCATAAAACAAAACCTCTGGTCTGTTATTCTGAGTTTATATCCAACTCATACTAAGATTAGATCTGAAAAGACTGAAAATCAGCTGCCCAGCAATGCAGAATTCAGCTCTTCACATATGAAATTAAGTTTTATTTTGTATTTCTAAACCCCACTTTCCTCAACCTCCATTCTTCCAAAGTCAGCCAAGACCACATTCCAGATACCCACCATGCTGAATGGTTTTTCATCAAGTAATCCAGGGAAAGAAGGGAGTTAGTCAATGTATCTATATTGCAGGATGCTGTAGTTATCCAAAGCAGCTTTAAACAAGATATCAAGTGCTAAAAATGGTGAATTAATCTATGTTAGTCCCCCTGCTTTACCAGCTAGGCACGTCATTTAAAGCTATTGTGAGTATCTTTGCACTACACTGCAGACAGCAGTAGAGACATTTTCACAATTCATCCTGTAAAGCAGTACATTCTAATTATTATTTGCTTTCTTTTCTGTTTAGGGCTTTACCCATTAAGTGGTGGAAAATTAAAAGGATACATACAATAGTTATTCTTTCGTCTTCATTGCTATTAAATTGCTTCTCTAGTTCATGTCAATGTGTAAGTAATTGTGCCAACATGTAAGTATTTATGTGCTTAACTAAAAAGAACATTAAAAAAAAAGAAACAACACTAGTTGTTTAGATGCCAACTAGAGACACTGTGGTCTGCAGACATTTTCCTGTTATTTACAAGCAAAGAGGCATCTCATTTCTTGTGCTTTTTAGATAACCTGTCCCCCTCACCGATTCCCTGCATTCCCACAGCTGACATTCCCTTAGTGCTACGACTTCTGGCACCTCGGGACTTTTCTGTCACTCAACAAATTCACCTTTATTCTGTGTCACAGGCCTGGTTATGCTAATGTGCACGCAAGCAAACTGCAGATGGACCTGGATTGTCAGAATAGCCTTTTCCTCCCTCTGCTCTCCCTCTGCCTCTTGACTCTTGCAGTTGCAACGTTGGCATTCAAGCATTCGGTGGGACCTGCAGACAAGCAGGACGTCTCCTTTGCTGTCACAACGCCTGGGGTATGCGCAGAGCAAACAAGGAAACAAATTTGTTTGGAAAGGTTCTTGCCTACACAGCTGAAAGACACCAGCTGGGGCAACCTGCAGACTCAAACAAAAGCCAAATCCTTGTTTCCCCTCCTAAGGCCACTTTGCTCTCTCATGCGGGACACACCTTTTTGTGCAATGTGCCCCTGGGGGCTGCGATGATGGGTTAGCCAATTACACAGAGAGAAGAGGAATTTGATGAATGGATCATTTTTGGTGCACTCTGCACTTTTGACTCATAAATTCCACAGAAAACAAGGTAAATGGAGCATGACTTATTAATGAACAGAGCCCTAAATATCAAATGATCTGCTGTGAATCATCAGCTGGAATTGCAGAGCCTTCATATCGCTGCAGTTATAGCATGCTGCAGCAGTTCAGCAATGGACAAACTCCGCAGCCCGGTGGTAAGTCTTACAAGGTAATCTAGGAAATAATATCCTGCTTTATTTAAAGCACGGTACAGCAAGGAGCTTGCCAGACCTTCAAACTGTGACCTCCGGAGAGGGTGATCTTGCAAGCCTCACCTTGCATTGCAAGCCTGAAAGCACCATTAAGCCCATGATGAATTGTGGGCCTTGCGAGAGGCACACACACTCTAAATCTCACCAGGAAGCCGGGGGAAATTCAGACAGCTCCAAAGAGGGACTCCCATCAAGCCTCCATACCATGAGGTAACTTGGGAGCAAGAGCTTTTCATACTGCATCACTTCTACCCCTTCACTCATGAGTAAAAATGGACAACCCTACCAGGTTTGCAAGTTTACTGAGATCCAGATTAAGCCTGAAGCACCACATTGATTATTCTGAGACAGCACCTCAAGGCAAGGTAAAGAACATGAAGGACCTCCACTTTCCACCTTTCTAAAAGCTATGTTTTTTTAAGAGCTGAAAAAGCATGAAAGAAAGAATGAAAGAATAAGGAAAACACATGCATCCAGGTACTTCTGCTCAAATTATCCCTATCAGCACAAAGATCACACATACATAGATGAGCATGAGCGCACGCATGCCTGCACGCCGACTGCTTCCTAGTCACAATGAGATACCTGGTCTGGGCATTTTTCTTGTCACTGTTCTGGTTTGAAGGAACTAGCTTGTTTCTATGCTGCTTCTTTCACAGAGACAATCTATTAGCATCTCCAGATCTTCTGGAGTTCTCTTTTCTGCCATTTTCCAATTTTCTTTCCTGCCCAATCTTTCCTGCCTAAGTGTTCTCAAGCATTTGGCTACAACTCTGCCTCCTGGTACAGAGTCCCAGTTACTTCTGTGCTGTGGAAATATCTTTAAAGAAAGTTTTTCTTTCATCATTACTGACAGAAGTAATAATAATAAAGAGTACCCACTTACTTCTAAACACCATTTCTTCCTGTATGTCATCTTTCAACTGTCATCCCTCTAAATAGGCTTGAAGCGAATTTCTCCTGCAAATGCATCTCTTCTTGCAGCAATATCCTATCATCTGTATTCTCCTTTCTTTCCTACCCTTGTGCACATCGTCCTGTTCAAATAAACTGTCTGCCAAAATTTCAACTAGCAGATAGCAATTAGAACATAAAAGCAAAATAAACTGCCACTTCTTGATGCTGTGCCATAGGCAGGAAAGTCAATAGAAAGTTACTTTAGCTGAAATTGATATTTAAAATGTATTTCTATAAGACCATTTTTGCTGAAGGCTGTGAGACCACCCTCTTATCGACCACCCGTAAGGCGTCAGCTGCACCTGCCAGGTAGAGCAAGTTTCTAGAGACTATTAAGTAAAGCAAAAATAACCAGACAGATTATTACAATATGACTGAAAAAAGAAAATGACCATTGAAGTCAACAGAAACAATAACTTTTTACCAGCAAGATGTGAACTTCTATCAAAGGGAGCTGGGAAGCATCTTCCCAAGTCAACAAGGGAACACAGTTACTCAGGCAAACCTGTATTTCCCCCTTACTGATATAAAGGCGCATTAGTAACTAATCATTAAAAATGCAAAAGACAGACCAGCACAAGAAATTCAGAGATCAGCAGCAATTAACTCCATCTAAAGGAGACCCTTTAGTGCCTGACTTTGCTATTTTTATACAACACTGACTTAATGTAGATCTTCCTGGAGATACTGTCGTCGCTAAAAGGTAAAAGGTCCTACTCATTTTGCCATCTTCAGGTGAATTTTTCATAGGTGGCCTGAGATAATACATGGTGTTTACTTAGCTAGCATATGACAGATAAGCAAGATTTGCTGCTAATTCCCAATATTGATGTGCTGAAAGTGTTCTCTGCTGGAAACAAAAGAGAGCAGTGTAAGGCTAAAGTTACCCATCTACTTGAAAAATGTGCACTGTTTACTTTGGTATCCCTTTCCACAACTGTCCCTGCCTTCGGCAGCATCACCCTGACAGAAAGGAAAATAGTGTTAATGCATTAAATTGAACAGAGAGATTACATGGGCTGCCTCTCTAAGACAAAGTGTATTAACTACTGATAAATTCCACTTCTCTTCAAAATTAGAATTAAAAAGTGACTAGCCAATACCTGCAGAAAACAAATTACATCCCTAGAGCTATCCAGTACCTGTGCTTTGTCCACAGATGCAATTGAGAGCCAAAGCCACGAGCAAGAACCTAGATGTCATGAGCAGCGGTTTGACTTACAGAGGGAAAGCAGAGACTCAGGGAGACAAAGTACTCCCAACCCCAGCCAAGAAACCTCTTTTCACATCACCTATTTCCCTCAAATCCATCCCTCTTCTCACACCTAAAGGAGAAACATACTCCTTCACTGTAAAGAGGGAGAGAGAGTATCAAGAAGAAAAAAAAAAAAAACACAAACAAACAAAACCAAACCCCCAAAACATAACTGATTTATTACAAGCAATCAATCATCTTAAAGATCTCTTTGGAGGTGCTAAATCATCAGAGGTGGCACCAGGGACAATTTACCACCTCTCCTCATGTATATTTTGGTGATTTCAGGAGTGGTCAGGTATGCCAAGATACATCTTTCTGATCCGCTCTAAGGACTGCCTTCATTCTTCATTTGCTGGGTCATGTCTAAAACAGAAAAATGCACATTTCCATGGCAGCAGCAGGTGCTACCTGGATAGATGCAGGCTGGCGAGAGCACCCCTAACGTGGGAAGACAGCATTCCTCCCCGTTTCCCTCCAATATTGTCAAAAGCTTCACACAGCACCACTCGACACCACTGTGCTGGTACAAACACAGCAAATAAACTTTGAAAAAGCAAAAATTTATTTTTCTTCCCCTTTTTGTATTTAGAATAATGGCTTTTCGACAAGCCGAATGGGAAACCGTGTTAATGTGTTTCCATGGGCAAAGCTTGAGAACACTGTAAATTGCCTTGCTTAATGGACTCACGAATTCAGTTATCCATTCGGAAATTTCAGACCTTTAAGCGAGACCAAATCAAATGGTTTAGTCCTCAGGAAGCACACACACACAGTTTCACAGCTCTGTGGGTATCATTATTTATGTCTGTTGAATTTGATGGAGCAAACACCTTTTGGAACGGAGGAGCACCCGCAGCCGCCGTGCCTCCAGCAGAAAGGCACCAACAGCCCTCCTCACCCCAAGGGACTCTGCAGACTCCCCCGTCCTTCAGGGCTCCACATAATTTCCATCAGCCCAGGAAAAACTAATAATCAAAAGAACCAGCGGGCATCTGCATCTGGCTCTAAATGTACCGTAATGACCAACAGCTTGAGTGTGTTTTAAGATATTCAGAAGAAAATCAACTCATTAGACTGTTTTCCCTGCCATGGGCAGTGACTGCCCAGGAGGAGGTGGAGGAGAGACAGAGATGTCCATGCCACACCACCACGTCCCATGCCTGCAGAGCCACCGCCGAGCCAAGGAGCCTGATGAGAGCAGCAGTTGTACCAGGTTTGGGAGATGCAGCCTTTGCAAAGGAATGGTCACTGGCATTCGACACCTCTCACCATGCTGTGAGCTGCGTTTGCCCAGGAGAGGAAAGCCTGGTCCGCAGCCTGGGCTGGCAGAGGGGCACAGCCCCAGCCATCCTCATCCCCTGCTCCGGGCAGTGTCCATCACTCCCGTGTGATGATGCTTGCATGCATGCATGAGTCAGGGAGGAAAAACCTCAGTCTGCCATGTCTGCTCTGGTGTTCAGAGCAAAACAGAATCCAAAGGTGATGCTCATCTTTCTATTGCATTTTTATATATATATTATTTTTTAAACTTAAGAGTTAAAATGAGAGCACAGGCACGGTCATTCTGGCTGGGACTGGCTGCCAGCTCAGGTTAGGGTTTTCTCAGCTCTGGGCACATTAGGAGATGAGGATATGAACTGGTGTCTGGGGGGGGGGCTGCTTCCCAACTCTCTTGACTCGCTGCTTTAAATGCCGAGACATAAGAGGAGATTTAATATCACATCCTACCTCCATCGCACTGTGGGGCAGCCAGGCACATGCCAGCCCGACTCTTAGCCCATCAGATCCTGACCGTGACTGTGCAAGTAAATACATCAGAGAGGCACATAGCCTGCCTGCACCAGCAGGCACCAGACACCATCCCAGTCCTGCTCTCACCAAGACTTTGGGAACCCACAAACAGTACAGGAAAAGCAAGGACATTTTGTTCTGCAAGCATGAACTAACGTCCTTTACAATTTATGTAAAATATAAAACACACCAGAGAACACAGGCTCCAGGTCTGATTACTGCTAATTTACAGAAATGTGCAAACATGGGTACGCACACCCCTATGCCAATAATAAAACATACATATCCACAGCTGAGACCTCAAGCAGAACTAAACCATACTGAAAATACTTAATTCTTTTCCCTCTTCTGTAACTTAACTGCTCAGAGGGATTTTTTTTTTCCCCCACCCAAAACTGAAATGAGAAAAATAAAAATCACTTCTAGGATTAGATTCTGAAAGCCAGATTCCAGCTGGGAGCTAAGCCACCTGCAGAGCAGTATTTATAAATGAAAGCACTGACATGACTTTAAATACAGTGTCGTCAGAAACTTAATTATACAGCAGCAAGTCTCTAATTGGAAGTCACAGAGCAATATATTGGCTTTGTCATGTGATTTGACACTCTCCAAACTGCTTTCCCAGGGTTGTTTGTGTTATCTGTCTGGGGTTTGAACAGTGGTGTTTGTTTGCAGGCTGCGGTGGGATTAGCCCTATTTATCTTCGTGGGCTTTGTTTCCTTGAACACAGACTCGATTCGTACAGATTTGTTTCAGTGCACCAGGAAAAGCCTCGGCTTTTTTTTCACTGAGCTCAGAAGCATGTTTGTGCTGGCCCAAGCAGGGTAATTTGGGCACCCAAAAAAATCCCACCATGTTCAAGCTGGCACCTGTATGTCCCACCAGCAAGATGAGCTCAGAAACATCAGCTTTACCCCAAAACCCTTCAATGCTCCAACGCCTCCAAGCTTCAGGGCATGGGGTTCCTCACCTCTGCGGACACAGGCTAAATAAGCCATCACCAGAGACTGGCAAGAAGAAAAAAAAAAAAAGGATGAAGAGAAATCGGCTGTTTAATATCTGCATTACAGGGCCTGGGGAGCTCATTTTTTCTGCTCAATTACATTTTTGTGTGCCCACACCCCATATTGCTTGTTTTCATTCTACTTTATTAAACATGCTCTTCAATAGCTTCTTTGCTTTGCCTACCTTGGGGCTGCTGGATCCTGACCGGAGAGATCCTATGGCACCTCTGCAAATCTGAGGCTGAGAACAGGAGAAAACCAAGCTTTGCTTTGTTAGGATTAACATCCAGCTCCTGACTGCCTAAATAACACTTGTGTGCTGAGTCTGTCATCTCCAATGTGGTACCCTTCACGTTTTAGTTTGGAGGATGTTTCCTCCTCTGGTTTCTTACCGGTTACACCACACAGCAGCCCTTGTCCTCACCCTTGTCCCCTTTAACAGTTTGGACTTTTTAAAAGACATTTTCATAGCTATATATTGCAGGAGGCTGTGTCTAAAGAAAGCGTGTCTAAAATTGTTTGGCCGCTTTTTAAAGATATCAAAAATTAGACAGTGGGAATTCCAGTTGGGCACGTGTGTTGCCATTGCAGAATGGTGCTGTAATGAAACTGGTCCTGTTGGGGTGAAAATAAATTGTGTTTCACTTCTAGTCTGTGGGAACCTGTGCAGCGAGCAGGAGGCAGGATGGAGAAGAGGCATGGGCTTGTATGCAAAAGAAATGTTTACAGGGAAGGAAGCCTGTGTTTAGAGGAAACATGTACTTATGATAAATCCATCTGAAAGTTTTAAAAGCAGTGTAGTTTCACACTGAGATATTAAATGATTTCATGTAATTTAAAAAAATTCCATTAAAATGTAGTGTTATTATTTCAAACTTAAAAAAAATGGTTCTAGATAAAAGCTCTGAAGAAATTAAAGAACTTAAGGTACATCCTCAGTGTCCTTTGTTTTCCACATAGTCATATTTTCATTTGGCTGAACTCCTGTAGATACAGTAACAAGGCCTCCCTCTCCTCCGTGGGATGTTCTCTTGGCTGCTGAACTGCTCCGTCTTAAAATACAGACACCAGCTTGTGAGCAGTTATTTCACTTTCCAAATCTGAGTCTTTCTCTAAACCAAATGCTTACAATTTAGACATCAATGGTGTTCCTCCGACTTGCGTTTTCTTAAGCCAGGTATCCTTCTGGTGTCACTGATAATAGATACAAATATTCCAGGTTTCTCTCACATTTGAAAATAATTTAATGCATCCCTCATCTCTGCCTCAGTCACACCAGACATTTCCAGGGATTCCCAATTAACTGAAGAAAAGTCAAAATAATGCTAATCACTGTTGTGTTATGCTTGCATCTCATCCTCTAGGTGCTTAACCTGACACGCCTCTTGCCTAGGATGTCGTCCCTGCATTTACCCCATTTGCCCTTCCCCTCCCCTCCCGTCCCACTCCCCCCATTGCAGAGGTGCCGTAGGATCTCTCCAGTCAGGATCCAGCCGTGCTAGCTTAGCTCCTGCTATTCCCATAACGCCTGGAGGCTGATATCTGCAACACCAAATTTTGAAGCAGGAGATTACAGAACTGTAATTACTTGAGCTGGAAGCTTCCAGCCCAACTGATTTGCCCTGTCATTTAAACATCTACTTGTTTCCAAACACAGTCGGGAGAGATATAAACACACAGCCCTTTGGCATGGGTCCAGACAGCGTCGATGGCGCTGTGCTGCACGCAGCATCACCAGAGAGATTTTTCCATGGCTAAAAAAAGATAACAATGAAATTGATATTACATCTTAAACCGGGGGTTACAAAAAGCCAAGACAATAAATCCACTCAACTTCAGATAACCTGAAGAAATGTGACCTTTTCTCTATCTTTTATAACCCAGAAGGCTGAAATGAGCACCCAATCCAATTAAGTTATATTTTTATTTACCTAATCTACCAGCAGATGGCCTTTAAATTTTCCTAATTTTGGAGGTCTGCTCAGGCAGAACTGGCAGCGCAACTCACGTCCCCCCCCAGAGAGAAGGGTTTGATGACAGCCCCACACGAGCCATCACTTGGTTATTGCCTTCCCAGGCCTCCGCTCATCAGACCCTTCCCTTGTAATTAGATACATATATTTTCTTTGTCTTCCTATTGGATTATGAGGTATTTAAGGCAGGTATCATCTTTTTGAGCTATGATTGTACAGTATCTAACACAACCAGAGTCTAACCCTTGGCTGGAGCTCCTAATCATCACAGTAATGAAAATATTTCATTTTCAGTTGTAAATTGAAGAGTCAGTTCTCAATTAACTGGGATAACCAAAGGATAAATACCTGAAGTTAGAGCAAAAATATGGTTAAAAAGGCATGTAAATTAAACTGAACATAATATGCTTTTATAGCTTATGTATAAAATTCAATTATTGAATGAAACCACTTTCCCTTCATTGTGTCAGCTCTGTTGACCACATGCCCATGAAAAGGCTCAAGCTCACGGATCCAACTGGAAACATCTCCTTTTGTTTCCTTTTTTCCAGTTCCTTAGGAACATTTTTGGATGGGATCCCATGCATCGCTCCAAGAGGAAACACTCACTACCGCCAAGGGTAAGTCAGAAACACCCCTTCTGTCAGCTGCAGCATCTTGGGCAGCTTAAACCACCCACAACGTTGCAGCCTGCACTAACAACCCACTTAATACTGGGCAGAAAATACTAAGTACCCATAAGGAAACATGGCATCAACATTTGCTCACAATTCACTAAAGTTATTTTAAGCTTCATTTTCTTAACTGGGTGTAGAGCAGAAGTGCCTCTGGAGGCCAAGGATGGACATTTTCTCTGTTCAATGGTGGTTACAACTGAACTAGTCACAAACTCCCTGTGGGCTTGAATCCCACTGATCTGGTTGTACCTGAACACCATAACTCAGCACTGAATTATTCCCAATCTGTGTCAGTGCATAAATCAGAATCTGTCTCCATTTCTTTCCAACTTAATCTCCTTAGCAAACACTCTCACAAAGTGCATTTGAAAGACAGAAAACAACCCAATTCACAGACAGATGGTGGCATAGAAGTATTGCATCTTCCCCCTCAATGCACTGATTTCCTTCACCAGTCCTTGCTGCACAGAAGATGGCAAAGCACTGATAAAACAAGTGGCCAGCAGACAGCCCGAGAAACCGGGAATGAGCAATGCAACTGGAAAAGCAACACAGTCCAGGAAAACATGAGGAGAGGGAGCCAAGGCTCCGAAACATGTTGGCTTGGGGGTTTGGTTTTTCTCTCCCCATTTAGCTGGTGTCACATAGAAACAGTTGGAATTCAGGAAAAGTTTATCCAAAGCTAACACCTGTGCACATTTTCTCTTGCACAGCAGCAAACGCCCTCTGTTCCAGCACTGCTTGGATGGGAGACATATGGGGATGGAACCTGAGGCTCCCACTCCCGCGCTCACCTCATCCTGGCCCCTGCTCAAGTCCGAGCCTTCCCCATGCCCCGTTTTACCCATCGACCGCATTGCACTGCTCTTTTGCAGAGGCCACACTGCCAGGTTATTGCATGATGTGCCACAAACTACCAAAGCCTGAGCACGCTAACCCCAGTGCGTGGAGCTGCACCTGAGGAAGGCAGGCTCCCTTGCCTTCGATGCAGAGCCTGTACCCTTGGATTAGAGAACAGCTCTCCTCTTTTCAGGAAATACAGCAGCAGCGACAGTCAGACACAGCCACACGCCAGCCTGCCTGGCCATTCAGACATCACTGCAATTTTCTGAAACACTGTCATTTTGTGGGAGGAGAAGGGACTGCCCTTTGCTCCCACCTTTACAGCTCCACTGGTGTTAGCATCACCAGAAAATGAAAAGCTTCATCAGCCGCCAGCGTCGGCAATGCTGCGTTTCCTAATGCAGCTCAAAGCCATCTCCTTGGTGTGAGCCTGTGGCTGGCTCTTCCAGCCTTCAACAGGAGGGCTCATGGCAGCCTGCAACCATAGAAAATCAGTGAATAGCAAGAAGAAAATTTCGGATTATTTATCAAATGTAAATCAGAACTTAGCTTTGCAGATAAAGGCTACAGAATTTGGTTCTGTAGCAAATTTGGGAACACCCCTGCTTCTCATAGGAAGAGCAGATGAAGTGAAAAAATAATTGTTTATTAAATCAACTGTTTAAAAAAAAAAACAAAACAAACAAACAAAAAAAAAAAAACACAAACAAAAAAAACCCAACACACACCAAAAAAGAACCCCACACACAAGGGCCTTGAACTGCTAGCTGACAGGAGGGAATAAGAAACCAAGCTAAAAAAAAAAAAAAAACAAAACAAAACACACTTATTTGGATATTTATGTGCAAGTGTGAAGATGAATTCCTGTCTGTTCAGGCCTAGTTAACATCAGGAGTATAATTTCTAAGTTATTTCATTCTTACCAGTCACATCAATTAGTTTATATTGCTGTAGCAGCTACAGAAAGATTCACAAAGCAAATAAGCTGGTGCCTATAGAAACGTAATATCCACCCTGACGCGACCGAGGAGCGCAGCCGAACTATGGCGGGGAGATGGGCTACACCACTAACAACATGAAATTACCCAGTGACTCTTGCGCAGCATCCTATTGTCATAGCTGAGGGGTCACCTCCTGGGTATTGGTCTCCCAAGGTGGTGGGGTAAAGAGGTGCCCTCTGTGCACTTCAAGTCTCCTTCCATCTTCAGGAACATTAGGAGCTCATTTATTGCAAGAAAATCTGATCTGTAGCAGAGTCACAACATGGCCAAGGAGTTGGCTATCCTCATCTTTCAGTGCTTTGACAGGATTCATCTCATCCCCACATAAAACTGTTCCCTGCATATCAGAGTGTCTTGTTCCAGATAGCTTTGCCCTACCTGAGGCAGCCCAAAGCAGGGGTTTAATCCTCCCTTACATCTCGACGGACTGGATTGAAACAGGTAATCCCCTGGATGTCAGGCAGCCCCCTTCTTACAGATACGCTGACACCTTCCTCATCCCATGACAGGTTCAGGTACCCGTTAACCTCCCAGGACTGCTGCAAACGCCTGTTGTGAGCACAGCCTGGCTGACAGAGGGACACGTTCACCCTCTGACCTGGTCTGCAGAGCTCAGGCATCTCCAGGGGTTGCTCAGCTGCACTGCAGAGGATGAACAAGTTCATCTTTTTCCTTCCCTCTCCTCTGCCCAACAGACCCCAATTGAAATAAATCACTCTTACAAGTAAAATACACAGACTTCAACAAATCCAGATTTGCATAAACCTGTGTTTTTGCTAACTACAAAATGTAATATAAATTACTTGGAGACACTTTCCCCTTTTCCTTGCCTTTTAGCAGAGCAAAATATGATTTACATTCTGTTTGCAGGCGAATCAAGCGAAATGCTTAATTATAAATAGCACTTGTAAATATAATCCTTTCAGCTGGAATATTTGTGTAGTAGAAATGAGAGACACCTTCATAATGATTCCAGTTACAAAACTTAATTAGACCTGTTTCTCATTCTGGCTCAGGCCCTGTGCAATGCTCTGGTGTAAATTTACACGTACTCGATGGGGCCATGAAACACCCAGGAACAAACCCTCAGTAGGTGCGAGGCCTCCAGACTCCACCAGCTGCAGTGATGCTGTGACAACTCACACCAGCTGAGGATCTATCCCCAAATAGTTACAAGTGATCCCTAGCAAAAATGAAAATTAGGCCCATTATTTTTATTTATGGAGAGCTGAAATACACACTTTCTAAAGCCAAGTCTGCATTCAGCAGATTAAATATTTGTATAACTTGCCACCAAAGTTATGGAAAGGTGGAGGAGAATGTATATCAGTGTTGATAGGATTTTTTTTCCCCAGATATATTTACTAGGCTAGATCATCTCCTACAGGTAATAGGGTACAAGATATTATTTTTATGCTTGGTCTAATTGCTGAGACATCATGAGGTGCTACCAACTTGAAAAGCACTAACTTTGGCCAATCAAGCTGCAGCCTTGAGTCCACCAAAAACTGCTAGATGGAACTAGAGATTAAAGATGATGTTTAAGAGGTAAGAAGACTCCATGATAAAGAGCTGAAAACATTTCAATCAGGAGAGTTTTTTTTACTATACCTACTGTGCCAGGGCTTGGCCATCCAAGGGAATCTGAAGTGCAAATGACAGAAGAGAATAGAAGACACATTGTTTTGTACAGCTAGCTCTTTTTTAAAATTAACTTTTGAGGTTTGATCCGTTTTTGAGAGTTCATTCCTCCTCTTTGCTCTTCGGGTGAAGCCCTCTGTTTGCCATCACAATTCAATGTATGATAATGAATGCAATATCATACACAGAATTATTCTGACATCAGGCTGAGAATAAATAGAAACGGCATTTGCATGAACTGTCTTAAAAAATAAGAGGCTCTTATTTTTATGACACTGTCCCTTGTCATCAAGAACAAAGAAGAAAGATGTTTAAAAAAAAAAAAAAACAACAAAACAAAATCCGAGCAAAAGTTGAACTGAATCTTTACAGATCATTACAGGCTCCAGACATGAGCTGTGGGAGACCCTGACTGCCTTGACTCACACATACAAACAAACTTCACCTGAGCAAGTAACTACTGTGAGGTCCCACCTCAGTCTTCAAAGTGTGTCATGAAAATTCACAAAAGATAGGTGAATGGAAATTGCAAAAAGATCATTTTTTTAAAAAAAAAACTTGGGAATTCACTCAGGTTCAATGTTAATTTCAATTTATTTCCAGGGAGGCTCAAGCACTCCTGAAAATCCAGCTAGGCAAATACCTTCACCTGGGAGTACCCAGATGCTTCAGAAGTCCAAACCTTAATCCTTTTCCCTAATAAGTGGTGGAAGACAGACCAAAAGGTAAAGTATCTCAGGCTATAACTGGGTAATCCAAATGGCCCAGGACTACAAAGAGGTTTGTATCCTCCTGGGCAACAAATGCTGTCCTAATCTTACCAAGTCGATATGTCAGGGAGCAGCAACTCCCTGAAGGCTCCTCTCCATCTCCTCTGAAATGCCAGAGCTGCACACAGCTTAACCATGAGCAGAAGGGAGAACCCTGGCCCTGACAACCTTCATAGCCTAAATGACAAACCCCACCACGAGCAACACCTTGGGAATTGCTCTTCCCTGATTTTAAGGGGAGGTATTTTAGACTCATACCTAAAGACTTGAGGTGTACAGATGTTTGCATCACGCTAAAGCTATACCATACTAAATAGTACATGGAAGAGTGTTAAAGATGCACTGAATCAGAGATACCTCATGATTTCACAAGGAATGTGAAAGACAACTAAGACGTCATCTAAGACAACTTAAACCAATGAAGCCCAAACACCACCAAAGATTTACAGCACTGCAGATTAACTCAGGGTAAGCTCCAGGTTCAGAAGCACCAATGTAGATATCAAGTTAATGAGGGTTTTGCCCTGAAAAGCAGTCAGCAACACCTATGCACACATTTTGCCCCCAGCCCTTGGTTAAACAAAGGAACAGTGTATTGTCTTAAGGCCATTTGCCAAAGCGAGTCTCATGAAGGACAAAAGATATCAGCGCTTGGGAGCTTTGTTCAAGAAGGGACTAATATCTGTCAGCTTGGACAGGCTTTAAACACCGCATAAAAGTGCCCAGCAGCTTCAGATATGCATTTCTGCTTTAGAAAACAGAAAGCACAGGAGACAAATACTATAAAAATAAAAAAATAATGTTGTTTCTGTCCATTAGCTCAATATATTTGATAAGTAGCCAGACAAGGACAGTAAAAGTAAACAAACAGAGAGATGTTTTGATGTGCTGGTTTATAAGTTAGGAAAAAATCTACCATGCAGCGATTACACAGTTGGTTAACTTTGGGGAGAAACTTCATCTTTTTATTAAGAAAAAGAAATGCAATTATAACTTTGGCATGAAACAATTTATCCCATACTTAGTATTTCTTTCTCTTTGTCAGTTTAATGCCTCAAAATTATTTATCTTATTATTTATCTCTATGTTTGTTTTTGAAGGACATCTTTTTGTGCCTTCGAGCCACTTTATTCATTAGTTCTCTGGAGTTCATGTCCTATTTCATTATGTTTTAATCTTTACAGTTGTTAATTTGCATTTCATTTCCTGTTGTAGCAAAAATTACTAACAAAAAAGTTATTGTAAATATTAATACAAGTCAACTGATAATCATCCAAGAAAGCACTTTGTAGCAATAACAATTACCTATGTGTAAGGCAGAAAATGGCAATTCAAGTAGTTACAGAGACAAAACACTTCAAGTTGAGGGCACAGCACCTTCTTAGAAGTGCAGACTGGGACATCACAAAACAGCACTTATAATTAACAACAACTTGCTTAAAAGAGAAACTGCCTGGAAAAAGAGCAAGACCTGTTTGGTAACCAGGTGTCTAAAGCCCATCAGCAGTTGGGCTGCTTTATCCTCTCTGCAGCATCTGTTAAGTGCAAGCAACTGCTTAACTAATACCATGGCCATGACACTGACCTACAGAAACTTGGAAAACAGTAAACCAAACAAAAAAAAAGAATCCTACACCACAAAAAACAACAAACCAGGCAGGTCAGTCTTCCCCCTCCACACACCACCTTTACTGCCAGCTCCCTGGCTCACGGCATCGCACCGCAGCAAGTTTAG
This sequence comes from Platalea leucorodia, assembly GCF_965183815.1. Taxonomy (NCBI): domain Eukaryota; kingdom Metazoa; phylum Chordata; class Aves; order Pelecaniformes; family Threskiornithidae; genus Platalea; species Platalea leucorodia. The sequence goes on along the minus strand of NC_138833.1, from coordinate 14,743,795 downwards.
TTTTCACTTTGGGAGAGACATATTATACTCAGCTTAAACAAAGAAAATCCTTTCAACTTACTCAGATCTGGACCATCACCCTGCAGGCTCTGAGTTTTGCTTTTGCTGCCCCAGGCCAATTCACCAGCAGACTGCCCTGCAGGGACATGTCAAAAGAAACCAGCAGTAAAACATCTTCCCCATCTCTAGAATTGCCTTGACTCAAATGGATCATGTCATTTTGGAGGTGGATAATTATCCTCGTTAGATAAATACAAGGCAGGCTTGTAAATGCATGTTAGTTTTAATAGAAGAAAGTACTTAGTGACTCGAAATGTGTGAGTAGAGAGCCCCAGCTTAGCCTGGCTCCCTAATTAACCTCCTGCAGGCACACAATGTGCTGTGGAGGAGTAATAAGGGAAGAGGACTGCAGGAGCTGCTCGTTAAAAAACCTCCACAAAAGAGACAAGGGAAGCCTGGGGACTGGCATTTGAACTTGCCCCTTTGTAACTCTGCTTGTTGGCCTCAGACAAAGTCCCCGTTTTATCCCACAGAGAACCCCATAAACCATGTTTCCTGGCTTGGTTATTATTACATGTCCCCAACACACAGCTGCAGTATCGGTAAGGAAACAGTCACCATGGAGCAGCGATAGCTGGGTTTTGAGCAGAGCCTATAAAAACCCAGTCCAGACATTCAGCTCCCTGGTGTTTGCAAAAGGATTGTCTCTAATTCCTCACACTTGTGCCTTCGTAAAAGCTCCAGCAACTTGTACCAAAACACCCATCTAACACCGCTTCTCTGAGCAATTACAGCTCCTGTCCATCTAACACAGCAACCTGCTCTCCTAGACGTGCTGCCTGCAGGTGAAGCAAGACAGCGATATGGGCTTAACACTCAAAAAAAAAAAAAAAAAAAGAGGCTCTTTCCTGTATTGTTTCCTCTCCAGTTCCTCAGCTCTTCTGTGTTTCCACAATTGTTTTGATAGGGACCCGCACTCCACCACCCACACAGGCCTGGGGACTCTTTGCAGCTGCGTTCATTTGCAGCAGCCAACCAAAGGAGCTGTCGTTAAGACAAAATGCCCTAACTAAACTTCTGAGGATCTTACAGGATCCTTGCAATAAAAAATTAAGAGCTTCAACCTTGAAAAATAGAGCCCTCCTTGATGAGAGATCTGAGATAATTTCCTTTAATCATTAACTTAGAAAAGCCCGGGAGCTGACCTTTTAGATAAGCACAATCTTCATGGAGTTCCCTCTTGCAGAAACAGGAATCCGTTTCACAGGGTTTTCAACATTAAAGTCATTCTATGAATTTTTCCCCCCATGTCTGGGAAGAAGAGAGAGGGTGGAGGTGGGCAAGGAAGAAGTCCTGCTGCCCTGCAAACCCATGGAGAACAGACCTGCTGAGCTCTGCCAACAGAGCAATTTCCCAAAGAACTGGAAAAAACAGTGTTCACCCAACAGGGAAAAGAGCAGCCTCCCATCAGATGAACACATTATAACTTTAAAGGAGGAATGATTGCCAGCCACACAGGAAAAACTAGTGCTAATGAATTCCAATAACGAAGCACCCAAGAATTAACTGGAATTTTGCAGCTACAGATTTCCTGCTGAACAAAGTCAGTCTCACATCTGCCACCTCCCTACAGATAATATTCCCTTCCCCAAATAAAGGACCTATACCCAGCACATCTTCTAGGTGTGCTGGCTTCCCCCAGCACTTGTCATTTAGTGCTACAGCCTGCATAGAGGGTTGTCACCCAGCTTCATTTCCATCAGCCTCGTCCTGGGGGAAGCCACACGTTGGAAGAGTCTCAGCATCTTTAGTGAATTTTCACATCCCCTAAAACAAATTCTCTCCTCTCCTTTCCAGAGGAACAGGCCAAATTCTGCTCTCACTAGGTAAAGTCTATAGCAACCTCTTTACAGTCACTTCAGTTTTGCTGGGTTTTAGAGTGATGTAGCTGGAAGCAGGGAGGCTTTAGCTGACAGATAAACAAAGTTTGGCAGAGCCATCCCAGATTCTGCAGCAGCGGCTTTGATTCACAGGTGAGAAAAACACGCAAGGAAAGTTGAATCAAAAAGATAAACGTATCGAGCAAGATGAAGCAAAAACTAAAATAACAGAAGCACACATCCAAGGGTTAGGCAGCAGGCAACATTCTCATCCCTGCTTTATGATCTCTAATCCAAGATGAGTTAATTCCTCTTTTTCCTCCTCCTAAGCTCATTCAAGAAAATCTGGCAGAAGGGGTGATTTTGTAGTGTCATGCACAGGCACAGCACTGAGCGAGAAGCCAAGGCCCCCGCTCTGACCAGCTTAAATATTAAGCAAATGCACAATAACCGCTTTAATCACCCTCATTTTTGCTTTCTTCCTGCCTTCCTCTCTTTTTTCCTCTCCATCAAATCTATTTCCATGGATCCTGAAAACCTTGGAAACAGCTTAGGTTTTTAAGCTGTTGAGACCACTCCCAATCCTTCTTACCCCCATCCTCCCTTTCTTTCCTGCTGGACCCAAATCCATCCCTGCCTGGTGGTTACCTCTTGTCTTGTTGTTAACTGCAGGCTCTCCAAAGCGACTTTCCTGGGCTTATACTGGGCTTAGTGGAGTCCTGGATCATGACCAGGGCTCCGAAGCACTATGGGAATCTCAACTAGAATAGATTTCCGCAATCATAACTTGGGTGACAAAAAGCATTTTTGATTATTTTATAATAATCATGAAAATCTCCTTTTTCACTCTTCACTGCTGTGACACTCTCATAGTGCAGAGTTATACCTAATCAGTAGTCTTCTCTACTCAGGGTTAAACTCTAAGTGGTGCAGAAAGACGAATTCCCTTTGAACCATCTTCCCTTTAAGCTGGTGGAACGGTGTCCATGATCTTCAGCAGACGATGTGGTCACCGAGGTGGTAGGAAGCAGCTGCAGTTCCCTCCCCATCAATAACAGTCAAGCACATGGCTCGACTTTGGCTCCTGAAATGATCATTAGTAATGATGCATCAAAAAGTTTTTGATGAGCGAATGATAAAAGTAAAGAGGACACAGTAATAATCAGGCTTTATTTATAGCTAGGTAAAACACCACTGTTGTCAATTTTACAAAGTGACTTTGAAGGAACTTTTTAAAGGGGATATTGAGAACATTTCCCCCCTCCCACTTGCAAACAACCATAACCATTATTGATAGCATTTCTAAAATGGCAGGTACAGAGAAACAAAGACTGTTATTTTGTGTCAAAATTGTTTTATGGCGCCATATTTTTCCCTTGTTTAAGGCAGCACCACTCATTTACAACATTAAACAGTGTGATTTATGTACTTTAGCAGAGCTTACTACATTTAAATGTTTTAGGCATTTCATTTTTACAACATACCTTGTTCCAATATAATCAATGTGCTTTTTTCTTGGGCGGTGATAGGAATGCAGTTTGTGTTTTATAGCAAAATCAATATAAGAATTAATGGGTGACGAACAAAGTAAATTGTAAAAAGTACAGAGGGTTTGTGAGATCTCTTTTGCTATATTGATTCCATTAGCATGAGGTTGTCCGGTTGTACACAGTTTCGTACTTGATAAGCAAGCAGCAGACTTCATATTCTGCTGAAGATAAAACAGGCGAACTTCAGCACTGAAATAACTATGCCAAAGTCATTGAGGTTAAAGCAAGAATGGACAGGAGCCAAGGTGGACGCTGAAACACAATGCACTTTAGAAGCAGCAGTCGTAAACATCAGATGGTCATGAATGGTGCCACTCTGACTTTTATTAAAGGCTGTGATACCTGAGAGATGACATTCTCGGCTCTTTTGTACTGCTGGGTTATATGTTTTCTAATTAATTCAAAAAAATGACAAGAAGAGAACACTGCTCCCAAGTTTTCCTGCTAGTAGATGAAAAGCAACATTTTTTTAAAAATGCGTGCAACCTAGATTTCTTGTTAGAGACATAAACAGGGAGCAGCTCTAGCAAGCTACAAGCAATGTAATCTGGAAAACATTTTTTGTTTCCTTTGCTGTCTTTTCTTTCCTGAATTTTACTCTTACTCTCGACAAGGGTACATGTGCTAGGGCCTAGAAAGGCCCCCCTCAAAATATTTCTAGAGTCCATTTCCCCACCTGAGACTCCTGGCAATGCTTTCCTGTGAGCAGACAGCACAACGCCTCCTGCCCGGTGCAGGGTCCCAGGCTGTGAGCCAGCACCCCACGCACGCAGCACCCACTGCACAAGTGATGCCAAGCAAGGGATGGGTTCACAGCTCCTGCGCTCCTCTTGGGTCCCCTTCTGTCTTTGCACCGCTACTCATTGCCAGCAGCACGGGCACGCTCCGACCGCCTCGTCCCTGGCTTCCGCATCTGCAATATTCAAGCTGCTCTCTGCAATACTCATATACTCAGATTTATGGAAAACTAACAGATTTGCAGAAAACTAACAGATTTGGATCAAACACATTTGCAGACACCTTTCCAAGTGTCCAGTTAACTCTAATTATTACTTAGCACGCTGACTCATATTTGTTTCACAGCCTGTATCAACAAATTGTAATGATGACCTTCCACACTTAGAACCATCTATGATCATTCTGAATAACAGATTAGATGCATCTGTTCATTTTGCTACATTACTTTTCAAAGCTATGACCCAATAAAGCAATTACGGTTCAAATCAGGCTCTAGATATCTTCCATAGCCAGCAGTGAAGCATTCTGGGGTGCTGTAGCATCTGTTACTATTCTCATCTTCTCCCTTTCCTTTGGGAACATCCTTTTCATTTCCATAACCATCAACAGGTTTTAATAGAACCCAGCAAACAGGTCCAAGAATGGTAGTCATGACATACATTTTCTGCAAGAATATTATCCTCCAAATGTTCAAAATCATTTTTACGTGGCACCTTTTGTTCACTCCTTGTTATTTGAAGTCTGAAAGTTTATTGCTCTTTGGGATGTACTTGGAGCAAAATAATTTAATTATATTCTATTTCAAAACAAATTGTTGATACAGACTCAGAGTGTCAGTAATTAGATAATTTCACAGTGCACGTTCCATTATCACTTGCATACTTAATGACTGTTTATTTGAAGAGTCCTTCCAGCATTGCAGCTACCCCAGTACTAAATATAATAATAGATGGTGTGATTGGTAAGGTTCACCCATTGCTCTCATATTTAAAGTAACGAGTTCTAGAGAAATTTCTACTCAAATGTGGAGATTTAGATGGCAAGGATTAAAATGCTGGCCTTAATGAAATTGATAATAAAATAGTCATTGACTTCCCAGGGTTTAAATATAATCAGTTCCTTGCAAGTAAAGATGATTAGTGACATAAACTAAGTATTAAATAAACAATTATTATGAGCTCTAGCCTGACTTAGTGTGTCAAAAGGGCTAATGTGGAAAGACTCTGTTTATTCACTCATGGACCCCTTAACCTGATTAAAAGTGCATGCTACATACACTAAATCTGCATAAGAGCAGGCAGCAGAAAGCTTACAAACACCAACCCCTGATCTCTGCAAGTCCTGCCCATCTCCATAGGCCTGGAGAAGAGGATGGGGTCCCCCAGCCATACCTGCGGCGGGAGGGCAGGGGGTGGGAGCAGAAGTCTTCCACCACATCTTCGACCACTTTCAGCATTGGCAGGGAAAAGGGAAACCCTGCCACCTCCGTGGGAAGGGTGCTGACACCCCAACGTGAGCTTCTGCTGGGGCATGCCAGAGGGGCTGGGCAAGGGGCCCCATTCCCCCTCCTTGCTCCTGAGACTCCCACCTGCTGCAGTCCTGAAGTCACTGGGATTTTGGATCATTATTGCCATGAACTTCCAGTGGGTCATATCTGGAGCAAAGCACAAAAAAATTCTGCGGCACTTTCTAATTTAACATAGGTAGGATTTTTTAAATTTTTCATTTTCTGCCATTTTTTTTTCAAGGGAGCAAGATATGCAGATGATAAAATGAATTTTTTATGATTCTATTAAAATACTGCATAATTATCCATCTATATTTTTGTCATAACTGATTTTGATTCCTTTTTAAGTTGTTGACGGTTTTAGATACACAGACTACTACTTAAACCACGCACCACCAAGCATAGTGATTGCCAATCTCATAGCATAGGATTTTATGATTCTAGTGTTATTCAGTAAGGCATGGACTAAATTTAAGCTTGCTTAGTGAGGCTGGTTTGAGGAAGCACCAGCTGAAGTATCCATCAATATGCAGTGATCTCAGCCCCTAGCAGCTGGAGCATTCAAAGGAAAGTGCAAGCATCATTATGGGCTAGATATTAAAGATGGTTAGCTTTCAACACATTTAACTTAGCAAAGTGTTGGGTAAATACAATTTTCTGTTACAAAAAAACATACTGCTTTATTGGTGAAGTGGTGTGCTACATCTGGAAATTAGAGGGAGCTCTACAAAAAGCTTTGGTTTTGGTCCACTTACCGTGATGGAGGAGAAGCCAAGGTCTTTATCCTAAATAGACTGATGGAAGGAATGTGTTACTATTTCTTAATAGTGAGATGCCTTTAATGACCATCAAGAAACACAGACAAAGAAAACACCTTCTACATTTTCAGACATAGCTCTTCAAAATGCATTAGGAGACCTTTTTGCCCACCATGCCAAGAATTATCCTTTTTATTTTAAATTAGATGTTAATTTGAACAAAAGAGGTAATTTGCTTATATTTCTGGTCAGTGGAAAATATAATGCCAGTCTGTATTGACATGGGTGATAGAGACTAAACTCCTTAATACAGAGACAAACATTCTCCCAACATGACTTTAGCACCACAACATGTTCAGAAATGCCCTTGCATTTTCAGTGGGTTTTGGCTTTGTTTTGGCTTGCTGCATGGTCGAGAGCATGTGCTGCAGCCAGCCCATCTCAGATGCCAGCTAATAACCCACACATTATCAGCAAAATTCATAATAACCAACTTCTCCCTGGTTTTACCTGAGCAACATCTTTGCTTCACCGCTGATTGGTGAAGCACGTTCAGAGATTTAATATCTCTGAGCTTTCATCACATGATCAAATTCAGGTGAGGCTGGTCCAGGGATTCAAAAGTGACTGGGCAGGAGGTGAGGAGGGAAGGCAAAAAGCACAATCTCATAACCCTCGTTTCCTTAAAAAATTAGCCCTGGAAGGAAAAAAAAAAAAAAAAGATTAACATATAAAATACATAAAGGAACATTACAATAACAGCTATCTGAATATGCAGGATGTCATCTGCAGCCTCCTTTTCCCTTAAGTAAAGAAACTGTCAGATAATGGCCAAATAAATCAGTCAGTGTTATCAGCCGCGGCTGCTGCCCAAGCCTGTGAAGTGCAGCGTAAGCTCTGCTCCAAGACTTATGAAGCACTCCAAAATTCAGATTGTTCTCCACAAGGCATGCCGAGATCTGGATATCATATTTCACTTTTTAATTAAAATATATTTTTCACTCCTGATCTACAGAAGGAAAAACAACATAAAAGTAATTGAGACTTCACGTTTCACGTGTCAAATCATGATAGCTTTTCTTATTCACTGGCATGCCAAATAAGTACTTATAACAAGATTCACCATCAAAAGCAAGCTGCCTCCTTTCCAAGGATGACGGAATCAGGCTTAGATAAAATAGGAACCAGCTCATGCTCAAAATGAATCCTGGTGTCAGGCTGCTGCACCTTTGCAAAGTCCTTCATCTCTCTAAAACCTGCCATACTTCATTATAGTATATGGTGAAATGCACCAGCCTCTCCAGGCATTTCACAAAAATTACCTACTAAAGCAGACAGTATTCAGAAATTAATGCCTTTAGTACCCACAAGCAGGACTGAGTCATATATTGCAGGCTGTAATTTCAAGGTCTCATTCATCCCTCGCTGGTATTAAGTATTTTGTTGCAGCCTTTTTGTGGAGAGCTTTTATTTCCACGGGCTTCTCTGCCACTAATACACCATTAAAAGGAAAAGCATAAAAAGCAAACAAAGAGAAGAAAAGAAAGTATTTCCTGCACTTGGAAGGCGCTGCAGGTTGGAAGGGATATGAAACCACGGGACGCGTCCCCAGCGATGGGGAGCTGCAAGTGCCTGACGGTGGACGGACCGTTCCTGCAGCACGGGAGGGTTGTGGTCCTCAGGGGGATGGACTTCACGGGGACCTGGCCAGAAAACAAGGTTTAAATTTCCCCTTTATACACACACATAAACAACATTAAAAATGAAGTTTCAACACGTGTTTTTATTCTTATGGGGATTTTTAACAACCCTTCTAGTGCTGGGAGGGTGGGAACTCTGCTGTCCTGGGATGATCTTCTCTTTTAAAACAGATAGTGCAAAACTTACTGTAATTTAAAATGTACTTGCCTCTGCCATGATGCCTCGTCAACTGCGGAGGTAATTTGGCAATATATGCTATGCAAACTTAGAAAATATGGGACTGAATGGTGCAGAAATAATGATTAGTGTAGTAAGATTTGGAAGAAACTCGAGACCACTGTTGAGGAATGCTGAATTTGCCCATTACCTCAGCTTAATGGAGCACTTTCAAGTCTAAACAATTAATTTTCTGAAGATTTTCTATAGCTTCCTGAAAATCAGAGCACAAGCACAAACTCCCAACACCAACCCAATTTCCTTTCCGTGATAGCTTTTCAATTAGTCTAGGTAGAGTAGGTACAGAAAATACAGCACTTAATCTATATACCTTTGCAAAACTTTTCAAAAGCAAGTAACTGGTCTCAAGGCTGGATAAATAGTAAAGGAGTGTTATTGTACTGCATCTAAGACATTAGAAACCTTTTCAATTACTGTCATTTAATTTCCTTATTATTTTCATTTGTTAGTTCCACCTCATTTTGGATCCATTCCTTTGTTTCTACATTAAATCTGATTAGTTCAGAGCCATGATCTGATCATGCCTAAAGTTCGTGGATAGCTGGGACATCAGACACAAAAGAAAAGTGATTAGAAACCCCATGCTTAGCATGCTCCGTCTCATATCTACTGAAAGGTTGTTACAGTAAATGCAAAACCAATGTGTCCTGACACTGGTGAAAGTTAGAAGACTAGGAGACATAAAACGCATGAGTTATTTTTTACATTAGGTAGCAAACTGAGTTCTCCTTTAACCACTTAATTACCTTTGGCTGACAGGAAAAAACATTGCTATGAAAATTAGTATTATCTTTATTATGGATGTGTCCCTGAAGATGCTGATGCATTGACTTATATATCCACGTACGGGGCCTGAAAGCAATGAAATAATTCTACCTTGTGAGCAGATGCAAAGGTTTTGTACTATCACCAAGGATTTATTATGTAGTTTAACAGTCATTACTTAGCATCATCTGCTCTCTTTATATATTCTGTATCACCATACCCATTTTCCTCTTTCAGCCTTATTATCTTATGTATATGAACAAAGAACATAAAAGGGTGACGGGTGGTGGAAATATAAACCAGCCCTAACTGGCCACAGGCAAGTCAAGCTCAGCTCCCCCGAGCTCGGATAGAACAGCCTCAGCGTAAGGCATATTGGGTATATGACACAATTTTAGTGCAGTACCCGAGGGAAGGACAACCTGATGCGTAAGCAAAGCAGGATCTGCCTTGCCTTACCTCTTTCATGGTACTTTGAGACACCTACACGCTTTTTCCAACACCTCAGTTCTCCACCCATTAAACGAGGACAATATTGCCAAGACCAAGCTCAGGACCTCTGCAAGCTTCTTTTTTTACAAAGCAGACATTACTGATGTTAGTGGCTATCGTCCAGGCAAAGCATCTGTGTTTTCACATGCTAGTCCTGGGGCACAGCTAGACATAAGCACTGTGCATGTCTCCCATTTCTTGGAGGCTCCGTACTCCAGAGCTGATGCTGCCAGACAGGAGTGTGAGGTGGAAAAAAAAAAAAATCTCCTTATTGCTGCTGAGATTGCAGGTCCCTCTGCAGAGAGCTGGGCACAGCAGAGGAAATAACAGTGTGCAGGATGCCTGCCCTGAACAGGCTGTTTGCTCCAGCACTGAGATAAAGAAATGGTCAGAACTATCTCCTACATCTGCTACCACTGTACGTAGAATAAATTATTAATATTTCAAAGGAGCAGGCTAGGTATCGCAATGTTAGCAGTTACCTGCACATACAAAAGACGTCCTCTTCCCGTATTCACTTTTCCAATGTCCCCTCCATCCAAACACTCTACAGACAGTTTTAAAAGATTCATTTCCCCCTCCCTGTTTCAAAATTTATATGGCATTTATATTGCTTTTAGACATATTAACAGAAACTTTAAATATTCCAGGTCTTGTAACTCATTTAGTTACTAATTTTTATATTTTTTCAATGCAGCCTTCCTACAGCTATCCATAGATCTTCAGAAAATATATCAGAAATACCTACTCTGAAAATATGTGACCTTTGCAAACTTCTCTATTCCAAACAGGCTGCAGTGCATTGGCAAGAGCAAAAATGACATGAAAGTCTTCAGCTTCTTTGTGGCAGCAAAGGGGGGTGTTCACCACTGTGGAGTTCCTGGCAAATGCAACCGGCTGACAAGTGAAAGGTATGTCTATTTGGGGTTGTCTGCCCATTTTGTTGCATGCTCCAAAATTTACCTAGTCTATAATTCATAAAATTCAACAGGAATCATGCAGACAAATGTCCAAAAACTTCAATATGCAAAAATACTGAAACACACAAATAAGAAGGGCCTTTGACATCCTCTGCCCAAATACCGTAGCTCAGAAGCTTCTGACCAGCTGCTCGTTGTGCTTAAATTCCACCGTGCATTGACATTTGAGCACTGGGGTTGCTTTCAGTTTAACCCACTTAGTTTCCTTCTAAAAGTAAATCCTTAAATTGAGGCCATGCCCTAAGAGAAACTTGCATCAGGCTATAATCATAGTAATGTTAAAGCCTACTTTTGGAAAGGTAGACTTCCCAGCAGCGGGGGACATATGGCCTAATTTACACTGCACTGAACAACAGGGACTCTGAATTGAGTTGTTTAAGAAAAAAAAAACCAAAAAAAACAGTGTTGGTGGGGAGAGATATTCGCTGAACTGACTGCAGGGGCCTCTAACCCTGCACACAAAGGCTTGCACAGGCTGTGCTGCCAGCGATGCATCCCTATGGCCACGTGAAGTCACGTTGAAGCCACCGGCAGCCAGCCAGGTGGGAAGGATGAGCCATGCAAATCCAACTGCAAAGTCAGGATCCAAAATTACTGATGAAAGTTTTCACTCAAAGTCCATTACGGTAGGGTTAAAGAATATAAAATGCAATTTCTTTCACACATTTAAGCATGTAACCACGTGCCATCGCTATAATCCCACCTTAATTTAAAAGTCAAATGTGTGGAAATGCTGCCTCGAAAATGCTTCACTCCAAGCATCACAGTGACTGACTAGGAAATGGGAGGAATGGCATGGGAACCCCGTCAAAAATTGGGTATCAGATACATCCTTCTCAAAGCAGGTTTTTGAGAAAGCAGCCAGCTACCTTCCATCTCCCATCACCAAGCTGGAGTAATGATTCTTGTACGTTTTAATTTTACTAGGTCTTATTTTTCAATGAATTTCCAGGCCCTGCTCCAGAAGGACTAAAACCTTTCCTAGGTGTAGGATGTTCACAAGCATGAAGAACAGTCAGACTGAATTTTTAAAAAAGCTTTGAGATTTGGGGCAGCAGAAATAAAGACTCCTTGTGAATTCTGTATAATATCACTATGCGTGATAAAATACAAAGAAGAGCTGTTGGACAGAGACCGCTCCACTCTGCTGCAGGCATCTCCATCCCACACGCACAGGAGATCTTCCTCTACCTTTCAGGGTCAGTCTGACAGAGCTTCAAGCTAGCACCAAGAGACCTGTTTATTCTATGTGAGAAAATACACATAAATTTAATATAATAGATATTGTTTCACTGGAAAAACATTTTTAAAATATGTTACTATTTGCAGGCTGATTTTCCTTTTTTCTGGTTGTCATCTCACTTCCTGAAAAAATAGCAATTGTCTCTCTCAGGTACATATCCCTGAATGACATTTTCCTGCTAACATTGGGAAGCCCACATGTGAGGGTGGGTGCGGGGTTACAAGATTTCCTTCCCCAGATGAATTAATTCAATGCAACTTTGCTGAAAAGTCAACGGAGCAATGCTAAAAACAGGCTCAGGGTAGTCCTGGTCTGCACAGTACTGAGCGTTTCCATGTCTGCAGGGAAAGTCTTTTGCTGCACAAAAGGCTTTGAAATTCACCTTGCAAGGACCATTTTGCCAAAGAGTCTCTGCAGGCCTGTGAAGGTGGGGCAAGAGCTTTGTGAAGAAGCAGACACCATCGCCTTCTGAACCCATCATGCTCCTTAAATTCCAATGCTGTGGACTAAATGCTCAGGTATAGCAGGTATGGCAGTGTCCCAAGGGCTGTGGTCACCTGTAAAATAAACTGGGTTCATCAGGAATCTAAGTGAACCTTGCTGAGGAAAACAGAGGTGAAGACATTATCAACCAAAAGGAAATTAGCAGTGTGCCAGACCTCAGGGGAGGGCAAAGTACCAGAGAGGTACTACAAAACCCAGGACAAATGCATGAAATCCCAAATACAGCTGGTGGTTGCCCACCGATGATCTCTGATCATTTACATTCATAGATTTTGCTAAAGGAGAATCTTTGCTGAAGAGCCTCAAAATAAGACAGACCACCAAGCCCATATTTCAAGCCCCTGTTTTGGACACAGTCTGTGGGTTAACGAAGAGAGACTTGCAGCCCTTTTCCAATCAAGCGTAGCACCATCTCCACCCAGCTCTGACCCAGGCCCTTCCTGCGCTACCTAAACTCATCTTAAATCCCACCTCGAATGACGTGGAGTAGCAATAACTCTCCAGTGATGCAGGGGCAGCCCAAGAGCCCTTACATTGCCCTCCCTCTAAAAAACACATGGTGGGAAACAGGACACCTCTTCCTTTTGCAATTCATTTGAATTTTTGAACTTGATGCTGCTGTGGAGAGGCACATGCTACCTCAGTTACCCATAGTGGTGTTTCTCTCTTGCTTGTAGGATGGACTTTGGTCCTTAGTTATCACTGGTTGCTGGTGGACCCGTGAGCTGGTTGTTCCCCTGGCTCTGCCAGGCATCCTTCTCTCCAAAACCCGCAGAAACCGTCACGGCTGAAGTTCAGCCTGTGACAGCAAGTTCTCACACTGTGACCTGGGTCACTGTTGAGCCTATTGCATTAGAACTGAAATAAAAGGGGAAAAAAACAGATTAATCTGAAATAAAAGCATAACTAAATGGTGTGTGAAAACTAAATTGCCATATCACAGCTTAGTGCCCAGCCCAGATCTGGGTATTATCAGCACTTATGATACAACAAGCCATTGACTCATCAGTGGCATGACAGTTAACTGCTCTGCTGACAAGCATAAATCTATTCCACCACTATTTTGTATTATTAATTAGGAGAGGGGAGAGCTGCATTTGTAGCCCATATAAGTGGCTCATCTACTGCCTAATGTGAAAGGTTTTATTTGGCTTGAAAAATCATCTATTTAAATTGTGCATCAAGGTCATAACACATGGGTAGTTTCATTCACCATGGCATTTTGATGGTGACTGTGCAAGTTGTGAGCTTATACGCCATATCATTATTTCCCACACATCAAACAGAGAAGCAAATAAACTTTTGATTCATAATGGGAATACAATGGAAGCAAGCTGAAAGCCTGCCCTGAACAGCTCTAATTAAAGGTATCAGGAGTTAAGGTACAAGCTTGCAGATGGATAACAATATAAATCTACCCAGTCCCTACAGAAATATTTATCACTATCCCCCAATATTGCTACATGTGTGTATGTATTTGATCAATATTCAGTATCACCTCCACTTTACCTGAAGTCTGTGCAATATGCTAAATTATCTTTTTCTATTACCGTATTAAAGGTATGTTTGAAATTGAACATCACTGTAATTTAGCTGAAATTACAGGCAGACCAGGTCTGTCTTGATCAGTTTGCAAAACCTTCTACATTAATCATATTAAAGACATTGCAGATGAACAAATCAGCAATGCAGGCAGAAAACTGGCTGCCTTGGAAAAAGTCCTCACACACTCCTGACACCAGAGACACAGGGATGACTAGCTGGCACTGCAGATGGCTGTGGGCCATGCAGGCACCTCACCCACCATGCCCGTCCCCTACTCCAGTCTCCCATCACCCAGCAGTGTTTCACCATCACCAACAACATTCATCATCACCAAAGCGTCACCCAGATGCTAAAGGCTGGTTGCAGTTACACCCACACTAGATGTTTTGAAAGCAACATGATTTCCCCCAGATCATGCAGCAATTAATTTTTCCAGATATCTGTCAATAGCTGAAGATGCATGGCATTGTGCAGATGGCTTAAGACATGCAGCGGGACTGGCTAGCTCAGACCCCACATGCCGGTACCCCCAACAACATGGACGTGGATAGCTGGAAGAGCCAGTGGCAGGAGCTTCCATGCATCCAGCTGAACTTAGGCAGCATCTACCCACAAAAGATGGGGTAGGTACCTACAATGCCCTTCCTGACCCCAGCAGGTGTTTGGCTCCTGGTTCTGCTCTTTGCTAAGAACAGGAGCTCTTGTCTTTGTCTTCTCCAGTGCCTCCACCCTTTGCTGTCCACCTCCTGCTTGGCCTCGGACATTTATTGTTCAGTAGCAATTTCTCTTTTTTCTTTCGGTGACTTCCTGTTGCTCAGGATCTTTCTTTCTGATTTTGACAATCTTTAAATTATGTCCTTAAAATAAACCTCACAATCAGCAATATATAAATTATAATTTCCTTCTCCACATGCTTCAACTATTATCTTAATCAAGCAATCATGTCACTTCACATATAGCCCCTCATTATCCAAGTCGTGCCCTGTTTGTATTATATCATCCTTATCTGATGGCACACCAAACCATCTGGCAAATCCTTAGAACTAATGTGATCCTGAGTCCATAAATATCTTCCAGTTCTTTGGTGCTGCAAGAAGTGATTTCTATGTAGAGCAGTGCCCATTAGATGATCTCCAGGTGGTAAGATGGCTTTCTTTACATGTCCACCACATTATCTGGCTTTTTAAACAAGACTTAAAAGAAGGAAAGCATCACTCTGCTAAATACCCAGTGACCTAGGGTACCACTTTATCTTTAAAAGGAAACTCTCTAGAATCAAAAGATCTTTGCTGGGAACGCTTGCACAAGTGAAGTTGGCAACATTTGGACTATGTTGGAGACATTTTTTAAAGTGTAAATTCTCCATGGGATGGCTGTGCATTTGTCTGGGACATGGTACCCTTAGAAGAAGTACCCTTAGCAGCAGGCACGGAATACCTACCCAATACAACGCAGACTCCTGCTTCTGCAATCACATCTAACCACTCAGCCAGCAGTGGAGCCAGTGATATTTTTCCAGACAACCACTGCCCAGGAAGAACATTTCTAACATGGAAACATCCCATTTGTATGCTCGGAGCCAGCCCGCCCGCTCGCCCAGCACCCGGCCTCCCTCTATGCATTATTAATGAGCAACATCAGTCTCCAGTTTTCAGTCAGCTAATTTGTTCCCACAATCATGATTTCAAATATCACATGAATAATTCAGCAAGTTATTTTAACTGTAGTTAGATAAACCCGTTAGCCATCATAAATTTAAATAAATTATCCTTTTCTCACACATGAAGGCGCAAAGGCAGAGCACCTTGTCAGGTGAGATATACCTCTCTGCATTGTAGGTAATACATACGGTACCTGGTGACTCAAAGCCACATGGAAGTGTGCCCTAAAGAGCCTCTGTCTGGTCTGCAGCAAGGAAAGGGGGAGCCAGCCCTGGCCACCAGCCCTGCTGCCGTGCCAGGGGGCATCTGGGTCACCATGAGCACCTCAGACATGTGCAGCTGTGAGATTTCAGTGTCACAAATGTCCCAAGTTGAATGATGAACATACCCCAAAGATGGAGAGGCTTGGCTTGGTCCTACCCCTCAGAAGGTATTGGTTTTTGCTCAGACACCTTATTTTCTTCACAGAAGCCAAACACCACCTTCTCTCGCTCACTACATTCCTTTGAAAGAGCAATTTTACAGTAACTCAAGACTTCAGGTGTATAGCCTCCCCTAGGCTTCTCATTGCAGGATTCCATTCGGTGCTTTGAAATTCTTCCTTCTCCCGCATCTTTGAGAAACAACAAGGTGTGCTGCTGCCAGCACCCTGGGGCTATGAAAGGAGAGGTATGGCCAGGCGGTCTTCTGTCACCTTCACTGCCTGTTTTGATCACGGGGACTCACCTTGCTCTAGGGAAGAGGAATAGCTCCATGTGACCTCGAATTTCTTCATTCCTGTGAGGCTCAGCCTCCCCCAGCAGAAATCAACAGAAGAGGATGAGATACTGCAAAAAAACCAATGCACAAAGAACCCATGTGAAGCAGCTGTTGTAAGCACTGATTTTCATAAGTAACCTCAGTGGTAAGTGACACTCCACAGATGTAAATTGTTTCTGGCTTTCAACACGCCGCATGAGGAACACCCTTGTGCTGACACTCAGAGTCGTGTGAGGGGATGTCACGGCAAGCTAGCAACAGATTTTTGCAGAAAAGCCACAAAGCTGTTGTCTTCATCACAGCAGGATGACAATAAACAACTGTAAATAATATATAGAAAATCTAATTTTAGTAGGCGGAGAAAAGGATTTACAATACCAGTCTTAGTTAAATTGCTGGTAAGAGGTTTTTATCAAGGATTGCAGCTGAAGGTGCAGACATTTAACTGAACATTAACAAATAGACTGAGGTTTACAGTTAACAACAGGAGAAACCATTGCAAAGAATATCAAACCTTGAGTTTTCTGGGACTAAGACACTCACTGACTATTAGGGATTAGGATCAGATATTGAGAGGCCGAAGTATAGTATCTCACATCTGCCTACGATGGGGCTCTTACAGCATCTGGTGTCCACCACCATATGAAACACAGGTATCAGACTCAACAAGGGCTGCAGTGGAGTCACTCAGGCAATTTTTAACATCCTTGGCTCTTCACAGATGCCACTAACTATGGGTGAAATATGTGTAGCTCCTTAATATCACAGATCTAAAGAAGCAGTTTTAAATTAAATTGGTACAAGTACAGAAGGAGCTTACTTTCAAAGATTGCTTAGGAAGCACAAAGAATAAAAAGGTATTTTTCGGTCTAGTTGTCCAATTTCTTTTTAAAAAAAGCAACAAAGGACATGAAATCTCTGTGAGAGGGAGCCAGCCTGTGGGTTGGGATTATTGTGATTTCTGAAGCAAACACAGAACGTCAACTGCCTCATATCTGTGGGCTACACAGGCAGATTCAATAACCTGAAAAATGATGGACTTTTTCCTTCACATTCATTGCTATATACAATACATAGCAGATATGCACTCACATCAATCATGGCAGTAGTTTCCTTTAGCATATTTTTTCAAGTGGACAGTATAGGGGTCTGCTTTCTCAGCCAGGGGCATTGCTAGGGTCAACACGTTGCTCTGCCTGGAGCTCCAAGTGCCGAAGCGGGGCAGTACAGCCCCCAGTGCTGGGTGATCTGAGTTAGCTTCAAATGGAAATAAGAGCCAACACCACACTTCACTTAGCTGGAAAAAACACTTATACCTCTGTAAAAAGAGGAACTGTGCAAGGGAGTGACTCAGTCACAGCCATCCTACAGACAGAAGGGTACATGAACGTTTACAGATTCTTTCTAATCCTTCCTGGTAACTCTCATTTTCCAAGCCCATTATTTTTATCCTTCTTCAAATGCCTTTTTCCTGCCCCTGTTTCTTGTCACCTTCCAGCTCCTTTCTTTGTCATTCCCTTCTCACTCAGGTCTGTCCTTGCCTAAATTCTCCTGCTAGCTGTCCTGCCCTTTCTCATCCGTAACTTTCTGTCCCAAGATACTTCAGTTCCCTATGCCTGCCTCAGGAGAGCTGAGAAGTGGGACATCACTTTTGACCTTGTCCTCCATTTCAGCGCCCATTTATCCTTCCACTGTACCTACCTCTACTCACAACTGTGTTTAATATTGCTGAGCTCCCTCGTTTTCACCCTCCTTCGGCATCAGATCCAAAGCTTTGCTTTCATTCCCGCAGTGTTGAAGGCAGAGGTACCCCAAACATGCAAGCAGCACTGTTAGCAAACCCCATAGCACCCTAGGGATAGCAATGGAGGTGAGGAGTCTGAAATGGGGTCCCCATGTCCTCACACAGCAATCAGTAAGTGGAAGCAGGAGTTGAGGTTTTACCCCAGCCTTGCCATGGACTCACTACACAGAGCAAGTCCCTCAGATCTAAAATGAATCTCAGACCCTGCCAGACTATTGCAAGACTCAGTTAATAAATATTAGTGAAACGCAGAGATCCCTGGGTGAAAACTGTAGTGGAGGTGTAGACTGCCACGTTTCATTAATTTCTTATTATCTTATAAGGGCTTCACTGGAGCCTAGAGGACTGCATGAATAGTGCATGAATCTGAAGAGCTTGCTGTCAGCCTCACCTTCAACTTGAAAATGTGGCTTGTTGGAATCTGGACCTGAAAGCTCCCTTGGCTGGGGATGGACAACATGCCCAGGAGCTGACACCATCCATTGGGAGGGGGCTGGCCTCTCATGTTCTTTTGGAGTTCAGCACAATGTAAATAAACTACATTTAATTAAGAGGAAAACCTCTCCTGCAGGTGGAACAAGCATGCTGGAGTGATGCAGGGAAGTGATGGACTGTGCAGGTAAAGCAGGAACGGTCACCCACAAGGCACAGGGTGGCAGGAGAGAAAGGATGCTGCTTTTTAGAGGATACTCCAGTAGGCAGCAAAGCAGCTGTTGTCCAGCACCTCCAGTCACTCCAGCACCCATAAAAGCTTTCTGCTACCTTCTCACTGAGAAAGAAAAGCTCCCAGCTACCAGAGGAAAGCACTAAGGTTGGGATTTTCCTCTTCTAGGAAACTTGCTCTGCCTACAGATCAGACGGGATCTGGTAGGAAACACAACGCTGCCGCAACTGGTGATGCATCGCTCTCTGAGCAATTAAGTGATCTCTGTTATTGCTTTACAGGGTCTTTCCAACTACTCCTCTAATCAGCGCAAGGTAACTCTTAATTTGTTTGTAAGCACTTCATCATGTTATTTTAAAGGAAAATTATCTCTCTTTTGTTTAGCTCAGAAGTTTGAAAGTTCATATGGCTGAAACATGGGAACATCTCTCACCAGGAGAGGTAGTAGCAACCAGGTTCTGAGAACAACATTTTAAATCACCACTGGCATTAATTTTATAAGGATAATAGTTCTGGTATCAGCTAATTTGCTAAGAAACACAGTTCTATTACAACATTTGCATAAAGAGTGTGAAGAGACCTGTGTGTCAGCCATCTAATCTCACTTTCGCGCCGGCTCCAGCATAGCTCTGGTACCCAAACCCACACCTATGCACACTCTGTACCTTGTGTGTTTTACAGCTGAAGCCCAGCTACCTGGAGAATGCAGGGTCTCTAGCTGATCCAAGCAAGAATCCTGGGCAGTGTGTGAAAAACACCAAATCACAGATTCTGGTTTTGGCTGTTCTTGGCACTGTACGTTTTCTCACCTGTAATTTAAAATTTTATTGTGTCAGAGATACTCTGCTACTTATTCCTAAATGCAATCTGATTCTTACCCCTCTCCATTCTCAACCAGTGATCTGAGAAGACAGGCAAGACTTTAGAAACCATCATGAAAATGCCAGCTGCTATCCCAGGAGCCTGTAATTGTTGGGCATCCCTTATCTCAATACCTCAATGCAGTTAACCAAACTACTTCATGCGGTGACTGTAGGAGAAATACTACTATGGAAGCAAAACTGCCTGGTATGTCAGGCCAATGGTCTCTGAGGCTTGGACAGCAGACCCTGTGCGACTCCCAGCAGGCAATGAGAGCAATGGTTGGATTTCTTGGAGAACTGCAAAGTGCAGAGAGGCTTGGAAGCAGAACTAATGGAGGACTAATAACTGGAAGTGGGTCCAGGGATCTCCTATGTATCACACACATCCAGCTCCCAAACCTCTGCCCCCGCCCATGCAGCTGCTGGGCTGCACAAACCACAGTTCATCTCCAGCTGCTTCCTACTAAAACACACAGCAGGAGATGAAGGCAAACACCAGCAGCGCAGACTCAGAGCCTGGGGATGTTTTTGAGGTGATGGTGGCACTGACATCTCAGTTTGGGGCTCAGAGGGAGAGCTGGGCACAAGGGTGCAGCTGGAGGAGGAGGTGCTCCCTCGCCACCAGTGCAGCAGCAGGGATGCTGATAGCTCTGCTGTGCTAATTTCAGCCAGAAATGTGTGTGCATCCCACTACATAAAGCCCTTTCAGATGTTAATGACTCAAGAATCACCGAGCTGGTCTTGCTTAAAAGTCTTTTGATGTTGCCCTCCCTCATTTCACTGCCTGCTCCTGCTCAGCCTCCGGTTTTGTTTTGCCACTGATGCTGGCCTCCTATTGCAGGACAAAGCTTTAGCATTTTAATAAATCCAGGGGGACCTCAGACCACTGCAATCTTTGAAGTACAGACATCGATGAACTTCACATTAGCAACAAGGATGAAACCTTCATTTTCCTCCAAAACCACAGGTTCTCACGATCCTAAAAGAAGATCTACTGGGTGTCAGCAGCGC
Source organism: Platalea leucorodia (assembly GCF_965183815.1). Taxonomy (NCBI): domain Eukaryota; kingdom Metazoa; phylum Chordata; class Aves; order Pelecaniformes; family Threskiornithidae; genus Platalea; species Platalea leucorodia. The sequence goes on along the minus strand of NC_138833.1, from coordinate 14,723,133 downwards.
AGGGCCAACAGCACACGGCGGAGCTGCTCTGCTTCCAGCTGGCAGAGAGCACCGACCCCAGGAGAAAGCATCCCCCGATGGCACTCACCAGCCTGGCTCCAGTGCCAGCCAGAGCCCACAAGTCCCCCCCAGCGACTTTACATCAACTTTGGCACACATGGGATGAACTTGACGCAGTTTGCTTTCCCAGCCGACATTGAAATAACTTTGCAGCAAGCAACCCACAGACACCCCGTGCTCCATTTACCTCCCCCGAAACAGAAAGACTGTGCAAAGCACTTTTCTCCATCCAAACATATCATGGAGATGCAGTAAGCATCTTTGCTTCCTAATTGAAATCATACATCACTTACTTAAGTGATACTAAATCAGACGCAAACACCACTGGCAATTCAAGCTTTAATAAGCAGTTCCCCGCTCCAGAGACAACAGGTCCCCTGCTGGTATAAACCTCACGGCTTTCCGCGAAGCCAGCCCCAACCCTGCTCCTGCCACCCTGTCCCACATTGCTGCTACTGTGCACATCAGTCCTACAGGCAAGTCTTTGCTTCAGTTGCATATGCATTTTAATTTTAGTGGCTCAGTGTAACAGGGAGGTTACATTTTGCAGCAACGGCACCCATTTTGGAGAACAGCCAGCACCCATCCTTGTTCTCCCCAAACACATTTTGCCCACATCCCCACCTTGGCTGGTGGTAGGTGCTGGGAGATGGTTGCAGCTGAGCCGTGCCTCGTGTGGGACCAGAGGAATGGGGCAATGGCACATCTCTGCTTGCTCTTCCCCAGAGCCGGAGGCCGCGAGACCTCCTCCCGTCAGCCCCAGGGCAGAGCAGACCGAGGCCACCCCAATCGATCATCTCATAGAGGCAAACCGCAGCCCACCCCAGCAACCTGCCACACAGGCGACAGAGCTATCCCAGCTCCCTGTCCCATGCAAACCCCATCCCCACAAGTCACATCTCCTCTAAGGCAACTTTGACTTTCACGAGCCATTCAAGATATTTTTATCCAGACCAGTGATCTGACCCACAGCTCCTAGAGACAACAACTGACTTTATTTCATTGTTTAAAAAAAAAAATTTACAATGGATTTTTAACTCTACTTGTGGCAAAAATACTCTTTTGTGAGAATCAGGAATAAGCTCTAAGTCAACTTTAATGTGCTGCTTTCGTGCATCTCCTGGATCTCTCCTGTAATGATTCTCCCTCACCGCTGCTTTCGACAGATATGAGTTCCTACTCCGCACAAAAGCTCCATAGCTTTAAACATGAAGAAAAGATCATCTCAGTCCCATAAGAAGCTTTTGCATTGCTTTCTCCATTAATTTGACTTCTTATACCCAAGCGAAAAGGGGAGCCTTGCACATGGTTATGAATGTAGCTGAGCTAATATGCAGCAAGTAATTAATTTAACAAACTTTTCCTCTTCAAAGAGGCCTAATCCCCTGCCCAGCCAGCTCGGACCTTGGCCAACGCTGCTGGAAGAGCTGCCAGTGGGAAATGGAGAGTTAACATCATTGAGCTCTCTCCTCTCTCTCCCTATTAAGATCTGCTAACAAAGATGCCTATTTAGTTTACCTGTCCTGTGTGGCTCTCCTCTGCTGAAGCCCCATGTCAATAATAATAATAGTTATTATGAATAACATCTGTCAATTAACTAATTTACAAGACTTTTCAAATAGCCTTATGAGCTGAAAAGTAATTTGCTCGTTAGTGAACCCAGTCGACTGTCCTGCCCCTGTGCCAGAGGAAAACCCGCTGCCTAACTTTATCTCTGCTTCAGATACAAGGTGGTTTTTCCCTTACTTTGATTTTCATTTCCCATTCAGCTATTAGAAGAAACCCATTCATCAAAGCTATAGGTTTTCCCTCTGAAAACCTTCAGCATTTAAAAGCTTTTGACTGAAATATAACATATTAATGGAAGCCATGATTGCACAGCCCTCTGTTGACCTTCCATAGGCTGAAATTGCTTATTTTGCTAAATTTATTTGCCACCCATTTATCAATCTAAATCTAAGGTGGTTTTAAAGGTCATAAACCAAACAGCCACTGAAATATGATTAAAGAATATGGAAATAAATTACAAACTCATAATGTTATCCCTTCCTGTGACTTAGTGGCAGAAGCTTGGATGAAGTATGGGAACTTGTTTAACATCTTACGTATTTGGGGATTCATCTACCTCCAGAGGGTTGCTCAAGCTCTGTTAATTCACAGTGTGCTGCTTTGTGCCTACTGAAAGGAGGATTATAGGAGGCAAACTCTGGGTCAGAAGCAGACTAAGAAAAGGCTTTAACTTTCGTTAGAGGGGAAAAGTCTCTCCTTGGTGACCAGACAGCATTTATTAACGGGGGCTAACATTGTGCTGAGAAGTTACTTCCCATTGAATAAGCAATGCAGTCGTTACCATGCGCAGTTCCCAGACCGCCTCCAAAATAATTAATGGAGCATTAAACTGCCTTAACACTGCAGGATTAGCACCGAACACGCTGAAGGTTATAGGAAAACAGAGCAAATCTTCATATTTTCTGTCTGGACAACAGAAGCAAAGGTGAATCTTAACATGAAGCTTTGAGGCGTGTAGGGTGAATTTGGTTATGGTAAAATAATGGGATTTGGAAACAATTCAGTGGCCAACACCAGGGAGGAGGAATTTGTGCACGACTGAAGCTGAGGAGAAGAAGCATCACCAAACCACCCCACACGAGCTGCTTGAGGGGCATCAGAGGCAGTGTCGGGTCTTGGACAGCACTTATTTGGGAGCAATTAGATATAAGCACAAGAGCAGTGGTCACACTCTCTTCTCCAGCTGCCGCCCAGCCGCTGTCCATCGGGTGCTCCTATCACCAGCTACAGAAACCGAGGGGCGGCACAGGGATGTGTGCCCAGGTCCTGTCCTGGCATGGGACAGGACTCCTTCATATGGAGTTGGACCAAGGCAGGCCCCAGGCCCACACAGACAAAGCCAAAATCTCCCTCTCCAAGACGCATTAGAAGTAACTGGCAAAGGATATTGGCTGTAAAAACAAGCTGCCTGCTCAGAATTAGGTATTAGTTCCTCCATGTCATCAAAACAATTTTGACTTTATTACCAGAAGCTCCAGTGAAATGACTGCGCAGTCACTGGTGAATTTTAATTCTTGATGAACCTGTAATTGCTTTGCCCAGCAGACTCTTGTAAGCGCACATGCTAAGGTCTGCTTCCCTCCAAAAATCAAACACCAGCTCCAGAAACACGGTGCCATTTTTGCTCAATATCAATTGATTTCCCAGGGAACACTTTTCCACATAACAAAAAAGAAGCCTTTTTTTTTTTTTTGAAGCAGATCTACAAAGACCGACCCCCAGATATTTCTGGCAGGAGTATTGCAGGTAGCGTTAGCGAATGATGCAGCCTGAGGTGCAAAATATGCACAGCACAGTTCCCAAGCTGTGATCACTTCTAGCTGTTGGTTTTGGTGCCTTTTTTCTCTAGTCTAAATTGATTAATGAATTATTAATAAAAGAGAGACGTGCATAGCAGATAGACACTGTTTTATAAAGACCTCTTTAGAAACAACAGGATGAAGGTAAAAATAAGCAAGGCAGTAAAAAGGCAAGACGAAAGCAACTAGCAGCCTTATGAGTATATTATAAGTAACAAAAAACCCAGCAGATGAACAGGAAGGCAAGCTACTGCCTGACACAGCCCCTGCATGGGTGCTGCATAGATGGATTGTTGAAAAAAATATATGCACCCAATACACTACTGCAGCCAGAAATATAACCTTGCACATCAGACCTGGAATATTAAAAATGTGCACGCATGCAATCTTTCAGATTGCTTTATCTCTGGATTTATTCCAAAGCCAAGAATCCAAAGATAAAATAGAGAGTGTGAAAGATGTCTTATAGCAATTAAGAAAAACAAGGCTTGCGACTTGGTTAAAAAATCCAGCTCTTCTCCTCCTTTTCATCTAAACAAACAGTTCTGCAAGAGCCAGTGCAGCTTCTGCTTGTGTTCAAAACCTGAGCTTTGGGGAAGCTTTCTGCTCACCTGCAGCATCCCTGCAAGGTGATCCCTCTCCTCTGCTGATTCCCTGGTGATTAGCAAGGAGTTGAGGTAACACTTCAGCCTTTCCCACAGTCTAAAGCTCTGAAAAGGATTTTCTCTGCTGTCCATCTGTTGTCACTAAATTTGTAGGAATATCATCACTTCAAAGCCTCTACTATTGGAAAATAGGGTTAAAATGTGTTAACAGGTTCGAAACTTGCAAGAAGAAAGGATACACCCTCTCACAAGCATGTATGCCAGCAGCCTGATAACACAAGAGTCATTTCTTTAGGAAACCAAGCTAAAAAAATAAATTGGTCCATGCTGCGACCTGTATCACGTATGTCAACTTTTAGCCAGTTTTTAATTCTGCGCTCTGCAAGAAGGAGGCTATTTTGGGCTTAAGGAATTGGAAAGGGACCAGATGTCAGGCAATTGATTGTACTGACAGGGATCCAGAGGAATTCTTTGGTGGATCAGACCCAACTTTCATAAGATATTTCAGCACTTTCTCCAAGTCCAATTAGCAACTGATGTGTAATGCATTGAGAAAGCCTGCAGTTAAAGAGTGTTTTCCTATTAACACTCATTACCTGCAGAGTTTGACATGTTTTCAGCTTAAAATGAATTGTAAAAAACTATATTTTAAATAACGGTCAAGATAATTAATAAATAGGCATAAACAGCATTTTACAGCTATCCATAATAGAGCCTCAGTAATAAAAAAATAAGTGACTTAGAAAGAATACACAGCTATTCTGAATTATATGATCACAAAATTATGTCTTGATTGACTCTTTGCCTTAATGCTTGCATTGGCTGGCACAGTTGGATCACAGAATTTCCTTTGAATATATTAACATTTATTAAAAAAATTATCAATTTTGAATTTATGAAATGCCTCCCTAATTTACTACAGTGCAATTTACTGCTAGGGAACCAACCACTTTTCCAGACAAACACCCTGGGAGTTCATTCTGGTGTGTCCTTTCTTTCAAGAAAATTATTTGTTTGAGTTTTATAATAACGCTGCTGGGGCGTAGCCGGGGGAGATGGTGGAAGTTAGGCAGAAGGATCATAATGGCTGTAACGACTGCACTGTTTCTCACCTCCAGCTCTAGAACTAAAAGAAAAAGATTATTCCACTGTGAAAGTTGCATACAACTGAGAGCAATAATTTTAAGTCATTTTTGAGACCATTACACACAAGCAGACAGAAAACAGGGGCTAATCTTGACCTCATAGACATGCGTGGAGAAAACACCCAGAATAAGGATGTTTTCCTTCTGCTAAGCACCTGTAGTTCTCATGAGCTGAAGTGGACACACATGTGGAGCACACTGTGCCTCTGAGTCCTGTCCAACTTCTCTAAAATAAAATAAAAAACCCATAGGTCTCCACTCTACCAGCCACCTAAACCTCCTCCTACCATCAAGGGGATGAAAAGCCGGACTCCCATCCAAGACACCATCGGATGAACAATGCATCTCACTAACTAGCCCATAACGGTCCAGGAACAATGGTTCCTATCCCCTGCGAAACCAATGGACATGAATTAAGCATCACCGTCATGAGCAGATGGAGACGCAGCTCTCCCCTCCACCACATGCACTTTGGGTAATAGCTTCCCTCCAACAACATAAGAAACTTTGGTTTGAAGGAGCTGCACCCAAAGCTCAGCCCAAGCCAGCAGTGTCCAACAGCACTGCCTAACCCAGCCTTTCTCAGCCCAAAGCCTGTGCATAGGCAAGTAGCTGATCTGCAGAGAAACAGCCCTCAAATGTGTATTTGGGGGTCAGCTAAATGAACGATGGCTGTAGGTCAAGATCCACATGGTGTGTGTTTCTTTTGATCCATGCAAGACTGGAATTACAGGAATTCATAAGGCTCCTGACTCAAGCAGCAGATAGGGTGTTTATCTGATAATGCACCTTCTTTCAACTGAAATAGTAGCCACATCAGTTAAACATACATCTTCAGAAAATACAAGTTTTCAAAACAAAAGGTCTTCTACCTCACTGCTGAGATTTTCCAGGCTGCCAGGGATTTGATTGCCAAGATCTCAGTAGGAACTGAAAAAAATCAATTATTGACATTGTGATCCGGTGCTTACAACAAAGCTGTTCACCTTGCTGGAGATCTGGCAGCAAGCGAAAGCACTCAACGGCTCTGTGAAACATCTGGACAGGGAATTCTGATCACAGCACCCCGCTTCCAGCAGCTGCTGCCCCGAGAGGTGCTACCCAGCCAACATGGCACGGGGCAGAATTGGGCAGATATAAGGGAGACTCTCCAAACCACATGCTTTCAGTTTAATAACAGTAAGCAACTTGCAACACATTTGGCTCCGGATCGCATCTATCCCAGTTGTCTCGTTAAACATTTTGTGTAAGTTTGGAGACTCAGCTTTAGTGTATGTTACTACTAATTGCCTTACTCCTCAGCTGTGCAACAGCAAACCTCCCTGCAACACAGTTTTCCATTAGCACCAGAGAGGGATTAACTAATTAGCCAAAAAATAAGATTTTCTTGAGATAACATTATATAGATAATTAAAACTAAAAAGCTACGTCCAGGAAGGACAACCTTTTTCTTAGCTAAGCTTCAGCTTTCAGCTTGGTTATTCCCCAGTCACACATTTTCTTTTCCTCTGCCATGCCTGAGCTGTAACAAATCATTAGAACTGGACATGCATCCAATTAAGTAACAAGATATTATTTACTCTTGTCTTCAGGGGTCAAAATAAAAAACTTTCCTACTTCACCCACCTATTAACAAAAGACTAATCCGAAACAACAACTAGTTCCTAAGTGCTCACACAGTGGGATACGATGCCATTTCTTTACCTTTTGGTTTAATCAACAAACTCACAGTGTGCAAGCTGGCCGTAAAGCAAAGGAGGAGAAGGGACAGAGTCCTTTACCTGGGAGGGCCCCCATAATTTTCCTAACAATAAGTCCACGGGTCAATAACACAGAGAGAGAGGTGAGATGACAAGTGGAAAAAAATAAGTAAAAAAAAGAAAAAAAGGGGCAGAAAGTTAGAAAGAAAGTAAAGGAAGAGAAAAGCAGCAGAAGTGTTTAAACTGCTTCTGAAGGTATCCTGTTACCAACTTAGGAACTCTTTACAGGTGTAAGACTGTCAGCTTGCACAGCTGGAATTTCTATGGCAGCACTCGATACAGGCAGTGTGACGGAGCGAGGTTGTGAAAGAGTTTGATAAAATCATTACTGGTACCAGCAAGGCAAGAACTTCTATTAGATCCTGGCATCTAACAAAGGCTCTGCTGGAGCAGAGCTACAGCTGGAGGCATTATAATCACCAGCAACCATCACCACTGCCTGCAGCTGCACACCTTTCCCTTTGAACAAGCCTGGAAGTTAAATGCACAATCCTTCTTGCTATTCTAGCAAGCAATAAGCTTGGGTTGCAACAGCAACAGAATGTGCTTAGTTGTTTTTACAAAGCATTAAGTAACAGGAAGATCTCTGTAATTGCAAGCAGGAGCAGAATGAAGCGAGGAGATGATGAGACCGGCTGTGGCCATCTCCTCCACAGAGGTCATGGTGTGGTCTGGACAGGCACATGCTGTGGAGGAGGTAGCAATCCTGTCCTGGGAGAGAGAGGGATGGTATGGTGAGGCATGAAGATATCCCTCCAAAGCTGGGAGTAAAAGGAGCAATTAAAAGCTAAACTGTTGTGTTCTAACCTAACGGGGTTGACTCAGAAGCGAATGAGAAAATGATTGCACTGGACCACTAATAAGCATCAGAGAGCCTGTAACTCTCTGACCGCAAAGCCTGAAATCCATGAGCAGCCATTCTTGGACTCTGAGAGCGTCTGGGATTAGGCACAGCCTCTTCATGTATTCGCTCACATTGTTGAGCCGTGAATCCGATTTCACAGACCGCACTAACCCTTTGAAAGGAATTTGCCCGTATTTTCTTTACACCAGTTTCTGCACTGATCCATTTGCAACAGCTCTCATTTTGTTTCCCAGATTCATGAGGTTCAGAAATTGGAGCTCAGGAAAAATGTTAAGCCGATTCAAATGGATCAAGAAATGTCTTCCCAGATAACAGATTAATATCTTTTTCTGTCATGGAAATTACGAGCACACACCCGTAAGATACCAGCACATGTACACAGGTAGGTCTGAGCATCAGGCTTCCTTCAAAGGAGTACAATCAAAAAGTTCTCCTGGCTCGCATCAAACTCACCCCTTTGCTGTATTTGATAATACTTGTTCTTTATGCACAGACAGGAGAAAGGGAAAGAAAGGTATTATCTCATTACTGACACTGATCACAGTTCAGGCACTAAATCCTGCCTAAGAGAACATGCATCAAAATATTCATAACTTGATTGCATGAGAAGAAACTATTATCAGTCTGCAGCGTTGAGAGGCATTGTCCTATGACATTCAGGAGAAGACGACCAGAGCGTGCCCTTCAAGTTTTATGACTGAGACCAAAATTTGCCAGCATTTCATTATGATCTTATTAACATTACGAGATCAGGGGAAGAGTGTGGCAAGAGGCAGAATAGAAATTTATTATTATTATTATTATTATTATTATTATTATTATTATTATTATTATTATTTCAGCTATGTACCCATAACAAATCAGCTCTATTATGTCCCAGAGCTTTCTCTTTGGCTTTCCTAATCTCATTGCCACTACATAACTTCCAGCTAGCTTTAAATCTGACTGCCATGTGCCACTTTCCTATTTAAATCTCCTTGCTTTTCATCAGCTTCATTTTTTAAGTATACAATTTACGTTTGGTTCCCAGTGGCTATAATAAAATGTCCAAGTGAGTCATTCTCATTGTCTCGCCACAACATGAGGAAATCCCAAATGATGTGATTTCTTCTTCACTCAGCCTTGAGTTACAGGGGACAGTAAAAGCCAACTTATCCCAGCTCCATCAGAACTTTGGGCACTTGAGACTATTTTGTTCTAAACAGATCGAGGACTGTGGATTATCATGGTTTTGTGTCTATTCAGATCATGGATATTGGACATTTTTCCATTAGAACAAGGCACAGATTTCTACCCCATCCTCTTGGCTGCTATCCCACTGGGGTGACTTCTTGCTCTAAAGCACAGCCAAAACTTCTGACCTGTCCATGTCTGAACATTGGCACCAACATCTCCTAATCCCTGGCCATGACCAAGTGACTAATCCTTCTCCTTCACTTTCTCTCTGGGTGAAAAAGGAGCAACAGCTCTCCTTGTATAAGTCACTGTTGGCAAATTATTTTCCAGCAATTATAGGATAAGACAGATTCATTCAGTAAATCCAACCACTTTCTGCCTAGATCCCCACACTGCAGCTCTTCAGTTCAGAACCACCACTGCAGAGCAGGGACCTGCCATGGCAGTTTCTTGCTGCCCTACCAAAGACCCCCAAGTCTGGGAAGCAAACAAGGCTAACCTGACCCATACTTGACTGACCAGGGCCAAGACGGGTCAGAAAATGTTGGGTTTGCACAACTCTTGGAGAGCTCCCGGCAGAAATCTTTCATGGGGGATGCTAAGGGACCCATGAACCGTGTCACCAAGGAGGAAGATGCTGTAATTTACTCTCTGTCCTCCTTGATGTGAATCCTCCTCTCAGGTGCAAGAAGAGGTGCCCAACCTAAAGCCCCAGAGACTGCAGCACAGGTAAAACTGCCTCAATAGCCAGGTTCCTTCCCTGAATAATATTTTCAGAGCACTATTCCTAACAGACTCCATGAAATCTCTGGCACATCTTGAGCGCAAAACCTGTGATTTCATACAGGAAAGGGGTGCCGGGATGTCTTTCATACAGGAGAAAGGTAAATTTGAAGACATCATTTGTGCACCCTGGCTCCCGGCTGAACCTGTCCCTTTACAGAGTTGTTCAGCAGAGGTTTCTGAAGATGATGTGCTCACAGTTTCCATCACACTGAAAGTCTTGCCTAGCCCAGATTTAGATTAGTGTGAGCACACACTTGAGTCCTGCCCTTCAGGAAGAGCACCGAACCAGTAAAATACACTGCAGCTCTGAACTGGAACCAGCAGAAAATGCAGCAGCCTCTGTGGGGCAACATGTTCCTGAACTTCCTAATTTTTGGAAATCTGATAGTTTGGGAATTTTTTTTTCCCCCTAGGATTTAATTTTTCATTGCCCTGTGAAGCTGTGCAGCCATTTACATACATGTCAAACACATGCAAGACAGACGTGAGGACTTGCTTGCTGCTGACGGATTCAGCCACTTAAAAGTTCCCTTGAGTGTTTGCTAATATTCAAATATCTATCTAATACCTGGGTTTTGTTAAGTTTTCTGGTAGCGTGCCTTTCGAAACTCTATTACTACACGCTGGGGTATGATTAAAGTGTTTGGCTTTCCATGGTAACATTACCTATCTATAATCTTGTTTCTCAGCAAGATCTGAGCCAATTGTACTAGTAATTTCCTTTAATAATAAGTCTTCAGGAATAGCTCTGCCCTTTAAACCCGAAATCCGAGCCAACACGTGACTGACAGATATCACGGCTTTCAGCTAATTAAATATTCTGAATGCTCAGCCATGGGAGAGTTTTTAAAGGAAATAATTACAGGTGCCAGACCCCCTATAGCAGTTCTGCCATCACCAAAAGGTCCGGCGCAGCCCTCGGGTGACTCTGCCAGGCAGCGGAGCTGCTCTCCCTCTGTACAGAGGGGGCTTGCCAGGCTCCCCCCCATCTAACTGCAGGTAAATGGAACTCCACCCTCAATTGCACAAAGCAATTAAGCATGCTGTGTTAATTAGTTACAGCAATAATGATCTTCTAGCTGAGGAATGTGCTATTCCTTGTAAATGATGCTGCCACGGAAGTGTTAATTTCCTTTTAACGTTAAGCTGCCTGGGTATAAATCAGATGCTGCAACCACCCCAAAATACAAATTGCCATGTAAAGATCATAGTCAAAGGCAGGCTGGAATATTTTGCACAGACTAGATAGCCTTGCAACGCTTGTGAGAAAGTCACAGAGATGCACCATGTTGTATCATCAGCTTAATTTTTTTTTTTTTTTTTATGGTGTGAAAGCATGTTCAGTACATCACAGCTCTGAGCTGGGTTTAGGCCTTTGGACAGCACTGTGATAAAATTATTTGCAAGAAATTATAGAACTGCAAAGGAAAGGCACAGTGCCACTTTGCAAGTGCATAGAGGATGAGCTCTTCTGCAGTTCGTCACAAGTTCAGCCCCACTGCTGTGACTGCTGCTCTTCAAGAGACAGCCTGTACAGCAGCAAAGGTACAGCAGAAAGCCCACCTCCAGCAGAGATGATTTGTTTTGATAAAACTCAACCAAATCAAGCATTTTGCCAACAGCAGTTGGAAGATGTCTATGTTTTTATTGCATGCATATTCTACATATCCCATTGCTATTGTTCAGTAATAAATGTATTCATAGCTCATACCAGTTCCCTACCTCAGATTCAGATAGTGTTACAGCCAGAGAAGACACCTGTGTGGACTGGAAAACACATACGTAATTTAACAGTCTCTCTCCCCCTCTGTAATACAGAATAAGTCAGCTGTTATGCGCAATTTTGCTGCAAAGCATCTCATCTGCTCTAGGGCCTCCGGGTCAGCTGTAACCCGGGGTCTCCCAAGGCTCTGTAAATCCTCAGGCTGAGCTTTGAACAACAGGCTCCCTGGAAAGAGAAGCAAGCCAAAGGAAAAAAAAAAAGGGCAAAAGCTGCATTCTTGGGGAAAAAAAAAAAAGGCTTTACAACATTTGCAAAACTAAACCCGTTCACTTGGCACTTGAGCCTTGGGAAAGTTTTAGCCGCTCTGTGCAGAAGGAAGTATTTACATCTTTTAGTCACAGGATGCAGGTGGTGATATTCTGGAGAAGATTACAAACAGATTGTAGGCATCTTGCAATTCTATTACTGTGTTATTGTAAGTAGATGTGGTTACATGACAGCACACCCCAGCCCAGATGGCCGTCATTAGGCACAGAAGTCGGAAATAACCCCCGAAGGCAGCAGTGCTGCCAGGATTGGGCTGTGGTCCCAGCCCTCTGAGCCACCCAGGGACCGCGCCGGGCTACGTGACATGCAGGGTTAAGATCCCGCTGCTTAACGAGGATGCGTGGCTCAGTTGCAGGGACAAGGAAAGGCTTGTCTTTCAGTTTGGCATCAAATAAAATGTGTCGCATCTTCCTGTTAATGAACACACACATCACTGACAGGGCTACTGCATAATTTATCACCACAAATACCGTCTTTCTCCAGAGTTTTCATAATTCTTTTCTCTTTACTTATAAAGTGTTGATCTGCTTAAAAAAGGGAAAGACAAAAGTTCACGTGTAAGCCTTAAAATGTGGTAACATAATGGAAACTGTAAATGGAGAGAAAGGGATTCAGCTATATATTTTTGCAACTTTCCAATGCCACATGTTCCTGAAATTCTGAGTTTTGTGGCAGTTATGCTCAGCATATGGGGTCTCAATCACGCCCTGAGCTGCAGCGCACTGCAGAAGAGGAAGAGGTTCTGCTGTTTGTTAGGCTGCAATTGAGACACACTTTAGCTGTGATCGCCTAAAGCCAAGTGCTATGCTCCCCAGTCTTTGGGTCATTTTGCAGCATTAAAGGCTCAAAAATCTCTTTGGGATTATAAATTCAGTGGGGTGAGGGTTCTCATTTTTCTATGTGACACGTGCGTACTTCCACATGCAACTGTAGTATCTGAGTATTTATAGCAATTCAACTTTGAAAACTGTTGGCTTTTGCACTTTTCTTCTGGGGTCAAAACTCTGCTAGAAGCAACGGGCTTTTGTGTATCTTCAATAGAGGAAAACATTTGAGGGTTTGAGTTTTTCTTTTTTTTTTTTTTTTTTTTTTTAAGAGGTTTGATGGTAATAGGTGATACATCACATATATCGTTTTTGTAGTGAAGACCTCTATCTGACCAGTGATTTCCACAACAAATGGTAAATGCTTGTATAAAAATCTGTAAATGTCCCACTCACCAAACGGAAGAAATTGTGACATTCAAATATTCTCACCCAAAAGCAAAAGGACAGTCTTTAGCAGACCAGAAATGAAACAAGCAGATTATACCCCCGAGATAGGAGAATATGTTTGGAAAAGCTTTTAAGTATCTCAAGAGCAAAGGGTTATTTGAAAACCAACATGTCAGTCAGACATTTTGACATGAACATGCTGGTTCCATCAACACCTCTATAGTAAATATTTCAAGATCATCTTGTCCTGAAATAGAAAAACTAGCTACTTGATTTGAATGCCTTCATCGCTGTTGGGTTCCTAGCAGCAAACTAAGGCTCAGCATGATCAAGCTGGTCAAGCTGTGTAGTCCTGGGGCTGGGGGAGAATACGACTGGGCTTAGGAGGCTGATGTCAGTCTAGGGAGGTTTGCTGGTACAGCGTGAGCACTCTCAACCCCAGCTGCCTGTTGAGTGCTTATGCAAGAGCTACCTGCCCATCTGCTGCCCTGAACACCGGTGTGGCTCCGCCTTCCCAAGAAGGCTTCCCTAATTTGAAGTGGAACACAGCCAACCCGTTCCCTGAGCCAGCAGGGCATTTTGAGCCATGCTTTGCGGCAAGCGCCATGAATTGAAGAGAACGGATTGTTTACTTTTAGAGACAAAGTGGCATCTTTCTCCTCCTTTCACGGTCACACCACAGCAGCTCCCAGCCGTACCCCCACCAGGGCGTCCCTCCCCTTGGCGAGGTGTCTGCAAAGCTGCAGCCACGAACCCGGGCGAGAGGGGAGGAAACCACATTCTCCCTGCTCTCAGACCAGGGCCAAGCAGCCAAACCACCCCCTGATTTCTGTATTTTCTTCTATTTTCTCACACAGAGAGAATGTTTCCCCTTTGCTCACTACCCTCAGTGGAGCCTCCTGCAGAAACTGCTGACATTAATCCCAGAAGCAATTCAGAGAGAGGGGGAAAGAGTGCTGTAAACCCAAACAAGAACGAGCCCACCTGGCAAAAAGAAGCAAAGCCTGTTTAAAGCCCACTTTGTCCTTCCTGCGCCTCCAGCACAAGCTGTCAGTGGCATTTCAATAGGAACAAGTTTCATTTACAGTGCTGCATGCAGTGCTCAGTTTAATTCAGGCTTCCCCCCCCCTCCATATTGTCTGGTTTATTGTACCAAAGCTGGTAGGATTGCTTACGAAGTAAGGTATAATCCAGCTTGAGTAACAGCATCAGAGCCTGGACCATCATCTCTAAAGCCTCAGTCCTCAATTACCCAAGCATCTGTTTGCAATTCAGTGTAGAGAAGGAATTAAGACAACACTCAATGCAACAAGAAATGGGACAGAAATACGTAGACTCATTCAGTCTTGCTGTGTTCATGGCACCAAACCCTTCCTGCAATAGTCACACTCTTGTCCTGCTTTTTAAATGTAGACTGTCTTGGGTTAGTTGTTAGCATCACAGCTAGACCAGCGGGGAGCTTTGGTAGGGCCCTTACTCATTACCACTATTAATATCAGGACCTAAGAAGCTTTACATGACCTTAGAATCATAAAATCATAGAACATCTCAAGTTGGAAGGGACCCGTAAGGATCATCAAGTCCAAATCCCTGCACCTCGCATGCCTACCTAAAACATTACCAACCTTCCCATGAGGAAGAAGCACCATGTCTCTCCTGCAGCCATCACTGGCTGGAAACCAGAGAAGCCTACAGGAGCTACAGCGCTTTTATTAAATCAATAATATAAATGAATTAAATTAATTCAGCTCAGTCCAAAACTTCTAAGGATATCCAGCTTATGCAGAGCAGATTCAAGTATTTAAGACAAGCATTGGAATAATCATGAATCACCATCCAATCTCACTCTGGTGCTGCTGCTGAACAACCACTTCTTAAACATTGTGTCATCTCCAAACTATCCCAAAGTCTCACTGGCATATTTTTCATTAGAAACCATCTCTGCTGATGATATTTCCACCTCTGGATCCTGCTCTGTGTTCTAGGATTGGCATGTGACTGAGAAATAAAGCAGGAAGTCAACCAGGAGGCGTGGTGGGTGCCACGGCGGTCATTTTCCTTTTTTTTTTTTAATAGTTCTGATTAACCTTTGTTAGGAAATCACTCACTTTAATCTTGGGAAAAGAGGCATGTTAATGACTGCACCAATTTAGTAGGTGGTTTAAGTTTTATATTCAATTTTATTTTTTGCATGAAGCGTAAAGAGGAATAGTATCGAGGACTGACATGCTTCAGAGGTACATCAGAGTCCTTTGAACATTAACAGAGCTCTGCTCTGAGCACTCCCTGTTGGGAGTTACAATCGCTTTTAAGAGAAGTTAATTGCTGCTGTAAACATGAAAATGAACTGCCAGTATAGGGTTGGCTTTAGTCACTCTGGAACTGGGGAGCCTGGTTTCTGAGGACAGGGGATGGGATCTTCTTCTGCTCTTGGCTATTGCACACTGAATATAGCATCTGTGCATCTACTACAGCCCTCAGAAGGGTTCATATGGCCTTTGATGGCTCAATAGCCATTGGAGGACCCATACGGAGCATGTCAAGACTTGAAGAAGAAAGGATGACACATGGATACTGCAGAAGATGTACAATTCCCACAGTGATGCTCACGGGTCTAGGGTCATTTTTGGCACTGGCACTGCATTGCCTTTAGCACTGGGGAAGGAAGGAGGACTTAACTGGAGATCACCCAAGATCAAGCAGCTGTTAGCTGCGGAATTTTTATGTCTCTCCCAAATGGAGAAACGTTTCTTCCCTGTTCTGAATCTCTCCCACCTTGTCTAAGACACATTCTTGCCCACCATTGCAGCTCCACAGGCATTAGCAATTCCCATACAATGGCTGCACATGTGTGTAATTGGAAGGAGAAATGGCTAAGCAAGTAATTAGGCAAGCAAACTGTTTACAGATATAAAATAACCACTTTTCAGACATCACGTTCAACAAAGAAATGGGTATTAGCAGCATGCATGTAATTAATCTATTACCTAGTGTTTTGGTGACGTATTTCTAAATCTGTATTTACTCAAGCACGTAGCAATCATTTGTATATTGCTCTGGAAAAGGTTCGATGCTGTCAGGTAAAATTCATCACATTATAATCCCATAATTAGCAACATTTTTTCTTTTTATATATTTCTGTTACCACGCAGTAACATTTAGGGAGATGATTGGTGTCTTTGTTTTCCAATGCTTTCCTCTTGCACAATAATAGAAATGTATATTGGGTTGAGGAAACAGATTTATTTTCCCCAGGGTTAGAGAAGATCTCTGTGATTTCGAAGTTGGAGGTTATTTTGCTAAGCCCCACAAAAGTAGAGATTATTTTTATTCATATAAACATATTATTACAGCTTAGATGGATTAATATATAAGAGCTCATGATGTTAGAGACCCACATTTTTCAGGAGAAAAAAAAATACAGGTCTGGGGATGCACTGTAAGAAGAACATACTCAAAGGAAAAAAATTACTTTCTTGAGGGTTTTTTTAATTAAATTAAAAAGAGTAGGTAAACACCCCTCAGCACCTCTGCCACCTCAGTGCAGGAACCCTGGAGGACCCGCGATGGGCCAGCACCCCAGTTCCCCTTGTCCTTAATACCAGCGCTTGCCTCGCTGAGCAGAGGGGCTCCCAGAGCCCCTCCAGCCTCATCCCACCACCACCTCGGGGCAGATCCAGCGCCCGCAGGTGCGACCAGAGCCCGCTGGACCAGACACGCAGTTGCACGATGCGGTCCAGCCCTATCCCTCCTCGTTCCCCAAGCAAGCCGCCGAAGGCGAAGGCCTGTGCTTTACGGGATCAGGCCGTCTGTCTCAGCGTGCCAGCTTTTGTCTGAAGGGATCCCAACTCTCATTTCTGAACTTATTTTGCACTTCTCCAGCTTTTTGCTGGCTGGGAAGGCTGCGTTGCACAGCGCAGTCACACTCCCCCCTGCTGGCTGCTTCTCCGAAAGCAGGGCAGCAGCAGGAAAAGCAGGGAAAACGAAATTATTTTAATACCTAAACTGATGATTATTTTTCTTCTGGGTATTACTTAGAGAAAAGTTGTCCTCAACCATGACGATTTCACAGCACCAGCAAGGTAAGTTTGATTGCCAGTTAAAATACCTTCCTCTGCCTCACCACTGAATTCTTTCTGTAATACGACTTTCATTTAATGCTTTATCTGCTCCCCCACCAGCGGAGTCCCAGGCAGGGAGCAGGCAGTGCTCCGGGCAAGCGGCACGGAAGACAGCAGGATCCTCTTGTTCTCACAGCCACCACCTGCCCAGCAGCAGAACGCATCTCATTTGTACTGTGATACCCATAATATTCATGCTGAAATGAGAAGGGACGCATGTAGGGCTTTTCTGGGGTGGGAAGACAAAGAAACCACCCAATCCTTTGCCCTGGCTTTCTTTTAAAAATAAGCTCCTTCTGCAAATCAGTCCCCCGCAGCCCAAGGCTGATGTGGAAAGACCAGCCTTGTTTCTGAGGCTCCATCCGTTAACATATGCGTCCACAGGTCCCTGAAGGTGAACTCACACTTCCCAGCTTCATGTCCCCACACAGGGCTCAGGCCTCTGGGACCCTCCGACCTGGATGGGCAGGAAACCTCCTGAGTCAGCAAATCTCCCCTAAACCCGTCGCACCAGCATGAAACTGCTCAGGTAGCGGGAAGAGAGAGTCAGCCAAGCGCATCCAACCTCTTGCAATTTCTTAACCTCCAGAGTGAGAAATCAGGCATGGAGCTGACAAAAGGAGCAAGTCTGGACTCCCATAATGTCGCATTCAAGAAGATCGTACTTTCAGCTGTGCACGGTGCAGAAGAGCCTGTCCCACAGGCTTCAGCCATGAACAGCTGGAGCGTGCAGTACATACAGTATAGTTAGCTTCTCCGGGTCTTTCCACTTCTTACTCAGAGCCAGGGTGATATTGGGACTCTCAAATATTTACATCTTACTCCTCTCTGGAAGGACAATCTTCATTTGGTTCCAAGTAGGAGAGGAGATCCCAGACAGGAACGTCTGCCCAGCCCGTTAGCTGACAGTCATTCCTGCTGCTGAACCTGCAGCAAGCTGTTTGGTGAAAGCTAACCACCACCTAATCACCTTATCAGAAACCACACAGCCACAGGGAAGCACGTAAGATGCTACCACCTCCCCCAGAGTCACCAAACTGCTACATGCGAGCACGCCGCAGCCACCTCTGTATATTAAGTTACACATAATAACAAAGAGCCCAAAAGAAGGTTGCCTCTCCACCTGCCCCAATACTGCTAAGATAACGTATGTCACACAGCCTGACTGTCATTTCGTGGTATGATCCAGCCCAAACCCTCTGTACTCAGATAGGATCAAGGACAGTTTTTCTTCCCTCGGGAGAGCCTGTTCAAATGCAGAGAATCTTTCCCATAAACGATACTGAAAATGTAACGTCACTGCTTGGGAGGTTGTGGCTTCATTTCTGCACGATGCCATTATGCCCTTTACTTCCACCTTCTTTCCCTCCCCAAACAACGTGGAATATAACTCTCCTTTTCTGAACATCTGGCATTCCAGCTGTTGGGATTCGCAGTCAGTGTGCATTAGGAATTAAAACCTATATAGAATAAGATTAACTGGTAGAATTTGTCAGCTAATACCGAAAAGACAGTTTTTAGATGTTGCACCTTCATAACGGATAATCAGCTGTTCCTTGCCCCAGTGGCTGCAGCTCAAAACAGTCACTGTCACAATTTAATTTGGAAACTTAACAGAACTGTTAAGAATAAGCCTGAGTTAACCTTAAAAGGTACATCCTAAAGCGAGTCACCGCAGCACGTTGTAATGCAGAAACTGTGTCATGCAGGTACTCTTGAAAGTTTTATTTACTGTCCCCCACTTGCAGAGGGGGAACCTTTATATGGAGAGCATAACCATTTTCCCCTCTGATAAAGAGTAAATAAATGCAGGGACAAAAAAGAACTTCCATCAGTCATCACAAGTCACCATGGGACCCTGGAAGGTGAAAGGCAGTAAGGTGCTAACAAAAATACACACCCTAATTCCACTGCCTTGCCGAGCTAGCTGTTAATGAGTACCAGCTGTGTGATTAACAAATGCAAGAGTCCCCTAATTCATGTAATCTGAAGTATTTCAGCATCCTTGGTACATCTGTGAACTTGAACTTCAGCTCTTAACCCCACCAGCTTCCTTAAATAGCTTAATCAAATCCATTTCAACATTGTTTACAGAATAGTACAAAGTGATTAAATCTGGTTTCACTTAATCTTTAATAAAACCTCAATGAGTGCACCTCAATAAGGATAACATGACCTTTGTATTTTCATTTTAATAAAGATAGGAAATTGCCAAGATTAGTGATTTTCAGTGTTAATAACTTAACAAGGCAATAGACCTTGTAATTAAAAATAGGTTTAAGGAAGCTGCTAAATTATTTTGATAATGATTTAAGGACCAATTACAGAAAAGATGTCATTCTTCCCTTTCTAATTGGATATATTGGAAACAGTGAAGCTGAGAAGTTCTAATATTAACCTCTTTTTATTACAGTGAGGACGTTCATATGCTCTGTATCAGCAAAGTTTAAGCAAAAACAGTATAGGGACTCGTCCTTAAAGGACACTTGTTGTAAAAGAAAAGGCGTAAGAATGATGTTATTAGTTCTGCTGCTTTGTGGTGGCTGGGATATACGGCCTTGAAGATTACTGCTCTATCAGCCCTACATGAGGATTTAGCACTCCCGTAAAGCTACTCAGCCTTCCAGGAGCACAAAATGCAGCTTGGGTTTGGATTTGGGACAGAAGGAAGCTGCACGGCCGAGCAGGTACCGAGACGTTAGGGGACCATGCACACACCATCACTGCCACGGGGCAGCACCACCGCTCGGCCTCCCCAGTGAGCCCGCTCGGGGATTCCCCTCCAAGAAAACTACCACAAAAAACAACCCAAACCAGAAGAATCCTCAAATGAGAGGCTTGGCCTCTCAGCAACAAAAAACATCATGCTGAGACTGCAGCGACCAGTCGCTCACCTGGACTGTACAATGTAAAACACTCTTGTTTGGGCTTGGTTTTACGAGAGCTTAGTAAAGGCTTTATAAGAAACCAAATTAAGAGTTTGCTGCTACTGAATGGGGAACATCCCCATCTCTGTCCTAAACATTCCCATCATTTGCCTTGAGCCAGCTCTGGCACAGGTCTGGCTGCACGGTAAACCAGCTCAGTGCCCCAAAATGACTGAAAATCAACCCGGGAAGAAAAAAGATTAAAAAAGAAAGAGGAATTGTTTTGCTGGGTTAGGAACCTGCTTACCTTCCAGAGCAGGGGACCGTGGTGTGGCAAGGGGAAGCAAGGGCCTCCTCGCGGGGCGTCAGGCGCTCCCAGTAGCCCAGCCCCACCGTGGGCGATCCCACCGCGGGCGATCCCACCGCGGGCGATCCCACCGCCCACCCGCAGCATCGCCTGCCTGGTCGGGCGCAGGCAGGAGAGCTCCGCCTGGGAGGAGCTGCTCCGTCCCTTTCAGAGCAAGGGCAGCTGCTGGATCCCACCGCCCTCCCCACCCCAGCCCCAGGCAGCATCGCTGCCTCAACATTTAGGCAGAAAATTGAGGCCCAAGCGAGGACGAGCTGACAACCAGATTTCTCTTTGCTCAGCATGCCAGCTTTTCACAGACAATAAAAGCTAATAAAATCTCACCCACCGTGGCTCATCGCAGGTTTCCTAAACTGACCGTGACTTGGGAAATCCCTGACCAATGTTCTGTCCACCTTGGCCTGCAGCTCGCTAAGCAAAGATTTCCCAAGCCTGAGTTACAGCTGCAAGAGCATCCCCCTTCTCCTTCTAATATTAATAGCAGTCTCTGTTAGAGCCACAGAAATATCCCTTTTCCCTTTCTATTATTTTTGTAGCGTTTAAATTTATTTAAGAGAGACCATGTTTTTCATTGCCACGTTACAAATCAATTTCCCATAACTCAAACCACCCTGCTCAGACAAACCTTTCTCTGTTCGCCCTGTATACAACGCAGCAGCAGCCAAGGACAGTTGACTTAGCTGAATAATGCACACTGGTGCTAAATGAAAATTAAACTATAAATATTTTAAAATACCTGATTTCCTGGATAGTAAAAGTGAAATGTATCATTTGTTTAAACTATCCTATTCATTATTTCTTTCCTCGTTCCATAAAACCCATCCACTAACGAGAACCTACATAAATAGAGCTTCAACTTTCATCTTGAGAAGTTTAATCAGAAAGCTCTTCAGGAATGTTTTATTCCTTTTATCAGAATATTGAGGGAAGTCATAATTCACCTTAATGTGAGAAAGTTTCCTTTCTTCAGTAAAGAAATCCATCGAGACATTTCTTGTTGGTAAGATCTGACATAAATCTGCTTGCTTTTTCCTCTATTTGATCTCAGCACTTTATGAATTTTTGATTGCCTGCTCTTAATTTTCCACAAGCAAATTCAATTAAAGAAATTAAAAAAATAGTAGTTCAATCCTGATTACCTCATCAGCAAATGGCTCTTTTATTGCACAATGGCTGATGACATATGCTCCACTCTCCCGGTGCTGGTGAAGCCCTTGTAAAACAGGATCACAAGAAACCTTTCCCTTTTTATTGGTACTATTAGGAAACAGCGTATCAACTACCCAAGTCAATCCAGCAAGGCACTTCCCCTGTCCAGGCAACAAGCCAAGGGCTAGTGCGAATGAAAAAATATCCTTGAAAAGAAGTGTCGAAGTCATTGCGCGCATTTCAAATCATCCGTGCCTACAAGGGTGCGGTCCCTTTTCTACACTACCAAGGTGACAGTGACACACGGGTGCGCTGCAGAAGCAATTCAGCACAGTCGTTAGCCAGGGCAGAGGTGAGAGTTCACTATTTTCTGACTTTGTTTCCAGTATTTTCTTGCTACAGGTGACAGTGAGCAAGTGTACGCTGTGTTGCAGGGACTGGATGGCAAGTTGCCGTTGCTAACAAGCCGATTCTTTAGCATTCACCTTTTCAGGACACAAATAACCAGTGTTAACTGGCACTGCAGCCTCTATGCTACGCTAGCATTATTAGCTGAGTGCTGGAGCGGATCAGCAGTGGACAGGTTTAAGAACAGTGATATTCCACAAACATCATTATATCTAAATTAATTTGCTCAGATGCATCCACAAACCTCCTGCTTTGGCATGCCCACACCTATCTCTTGGGGCAGCTTGCTACAATCCCTGTCAGCCTGATGGAGCAAGATTCGCCCCACGTACTTAAAAACATTAGCGCCCTGGAAGTGAAGCTGTTTAGACAATTCCCCAAATGAAACCCACTGTTTAAAGAACTTCAAGGATTTCAAATTCACGTGAATTCCCTGTGAATTTAAAAACATTCAAATAAGCTGCCCTTAGTACCATTACTAAAGAGGCTTATTAAAAAAAAAAAATTATATAAATATTTAAAAGACATTTTTCTTATTTGTGAGATAAAGAGGATGTGCACAATAGCTAGAGCAAGCAAAGAATAACTGCTCATCTGAAGTGCTTGGAGCGAGGCAAAGCTGCACTCTACTAGAGGAGACAGGCGTGCGAGCCATGATTTCATGACCTCAACTATCAGTTACCTAACTCCAAGTATTTCAGTACTGATATAACTATCAAGAGCAAAAGGCTTGAGAGATGATTTTTGCCTCTAAGGTAACCTCATGCAAGAGCATCTTCAGAGAAGACAACTAAATGGACATTTCAGAAGAGAATTTATTAACATTTGCAGTACAAAGAGAGTTGCAGTCCATTAGGCCTAAATACTGTTAAGTTCACCTAATGAATACTAAATCTGTGGGACAAGTATTGTCACAGCACAGCTAAACATAAGAGCATTTTCAAATGTGATGACTGCAAAACAAACTGCAAAAAAGCAGGTTTGGTAATTGAGTTGACGCTAGGCCTTTGACGGTTTTCCCTAAAAAGCTCACAAAAAGCAATCTTGCTACTAGCTGTGTGCATTCCTCCTCCAGCAAAAGTTACAGGGGTTTCAGCGAGCGGGTTTGTCAGAAGGAACGGCTCAAAAGCTGGAAAACTAATAAATTTCTCTCCCTACAGACAGTCTTTTCACAAGGACAAACAATTGGAGGGAGGGAGGGCAAGGAAATGCAAGATTTTTCCACCAACATATTAACATATAGTCTTAAAGAGAACATTGTTATTCGTTCAGAAAGCCTGGAAGAAAAACATTTAGATTGGTTTGGCTCAGCCAGCTGAAGTATGCTGCAAGAGCTTTGGAAGACATCCAAGATGGAATAAGGTAACACATCTACGAATGTCAGAAATCAACAAAATATGCCTTATTTCTACTAATTTAGGTCAATGTTAATTTTCTGCATTTTTTAAACAGTATTCTAGCTATTATAGTCAGTCAGGTGGCTGAAAATGTAACATCTGCCTTGATGGCCTAATTCACTGGATGTGTTTAAAAGAAAATGACATTCGAAATGAAACTTTTCATGTGGCTATCATTGCACTTCTGTGCGGTCCGGCACTTCAGTATCTCATTCGGGTTCTGCGCAAGGCCCATGGTACCAAACTGAAAGGAACCACAAGCGTTCTGCAAGTTGTGAGCATACTACTGTCTAATGTCAAACCCACTACGCTTTATGAATGTTATTTAAGGAGAAAGCTACTGAACTTCTCGGGTGCGAAAACATTAGCCTCCTCCTCTCCTATTCCAACATTTAAACATCCTAAAGGAGCTTTTTGAAGTAACCTTTCCCTTTGGATCTTGACCACAGCAGCGTTATGGTTTAATGTGGGTACATTCAGGTAGGAGTTTCAAGTATCTTCCATGAGAATTACTAATTATACAACTTAGGTAAAAAATTACTTGTTAAAGAACTTATTAATTCCTACAGCTTAAAAGATTTCATTTAAGCCTTGCTATCCATCCTACATACCACTTAACAGATGAATAAAACAAAACTCCGTACACCCCCTACACAGAGTGAATTTAATCAGTAACAGAAAAGATTGTTTTGAACTGGTTGTCCAATCGCAAGCGTAAGCAAGCTCTTTATCGGAAGGTACTGTATAACAGCAGTGAAACAGTTAAGATAAAAACCACGAGCTTATTATTGTCATTTATTTTAAAAACCTTATTCAAAATATTAAGTGATACAAGTCCAAATAAGATAAAAATTACTGCAAGAAAACAGTTTTGGGATATTTTGTTTGTGCTT
This sequence comes from Platalea leucorodia, assembly GCF_965183815.1. Lineage (NCBI taxonomy): Eukaryota > Metazoa > Chordata > Aves > Pelecaniformes > Threskiornithidae > Platalea > Platalea leucorodia. Next base: position 14,698,902 of record NC_138833.1, on the reverse strand, counting down.
TACTACTTGTGGTTATGAAAAGAATGCATTTAACAGTAGGATTTAGAACTTTTAGCACTTCATTTGTAAGAGAGTATCATGCCTTCAGACTCCTCATGCCAACAGCTGTGAAGTTGATTTTTTCAAAATGTTACATAACTACTTGAATACCAAATCATTAATTATGGGGTTCTGATCCACCGTTATTTACATATTTATCAGTATGAAAACTAAATCACAAACAGAATGTACAGAAAACTAAGATTTTATATTTTACAACTCATGAAAACATAAATAATGAAAGTACAAAAGACAAGGTAAAAAAAACTACTGTACCAGTAACTTGATTTACACTAATGCATAAAAGTTTGTCAAAAATCAAGAGTGCGCTGACCACAGACTGGCAGCCCCACGCACCATTCCTTTCATCTGCCTGTTACCTGGGTCAGTATAACAACAAAATAAATTACTCTTACGTTCTCAGGCCTCTCCCATTTATAATATAGCAAACCACACAGCTGTTTCCCAACTGTCTTAAAATTCAACAGAAAGGTTCAATGTACTGAAAGCCTGTCAACTATCTATATTTTAGTAAGATTATTCAACAAGGCTTATTTTCCATTCATTAATTACAAAGGTAATGAAACAGTCATAAATATTAAAGAAAAAAAATGGACAGTCAAGAAGCTGCATACCTTCATAAAGATCTTGAACATTTTAAAGAAATATACAGTATGTAACTTCTGAAATAAAATGGTTTCTACCTACTTATTTTTAAATTATTTACTGCATGAACACATACAGAAATTATGAGATTGCCATGCTAGCTATTCTGCCTAAAATAGGATCAAGTTATGCAATAAGAAAACAGAACCAAAAAAAACCAAGAAGATTTGCAGCATCAGGATTTAAGCACAGAAAAAAGTAATTATATTTTAAGTTTGCAATATAGTGGGATTCATGAGCCATACAAGTGATTAGCAGAGATCATTAATTTGATTTAGTGATGCCAAAGTCATTAATTCATTAGACCTAAAATATTTTATGCTTATTTTTTGTATTACCACTATTAAGACTGCTCCAGACAGAAGGAATGATGCTTAATGAATGGAAAGAGCACTAATTATTAAACTCTGTATCTTTATAGTTGATATAAAACCTGACCAAAGTAGCAAACAGATGTATCATGCCCTTGATCTTGCATGAGATTTAATCTCAAAAACATCCAGGTCAAAGAGAGTACATCTCATTTCAGTACAAGCAGCATATTTAGAATACCTGAATATCATTACACGACTAGGCAGGCAAAGAGTGATAAGTTCAGCAAACTCAAATCACAGTGCTTTCAAAATACGTAATCATTAGTTATTTTCAGGGAAGGCATTGCTTCATTAACATTTTGATCTAAACGATGATATTCTACTGTCCTAGAGCACAGGCCATCCCTCCATCTTCGGCTCTGGACCAATAAGAAGATCTGAAAGAAAAAGCAGACAACTTACATAATGGTACGGAGAAACATTTTGGGTTTGATAGACAGCTTAACAGTTGTATTGATGTCACAGTTCTACCCCTTCCTCCTGGCAATGGCGTTACCATTGCTATAAAGCACGGCACTAGTAGCCAGCCATTTCCATGCTGTCCCTGCCATCAAGTCACTTACTGGCAACCTCAGTTGCAGTTTGGCAAAAACACGGCATTCAACCCATAACTCTTTCAGTAAAGATATGTGTGTAGCTTCAGAGGTACTGCACATACAGGCTATTAAACTATCCCCAGTTGGTGACATTTGTTAGTTTAGTCATCTTACCTATTCTGGCATTTCACCCTTGTTAAAAATAATTGTATTACTGGTGCTGAAACAAAGGCAACAGAACCAGCAACGGTGTAATCTGATAAACTGTTTCTGCATTATAGCTCAGTGCCCGCTTCAGCAATATCAGCAGAGAAGTTCAAGAAGCTATATGATAAATCAAAGCACTCAAGTGATCAGATTTTTAAATGTCTATTATCTTCACCCTATTTAGCCTTGTTCCTTACCGACATCATCTAAGAATCCACTTTGCTAAACAGGGCAACTATACTGACAAAAGGGGAAATGGGACAATGTAAGCGGGCACGGGGAAAGAAAAATGGGAACCTAAACCAGTTTGACGGTTGTCTCACAGAAATACAGGCCACTGTCTATGTACGTAAAGTACTAGCATATCTTCTGTTCCCAAAATTATTTCTAAGTGCTAAAAAGTAATATTAACAGATAGCTTTTCAATTAGCCAAATGATACTACAAACATTATGTCATGTAGCAAAGACAAGGCACTTTTTTATCACTTATCTGAACTTCCCTCGAAGTTAAATTTTCAAATGTAACACAGTCTTCAACATTTTCCCCTATAAAGACTTAGCAATGCACATTTCAGATACGCCACTGCACTGTAAAGCAGAAGTTTTAGGGGTTTTTTTAGCTGTGTTCTTTTCAGAGTCCCCCAAATCCTCGACCAAATCAGTGTTCTCTACAAGGACAAACACTAAATTTGCCTCATATCTGAAAACTGACCTATGATTTAATTGCAAATTTGTGCATGCATCTGTACTGGGTCTGGCTGGGCTGGAGTTAATTTTCTGTGCAAGCAATATATTTTAAAATAGCACTAATCAGGCTACTTTTGACATACAGAGAATTAGTTTGTACCGAAGAAAGAGTTACCTGAAAACGCTAACTTTGGGCTTCTCTAAATCTGGAAAGAGTGTTAAACATTTCCTAAAACTTGGTAGTTAAGCCCTCAGAAGATCTATGCTATAAAGACCACTTAAAGTGAACACTTATTACAAGGATTATCACAGTTATAACAGGATCATTCCCATGCCATTTGGGATTAAATCTTCCTTAATTTGCTGTTTAGAATCCTGTGCAGAAACAAAATTAATTAATCTATCAATCACCTTCACTCGACTTGGCTCAGGTCTCATTTGTAGAACTCATGTTGTACACTACCAGTGTCCGTTACTGAACTGATGGATTACTGATGTCAGCAGTTAATTGATTTTCTAATCTGAAATGTTTGATTCAAGTTCATTTTCATTGTGCAGATAAAAATGTCGTTAATGATCTGCATATTAGCATCACAACAAGACCAAGTGGTCAAAGATTTCATTCTCCAAAAAGCTAAGTTCCTCTTATTAAAAAGCGTACAAAGCAATGCAACTTCATTTTTAAATACTAAACCCGTTTCTCTCAACCTTTCACAGCACACCTACCTTCCTCTTATTGTGATAGGTGACATAAACAACAGCTACTAAGAAGGCAACAACAACCAGATGAAAAAAGAAATGGCTGTCTTCTTCTTCTTCCAGCCCTGTGACAGAAACATCTTTTATCTTCTCATCAAGGGTCTTGATCTCCTCATTGTAATTACTAATGGTGTCAGAGTCATCATCTTCTGGCATCTCTAGAAGGTCTGGGTTGTATCTGGAATTCGATGTCATTTCATAGTCGTCATCTCCATCTGACTCCATAGTTTCTTTTATGATGGGTGGCGAACTATTTAGTGTGTCCTTCAAATCTGTTAGAAGATCCTCTTCCTCAATTTTAGTATCTTCAGAAGCATCAACATCCATTTGAGACACAGGACTAGCTGTCACCGCACGAGAGAGAACATACGGCAGAGAATCACCTTTTGCTGTAGATGGTTTTACTGCGGTCACCGAATTGATTTTCGCTGTTGTTGGGAATTCTTCTTTTTTTGTTGGACTTGCCTCTTTTTTTGTTGGGGTTATACTCTGTGAGTTGTCTGTTAAATTTTGGGATCTGTTTAGTGTTTCATTCTCGCTTTTAGAAGAAATATTTTTTTGAAGCATCTCCACTTTCATAGAATCTGAGAAAAGGATGAGAAACAGTCAATAATAAGGCACTAACTTCTCTTGTGATACTTCAGCTAGAAATGAAAATTATTGCAAGGCATTGACTTTATAGACAAGAAATCATATGATGACCAGGGCATATTTCACACTGCAAACTTTTTAGAACTCATAGGCAGAAATACACACTCCTGTACTTTGGCAACTTCAAAAGAGAAGTCTTGAGTGGGACAGGAATTAAAGCTTGGAAGTAAATGCTTTCTACATTAGTATGCCAAAGTGTCCCTGAAAAACTTAGCATGCCTATTTTCCAGACTTGGAACTTCAGAGACATGTCCTCCCTCCCTCTGTGGATTCATGATGTCTTCTAGAATCATACGTGATTAGTATTTTCTCCATCATCAAACCCTTTCTCCCATAGAATTTGCTGAGGTCCACAGAGGAAGTTCTCAGTAAAGCTCTTCCTGCAGTTAAACGTTTTTAATCTTTCACCATTGCATATTTCGCCAGCAAAAAATGACAACACGCTGCAATGTCTCCTTCAGTCATGACGCAAGGTCCTAGTATCTCTTCCCAGGCACTTATTTTTATTGAATTTGTAGACACAGAAAAAGATTTCCAACCTTATGTTAACTTGAACGAAACTACTGAACCACAGCTTAAAAAACAAAGCTGAAGAAAGGACAAACTGACTGCATATGCTCCTATAGGAAAGCCTTTTGTCGGCAGCAAATTATTATAATGAAGAAAGTCAGCAACAGTGCTATGTAACAGTGCACCCTTAGGCAAATTCATAATCTCTCCAATGCTAGAATAGCTTTACAGAACTACATAAAACCCAAGGTGAGCATTAAAACCACATGCAGGGCTCATCACCCCCTTCTCTACCCAAAGGAAGGTAAAAAAAGATGCAGAGGGAGTTTATAAGTAGCCAATGGTTTTTTTAATCCTAAAAAAAAATAGCAAACTATTCATGTTTACAGCATGTCACTTCCAGATTAAAATCAGGAGGCACCTTAAAAATGAAGAACACATTTTCAACTTTCAGTATACATCATAATTTAAATAGTGGAACCATACTTGCCTTGTATTTTGGCATGCCAAACTATTTTTTAATTTTTTATTTTAAAAAAGTAACAATACTTTCATTAAGCGCTCCCAAGGAACTCCCTGGTTCACTGGAAAGTTACAGATTCTAGAAACGAAGCATTCAACCAACTGCTTGTGTCAAATTACTCATAAGTAAAATATTATACAGGGGACACTGAATCAGGTTATTCATGAAACGTGTATTTACAGAGGATCAGTTACAACAGACTTTTTGTTTACACGGTACACTTTTCCATCATGAATTGCTCTTTAACCAACTAAAACAGAGAAGACTCAACTAATCCCGTATGAACTAGACGTTACGGTGCCTCTCTGCTAAAGGTCAAAGTCAACTACTTTACATTTAACACATTTACTGTTGTTGAAGAAACTACTATTATCATATCATATCATCTGAATTATCATATCAACATTAACTTATTCAGTTCTTTCTTGTACAGGACAAGTTCAGGGAATTCTTATCTCCCCTCAGGAGTCAAGCCAACTAACTGCATACGTGGAGATGAATATGAAGAAAGGCAGCTGCAAGACAGTTTCATATTTATAGCTAGTTGGCACGTTATGAGTGAGGTAGGCAGACTTTACTGCTACCCTCACCAAATAGACAAAAAGTATTAGAGAGTAATAGCTAAATTTTTTGAAATCCAAACAAACATATTTTCCCTATAGAACTACACTGCATGTATCCTTACACATCAAATTATTCTTAAACTCATTTTAACATGAAAGGTTTAGAAGGATATATGCTTAAAAGCAAGGGACTTCCACCAGCTAATGCTGCAGCTTCAGAGTGAGAAAGAATAATTTCCCATTATTCCTAAAATAAGTTATTTTTTTGTTTTAATAGGAGTAGCAAGTTTAGCAACTACAGCACAACTGATTTATGACACCTATCCAAAAGTATTTGGCATTATAAACGGTGGTTGCACTGTTTACAGTTACACAACCCTGTCAGGTGATGTTAGACGTAGTGCCTGGACTCCAGAGAGGCCTCAGCTTCAAAAATAGATATTAATGTTCAGTCATGGCGACAGAACTAGCAAGACAGTCCTCTTAGTAAACACTGTACATAAAAACATTTGACAGGGTCAAAATTCACTTCCAGGAAAACTTGAGTTTTCCTAAAACAACTTTTTAGAAAGCAAGTTGTTCCATGATTTTTTTAAGTAAAAACCTCTTGGTTTCCTACAGGTTTCTGTCCCACATCCTGAACCTTTTCCTTCATTACTGCCTACCCATTAGACCAGGCGAGGGGCAACACAAATAGAGCTGGTTCAGATATACTGACTGACGAGCAGGAAAGGAACTGCCAGCTCAAAACAGCTCCCTTCATTTCCTTCGATAACTACCTTCCTCTTCACTGCCCAACCCATACTTCATCTAAAACAAACAGAAACTCATCGCACTTGAAATATGCGTTTCTTATTAGCATTAGGTTACAGTTGGTCTGTAGGTTGAATCATAGAATTGTTGAGGTTGGAAAAGACCCTTAAGATCACCGAGTCCAACCATTAACCCAGCACTGCCAAGTCCACCACTAAACCATGTCCTCAAGCACCACGTCTATCAGTCTTTTAAATACCTCCAGGGATGGACACTCAACCCCTGCCCTGGGCAGCCTGTGCCAGGGCCTGACTGCCCTTTCCGTGAAGAAGTTTTTCCTAATATCCAACCTAAACCTCCCCTGGTGCAGCTTGAGGTCTTTTTGAAGGGAAGAGGGAGAAAGAAAGTGGACTTAACTAGGAGTCAACCTGCAGAATAACATAAACTTATTTTCGGGGCGGGGGGGCTAAAAACAGGCACACAATTAGAATAATTAGAACAAAACATTAAGTCTGATGAGCGAAGCAGCCAGCTAAACTGCTCTCCGCAGCAAGAAACACGGTGAACACCGGCGAGACAGTCCCACGCCCGCCCGCCGCGGGAGCAGCCCGGTAACGCGCACCTTCTCCCGCAGCGCCCGCCCCCGCTTTCTCCGACAGCGAAGGCCCGGCCGAGGCCGGTTCCCGGGGCCGGGGCCGGCCGCCCCGAGCCGCGCCCCACCGACGGCCCCTGCCCACAGCCGAGGCGGGCAGGGCGGCAGGCGGGCCCCGCCGGCGGCCGCAGAGACCTTTAGGCCGAAAAGCGCTGAAGACGAAGCCGGTGAAAGACCGGCGGGGCGGCCGCGGAGCGCGCGGAGCGCCCACAGCCCCCCAGCCAGCCAAGCCAGCCAGCCAGCCAGCCGCCGGGGCCCGGCCCGGCCCGCCCCCCGCCCCGCTCACCGGAGGCCTCCTGGCCGCGGGCCGCCAGGGCCCAGCCGCAGAGCAGCAGGAGGCAGAGAGCGCGGCCCGCCGGGGCGCCCCTCTGGCCGGCGGCCGCCATCTTCCCGCGCCCCTCCCCACCGACGTGGCGATGGCACCGCCCCCCCGGCGCCTGCGCGGGAGGGCGGGAACCCTGCGCACCGCCCGTGAAGCGGCCGCGCACGCGCCTGGGCGGGAGGGCGCCGCGCGGGGGCTGAGGGGAGCGCGGCGGGGCCCGGGGAGCGGCAGGCAGCGCCCGGCGAGCGGGAGGGGCGCCCAGCCCCGTGACGGAGAGGAGCGGGTTTCCCTCTCCTTCCGTCAGACAGAGCTTGACGTTAGGGGTCGGGCCCCCCGCTTAGAGCCACGGCCCTGTCTGCCTGGGCTTTGCGCTGTACCGCTCACGAACGCTTTTCACAGAATTTGATAGATTTATAGTAAAAAGCTTTCCTGTTCTCAGCCCAAGTGAGGCGATGCAAGCCCTGAGAGAAACCTTGAAGCTGATCAAACAAATTCCAAAACACCGATGGTTCAAGCACGAGAAAACCAAGAGCGAGGAGCCCAGAGGCTTACAGGGACACAGAACACGAGCCACGCACAGCATACAGCAGCACGCGTTAATTTTGAGCATCTGCCACGTTACTGTGAGCTGGTTGCATGTTATTTGTTTGGACTGGTGAAATCTAGAGGACTACTTCCTCCACCAGTGTTAAGTTAAATATTTGAGATAAGACATCCTAGGAAGTACTCGGGAATAGGCTGCGATACGAGGGAAGACAGCCAGCGTTGCACAATTCGCAGGCTGTGGCCGAGGCGGATCTACCGTCTGGGTGTCCCAGCGCCATTGCCTCATCCGGCACGTCCTCCTGCACCGCAGCCTCTTGCCATCTGCACGCCACCCACGTCGACTGCTTACACGTGAAAAAATACAAAGTTTTAATGAAAAGCCACTGAAGTATATCCCAACTGATTCATTGCTCACACCTATTTGTTTACAGAAAGGCAATTCAACTTAGTGAATTCTGCAATGAAAGAAAGATAAACAAGTCACATTATCTTGTTTTCTCCATGAGGTGAACACATGCATATGTGCAGTTGCCAGAGCTCAGTGAGCACTAAGCACAGGGCCATGGCTGGAACTTAAATCTATTAAGTATTTTTTGTTCGTGTGGTACAAAATACGCACTAAGCTGTTGCCAGTCTGCTTCTGGAGCCAAGAATTAATATTAAATTGTGTTCGCAATTAATATGAAGACAAAGTAAAAGGTGACATTTCAATATTTTATTCAAGTTGGGTTTGGGTTTTTTATCCATTTTTAGTAGTGTCAAGTACAGCATTTTGGGGTCTAGTTCCACACAAAATGGAAGACTCTCTAAAAATGTACCCATTTAGTTGCTAAAAAAAAGTGGTAATAACAACAAAAGTCCATTTTCAATTTAGTGATGCAACTATGTGATTGCAGTTACAAAGACTCTTCCCTGATTATGGCCCTGTCTTACAAGCTTTCCAGTCAGTGCAAGGGAAAGGAACCACAACACAGGACAGGTAGTATTGGCTGAGTCACATCAAACCTCCTCCGCAACGCACTTACACAACGTGGACAACCTAAAGCGTTCTGGAGACAGCTGTAGGTGCAAGATAACAAAAAAGGACAAGCCATTTATGAAATGCCTATCTAAAAAAAAAAAATTTTTTTTTTTAAATCCCTTTTTCAGACAAATTGCACATTCCATTGTGAATTGAAACCTCAAGCGTCGGAACATTTTGCTTACGGAATTAACAGTACAATGTAGTGGTCTGCGATTCTTAACGTTTCAGTTTTTATACCACATTAACATATTCCTTGCGCAGTCAATATGCTAGTAAAGGTAATCAATACCTTCCTACTTCCTATCATGTGGCAGCTGACAGATGTGATGGGCAATAACATTCAAAAAAAAAAAGCCTGGAATTAGGATTTTTTTTTTATGCTTTTGTCTCCATTTCTTTCACAACATCATTTTTAAAGCTTAGCTGTCTTTAACCAGTACTAGCAGGACTGATACTTAGCAATACTTGCACCCCAGACATAAAACATTGAAAGGTACACTATATTCTGAAGGTAGCTATGCTGTATTTTCAAATTAGTGATTGTAGAATCACTCCTTATGCTTCAAACTCCAATCCTAGACCAAGTTTGTGACCACCTGCGTTGACATTCTTGCCATCCAACAAAGCTGACAATGTCAGTTTGATACCTGCGAAACAGAGAAAAGTGAGAGAAAAGACCAACTATTAAAACTTTGAATGAACTTTACCTTCAGTAAGTGCAGTGTCTGTGTTACTGCTTTAATTTATCGGGTAGCTAGGTGAGCATAATTGGGCAGCTAGCCTTGTAAGGACTGGGCGTTTTAAAACAATTCGCAGATATGAAATCTTTCTGAATTATGAAAGTCATAATAAACCACGGTGATAGATTCTGCTTTTTATCGCTCCAAGTAATTAAAGCTCTGAGTCAGTTCACTGCTGCTGGCCTACTGATTAATCTAATTTTAGAGTCCAGCGTTATGAAAAATTGGGACCTTGATAGGTACCCAACTTTCTAAACCACTTTAAAATCTAGGTGTGAAAAGGCCTAAGCCCTGTCTACTGTAATAGCTCACGTCAATCTGCTTGGTATTCTGGCAGCAGATTTATTAGACTACATTAAAACCAATTTCACAGCAGTAAGATTGTCCTCTTCCTGGACCAGGGGACCTTGAGAAAGTCACATTTTCAAGCAAAATAAATGCAGTAATAGGAAGCCTCTGAAAGGACTGAAAACGCATTTACTTATCTGTGAAACACCTAATTGTAGATATATTTTGTATCAACAAAAAAGAGTATCTGACTGATGAGTGGATGGTGGTCTCTAATAGTCCTGCTTGCAAGAGTCATCCAAAATTAACAGAGCAGTCCCGGGAAAAGTTCATCACTGGGTTGCCAAGCGGAACAGCGGTGTTACAGAACGATTCACGCTTTGTCACAAAAAACTCTTTGATATTTCCAGACTAAAATATCACTTAGTGATGTCTGAATTTCTTCCATGTAGACTTACCTGGCTTTAAAGTCTGAGTGTATCCTAATCCAATCAGACTGGAGTTGTTCACTTTAGCCTTAAAGGGAAAAAATACTATATGTAAATAATTTAGTATCTTTCTTCAAAGTCCTTCCTACTTGAAAATTAAATAACACCTTTTAAGTAGGTAAAGGATTTCATCTTTTAAACCACAAAAAAAAAAAAAACCAAAAAAAAAACCACCATAAAGTTAATTTTGCCTCAAAATCTCAAAACAGTGCCCAATAATACAATAAAACATTCTGTGTCACTTTTAAGGAAAATCCAATAGTTGTGCTCTCATGCTGCCAAAACCAAGACAAATAGATATATGTGCCAATGTGCCAACTATGCACCAGAGAACTGCATCAAAACTGTATTTTACTGATGTAAAGGTTGCTTCACATTTCTGTTACAGGAGCCTATTTTCAAATGCTTATAAATGCATAGTACTCACAGAAAAAGAGGCATCTGGGTCAATCTGATACTTGGCTGCTATTCCAAAGCGAGTGTTGCTATTACCGGCTGTCCAAGCAAGATTCACAGCAGTTTCCAGTTTATCATTCACCTTCTGGTAAATGGAGCCTCCAAATTCCGTTCCATCGTTCCTGGAAGGAATGCATTAGTCTGGCTTTAAACTGCACGCCAAAACAATCATCTTTTTTTTCCAGTAAGATTTATATTTGCAAAACATTCGCTTACACCTCATTTAATATCCCTGTAACAACTAAGATAGAGACATTAGGCCAGATTGGTTATGAAGTCGTTTTTAAATGCCTAAATTCATTGATGGTTACTGTATTTCAACAAACAACTTATGAAACTGAAAAAAAAAGCCACAACAAACTATCAAAAATAGACTAATGATGACAGCTTCCAATTTTCCCTTCTCTCTAGATGGGAGTCTTTGTAGTAAAGAGATTTATTCTTCTCTGCACATCTCTGAAATAATTCTCTTCCCAGGCGTACGTCTCCCTAGTGCCCGGAAAGGGCTGCACCCCAATCACCGAGCCTGAGCAATCACCCTAACGCTGCCTCGTCAGCATGCTTGCACCAGACACAGATGAACTGTATCAGAAGTGAAGATGCCAATTTAATGTCCAAGTCTATCGGCTTTTGCAAATGAATACCATTTGCAATAGTCCTTATGGTACATCTGTACTACAGCTCCCTCTCTACTAGAAACTGAAATGAAGCTAATTTTACTTTGCAGAGAGCACTGGCCAACAGCTGAATGATGACAGCCTTCTACCACTGCTACCGAGTAGCACAGCTTCCAATTACTGCTGACACCGATGTCACACAGGGGATAAAGTGTGGTAAATAAAATGCAAAACATTAGAGCATGCAGATCATAAAAACAAGAGCAAAAGTCTTCTAAAAGCCTTGCACTCCTTGTAAACCAGTGAGCATCTGGATTTCCATTTTTGCTCATTTTCTTAAAAGAGGATACGAACGTACTGTACAAAACGGGCTTTAAACCACAGGAAGACCTCTGCAAATAAAATGCTTATGATTCTTTATAAACTAGGAAATAATCTGGTTCCAATTAATACCGTATTCCAAACCTTATAAACAGGGCCAGACTTAGAATCTCTCCACTTTTACCCCTTTGGCCTGATGTTCCGTAGTTCATAACAGTTGCACAAACAGTAGTGATATGCCTATTTAGAAGTTCAAGCGATAGCAGCAGCCTTTTAAATTGTTAGAGCAATTCTTCCAGAAAAACACTACAATACTTACTTCAGATAAGACTGAAGCTCACATATAACTGCATGTGCTTGGCTCTCAAGAAAAGGAGGGATTAAAAAGGACTGAGGAGAGCTGGTTATACAGGCAGATTTTGTGCAAGGTTCCCACACAGCTCTGTCTTGACCTGCAACATTGGGGGGGCGGTCTGAGCTATGCTTAAAAAACGAGGAAAGTCATATTTAAAACTATAAATTATCCAGCCCTACCTCCTTTTACTTATTATTTATTATTAAAAAATAATAATAATAAAAAAGTCAAACCTCCTTTTAATTCTAATAGTAATAATAGCACTTTTCAGATGCACATAAAAAAATACATTATCCCCCTACGAAAATTAATATATTTAAGGCACCGTTAAGGAAAGTAACTTGCTGAACTACCCAGCTGGTCCGTGTAAGGCCAGGAACACAAGCCCCCATTTCAAGCCCCACCTAGCTGAATGATCAGCTCTGCCACAGCACCCCTGCGAAACACTGAACTGCCTAGATGCAGCAAGCGAGCAGGCTAGTGATGGGCGTTCCACACACAACTGTTCCCAGGATTATATAAAAACTCTGACACGTTTCAAAGCTGAAACACATCAAATACCTAACTAGTCTATTAATATCAATAAATAAGATTTCTATTCATATCACACATTTATGGGTTTGCCTGTCAATTGGTAGAGTATGAATATTAAATAAACAAACGAGGCGTCCTCCTGAAGATGATTTATCATCCCTGTACAGTAACAGCAATCTCCAAATCAGACCCTCAGGAGGCCAAGAAACAGTACAGTAAGATCTGAGCCCCTGCTGCTGTTATGAAGTTATTTTCTGCCGTTGCTTTAATTAAGAGTAATAATAATTATAACATTTTCTAGCAAAAGCCAATAATACAATGTTTTGAACTGCTACAGTATAACAAAGTTGAAAGTCATTGTGCTTGAAGGAATAACTCCTAAGGACTGAGTGGAGGGGGACCCCGCATATTGTTCTGATGGAAGTTTTCTGCCCACATTTTTGTGCTTTGGCAATCCTCCAGATACGCTGTCTGAGCTGTGAAGGTTCAATTGTTCTGTAAGGCAGCGTGAGCTTCCTAAACCAGACCTCTGCAAAACAGCATGAAACAGAACCGAAAGCCTTTGAAGCAGCAGCTCCAGGAAGGCAGAACAGTTGTGCAGCCCCGAAATGGGAACAGCCTGCAATAGCTCTGCTACATGCAAAATATCCAATTACCCAAGGGAACGGGAAAGAGGGGGCGGGGGGAATGGATTGGGGATTGCCTAATCTTAAAAAACTGTCTTCCCCAAAGGCATAAATTGCTTTTTTAAGAGCAACAGGAGACAGAGAAATTAAGGTTTTCATGGAATTTGGTCTTGGTTTTACACCATATCCCTTCCAGTACTAAAACAAAACATATCCCTGCCAGTACTATCCCTTCCCTACACTTTTACACCATATCCCTTCCAGTACTAAAACAAACGCAGTCCACATCTCTTCCATTCATTCCCTTTTGCCTATTCGTGTTCATCTTCTGATTAACTCTTTCATCTACAGATCAAACCACCATTTTGTTTGATTTTGACATGTGCAAAAAGCGTTGCTTTTATTTCAACTTTCACAAAGAATATTTTTATAACCCACTTGTCTTATTATTCCGCTAACAGATTCTAATAATCCTTATCTGTTAGAAAGATAGACGCTGGATGCTTGGGTGCTCAGTGAGTTCCAGTTCCTTCCATCATAAACTCCCTCACCCACATAATTCAAAGAAAAGTTCATGCAACTAAAAAAAAAGGCAGCTTGCCATCTTAAATGAAGAAGTAATTTGAAATCCACCATTCACTCTTTCACCATTGCTGAAACTCCATCCCTTTCATTGCTCCAGTAAGCAGCAAAATCCTTTCAAATTCCTTTTTAATGCCCGTCTGCCAATACTTACACGTTAGTATGAAGCTGGAATTCATCGGTCTTATAGCCAACAGCAAAGTTGCTCTGGGTTACTCTAGACTTCGTTGTCTCAAAAGTCATTTGGTAACCTGCCAGCCACCCCTCGTAGCCAACCACCAGGGCTCCACGTATTGAAGGACCAGCAATATCAAAATCCATGTCGCAGCCAATGTTGATGTGTTCCCTTTTGTACCCTGTCTTAACTTTAGCACTCTTCTTCCTAAAGAGAAAAGAAAGAATCTTGTATCTTTGAAAAGGTAATTCAATCAAATCAGTTACTTTAACCGAGTGTAATAGTTCTTGAAGACAAAGTGTGCGTACCTGGAGAGCCACATGGTGTGTCACCTTCTTACCTTTCCCATTTGCAAAACCCTAATTCAGCTACAGTGAATTATTTGCAGTCAAGCAATAAAATGCGGTGTGGCGCCTCCCTAAGCACTTCTGGGCTGCGTTCTGAAAAGCAGCAGCACAATAAGCCAGACGGGAGGTGACGAAACCAAATCCTCATCTCCAACTAATCGGATGGTTCTGGAAGTTTGGTAGATGATACAGTGAAGGGAAGGAAACTGTGGCAGTTTACAGGTTGGCCACAGAAAGTCAATAGTAGTTGGCCTGTCCCAAACAAACAATTTTTACACAATCCTAGTGAACCAGGTAATTTCATTTACTGTGACAGACGTCAAGAAATCACTACTTTGTCTCCAGCTTCCTGAAGGAAAGTCTCTGCTGCTAAGGAAGTAGGCTGCGTCAGTGGCTCTGACACCCTGTTTTCCCCTTAGGACGCCTTATGAAGTTTAATGGTTACAGCCATTAGAAAGGCTGCCAGGTTAACGCAGAAATAAACTTGCCTGAGTCACTGGTTTCTTTTTATACTGTTGGCCAGAACAGTGTTTTCTCATGTGTCCTGAGGTCGGTTTACATCAAGGGTGCAGACCCTCACGAGGCAAGAGAGTTACGTCTAATATATTCAGCTACTCTTAGTCAAGATTTTTTTCTTCTCTTTTTACCTTACAAGTGTCTTCTGTCTTTGACCAAATCTTTTACTGAAATCTTTCTGGAAAAGTCAAGCTAATTTGAAATTTCAAATCAAGCTTTCACTTCAGCTAGCAAAAACAGTTTCCAAGACCTGTTTCAATGCCGTATCAGACCTACATAGAGATTGCTCTCTTTTTCATTATTATTATTATTATTATTATTTTGGACTCAGGAATTTCTTGTGTTTTGCAAAATCAGAAATAAAGAGCAGGAGTGCCAAAAGCGCTCAGCATTCGCTCATCTGCAACTTCTGTAAAAGTCAGCGGTACCTCTCCCACCAATGTCAACGGGAACAGAGGCAAGCTAACATGGAGAGCTCCTAAAAATGACTTTCCCCGTTGAAAGACTCATCACAGCCAGTAAGTAATAAGGAAGGGGGAGAAGGTGTCTCATATTCAGACATGATGCATCCCTGTTAACCTAAACCAGGTCACACCAGGATTGAATCTCACTCCATTTATTCAAATCATAATAGTCCTCCCACAAGGCAATCGTTATAACTCAGATACTACAGTGTCCGTGAAGTGCCTAAGAAATAGCTATAGAGCTGTAACTTGTCATTCTCGTACAAGAGTTTTTCTTTTTTATTTCTTTAAGAATCCTACCAGTTAAGAAATAATTATCAACAAACACTAGAGATTATTCTGGTTAACAAATACAAAAATATCTAGTGAATCTAGAATTAGGAGTGGACTGGAAGCAGTTGACAATGCAGGACATGCAATCTAACAGGGTGAAACCTCCGCTGGGACTATAACCCCAGTAGCCTGCAGTGCAGCGTGCTGCTCTGGGAAGCTAATGTGCAGAATATTTTGACTCACTGGCAGCACTGCTTGCAAAAAGATAATCAGAGGGGAAAAAATAAACCAACATCTAGACCTACAGCTGCTGCTTAATCCCTCTGGCCCACATAAAATGTGGCATCCAATCGCTGTGTCAGAAATACTCATCCACCACCAAGGCACGCTGTGGCCAGCAAGAATTCAGATGATAAATTCCGCTCGGGAGAAGAGCCCAATTACTGTGTCGACTTATTAGAGCCGGGGCCAACTGGCTCCCGGAGCTTGTTAAGCTTCGCATTACAGCTGACTTGTTTAGCGCTTTTATTCAGACAGTAGCTCATCCTCTGACATGGCCAGAAATAAGCAACAGGGGCACAAACAAAACCTTTTCTTCCTATCGTAATTCTGACTATAATTTTCAGGTTACTGTATTTAAAAGTTTGCTTGCTATAGCTTAGGATTAAGAAGGGATTGTTAATACTAAGATTTAAATCAGAGGTACGTGATTTCATCATACACAGGCTGATCATTAACTGCCTTAGTATCTTAGGACAGAACAAGTAAAGCAGCAAGACGGTATTCTGGAAAACTAAAATACAAAAATGCCTTTTTTGTCACTTAAGCTTACTCACTTCTTACCCAGTGTTAGGAGAGAAGGAGGAGTCAAAGGTCAGCTTCAGGCCACGTGCAAGCTGAACAGAAAAGAAATTCACTGGTTGGATTTATAATTAGAGATTGTCATAAATTCATTTGTAAATTGCATCTTTTGAGCCAAAAACTACCTGATCTTCGAGAGTAATCTCAGTGCCTAGCGTGTTGTCAGTGTTCCACTTTTCTGTGAACATCAATCCATATTCCACCCATTTGTATTTTGTTTCCAAACTACCACTAACTTTGCTCGTTTCCGAGTTTGCTGAACCTGAGCTTGTAAATTCCTAAAAGGGGAAAAAAAAAAAATATATATATACATAAGATGGGAAATACTTATACTTACAGAACATATTAGTCGTTATAATTTGGGATATTATTCAACACGGCAGAGTTCTCAGAAGATTTAAGAACATGTTTGCTAGTCATTAATATCAACACACTCTTGCCCCACAAAAAAATTCAGCGTCAGAGAGAAAAAGCATGGCACGCTAAGGGAACGGATCCGGGACAGGAACGTGGATAGCCCTTACCAGCAGCGTAACACAGAATAGGGTGCTAGTCTGTACAAGGGATATCTGTGAATCAGTATCCAAGTCTGCAAGTGCTTGACAGAGATGTTCTAAATATTAGCTCCAACACACAGTTACATTGCAACTATACTTGTTTAGTGACTGCTAAGAAGAAGAGCATGCAGCACATTTAGAAACGATACTGTCCACAATTCTGACCACAGGACACGGAGGAGTTGCGAATCACAACCGTGTGCAAGCACTCATTTAAAACTGATTATCAGCCCTGGGCAAAACATTATTCCCAAATGCTCCTTAATAGACCCCCGGAGAGGTTGTGCCCCATGCGGGCACAGAGCTAAATCAAAACCTTTACAGAAAGAAATCCATGAGGGAGCACAACCTCTCATAACTGGAAACCAGCGTATTTCTGCTTGTTCAATCCAGCAAGGCAGGAGGGAGGCACTGACGCTTCCTCCCAGCACAGGCCATGGCGAGGACCTCAAATAGCAACGTAATTTTCATAGTAAGCAATTACTATGGTTGCATAGCAGCTCTTCACTGTATCTCCTGCTCTAATTTGTGCACGGTCTCATATATAACACAAAAATTATAAATGCAAACTAACTTGCAAGGTTATATCTGAAAAATGATAAGGGGAGAGTAATGGATGTGCATATACTTTTAAAAAGAAATATACAGTCAACAAGAACATTGCAATGTTTTGGATTTCAATGTGTTTCCAAACTCACCAGTCCATTTTCGGATTTTGTTTTCAAATCAAGTTTTATTAACCCAAAACCTAGAAGATGAATGAAAATTATTAATTATATATATGTTAATTTGAAAAGCATTTCTGATTTATTTCTTAAAACTCCCTTCTAAATCACCTGTGAACTATTAAAAAAATAAACCAAGGGTACAGTTATCAAACCACATGTTTTTCTGAAGAGGTTATGCAGCTTGTACTCACTTCAGATAGCACTTGACTGATTAATCCTACGGACCTCAGCAATATGATTGGGACCAAATTAGGCAATAGTGTCTGTATTCGTTTTGTTCAGCAGCATTTTGTTCATAAGCAAACTACTGACATCAGTGATCCCATTCATGATACAAGGCAACAGTCAAAATACAACACAGAATTTTCTTTCAAAACAGACAACAGTCCTCTGGGGAACAGGAAGAATTTTGTCAAAAGAAAAGTAAGTTACCCTCCCTTTCCAGACAGCAAGGGCAATGTGAAGCCACGATAGAAAATCCTCTGGATTCTAATGGAAATTATTGGAATATTTATCAGGGAAAAGTAATAAAATCCTAACAGTTTCAGGAATCAGGTAGACAGCGAAAGACCAAACTTATTTTGGCTTTATTTACCATATCCCTTGGTGAAAACATCTCTGGCGGATTTGCCCAGATCAGCATAAGCAGGTGGAACAGCCATTTTCTGTGGGGGGGGAGGAAAGAAAAGGGAAATTACAGTCTTCAGAAACTTAATTCATTTATGCAACAAGAAGCTTAAGCCCATTTCAGCCAGTTTTATTTTCTACCCACCACCTATCAACTAAATACAGCCTGAAGAAAGTCGCTGCAGCAAAAAGTGTGATTTGATTTTGCTCCTTAGCCAGCAGAAGCAATTACCATGCATTTGCCACCCAGGCTGAGAAACAGGTTGCAGAACAAATATATATTAAAAAAAAAAGAAACCATCTATGCCTTCCAAAGAGTTAACTGTTGTTCTCTTATCAGTATAACTGCATGAATGAACAACAACTTTTTTCAAAACCGTTTCTCAGAAACGTTTCTCCTGTTTCTGGTAACAGATCTACGCATTCTGATGCAAAGCATTAGGGCCCCCAGTCATCCTCTCGGGAAATCTCACCAGGACAAGCATCGAGCAGCAGGAGCATCTCTCTCCCCCTAATTGAGAGCAGCAAATGGATAACATTTATGTTAGCAAAATTGACAAACTGTCATTCTTCTGCTTCAGTTTTCTTTGACTTTGCTACTGCTGTTAATGGGTTAAGGTGTCTCCTTAGACATTGACCTTTAAGTGTTTTTCTGTTCATTATCTGGGAAAAAAATGAGCTTGCTGAGAAAAATTAAGACTGAAGGGATGCTACAGCGTGAAGTCAGGCAGGCAGGAGGGTAGCCACAACCCCGCTGCAGCAGCCAAATGCGGCCTAAGAGCTCTCTGCCAAGCCTGGAGCGGGGCAGCAGCCCAGTGGTGCGCACACTGCAGAGGCAGCTTTCTCCACCACGTTTTGTTCAGTAGGGACGCCCGCATTGCCATGTAGGTCCTCGCCTTCCCATCTTCAGCAGGCCCTGACCATTCTTAGTTCAGTGGCCTCCTGCAAGAAACATGAACGCATCCCATTTTCTTAGCCACTGAGAAAACTGTCTCGGCATATACGGAGGAGAAAAAACAATCCTGAGAGGAACAAACCAACAAATCTACTTTCTTATCCAAGTACAGTAACTTGTTCTAGGGAAGCAAAGTCAAACAATCTGAAATGGTGTACACCTTCTGTCTTTATAGACAAGACTCCATAATTTTAAAATAGCAAAGGAGCTAAACCATACTTATGAAGCTCAGTACCAGATGTTGCACTAAAATTCCATATTCACAAACTTTTTGGTTATGCAAAAGTAATAAGCAGTTTATTACACAAGCGTGCAAACGCTTAAAAAAATTGCCTGCCAATCCTTACTCCAGACTATTCAACATTAGCAGAAAACTATTCCTTTAAACCACAAACAAAACAGCTAGTTCTGAACATGAGGGGTGCTCTTAATAGTCTTTCTGGCTGTAGACTTGGATGCAGTTCTCTGGGCAAGCACCCGACGAATATCAGATAGGGAGCTGCAGCAGCCACTCAACGCCTCAAGCACTCCATCCAACAAGTTGTTGCCTGTTAAAGCAGGATATTGCTATTGCATAAATGAAGAATCCCTGTCCTAGAGGGAACAAAACAGATCTGGTGGCTAAATAAAAGCCAACAGTCTTTTCAGAACATAAATAAAGTAGGATACAAGGGCGCCTGGTATGATGTAGCTTCAGCTGTGGACACTGCCTGGATGCATCAAGAAGTCCTGTCATCTCTTTCCAGGTATACTTCAATAATAAATTGCAGCCCCAAATATGTAAGCAGCTAAACAGTTAAAAAAAAAAAATATTCCATATTCCAAAGCAGTTTTAACTGCTTGTATTAGACCTAAATGTCTCTCTTCATTTGTTGTGCAAACATGAAAGCTGGGATTTAATGTTTACAAGCACATCTCTCTACAGGAGAAACCATTTTAATAGTTGATCAGATGTGGTTCTGGGAACACAGAACCACAGCCCTTAAAAAAAAAAAACAAAACACCACCAAAAACAAACCAAAAAAAACCCACAAAAAACCACACACACGCACACACAAAAAAACCCAAACCAAGTATTAACAGATTTCTTTACGTAATTCCTCTGCTCCGTATTAAAGTCACTAGAAGCAGAGCACAATGACCTGCTTGGAGATCGTACCTTAAAGCCAGAGCTAAGGCAGCACTCAGGAGAGGGGTGGGAGGCTTCACCGAGGGCTGTATGTGTTCAGGAAAGGCTTCTTCCCTGCCAGAGCAGCCCGGTCTCATGAGAACCCTCTGATGGGTATTTCCATCTAGCGTCATCAAAAATTTAAAATGTTAAAAATCCCTACACTTGAAAATCAAATAAGCATTGCTTTGAAAGATAATGCACTGCTCTGCCAGCTGCACGTTGGAATCCACCAGATATATTTTATCAACAGTCCCTTTGAGTCACTTCATAAAATCAAAATATTTTCTTGAAAACGGAATGCTGTATGCTTTTGCTTTGGATTTTGTAGGTTATGTTTTTCCCTTACCCAAGCCCATGAAGCCAAGTTTTGCTCCCACTGCCGTTTGTGTACCTGCACTGGAGGTGGCCAGGCTCGGCGGGTGGATGAGCTGTGGCAGGCTGCTCCGCCGCTGCAGCCTGGGCTGTGGCTGTGGGATGGCGGGAGATGTCGAGATCTCCACTTAGGCAATTACTATAATTAAGGGACAATACTGAAAGCCAAATCCCTGCCGGTTGCAAGGCAAATCATGTAATGCACACAGAGCAAGATGTTTAAAATTGCTGAGTGTGGAAAACACTATGAGCTAGGTGCGTGGTGGTGAACCTTGCTGTTGTCAGCAAGAACAAAAATAATTATTTCTGTTTGCACTGGCTAATCAGAAGCCTCTTGTTTAACAGATGGAAAACAAAACTGATTACCTCCTGTGCGAGCGCGGTTGTAAGACAAGCATGCTTAACAAGGATTCAAACTCTTAAAGGATCAAGGAATGGCCGTGGCCAAGTGCCCTTGCTTTTCACCAGTGAGATCCCAGCACATTAACTCAGATTGGGTTAGGGCTGAAATTAATTCATTGCTTTTATCCTTGTCCAACTGTGCAAATAGCGCAGAGTGACTGCGCACCTCAGCTCCCGCACAAAGCAGGCCAAGTAGAATATATATAAAGTGTTCTAAGGAGGAAAATACTTTGATTTTCTTGAGTAGGAAGTACTGTAGCGCAAGTCATGACTGAAGAAAACCTGAACTGAGGAGTTAACTGTAAGCACCACCTCCATGAATGCCTGATTTATAACTCCATAGGGAGAAAACAGGGAGCTTCCTTTGGAGCTGCAGGACCCAAAAGCCAGCCCTAGTGACAATTTCATTAAAGACAAAGGACTTCCAGCAGGCCGAATCTGAATATTTTCCAGTGTCACAGATGGCAAAGTTTTCACCCCACGATGCAGTTCTGGGCAATTAAATCAAGATCAGCCCAAGAGGCAGCAGCCCCCGAGGTGCCCCTGGCAAACGTAGGGACTGGCTGCAGCCAAAGGAAAACTCATCTCTGCTTGAAAACTCTCTTACGTGCCTAAGTTAAAGTTTCCCTACACAGGCTTATCAACTTTATGATATTTACATGAGGGGAAGGAGCAACTGAAAAATTTAAGATAAGAATAAAATCCATTATAAGAATAAAATTCCCATGAAGACAGTAGGAGTCTATCAGATTCAACGCTAAGAAAATAAAAAGGTTGGATTTAACCTTACTCTAGCCACATTTTTTCCTAATAAATTTGAACTCATGTACCATTTCCTGATGGTCACAGTAGCTCTGAACGTTTCAGCTCCCCGTCTCCACAAGTGGTACCCCTGAAAAGACGATAAATGCAGAGCTGACCCACAACAGCTGCCAGGGACCTGTCCCACCAGCGCGTGAGCTGGGACGGACAGACAGCATCAGGGTACGAGACCAGGTACGGTCTGTCTGCATGGGGGAAAAAGCACACGAGGGTCTCATGCCTCAAGATCCCTGTCCCACCGTCCCACATCCCAGGCTGCCAGGTGAGGACGGTGCTGGGTCCACAGTTTGGGTTTTATGATTCAGATCCCAAACCCATTCAAGTCACGACTAAAGTCTGCTTTAAATCAGGTTCAGAGGCCTAACTGTGCAGAGATTTAAAAACACACTTAACCGTAAATACACGAGTAGTCCCACTGAGGTCAAACATCAAGTTCAGCACATTCACAAGTCTTTTGAGAAGCCAGCATAAGCACGTGATTTGTAAATACTCTGCATTATGGGACACAATACTTAACAACACTTTTTGCCCCAACTTGCTACAGTGTCGACATCATATAATCCATGGACCATTATGACTCAAAATTTAAGACTCTGGAGTCCACAATTTCTTTCATGCAGGTATTAGTAAACCTGTGCAACGTCCCTCTGACACTCGCAGGATCACAGCCTTCCTACCGCAGCTTTGTTTTTGAACTACATACGTGATGGAGCAGATGTAAAGATTTATGCAGTATCTCTGTAACCCAATAAACACAGGAGCATAGAGGCGATAAACCCCTTAAAAGCAAATGTAAATATTATGATTTAGTCTATACTAATATTTATGGAATTAAAGAAAGAAAGAGCCTGCACTTAATTGCGTGGGTATAAATTAGGAATGACAAGGTTGTACAGAAACCTCTGATTAAACTACCACATATAAGTATCAATTAAACAAAGTTGGGGGATATTGCAGCCCGCTGCAGCTACTGTACTTACTAAAACTGCAAGGGAAGAACAAAGAACCACATACCCCGTACGTTAAATTAAACATTCAGGTTAACTATCCGTTTCTTTCCAATACCTGCAGAGAAGGAGATGCGCAGCACTGCTGGCCCACCCCATGCCACCAGCACGGCGCAGGGGCAAGGCTGGCGCACGCCCCGGCAGAGCGCTCAAGAAGGGACACGTCCCTCGCTCCCGCCCCGCTGCAGCGCCAGATCAATGGGGATGACTAATTAAAACGGCATTTTGTCTTCCAGCACAATCTGACAGCTTGCTACTCTCATGCTGATGAGGAGCATCCGCTGCACCGGAGCTCAGGCTACAGAGCCAGGGGATGGGGGTTTCTCTACCTGGAGCAGATGCCAAACCCAGGAGGGCCTGCGCTGTGCTTCCCGACTGCATCCCTGTGCTTCCCGACTGCATCCCTGTGCTTCCCGACTGCATCCCGCCCAGAGGCAGGCCTGGGGACATCGCTCCTGCTGCTATGGCGACCGACAGCAATGTCCCAGACACCATCACACTCCCCCACAACCCCGAAACCTGGGCAGGAAGAAAAGGTGCAGACTGTGGCTCAGCGTAAACCTTCAGCGGAGCGTGCTGGGGGGAGGGATTATTCTGGGATGTCTTTTCAATAGTGCAAGAGCCCTTTTTTGAAGGAATTCTGACAAAATTTCATAGATGAAATGCCAGGAGACAGGTGATTATTCAACCATCCGCTGCACTGAACAAAATAAATGGCAACGCGCTTCTGATCCTCACCAGACCATCTGAGAAACGAGACGGGATCTGTTTCAGCCAGCATCGCTATAAATATTCCCCAGAGACACAACCCTGCGTCGGTCAGTAAGGATGAGTCAGCTCCGCTTCGTTTTTGAAAAAATTTTGTTACTATTTTTTTTACAAATGCCCAAAGACTGAATGAGTCCTTCACCCTCCAGCAAGAGTTGTTCCCAGCGAGGGCTGTGACGAGGCAGAATGGAGGCAATTGCACTGCTGCTGCTGCACGCTGCTCCCTGCTTGGTTCGGGAGGGGAAAACTGAGCCCTGAAGATTTTTAAACTGACATTATTTCCCCCAAGAAAAGAGCTACGTTTTGAGGATAAGCAGAATAAAATGAAACAAAAATCGGTTTGGCTGCTCAGAGCGGGGGTTGGGGTTTTGGCGCACGTCAGGATGAGTTTGCCAACGTGCAAAAAAGATGCCAGGGGCGCGGACGAGCGCGGCGGCAGGGATGTCCGCGCTGGAACGGGGCGGAACCCGGGCAGGGGCGGCCACCCGCGACCTTCGCTCCCCCGGAGCGCGAAAAACGACCCCCGCTTGCGGAAGCGGTTGTGAAGGAAGCGGCGGCCCCGCCGCGGCCGAACGAGGCGCAAGCCCCCGCGCGGGGCCGCCGCACGCGGGTCGGCCCGGGCTCGGCCTGCTCGGCGCAGCCGATGGCGTCGCGCGACGCGTCCGCGAGACGGGCGCGTGGCAGCGCCCCGCGCCGCCCGCCGCCCCGCCGCCCCCCCGGGTCGCGGTCACCCCGCGACTCGAAAACCGGCCCTCGTTTCGTAATGCCCACCGTTACGTAAGGCAGCAGCTATTCCCATTCCGACCGGGCCCGGGCGGCCCAGCCCCCGCAGGTCGCGGCGGATTCCCCCCGCTCCTCCCGTGACCCGCGCTCCGCGCCCCGCCGCCGGCTGCCGCGGATCCCCCCCCCCCCCGCCGCGGCCCGGAGGGGGCGGCCCGGGGCCCCCCGCTGCCCCCCGGCGCCCGTCCCCGCCCTACCTGGCCCCGCCGCGGCGGCAGCAGCCTGCGCCGCGCTCCCGCTCCCGCCTGGGCCTCCTCCGGCGGCGGCTGCCCCTGCCCGGCGCCTCCCCGGGCTCTGCGGCGGCGGCTGCGTGACGGCGGGCGGGGACGGGAGGGGCGGGGCGGGGCGGGCCTGGCCGCCGCACCGGGCCGCGGCCGGGGCGAGGGACCGCGCCGGCTGCGGGTCCGGCAGCGGGCGAGGCTGCCCGAGGGGCGCCGGGTCCAGCCCCGCAGCGAGCCAGGGCACCTGCAGCCTCCGGGTGCGGGGCAGCCGGGCACCGGGAGCCCCAGCTCTGCTGGAAACTCCCCGTTTCGTTAGAAGCAGTTAAATTAGAACTGCTAGAATTAAATTCTCGCTCCCCATCTAGTTAAAATTCCCATTCCCGGTATTCTCGTTGAGCCGAGAGAGAGGAGGAGGGGAGCGTTTGGGAGCGCGTTTCCGAGCAGGTGGAGCCGTGTGTGGCGGTGGGCGGCCAAGGGCGCTGGTGGAGGGCAGGGAGTCAGCGGGGCCGCAGGCCGCCCCAGGCAGGGACCCGCCGCCGAGATGCTTCAGTGAATTAGGGAGCTTTACAGCTTTCATCGTTCCCCCTCAGAGGCGTGAATCGGCCCTCACGGCTTGCAGGGAAGCTGGGGCTGAGTCCAGAATGAAACGGTCCCGGTGACAGAAGGTCAGGCGGGGAGCGCTCTGCTATCAAAGAGGAACAGAGGCTGAAGCTGCGCTGCTGGCAGGATGAGATATAGAACCAGTCCTTCACTGTTGGAGGCTCCTGGAGAGCTCAGAGCATCATCCACAAGATAAACAGGAGAATCATCCCACCCAGGAAACTCCTGGGGGTCTTGAGAGTCACCCTTCTGGCCCCAGCATCCAGGGGAGATTTTTGTTAGAAATCATCAAGATCATTGCTAAGAGTTCACATCCCACCCATGTGCACTCTTATTTACTTTCTTTTTTTTTACAGTGAATTCTTTCCTGCTCTTTCTCCCTTGCACAGCGCAAATGGATGGCGAGAGGCAGTTTCGCTGCTTGAGCTCTCGCCTGGCTCATGCCTTTGCTTTCCCAGCGGCATCTCTCCAGAAAGGCACCGCTCCCACGGCCATCGCAGGGCCGTACCCTCAGCAGGCGACTGGCGCCTGCCCCAGCACACCCCGGGAGTGGAGCTTGGCGTCATCCTGCTCAGAAACGCGACCGGAGCACACACACACGGCACTTGTGAGCTTTGAATCAGGGTTCAAACTAAATAAACCTTGCAAAGGACTTTATGCTGAATGGAAAGATATAACTGAAGCAAGAGGTCTCTTTCAAATTTGGAGAGTTACTTCTAACCACAGTCATTTTGTTGCTCCAGCTTCCAGGGCAATGCTACAAGCACTGGTGTCGTAACCAGAGCATGGGGTTGAAATCAGGGTGAAGTGTCGGCTTTGGCCAGCCTCTCGGCTCTGCCGCTCGCAGCAGCCCATGCCTTCCCGCTTCTCCTGCGCTCCGGTGCTTGTCGGTGCCTGCCCTGGCCTGACTGCACTCGCTGTCCCATGAGAGAACCCAGCCCAGCAAAAACAGCGGGGCAGCTTGCTGCTAGGGTGCATTGAACCCAAGAGTCAGAGGAGCGGGGGACGAGAGGGAGCTGCGGGCACAGAGGCAGGACGTGGAGGGGAGCAGGGCCACGGGACATCCCCCGTCATCCCTTTGGCTCAGCCACAGGGAGCACTTTCACCCCGAGCAGCAATTCCTCAGCCCGCACCCTGCCAGAGTGCCGTCCCAGCTCTCTGCCCTCTGCAAAGGTAAATCGCACCACAAGCGTGGTTTATCGAGCACTGCCTCCCTGCCTTGCTCCCTCCCCTAGCACCGTCCCTGCTGCCGCCCTATCTTCTCAAGTATATTCTTTTATTACCTCCAGGCACAAAAAAGCCTCTTTTATTGCCTGCAGGTGTGCAGCGGTTGCAGCCTGTTCCCTGCAGCCTTTCTCTAGCTCAGGAGGTTTTTATACTACAAAGGGCTTGCGGCGTGGCCAGGGGCAGGAGGCCGGCAGAGACCCGTCGCGGCCGGCGTGTGACGTGACGGCGGCTGCAGGGCCAGCCTGCTGCCTGCCCGCTCCTGTGGCAGGTGCTGATGGAGGTGGGGGCCAGACAGCTCCCGGGGCGTCCCCTCCGCCATGGGCACAGGGAAGCGTTTGACTGGCACCTGCAGCAGCAGTAACAAGGCAGCAGTCAAGCCCTCACCATGTTATTTTGAAAATCCATCTTGCACACCTGCTATTTACGCTGCTTTTGGCTTTTCTGGTTTTCCCCAGTGTTCAGATTCCTCCTTCCAGGCTTTCACACTCCCAGTCTCTGCTTGAACCTTTTCCCTTCACCAGCAAGACCAAGAAGGAGCCACCTGCCCTGCACTTAGCCCTCCCGGCCCCGCGCACGCTGGGGGTGCTCAGGGCCTCCTTGGGGGTATCAGTGGGTGAGAGATTCATTTTCACAGGCTGCCTCTGCAGCAGGGGCTGAGGGGATGCTGCGGGAGGGCTACGAACAAGCAGAGGGAGAAGATGATGTTTAGTACCTGTGCAGAGAATTTTTTCGTTACTTTCCGGAACATACATCTACCGAGAGATGGCAGCAAATCTCCTCAGATGGAGCTGGGCATCGCTCTCATCTGCTCTGTGGGGCTCTGGTTTTCATACAGGCTGTGAGCTGCAGATTACCCTGGCGAGTGCCTCATGAACTGAAGGGTTACACCAGAGGTTCTCAAGGGAGAGAATCTGTGCTTGTGACTTCAGTTTAAATTTTAGAGCCTCCTTGAACAGTATAAGGAATCACCAAAATGCTCTAAATGTCAGGTCCCTCTTTTATTTCGGCAGCCCATGTTTTTTGGTAATGCTACATCTTAATTTATTTTACTGGGTGCAAATGGAATAAAAGGGAATCCGTAATAATGGATTTGACAGATAATGATGCCACAAATAATTCAGATACAAGGTCTGTCTAAATGTTCCTTGCCATCACAAGCTGTAGGTCTCGAGCACTCAGAGAGGCTTGTTTAACACCCGTTTGCTGGAAAACCTGGAACTGCCCCACCCTTTGTTATATAAATCTGAGTGTCAGCCAAAGGATTATTTTTAAGCTCTGCCCTGTATCACCAGCAGATATAGCCGTGACCCTGGTTCTCATACTATTTCATACCGAACGAACTGGGAATAAATCCAAGTCAGCAGTGTCACTGCAGGTACCAACGCCAGCAGTTATAGCGACGGGGCTGGGCTCCCCACCACGCTCTGCCCTGTGCCCCTTCTGCTGCGCGACCCTTGTTTTGTACAGCAGTTAGCGGTGAGAAGGTGGGAGGCAGGGGTGGATCTGCATTTCAAAGTATGCTTCCGATTCAATTCCTTTGTAAAATGGGATCAGTAAATACTATTTCCATTAAGCACGTTTATATAGCTACACTATACAAAACTGTCATTTTTCCCTCTGCCTCCCAAAAGAATTTAGCTGCCTGAAATGAAGCTGTGAGAAAAAATTGCCCTGCTGCTCATTTGCAGCTTGTGAATTTTGCATGAGCAGCTAGGTCTGATTCAACTCCAGTGTCATTCATATCACATATCATGTTTGAACAGCTGAAAAACTCATTAGCCATAGATCCAAGATGTATTTGTTCAGTACAGTTTGCTTTGGCCCTCTTTAATAACAAAAATGTTTTCAGCTTGTTAACTTGCAAGGAATTCATTCATAATCAGTCAAGAACACACTGATGGAATGATAAAATAAGTGAGGACGCCTTGCTGTTCAGTATCACACTATCTAAACACATCTTCATGCCTTTTACACTGATAAACTCCAACCAAGTTTTGCTGCTCAGAGGCAAGCCCTTACTGCCTGCTGTTCCCATGTCAGAGGACAGGTTGTTTCCACCGCAGAAAACACGGCACCAGCGATGCTTACATAGCTCCAGTGCTCCATGGGGCATCTGTATGTCATAAGAAACAATTTCTAGCTTGCTCAGTGTAAATGGGCTGCTTCTGGTCTCTAAGAATGAGCATAAGCAGCTATTTGCCACCATCACGTATCTGTGTGCACCAGCGAACCACCCCTTGCCTGGGGGCGGTTTGCAGGGCCGCATGGCTTCACCCCTAGCCCCGAGCAGCGGGACTGCTGCCAGGCGGGAGCCAGGCGCCGCGGGCAGGCACCACCAGCACGAGCCCACGCGCTGCCCCGGCTGCAGCTGAGCCGGGGTGTGCTGTGCACCCTCACCACCACCCCTGCTCCTCCCGCGGTGCTTAGCCCTCTCGTACCCACGCACGTCACAGCTCCCTCCTTCCCCATGCTCTCAAGATGATTCGAGTCTCTTTAAAACTCTTAAAAATAGTTGAGTGGTTTTAACAGGTTACTTTCACAAAACAGAGTATGGACCAACTAATGGTGCAAGTTATCCTTGAGGATCCATAACCTCTGGGACAAGCAGCCAGGACAGCGACCACGTAATCCCAGCCGCAGCCAGGACAGACAGGCTGAGGGTACTCTGGGGTAAGCGCAGGGGAGGGACGAGCAGGTTCAAACTGTGGCTGTGCGGTGATCGGGATCCTGGATGGCCAGCAGAGATGGCTCAGGTCAGAAAGGTCGCTAGTTGTTCCCATTCCCATTTGTCCAGTCCTGGAGTTTCTAGGCACTGCTCAGCTACTTAATCAAGATATGGACCCACAGTTTATATTCTGCTCTAGCAAGATAAACCAGCCCAGAGCCTGGTTTTCCCCAGCGCACCAGGCTCAATCCTTTGTGAATGCTGACAAAACCACCATAGCTGGTAATGAAGGAAAAAGAAGTTATTAATTGAATTCTGTGGATGGATGCTGTGAGGATCGGCGCATCTTCGGCGCAATGGAGCCCTGTTCGGGCTCTTCCCTGGCTGCACCCAAGTACCCTTCATCAACACGGCAGGGTGAGCTCCATTGGGAGAATAAATAAATTCAACGTGCAGAAGGAAGGCTTATTTTAGTATTTCTACTGAAGCAGCACCCAGCAGGCTGACCAGCGCTGGGCCTCCCTGATCGGTGTGCTACACCAGCGCCGTGCCCCACAGCCTGCAGCGGGCTTGGGGTTAGCAGGGGTGGGGGGCACGGGGGTGTTACAAGCCCAGAGAGGGCTGTATTGATTTTTAAGGAAGAAAGCCAAAAAGCAGAAAACAAAAGGGGAAGGCAATAAAAGCTAAACTCCCCCAGCTTCTTTTGATCTTGGAGAATAACAAAGAGATTGACCTGACATTATTACGCCCCTCGCTCGCTCCCTTTGGGTTATGTTTTTATTTCCCGTAACCAGCAATGATCAAAGCCAAGAGCCTCTCCATCACTGTATATTTTCCTTTTCACTCCGAACAAAAGTTGCAAAGGCTGCAACACTTTCTCTCGCGCCTGTCCTGGACCAGTAGTCTGCTTCAGAGCTGTTTGCAGGAGCACAAGCTCCTATGGTCTCGGTAACCTCATCTTCACCCTGCGGAGGCAAACGTCCACCTCCCCGGGCAGGGGAGAGCGGAAGGTGATACGCACCCTCCGCGTGGGTGCGGGCTCTCAAAACGGATGTCATGGCTTTTACAACTCGAATTGTTTGGGGAGAGTTGGAAATTTAATATGTCAGGCGAGGCTGGCTGGAGTAGTTGTTTCTTTGTGGACAGAGCATGGACGATAGCAGTAACCACGGGGAAGTGGGGAGTGGCACCGAGGCATCATTGCAGGCAGCTGTGACTGCAGGTACCAGAGAGACCTTCGGAGAAGGAAAGAGGAAAGAAGCTGAAGTCATTCCCTCCCAGCATACATTTTTTCTGCAGAGGTTGAAGGACATGACAGCCCTCTTCTCAGGAAAAGGAAAAATCGAAACCAAAGTTTTCATAAGCCACAGTATTTTCTAAATATACATGATTATCTTGTCTTGAAAGCAGCATTAGAGAAGCAGCAAAGATATGGTATGTAAGATAAATAGGTGATAAATACATGCCAAGTAAATCATTATTTATAGGCTATTTAAATTCAGGAAGCACTGGTATTAATTTGGCAGATAAGTCTTCCACATTGTGGTTGCAGAGCTGCAAACATGATTATTAGCGATAGAGTATAACACTTCTTTTACTTGTCCAGGACCAGGCTTCTGAATAGAATTGGAAAAAAACATCAAATAAGGTACAAGCAGTGGGGAAGGCAGAAGCTGGCCTCTAGGTGAGAGATTTTTCTGGCCACTAGCTACTGAACCTATTTGCAAAGCAGAGCACAAAAAACCTTTCCAGCCTTGCCAGGAAATGTGTTTGCAACGAGGAGGGAACACAGAGGCACGAAGCACCTTGCAATGACGCCTGCCTGGCCCCCTGCAGTAGATCACGCTGCATGCACCGTCCCGAAATGCAACCTCAGAGCCTGATGCTGGTGGCCAGAGCCACCGAGCACAGCTTGCGCTTCACTGCCAGCTGTTCCCAGCCAAGGACGTGGTCAGAAAAGGAAGATATCCAGTATTTCACATTGAAAACTGCTTTGAGAGAAACCAGCCCTCGCCCAACAGATTTGCTAGGTATCAAAAGCGCACTCATCGCTCATCCTCGGCACATTTGCCAGGGAGCTGCAGTGATGGATGAGAGATTCAGGGAAGGAAGAAGCCACCGGGGCTCGCCGCTGACCGTCGTCATTGGCACGGCAGCAGGTTTCACAGCCGTGTAAAATGTTCAAGGAAAATTCACCTTGGCAAACAAGAATGGCTGGAACTAAGAGGATGCTTGGTTTTGTCATCTTCACAAAAGAAGTTTAAGCACTAGAACACTGCTGGAAGCAAACAGGGGCTTGGCAGCAAAATATTCACATTGGATTGGTATTTGTCAAAAAAATGCGAGTGGTTCAGCTCTATTTAAGTGATTATTTAATCAAGTCATACTTAGGCTGCCTGACTGAATAATCCTGCAAATACAGACAAAATGTTTTAAAAAAAAAAAAAAAAACAAAACTAAAAACATCTGTTCATCAGCTGCAGTGTTTATTCTGTGCAGTTAAACCGAACGCATGAGATCAAATCTAAATGTGGCTGGGCCACGTGTGCGCACCCCCAGCCTTAAATGCAGCTGTAGTTCCAGTCCCCAATAAAATAGGATACATAGGTTTAGACTGCAGGTCTTTAAATTTCTTCAGGTAAAACTGAGTATATAAACGAGATCTCTAAGCCGTGTGACAAATTGCTTCTGCTGTTGCTGAGTGGATACAACTGTGATCAGCGCTGAAGGAGATGGTGGAAACTACCATTGGACTTGGATAGTAGAATAGCTTTACCTATTTAGTGTAATAAATAGCATTCATTAAATCATTGGATGTCCTAAATAAGATAGATACACCCATACAGAAGGGAGTAAACAGGGTGTCTATTGGAGTGTATAGGATCTTGTACACAGCTTTTCCATTTGAGCTACTTCTTCCCATGGCAGAAAGGGGCACCTCTGGTTCAGGGAAACACAGCCCATGCCAATGAGCTGCATTTTTTAGTTTCCTTCCCACACAGCACTGCAGAGAAGCAAAGCACCCACAGAGAGGGCCAGAGGCAGCCAGTGGGTCCTTCCCACCTCACTGTGAGTTTAGACCCATCCTTGACGTTATACAGCAATAGCCAGAGTTCTCATTTCAATTCCACAACACATGGGTTTTCCTCATAAAAAAAACTCAAAATATTAGGACTGGCCAACAACTGACTGGCAAGAATAGTAGGGATGTAAAATCAGAAACTCGAGAGGAAGGATTACATGGTCAGGAGCCTGCAAGAGGAAAGACCTTTCACAGACCTTTGAGCAAGTCCTGGCATCAGATTAAAGCTGGGTATCAAGTGCACTTGTAATCCCTTCCCTTGCAGGAATGGGAGAACTGCATTAGCACAAGACAAATTGCTGGTTGCAATTGAAGCTGGGGGCTGCTCTGGGAAAGAGAGCTTTTTTTTTTTTTCTAGAAGATGAAAGAAGATGGCTCAGCTGC
This sequence comes from Platalea leucorodia, assembly GCF_965183815.1. Classification (NCBI taxonomy): domain Eukaryota; kingdom Metazoa; phylum Chordata; class Aves; order Pelecaniformes; family Threskiornithidae; genus Platalea; species Platalea leucorodia. The sequence continues at coordinate 14,666,078 of NC_138833.1, read as the reverse complement.
GAAGGGGTATTCCTCAGAGGGCACAGGTCCTGCTGTCGGGGGAGCAGCCTGTGCCATGCTGCTGAGAAAGTCTGTCACCACATCTGCTCCAGGCTCCTCAGAAAGGGGCTCTTTACGGTCATTACAATTCACGCTTCCCAGCCAAGGATCTCATGCAAAGTGCTGGCTGGGAGCTCTCCTTTCCAGCCTGCTTTACGTTTACAGAAGTGCCTAAAAAAAGATTTATTCCTAAAGAAATATTTTCTAGAGCTGGTGATGAGCATTGCTGGTTGCCTTGGGGTCACCCCACTGAGCCTTGCAGAGAGGATCAGTGGGTGACTAGAGCCAAGAATCCTTAAAATTTCTGGTTTGGTGTTTATGGAAAAATAAAGGCAGGTGCAGGGTGCAAATGCTGCAAAATGATGGTGCAAAAGATTTTGCAAATTAAGCCCATGTGGGAGAGGTGAGGAGGGCTGCCCTTCCATGTTGGAGGAGTGATCAGAGCAAAACCTCCACCTATTTGCTCCGATACAGGTGAGAAAATAGTCGAGACACTTCACTGCACAAAGCTGAGCTGAGGGCAGCCTTTTTGTGGATCCCAACGGGGTTGGGAGCAGACGTTATTTCCCGAGCACAAGCCAAAGCATTACCCGATGTCTGGCACTTTGGCTGAGGCTGGGAGCAGCCCATCTCCCGGGGATGCTGGCCTCGAGAGCTCAGCAGAGATTTGTTTTCCTTTCTGCATGCAGCCTGGATTAAGTCCAGCAAGCAGGACAGTAATAGCAGCTTGCAGAGCATCCTGTAAGAATGCGGCTTTCCTCTTTTGGAAGAGATTCTGCTCTTTGATCTCCTCCACCTTAGAGAAGGGAAAGGTAATTTTCCTCTCAGCTCTGAGAAACATCAGTCACAGCATGGAAATACAGTTAAATTATTAGGAAAGAATAAGGCAGAAGTTGACAATAAACGCTGCTCTCAGACTCCATACACACACACATCAGCCTCTATTTCATTGATTACAATTAGTGCTACCAACTTCTATTCTCTTTTGATCAAAGTGTTTTATTTCTGTCTGTCCAAAAGCCTCTTTTTGATCTTTGGTCTTAAACTTTGATTGAAAGCTTTAGTGAAGGAAATTCCTTCACGAGTTCAACACTTGGCACGCCAAGCCCTGAACAAGGCACCTAATAAACAGAACAATTCCTCTTAGTGGACGTGACGGAGGTCCCATTAAGCAGCAGATGTTAGCACTAGTGCGGGGGCAGTTCAGGAGCAGGTTTGACACTTGGTTTCAGCCACTTCAGGCCATAACTTAGATGCATGTCACCCCTGTCGTGACAGCAGGGGGACAGACGTCCCGGAGGAAGGGCACCAGCTGCTCAGGGCCACGCGCTGGGACAGCCACCACAGACCATTAGACTGCTGTTACTCTGCATTTTTAGCCTTTGATTGCCAATATTTTTGCAGGCAGTTATTATGCAAAGACAGGATTTATAAAATAGGATAAAAAGCAGTTATTTATACAAAGATGGAATTCATAAAATACACTAAAAGACAATCTTTATAAAGATAAAGCATTTGTTTTATTTATTATGTGGTATTTCTTGGGCTTATATTTAGCGCTTGCGAAGGATGGCAGATTAACAGCTCTACGCACGCCTGGGATGGAGAGCAGAGGAACAGGGAGGTGGCAGAGCCACGCTGGATAGCAGGATAGTATTTAATGGGGCTATAGGGCAGGTTGGGATGTGTTATATGTATCCCGCTGGCAGAAGGAGCCGCAGAAGTATAAAAAATAGTGTTGAGGGAAAAAGCCTCACAGCCTGGGCTTGTCCTGTGCTAGTCAGACAAGAACAGCTCACATGTGCCATCTAGTGATGCTGATATTTCATATATCAGGAGCTCTCTGGGCAGGACCAAAAATACTCAGGAGGGTTTGAGGGCCCGCAGCCACGAGGATGGCCGCCGGCGAGGCTGGGCAGGCACATGGCACTGCACCGGCACAGTCAGCCCCCCCGTGCACGGGCTTAGGAGTGATATGAACCCAGACCCAAAAAAAAACCTCAAAACCAAATTTCCCAAATATGGTAGCAAGGCTTGTGTTCAAATCCATACATTCTTTTATGCAAGTGTACAAAAAAAATACACCTGGCAAAACTAGAATAACTAAATAGCTAAGAACTATATAACTATTCTATAACTAGAAGAACTAAATAGCACAAAAAGCACCGATAATTAAATTTGAAGAAAACCCAAGACTTTTAAAAATATGTTAATCAAACATGGTCTGGGACCATTATCCAGGGGAAGAGCGTACATGCAGATCAAAGCCTCGGGGTTCCATAGGATTTATAGGGCAAAGTAACAAAGGCGGCAAACAAACAGCAGACACTGGGATTACCATTTTAATTACTGGAAGTGGGTTCGAAGGACACAGACTGAAGGAGGATGTGGGAATAACCATTAAAGAAAAAATGGAAACGTCTTGTGCCAATACGCTTACTGCTGCATTTGTCACTCGGATGCAGAACAAGTTGTGCTGAGTCTCCCGCCTGGGCTGGGGAGGAGATGGGCAGGGAGACACCGCGGAGCCAACAGCCTCTCCTGTGCTGATGGGCTCCTGACTATTTTATGCAGCAGCAGCAAGGGATGGAGAACCACAGCACTCGTTGCTAAGTGCTGGCACAGAAGCGCTTCCTCAAGAGCTTATTAAAAATCAATGGGGCGAGCAGCGTGCTCCAGAGCCGCTAACAGCAGAAAAAAAACAAGCCAAGGACAGGGCAGAGAGCAACTGCCCAGGAGAGCGGGCTCCGATGCATTTCGGGGTGGATATTAGAGGGGTGCGCATCCAGCTGCCACCTTGGGACGTTTTCTCAGACCCGAATCTGTGGCTGGGCAGGGCTCTGTCCCTCGGGGACGTAAAGCTGTGCCAGTGAGGCACAGTGCCAGCCACACTGCAACGAGGGCACAGGGAGCAGGCTGCAGCCCAGGGCTCCTCTAATCCCAAAAACTCATTAAAGCTGTGACACAAGCACTCTGTCTGTGTCCAATCTGTCCAAACAAGTTTTCATATTTACCTATAACTGCTCTGTCTTTCATGCTCCCATTTACCTTCTTTTATTGCAGGATATTTTCATCCTTCATGGAGGCAATTACATCTCTTGCAGATCGTTGTAGCCCACCTACTATTCCGAGAAATACCTTCTCAAAGCACAAGACAGAGGAAGAATGGATCAACATTTTCCTTCCCAAAGACTTTCACTGCAGGCAGTACTCAATTTTTGCCTCCTAAGGAGGAAAGCTGCTCTCTCACACGTGTCTTCAGCCACCAGAAGGGGCCGGCTCTCAGGGATGTGACCTGACTTTTCCTTTGGCTGTTTCAAATTCTGCAGTTTGCTGAGACCTTCCATAGGGCCTGGAAGACACCCCCAGATTCTTCCTAAACCATTTAATCCCCTGCTTCTTCAGTAATAAGATTAATAGTTTGACTCACTTTCAACCCCCAAATGATTGCCCTTTTCCCTGAAACAACTGAAGATGTTATCTCTCATTTCCCTATACACCTACTCTCATATTTCTTTAAGTTTATCCCTAAAAGCCCTGAATTCTTCTTGCTCACTTTTCATGGCCTGCAGCTTTTCTTTTAACATTAAGAGCGTTGTTTCTGGCAAGACATTAAGGTGCTCCTCACTTGCCAACCTGAAAGCCATAAATACCCCATTTGCATTTATATTTTGATAGTCCCTCCATCTCTGCTGCAATGGCGTCTCTCCCCTCTCTGAAAAGCCTGGCTGTCTCCATCCTCTTGGCCCAGGCTGGATTCCTTCACCCAGGCTGAGATCACGCCTTTCCTCTTTCCATCTGAGGTTATTCCAGCCATGACAGTCACCCATCCAGTGCAGCAACAGGAGACATTGCTTGGACGTCAGGAGCTTTGCTCTCTTCTGCCTCAGGTGTCTTCTCTTGCAAAAACCTCGTCTCCTGGTGGAGAGCTTGGAGCCCCCACAAAACTGCAAGTTTGGGGAGGTTTTGGCAGGCTGCTCACGAACTCAGAGATAGTTTCGCTTTCATTTTGTGTGCTCCAATGAAACCGTGCTGCTCATTTCCAGCGGTGGCTGGTGTTTCTCAAACAGCTGTACTGCAGGGTACCTTCAGCACCACTCTCCGGGTTAACGGCAAGGTTTAAATACATCAAATGCATTACAGCCTGGCATGGCCTGACCGGCTCCACATCCACAGACACCCACTGCTTGTAGAGTGAAGTATTGCTTAAGTCTCTTCCACTACAGGCCACATTTCTATAGAGATTTAGCTCCAGCAGAGCTGTTGCCTGTTCCCTTTTTCCTCCGCCGAGTTCAGAGCTGCCCTCTGCAGCTCCAGCAGTCCCCTCCCTGGTTTCCACCAGGGAAAAGAGACAAAATCTTAGTCTGCCTTTATCACTGAGTTATAGAAAATGCTTCAAAGTAGACAAAACCAGACCTCCACTGGAGTATGAAATGGGATGAAGCAAGAATGACTCCCAGATTTTATTTGGTCTTGTCCCCTTTTAAATCAGTTTCAGGACTTCAGCAAGAAGATTTGAACTATGAAGTGCAGGAATGTGATTAAAAGCAGCCATAAAAAATGAGCAAAGCCCTCAAAAATTATGGCCAGTGCCATATATCCTGCCAATTAACAGCTTCCTATGATCTGGGGAGAAAACACCACTTGGTTTTAGCTTCCCTTCATCCCTTGGGGAGATTGCTTGTCATAACTCTCCTTCAGCAAGTTCTTGGTAGATGGAGGCATGAGTTGTTAAAGAAATTAATTCATTCCCATTTTAGGACCCGTAAGATTTGCACTGCCAGCTGCCCACATTTGATTGGTATCCCTGTAGCTGCTCTGAGTTTAACCTCATAATTCTGAGATGACAAGTTAGAAATTCCCCAAAGAGTAAAAAACTCACATTCATCGCTTTCAAAGCCATGGATGGCATTTCCCAGGTTGCAAACTCTTCCTTGTTTGAGTCTGCAGCGTGCAGGGGAACCAGGGAGAAGAAAGACTAAATTCACTTTTCTTTTTTCTTAATATTACTGTGCAAAAGGCGCCTTCTGAGACTGGTTTTGGAGATGGGCAGCGACACCAGCCTTCATGCCCCAGCCTTCCTGGAAGGTACCCTGTTCACAGGCTCTTGCAGATCATCTCGGCTGTGAACATGTGCAGTGCACATACGTTACCGTTTGAACCCCAAAGTGGAAACGGGTTGTGAACTTTCCCAGCACAGATCACACACAAAGCGTTAACATTTGGTTCTTCTTTGAAGCCTAGTTTAGGTCTTCCTTTCTCTTTCTTTTACTTCCTTTGGCCTAAATAAACTCTTGTGGAGCAGCTCAGCGATTCAGAGGTCACCCTGTTCCTCCCATCCCACTATCCTTTCCATCCAGCTCAAAGCCTCAAGCCATGAAGCAGGCTCTGCTACATCTTCTGCCCTGACTCTTCACACCTCTGCCCTCACTCAGCAGTCTCTAAGCCAGAGACTGTGCCATGAGCACAGTCCAAACTAAGACCAAGCAGCTGAAGGGCTGGCAAGAACTGCCCAAAAACGCCCCAAAAACCTCTACAAGCCGTATGACCAGCAGAGCATCAAAGCAAAGGTGCAGAGCGCTGCTCTGCGTGGAGCCTCTCAGACCCAAGTAGGTCACAGGAGAAATAACGCAAGGTTTTCCCCTTCTCAAAAGAAGAATCGTGTACTCTTTATGTGGGCAAGGAACACACGGTGGAAGCTGCTATTGCAGCGTGCTGTGCTGTATGACAGGCTTGTGCAAAAGTCACATTCACAACCATTTTCAGGAACGGTGTCATATTAAAAAAAAAAGGCTAAGAGATTTTAGCTTTATGGCAAGTTGGGTTTTTTTGGTTTTTTTGTTTTGTTTTGTTTTTTTTTTATTTGGGTTTGGTTTGCTGGGGGTTTTTGTTTGTTTGTTTGTTTTTTTAAGTCAGACTAAGCAAAATTAATTCATTTTAATGGTGACTGTTTAGTGGACTTCTTCATAAAAGGCAGCAGTGTCTGTGCAGAGTTCCCTTATGAACATCAGGTCTCTCCAGCCCCCAAATAAAATTGTTGCATTGGTGAAGCTTTCCTTAGGCTAAGCCTGCCAGCCCAAACCACACGAGCTGGGTGGCAGAGGCATGGCCCAAGCACGATTAAACTGGATCCAAACCCCTGTTCTGTGACAAAGCAAGCAGTTGGTGCTGGCGGGGCTGGAGGAGGTCAAACAGCAAAGCTGAAGCACTGCTTGCCCGTACCCTTGCCAGTAGAGTGGAGATGGTTGGTTTTTTTTTTTTTTCCTGGGTCAGTCTGATGCTCCCACAAGATTTAAAGGCCCTTTTGTTCAGCCTCTCAGAAAAAAAGTGACTTAGTGGCAGATTTTGCCCAGCCTCCCACATTTCCCCAGTCTCATACAGACTCACAAACATCCTCTAATACCTCTGAAATCAGGGACATCAATCAAAATCCTACTCCTTCACCATACTAAAAAGGAAGCAAAAGCAATTTCTCCTTCCAACTCTTTGCTGGCCTCAGCTATTTATGCTCTTACAAGCAGGAACAACGATCGGCCGAGCCGGGCTGTGGTGGAGACTGCTCAGGAGGACGGCGCTGACGGCAGCACAGCCCGGGTTAGCAGTGTGACACCTTACAGAGGAGGGCTCCTAAACAGGGACACCAGCGAGCTGTAGCAAGATGCTGCCGTATCGCACGGCAGCAGCACCACCACGGAGTGTTACTTATTTGCCTTTTTAAGTTTTCCTCTAATGGGAGCAAATGAATTCCATACCAACAGCTGAAGTGCACGCAGCTACTTCTGACACTGGTAAAAACCAATCTTGTGGTTCTTTGAACATTTGCCTGGCATCTTCCTGAAGCACTTGACCTACATCTTCCTCCTACTCTTCCTTTTGCTTCTGTGTATTCAAGTTAACTACTTAAAGGAGTTACCCTGTTTTTCTGTACTTAACAGTAATACAGTCTCTAATGATATGGAGAAAAGCCTCACAGATCAATGTTTTCTGTCTGTGACATCTACCACATACCTTATTTATGTAGCAAATTCCCTTCTCCCTTTAAACTAGCTCATGAATTGCTGAGGCCCTTTTATACTACCTTAGTCAGACTGGAGATTTTAAATTAAACTTAAATAGCATGTGGTCTTTACAGACTTTTAGGAGGTAAAGAGTAGTTTGAATTTGATTTGATCAAGAAATGTTTAAGCAGAGCTGGACACAACCACAGTCGTTACAGAAGCGTGGTTGTGTATCAGGCTACAGCTGCTTCACCTGACTCAAAACACGTGTCTAACAGGAAGACGACAAGAGCTCCTTTTTTACCACCTTTCATCCCCCTCATGTCTTGCCAGCCTGTGTCTATATCTTGCATCAGTCAGAGTACTCCTGGCTGTGGGTCTACGGGCTTGAACTGAAACCAGACCTCCCAAATCCATTGCAAAGAAACACTGCTACAAGAAAAGCTTCCACTGGGTTTTGTGTTGAGGCTGGCACTGCCAGCGTTTACTTGCAGTACTCAGCACACATTCACCAGCTAGGACATAGCCACTGCATCACCTTCTTTCTGCATGGAAGAGATGTAGGTCCCGTTGCCCTTTTCTGATGCGTCATGCACTTTGTAATATGTGTCGAGAGCTACCAGCTCATAGTATGACTTCTGGTAAGCCACTTAACCTTATTTCTACAGGCAGCACCTACCAGCAGAGCACTTATAAGGACCAAGTGGTTCAGTTCCTCAGTGTGTGTGTGACAGTCTCAGACGGGAAGAGGTACAGAGCAAAAGACCAGCCACCGCTACAAAGGGACTTGCTTTATTTTGATCTTTGCACCATTCATCAATGGGAGAAGAACCCTGTTTCATCAGATCTCTGCTCTGGACAAAGCCAGGGCTCCGTGGTTCATGTCCAAGGGTGGCACCAAGTACCAACCCCACCACCACCACCTCCTGGGCTGTCCCTTTGCCCCTTGATCCCAGACATGCACATGACAGCCAGGGAGGAGCAAGGCTTTGCAGCTCCGAGTAAGACGTGGGTATCTGATACCCCTTTGAGCAGCAGCAGCGTGGGATGCTCTGTTGCAATCACCTACCACTGCTGCTTTTGTCAACCACTGGACATCACTAAAATATGCAGTTGCACCATTGCAAAATCTGCTTCCCACGTGCATTGGGCACAGTGAGCAACCTTTTACAGTCTCCCAAGTCAGGAGTCTGCTGGTGTTAGCACTGTGGTCTATCCAATGCTGTTTACTCCGTTACAAGTAAGCAGTTTGCATTAATGGTGTGCATGGTCTTAAATATCCATGTGTGTTATAGAAGCACTTGGACTAATTAGGAAAATCCACATCAGAAAGTGCAAGTTCCTGCTACCCCTCCTATTTCATTATGAATACAAGATCAAGAGGTTAAAAACAACACAGGCTTTCAAAGGTGACCAACACTTAAATACCTTGGCAGCCTGGCCCTGAGCAGTTAGCATGAGGCTGTGCAGTGCCTGTGTCAGAGCCAGCATCCTCTCGGGAAGACATCTGTTGCAAATACTGGTTTTGTTCTTACAGACACAAGTCTCCTATGCCTTCAGTAGCAGCCCCATTTGCTGATACACAGAAAGGTAACCTTAGCAGGGAGCAGAACAAGGCCACAAAGACAATCAGATTTGATCTTCTGAATACACCTGAGAAATACAGCCCATTTCCAATACTCCAGCAGTCTTACTTGGAGCTCAGCCAGGGCCAGAGGAGGGCATGTAGAACAAGGGTATGATCTTTTTAGATGTTTCTACTGAGATACTTCCACAAGATGGAAACACATGATACCACAAAAGCCATGAAGTGCCCTTATGTACAATGGAAGAACTATTCCCATGAGAAGACCGTAGGTGTGCGTATTGCTCAGCCCAGGCATGTCTTCTAGGTCAAGCAGTGGGTGTTGTTCCCTGTCCAGTAAAGGTATCCTGTAGTCGTAACAGCCTTTAACTGTGTGCCTGGCAATTCCGCCCATCCTATCAACTGACCACCTATGAAGAAAAGTTAAAGCTTTATCAGTAGCACAGAGTGACACTTTTGGACCCTACTCTCATACACAGAAGTGGCAGAGGAGAATTTGTGCAGCTCTGGTTTTGCAGACAGAAGTAGGAGGCTGGATTTAGCCAAGCAAGCGCTTTGCTACTCCAAGAGCATTCTCATGGGAAGTTGGTAACTTTTTAGTTTAAACTCAGAGTCCAGTGCAAGGGATGTGTTATGCTGGCATGGTGATGATCTCCTTACCAGGTTACTTGGTATTCAGGATCTCAGAGAGGAGAGCAAAGCTACCCACTATCTCCTGAAGAAAAAAAAAAAAAAATGTAAAGGGTCATTTTATTTTGATGTTTAAATATTTGGTTGCAAGACAGATGCATTTGGAAATACAGACTCCTACAGGATTGTTTTTAAACTGTGCAGTTTGCGCCATTTGTGAGAGAACATTGGATCTGTCACCCAGCAAGACAGATTAGCTCTCTTCTATGCATCGAAATCGCCTTGCCAGAGCCTGGGAGCTTCCCCTGACACCAGTGCAGAATCAGCATCCCCTGGTGGGTTCTTCCAGAGATCCTGGCATTCGTGGTGACCGCATGTTCAGTGGCCACACAGCTAGCTTGATCCTCATCTGTGTGTTCATTAAAGCTTGTAAGTACAGCTGGACACTAGATAAAGCATAGGAGTGGACATTACTGTCATTCTAAGTCATTTGCCTTACGAGAGAGTCTTTCACAGGTATCCTTAAAAGTTACATTTAGGTAATTCTCAATAAGACCTCTATAAATTCCCTGATTACTTGCTCTTTGCTGACTCTCTCACTGCCAATAATTATCGTGGTTTGCCCGTCTCCCAGCAGAACCTTTCTTACTTTGCTAATTAAAATTCCTTTGTGGCCATCATCTAAGAACTTGTAATCCAAAAAACTCAAGCCGTTGCACAAACCAGATCCAACTCATACCTAATGTAAGCCCATTGCAACGGAGTCAACAGTTACACCCAAAACCAAAGAACCAAAGCCTGTGAAGAGCTCCTGGGCTCCACCAGCCTGCCTTTCTCCCACTGGGATTGCTCTCTACCAAACCTCCCCGAGATTTGTAGCAATGTAGTTTTCAAGGGACTAACCTGGGCTTTAAAGATCTTATTTCCAAGGGCACATCCTGATATTTCATCTGCAGTTTGCTTCTTGCCACCCTTAACTGCAGCTCCGCGCACTGCACTAATGCATGGTGGCATGCCCAATGCCGAACCCCTTCAGCATCACAAGCCATGACTACCTTAAGCATCGCTTGGCTAAGCTTGCCATATTTTGCTGGTTTAACCTTTCTTCTCCAACACCCCAAATATTTTTGCCCTTCTTACAACTCTTAATTAGCTAAGGAAAAAATCCCAAACCCCAGTGATGCCCAAACCTGAACACAGCCACTGATGAGGAATATTAACATCATGTGGTAGTGGGTAATACCATGAAAATGCCCATTTGTCTGGATAACTGAGATTCATTCCAAAATCATGCCTAACATGGAAACTAACACACCACCCTAATGCCAATTATTAGCTTCAAAGGCAGCAGCACAGACTAATGCTGTAGACAGATAATATCAGACATCCCTATATTAAAGCAAACACAAATGATTTAATTTCATTTCAGATTCACCTGGAAAATTCTGGCTCTCCCGTTTATTGTGCTGGCCCCCACGTGTCATGGGAATGGCATCAGCCACCTTCACCCATCCTGCCTCCGTTCCAGATGTCACTGCTGCCTGTTTGCTAACCCGGGCTGGTGGCACCGCGCCTTGGCTAACAGTCAAGTCCATCACTGCAGCATGTTCTAATAGCAGTTACCGGCTATATTAAGGTGAAAATAAGACTGTTGGGGAAGAGTTCGTCATTAACTTCGGGTGTTAAAAACAAAAACCACAGTCTCTCACCCAAGTTACACTGGGGTTCTCATCTGATTGGTATTAATAAAACGAGTATCAAAGAAGCTTAAAGTGATTTGGGCTGTACAGTGAAGCTGCAAGATATCTTCTGATTCGATCACTTTTTAACAAGGCATTTTATTTTTTAGTTTAGCAGCATTTTAGTAGCTCTCAGGAAGTTTTAACTAGCTTGTTTCATGGAATAACATGTTGCAACAGATGCTGGTTGAATGGTGGATGACAGGCAGTCTATACTGACTAATCCACATGGGTCCTGCTGGAGAAACCACTCAGGTCAATGGGAACGGTCCAAACTGAAACCAGCTGTTCATGCAAGCTTTTATATCAGCCTGGTTCATTTCAAGAATTAACTCCTATTTGCTCTACCTAGTGTCAGAAGTTCTGCTGTTCTCACAACCACTTGTGTTTCTGGATCTTTCTGTTCTGTGAAGAAAACATCCAGGGAACCACCCCCAGCTCTATTCCCGGCCAGTATCCCACAGCGAGTTGCACAGGATGATGAGGAACAGATAGACCGTGCTGGAGCCCCACACCACACGGATTGTGTGGAAATGCAAGGAATGGGTATAGTGCAGTTAAAAGAGAATAGCTGCATAATGCATATTTACCTTTAATTGCCAAGAATAAATTCCATGAATGTTTTTATGTGCCTTTTCCAAGATTGCTGGCTTGAGTTCTTTACAAAGTGACTGTAGGTCTTTCAGCACAATCTTGCACATGTGGTTTCATTCATTAAGCAGTTTGTTTCTTCATATGATAAAAACAAATCTGGCAGTTGACATATCTGTGCAGAGTACAAGCAGTGCCAAGCCATCATCATAGCTACTGCAGCTTGGAGTTGGATCTAGACCTGACAAAATGTTCCACGAGCTTTTCTCCTCTTTCTCAGCTAAGAAGTCATCACTCTCTGCAACAGCAGCCGTTGCAGTGCCTCCAGCATCTGAGATCTGATAAGAGAGTGCAAATTCATGGGCAGCTCCAGCAGGATGCAGACAGAGGGGTAACAACTCCATAAACTCATGCATCAGCCGTTCAGCTCCTCGCTGCCAGAACACTGGTTGTAAGAAACCCTCATGCAATGGGGATGAAAGCAGTGCAGAGCTATAAAAACATTACAAGGCCTTATATAAAAGTGCTGCAAAAACATGGAGTTTTGTTTATATTCTCTCCTGACGCATCCTGTGGAATTCTATAGAACTGAATGGTCCTTATTCATGGGATGGTTATAAAGCCAGCAGAAACTTTGTAGTCATATTAAATTCTACAATTCCTTCCAATACTTGGATGTCAGAGGGACTCTCGGGGATTTGAGCCATACATTAGGAGTGGCCAAAGTCTCTGGATGCCCCGCTTCACATGATATAAATCTTTAGCTATAAGGCTCTCTGGCAATTCCCTCTGCTCACTTGGAGTGCAATTCACCGTCAGGCAGAGTCAGTGCAAGGTCTGTGTTTCACTTAAATCCCCTTTAAACTGTGAAAAGAAAAGGGTATTGCTCAGGACTTTGGCAAAGCAGCAAATTTCACTCTGACACACACCCCCCCCACTAATTGCTAAGGCATGTCCAACGCATCGCCTAGACCAGTCCTTGGAATAACTGGTGACCATTTCCCCTCTCCCTCCAAGCTGTGAGTTGCTATTTTCATCTATAACCTAATTGCCTTCCATCAGTTTCATAGCCATTCGTGCTGGCTTAATGCAAATATTTTGGCTGGAGTTTTTAGAGGACCCTCAAGGAATTACTCAGCCTTATCCCTTGGACTCATTCTAGGAAGGATGTGTAAGAGGAATATTTCCATTATGGGGAACTCACTCCATTAAGTCCCCATGAAATGCCAAGCCTAAATGTATAAATCCACCACTGGGAATAGGCATCGAGACAGCAAATTGTAATCCCGTATTTCAGGATAAGAGCAAAAAGCACATTTTCAGCTCATCACACTGAACTTTATACCAGATGCTGAAACCTAGAAATACCTCCTCGTAAAGAGATAGAAGCAGTGTGTCATGCAACATTTGCACCCAGTGGGAAACAACATGGATTTACAATCCAGAGACACGCATAAATCGCTCAGAAGCACACAGAAATGAACCATTTACAGAATCGATTTAGTGGACAGTGTGGAATAAGGAATTCCTTGCAGAAAATTAATAGGATCTGAGTTAAGCTCCTGCCTGTGCCTCCTCCCAGAGACAGAGAGGAGAGCAGACAGCGGGTCTGCGAGCCAGGGGCACACATCTCCTGGCTGTGGCACCAGGCCACAGGGCACGCCGGACCATGCACTGGACCACGCGTGGTTGCAGCACAGCTGCTCCTTCCTTGGAGCAAGAACAAGAGCCAGGAGACAGCTGCCCGTTTGCAGACACGCTTGGATGTCCGGCACAGACATGCCCGAGCCCTGCCCCAGCGCAGGACCAAGCACCACAAATCTGTGCCTGGTCTTGCAGCAGCCCGGGTGGTGATCCCATTCAGGATTGCTGCAGTCCAAGCAGCCCACTCTCTTTCCTCCCTCCCCTCTTTTTTAATTTCCCAGTAAATTGCTGGGAAGTCTTCTTTAAAAGAGATCAAGCTGGACCGCAGCTTAATCGATAAGCAGGGATTTGGTGGGTATGAAAATCCTATCTCCAAGCACTGGGGGATGATGGAGTCTTTTTCCTTTCACAAGTGCTGTGGCAAGAAAACCCTAAAATATGACAAGGAAGAAGTTTTGACTGCTTTTTCCCTGACTTTGAGTTTTCAGACTTCAATGGGGAAAGTGGGTTGAGCTTTTTCCCCCTTTGGGTTTTGGGTTTTTTTTTGCTTGGTCCAGACTGATCCACAGGGCACCACTACACACATAGTTTTACATGATCCAAACTGGAAAGTCATATTTCTCTCACCCAGGCAGAAAGCAGCCCCCTGTACTCCCAGCCGCCAGCCAAAAGCGGGTCATCACAAAACGCATCTCTTAGCGAACCTGCTGTCAAAAGATGCGCTACGTGAACTCCAAAGCACATGAAAACATTTCACCTTCACAGATCTCAGCAGCAGTTGCCTTATTTTTATTTTCACATCATAAAATTCTGCCAATTATCTTTAAACAGAAAATGAGCCCAATTAGGAGAATGAGAAAGGAGGAACCCAAAGACTGACACATACGAGTTTGACCCATGCTGTCAGAACTTGCACAAATGGGTAATGGACCTAAACCCATTAAATGCAAGTCCTAACCGAGCCCTTTGTGCTCCAGCTCTCCAGGAGATGTACCACAGCTCTGCAGTAATAAGATGTCAACTGAAACCAAGCCAAAGCCCCAAACTTCCTTTCACAAAAGATATAAAAACAGATTCTACAGAACACCTGTGTAAAATATTAAACCCCCTTCACTTTGCTTTTCTCACGAGGAGGGAAGGCGAAATTTAAGTCATTGCTTCTCTATAGATGAATTTGAAATATACCAGTGAGAAGAATCAGAAACTTGGAAGCAAGTATCAGAGTAGGTGTCCAATTCACCTTTTGGACAAAGTCAGCAGAAAAGGTAAGTGCATTTTTCCCCGTGCACTAGACATGGTTTATTATGCTGGGCGTAAAGGATTGCTACAGAGAGAGATCAAAGCCTGACACGTTATACGGAGACATTAACTGAAGGTTTACCATAGCTGCCATGAGATGCAAAACCCAGTTCCTGTGGTCAGTGGAGACCTCATGACCTCTCACAAGAGTTGACCACAGCATCCTGGTCAAATACCAATAGCTAATTACATTTTGGCTCTAAGCATCCTCTGCTGTGTGAGCAGACTAAGGGAACCTCTCCTGCTGGGTCCGGAGAGCCCCACCAACTTGTTGGCACTTGGCTTTCAGTGAGGAGCGGTGCAAGGGGTAGGTATCTGATTAGGAGCTCTTTAGGTATTTAAGGGAACCTGCAGGTAGATTTGGACCTTACAGGTACAAAGCTGCAATTGAGGATTAATACTCCTCGACTGCTTGGTGAGCATGATTTCCCCTTCCATGCCTCGATACCCACAGCGCTGAGGATCGTACCTGTAGATAAACTGACCTCCATTTGCTGCCTCTTAATCAGGACTGAGCTTGCTAAATATTTTAATTGGCAGTATCGCAAAAGTAAGTTTCCTGAATACAGTCGCTTTCTTTTTTTTTTTTTTTAAAGTGCATCAATAAAGGGAAAACGAACAGCGAGTTCTTCCTTTGAAGCTGAGATTTTTGAGGTGAATAAATATGAATGTGCTATCAACGCTGTTAAGATGCACATTCCTCCCAAATACCATGGCAACGTAATAAAAAGGCCCTCCTCCATTTTCAAGGTCCACGTGGGCTCGCTGCCCGAGCACGGGCCCGGTCCCCTCCCCACGCTGCTGCACAGCGCCTTTCCCGGGGGAGGAAAGGGGACAGGAGGTGACCCCAGTTAGGCTGACAGCTTTGCCACTGATTTCCACAGGGCTGTAATTCCACCAGCACGCTGCAAAGCCTCAGTGTTGACAGCACAATGTAAAGTTAGTTGAAGCCAAAAATTTTCTTTTATGTGCATACATCCCACTCTGGCTGAAGTGAATCTCTACATATATCCTGGGGAAAAGAACTGCCATTTAGTGTTCTGGGCCATTCTCAAGACAAATTCCTAACTACTTATCCAACCCTGGCTCCAGGGAGACACCAGTAACGCTCCCATATGAAAGATCTTTACAAAAATCATTATCCTTCCTCAGTAACAATTTTACTAATTTCTTTCCTTTTCCCCCCACCATTAAAAATAGGCTAATGCCAGAAATGTATGGCTGCTCCATAGAGATGTATGCTACTATAAATCACATTTAATTAAAAAAAAAAAAAATCACAGGTTCCAGCTCTCTGTCCTATCAGTCATATATACAATATAGCATAAAATCCATACTAGCTGAGCTCTCATAACTTAATTCAAATTTTGACCACAACTCATAGAATTCTTTCAGTAGTTTGTATCAAATTATCATAGAAGGAGCTAGTAGGTATCTCAAGGAAGCTATCTGTTTGCCATTTCACTATGCTTCATTAACTCCAAGCTCCAGCCAGGGGTGATAATAAATTTAAAAAAAAAATTAAGAAAAGAAAAAAAAGAAAGAAGAAAACCCCAACAGTTAGCTTAATTGGTCTAAAAACAGTCATTTTCATTTTCTGTTCTTTGTGAGGGTTATGCTCTTGTTTTTTCAGATGTGGTTACCTTCATTTTTCTTAGAATAGCTCCTCGTTTGCTTTCTCTCCCCTGCTCACAGGGCACTTGCTAACTGGAGAGGCAGATGGATAGGGGATGGTATCTTTTAAATTTAAAAATAGAAAACTGAAAAACCACATGAAGTTTTCAGTGTTATGGATGAGACATGACCAGTGGTGTTATCTGAGGTTGCAAGGCTGTTTTAAGCCAGGGCAGGGCAGCACACGGGTCCCTCGATGGCATTTCATGCGGGGATAAGGCTCTCCCCGAGGAGGGGACCTGACATCCTCCCCTTTTGCCTTCCTGGAGCTGAGACTTCTCAGCCCTTCAGCTGCACAGACAGACATGGGCAGCAGAAGTTACAGAGTTAAGCCCGCGTACCTTCCCGCGTCCTGAAGGTCTCTCCTACACCGAGCTACGCACCCAAGGGTGCGCAGCCAGAGCCGGTGCAGAGCAGGGGTGGCTGCAGGGACCTCACTGGGAGCAGAGGCTGCCAGCTACACAGACCATATTGGAGAGCCCAATTTTGCCTTTTTCCTCACTAGTTTTATGACTCCTTCCTCTCTTGTGTGTGCAAGAGAGCACCTTGCAAGCAGCTCAGTTCCCTGGGGCTTTGCACAGTGTCTGTGGGAAAGGCAGAGTGAGCTGGATTGACCAGACGAGGCTTTGCTTTTGCAACAGAGCTGATGGCCGTATTCCTTGTTAATGCACATGCTGTGGGCCACTGGTGACTCACAACCAAAGAAAACTCAAACCAAAGCTGCACATGGGGAAGAAACGCCTAAAAGTTGCATTATGTTGTAAAGTGAGTGGGATTTATAGGGTTGAAAATCATTTCTGAGAAACCCACAATACCAGGCAGAGTGCCACAGCCCTCGTCCTGCTTATTGTCCCTTCTCAGGGAAGGGGAAATTCCTGCTTTGATTTATAGGTCCATTGCCTGCTTTTCTCTGTGGAAACAACCCCTGTAAGATCAAGGCACCATCGCACAGCAAGCGGTGTCATCCTCCAGCTCTTGCACAGGAGCAGCCGTGAACACATCACCCACCCGTGGGACACCACAGAAACCCACTAAGGGCTGTCAAGGATACGGCAAGGGGGTAGAAATCCAGTACAAACACACAGCATTGCTCATTTCAAATTTTTGAGCATTAGACAGGAAAGCGAGAGCTGGGCTTTGATCATGAGAAGTGAATGTTTCACGCCAGAGGGGATGGCATAGACCTGAGTAGTAAGCAGGGGGTGTCTTCACTGTACGTTTCCTTCGCGAACTGAAGCAAACCACTAAATAACATAATCATGGCTGCATGGTTAACACACGCACACACACCCATCCCCGCTGTGTTATTGCCAGAGATTATTTTGGCTGGTTATAACTCTCTGCATTCCCACTTTGCAATAGCCTGAGCATTCAAGAGCAGAAAACTCTCCCACAAGCTTCTCCTCCCGCACGCAAACACAAGCCTCCAGTCTTCCAAAGGCACCTTACCGTGGAAATCCTCCTTGTCCAACCAGGCAGAGCAGGGACAGAGGGAAAATCCACCAGATAAAGCTGCCATCACACCTGCAGGCTTTTAACTTGAGAACTGGCAAAGCCAGGATTGATAAGTGGGAGAAATGAGTGACCATGGGGCAAGCCCCACGGGAGGGTAACGCGACAGCTGCCCCTGCAAACCCACAGCGAGGTGCCACTAGATGGTGACAGTGCCCACAGAAATGAAACTGCCCAGGAGAGAACCCCACCTGCAGTACATGGCCACTGTGAACCGAAAACATTGTTTGGAAATAAATAGTTGACAATTCTTGTTTGTAAAGAATGCGAATTAATTTAGGCAGTGTTATGGTCAAGAGGACCAGGAGGCGGTGGTTTAGTGATAAATAGAAAAGTGAGTGAATACACCTGCTTGGTGTAAATGTGAAATGAGCTATTTCTGTATGGCCCACGTCAGAAGTAGATAAACCTTATTTATCTTCATTTCCCTGTGCCTGCTCCCCTGCAGCTCTGGTACCCGCAGGCTGAGATCGAGCATAATCTGGGCTGTGGGATTCACCCCTCATTCCCAAATGGAGCTGATAACCTTCCATGAGGCAACTTAGGTTGCTCTGCCCCCGCACAGGAGGCACCCACGTCTAAGAGCTATGGCTGTTGACCTGCCTCGATACTGCCCTTGTGCTGCTTTTGCAACACACATCTCTGTTTCAAGCTATTGGCTTACAGCACATTCAAACTAACATTTCAGCAGCATTCTTGCAGTCCATTAAATAATGCTGGATTTGGTAAAAATGGGCGGTTACAGATAATCCATAAAATCTATAAGCACCCGTGCTGACAAGCGGGAATTGGATTGTAACTGGTTACCTTGCTTTGCTTCCCGTGCAACCGCTTGTGTGAAGGGATGTTTTATGCCTGCAAAGGGCTCCTTCGCCACTTTCTTGAAGTCAGAGTTGTGTGAGAGTGAACAGGTTCATTTACGTGTTTCATCTACAAATGTGACACATTATAAGATACTGGATTTTTCTTTCATTTTGTATTAATCACCTAAATGATGCATTTGAGAAAAAGCAAGTTCTTCAATAAATGGGTGGCAGAGGAGAAACTTTTTCCTGGCATTTAATAATCTTTGCCATCTCTGATCAAATAAAATTAAGGGCTCATTTACATTTGGCTGGTTATCTCGTTACTGTAGCGCTCTCATGAAAACACCAGCTAAAACTTGAGAAGGAGCCCAACTTGAAAAAAACCTACAAGACCCAGTTTCTTAAAAAATCCGTGTGCGTGTTGTGACCTGATGTTTATTAGACTTGTGCTAGCTCTCAGCTTGCTGCAATGCAACACTGAGCAAAATTCAGGTGATCACCATAATTACTGCAGAGCAGACAGCAAATCCACTTTTTTTTCTTCTGTTAAATAAAGCCACAGCCGTGATGGAAAGAGGGGAACGGCTGGAAAGGACAGAGAGCTTGCAGAAACAGTGAGGAGATTTGCAAAGGTACGGGAAAGAAAATATTCTTCCAAAGATGGAAAGATAAAATATCCTGTGGGCAATTCTGAAAAATAAGACAACTATTAATATGTATTAATATCTGGCTTTGGGCTTTGTTTAGCTCCTCCTTAACCCAGCAGCACCATTCTCCTCTGTCCAAAAGCAGCAGCCCCATAGATCAGACCGTGCGGACACTGCAGGCCAGGGCTCTGCGGTCACGTATACAAGAGCACATGGAGGAGAGCCGGTGTCAAGTTGACTATTGCAAATGAAGAGCAGATCAGATCATTCTGACCACTAATATAAATCATGCTCATTTACTAATAGCAGAATGGGATGCTAAGGAAGCGTGGCCGGCATTCCTGTAGCAATGGAGTATTTCTGCTGCCCAATTGCCCAAAGAAAAAACATTTACAAAATCACAATTTAAGAGTGTGTAGAAAGAAAAGGGTATCTTCTCTGACTTGGCAAAGAGCTAGCAAGCGTATCTGCGGAGCACCTTCACCATTACTTTTTGGGTGACGCTGCAAACACCATCGCCCAGCTTCGGTTTTCCGTTTTGTCAAGGAGACTTCTCGCATAGGAACACGCGCACTTATGTCACTGCGCAAACCGAAATATTCCCATTGCAAATCCCCTTTGCTTAATGACAGGACAAATTTTACTCATTTCTAAACAAAGCCTCATCTCTTTATTCGAAAATAACTCATTTCTAAATGGAAAAAAAAAAGCCAGTGAATTTTTTCACCTCCCAAAAAAAAAAATCAGGTTTCGGTTTTACAGTGAGTGTGAAATACCCAATTCTGACAGTTTTCACTTTTATTGTACATTGCATTTATTTGCACAGCTCTTCTTTTACCCGGGCCAGTAAGTGACTGGAAAGTCATGGTTTCACCTCTTCCAAGACCATATAACCCCTGAGAGCCGAAGCTGCCAATACCCCTGTTTAGCACTGGGGTTCCCTCCCTGCCGTTAGCTGGGAGGCCCAGAGCTCTCCCGAGGGAGCAGCTGGCACGGAGACACCCGACATGGATGGGTGCCTGCACAGGGATGGAGGATGCTCCAGGGACCCCCGAGGATGAGGAGTGTCCTCGGTGGCTAAGGCTTCCTCTGGTGGAACCACGGGCCCCACAGCAGACAGCACGGCTATGGAAAAAATGCCATGTTAGAAAGTGAAAATAAAAAATATCCCTTCTCAAAGTGATGCTCCAGCTTTTTCCTGGCTGTACAGGCATTTTTGTGAAAAACGGAGGCCAAAAGTCCGCTCGTGTATGCAACCACCCGCTCTCACCTTGGAAACAAAGGTAGCAAAGAAATTCAGAAAGAAAAGAAAATTGCTTTGTGTTCCCATCACAGAGCCTTGGTGGGGGCAGGTGGGTGTTTCTCTGCTATAATATTTCTTTTGTGTTCCCCATTTGGTGCCAGCCCGAGGCACGTGGCGGGGCCGTCAGGCTGGGAGCCGGGCGGCAGGGCGAGAGGCGCGGATCCCAAACCGTCGTCTCCTGGGCAGAGCTCTCCGAATCGCCCCCCGTTCTCACTGTGCTGCCTCTGCAGCTCATAGACCTCGACAAATTGTCTGATTGCTAGAGGTGACACCAAACCTCGCAGCAGCTTTAAAAACCTGGCGGGAAATTATCATACCAAGTTACAGATGGGTAGTTAGTGCTCGGGGTCAACGCTGCATCACCCTTCTTGGAGAAGCTGGGGGTGGAAAGGAGCTGGTGTCTCCAGGAGTATCAGCCAGGCTTGGGGCCAAGCAGACACCTCATGGAGGCAACCAGAGATCTGGGGAAAATACCTTCAGTCTTTCAAGATTAAAGGCAGGGTTTCAGGAAGAGCAAGCAGGCGCTCTCGGCATCTGCAGCTCCTCAACGCGGCCCTGCACCGAGCCAGGCGCAAGATGGTTCCCCAGCCAGGGCTGAGCTCTCGGCCCCAGAGCCCCGCAGTGTGTCGGGGTGTCAGACGGGGAAGCGGCAATGGGAGGTACACGGCAACGCAGCCTATTCCTACCACAGTGCAATAACCGAAGTGCTTAAAAACAAACTGCCTGTGGTTAGTTAAATGGAAAATATGCAAGATTGTTCCCTTCCCCAGTACGTGCTCACCTCGAACTGGCCCCACGGCAGGGGCCAAGCTTCTCCCGTGCCCCACACCTTCATCAGGGCAGGAGAGGGCCCAGTGCCTCCCTAGCACCCATTCGCGTGCATCTCCCAGGGATGTGCATGAACAAAGAGGTCTTGCGATTTTATTCCAACAAATAATCCCCATCACTTGCATTGCGGCAGACTCCAAAATTCCCTTCAGGACCACCTTGGTGCTGAGCAGCCTTAGGACAAGCCTTGTCCCCACATCAGTTCAACTGAGTGCAAATGCATTTGTTTTGCAGAAAACTGTTTTCCACAGCAGCCCAAGCTCGCCCGCGATAACAGGTCATCTTCATTCCTGTAATCTGTGCCACCAAAATGACAATTCGTTTTTCCAGACTGATGAAAAACAAAATCCATTTAAATATTGCACCATATATACAATCCAATTCTCAAGCATGAGCTCATTTATTCCATCCCAAAACACATGTGCAGTGGAAGATGACAAAGCAAAGGAAAGGGACCACCAAAAAAATGTTTTCTACAAGCAGAGAATTTATCTAGGTTTCATTGAAATAATCAGCTGTATCCCAGCAGTGAACACTGCAAACTGTCAATGATTTCCATGTTTTCCCGACTTTCTGGCACGCACATGGAAATATGTTGTTATAAAACATAAGCAAAAATTTCAGACTAATTAAAGGGATTTTATCTGGTTAAAATCATATCTTGTTTTTTAAAAAAACAGACTTCTCCTTGCCTGTGTGTTCTAAATAGCATCTTAGATTATTAAAACAGAAAGCAGTTTTACAAAGCTAATTTACATCACGCTGTTTATTGTCTTCTGTTTATTTTTGCATGTCTCCCAGTACAGTCTAGTCCGTCCTACCTTTCTTTACCAGCACTTTCTAATCAATGGCATTTTCAGACTCTCTCGCCCGAAAGCAGAAGACAGGATGGTTCAGTGGTTAGGGCACTAGACAGAAATATAACTCCCTGCTGCCAACATCCCATGGGATCCCGGGCAAGGCGCTCACCCGCTCTTTGTCTCAACTCCCCATCTGTAAAACACACCATTTTCCTAACTCACAGGGCTGTCTCGAAGCACACAGCATTTATTAGAGTAGGGTAATGAGGTACAGACTTAGCTGGTATATGCCTCTGTGCATGCCACCACTGTTTATCAAAAAAGGCTACAAAACGATTGACGGGAGCTGTACGTTGTAATTGTAGGCAGTAATGAAGCTGTAGGTAAGGCATATGACTTTGAAGAAAGGAGATACATGAAAGTGTGTGAGGGCACTTCAGTCCCTGGGGTGGAATGTAAATACCAGCTTTCCAGGCAAACACCCTGCTCCAAAACTGGAGGAACTTTATTCAGGCATAAACAGTCTGCTTTAAATAGCACAGCAGTGCCTTATCTTCCTATCTTGACTATTAAGGAACCCTTTATTTTTCAGCAGACTGCCACTGGCCTGAGTGATCTTGCAGCATATGACTGCTGTGGTTGATATTAGCCAAAATAGGATTTGGCACAGCAGCAAGGCATGCTCGTTTTTCTCCAGCGAAATCCTTGCACATTGCAGACAGCCAGTCCAGGTGTGGCTGGAGCTGCAGAGATGAACATGTGGCAGCAGAAAAGGAAGGCAGGACCATCTTCTCCCCCACCACATGCCATCCCGACATCTTAGACCAAGGTTACGCCTTGAAGACATGAAGCAGCTCTGCAGCCTCCCAAAAGTACATCCCAATGCAGCCGACCCAGCACGGGGCAGGCTGTGATTTCCCACCTGTGTCTGTGCCCTGCTGAGCCAGTGTAAACCAGCACATCGCGGAGGCGAGTCCTTCCCCGCGCTGGTTTGAGCGTATGTACCCCGTGCTGCCTCAAAACCCAGGGTCTGCCACCTTGGCAAAATTAAAAACCTGAGCATGTAAGGGAGCAGATAGCACCAGAATCACCATAGGTGGAAGCCACAGAGGAGCTTAAGAGCACTCCCTCCCAAGGGAACCCACATGCTGCCACACGTGCACCAGCCCAGGTCCCTCTCTGAGCTCCCTCGGGGGCTTAAGGGTCCCCCGCAAATCACCTTTTGTTACCCTGTGGAGTCTGAGAAATTAAGCAAAGGCTCTTGACCATCACTCGAGCAGAATCTGGAAAACGTTTGTTTTAATTCAAGCAGCTGGTCTCTTTGCTTTCCATACTGTAACATACTACAGGTAGCTAAAGGAAAGGGTATTGCTATAGGATATTCTGTTTCAACCAGATAAAATCCAGCCCAGAGTCCAAAAGAGTTGCCATCTAATAGCCAATATAAACGCGTTTGTGGCCCGGGGTTAGCTCCTTCTCTGACAAATGCAGCATCAGGATACAGCTGACCCTGCCGTGGCTCTGGCTGTGCTAATGGGAAGCGTGGCTGAGATCACCACCGCTGCCAGACCTCCCGGGACTCACCTGCAAGACCACCGCCCAGGCAGGCTGTTAGGCTGGGCCCTGGCAATTTAAACTTGCAATGACCCCGGTAAAAGCATGAAGTGTAGTTACAAACAGTCAGTTTTTATAATAACCGAATTCCCAGAGCTTGGCCGTGCTGGTGGGAGCTGAATTTGGTGGCGTTCAAAGCTCGGGGCACACCAACTGCACATGGCAGAGGGTCAGCAAGCTGCGCCGCTCTTTGGGGCATGCTGTTACATTGTCCGTAGGCCTCTTCAATCAGTTAAAAACGCTCCATAAATCCAAATGCATATGTTCATCACAACTGCTATGGATGCTGGTTTACATGAGCATGTGCTCCTAATGCACATGCTACTCTCCAGCAAGGGGAACCCATTTGTTTTCTAAATATGATGGAGCGATCAGTTCTATTTGTAACAGAATCCATGAAAAAGCAAAAAAAATATCTGTTTTCTCCCTGATATCCAGGCTAGTAGCAATAATCTATCATTAAATGACTAGTAAGCTTTCATAACCATAAAAATACATACCACTGTATGCATACTGGCAACAGTAATACCTACAATTACTGGGTAAAGCTCAGTTTGCCCTAAAACAGTAGTTGACTGTAATTACTTCTATTTACTTAATTGCAGCTCATCACACCCCTGACTAAGCGGGTATCAGCAGCACTTTCCTGAAGATACCTCTGAACATGGTGGTGCGCATGGAGCATTTAGTTGCCTTTGGGGAATGTGAGCACCAACTAACCCATTTAATCAGTACCCAAATGACGCCAGCCAGCTGCCAGGGTCAGCCCATCTC
The DNA here is from genome assembly GCF_965183815.1 of Platalea leucorodia. NCBI lineage: Eukaryota > Metazoa > Chordata > Aves > Pelecaniformes > Threskiornithidae > Platalea > Platalea leucorodia. The sequence goes on along the minus strand of NC_138833.1, from coordinate 14,641,595 downwards.
TTGCCACCCTGCGTAATGTCACCCTGCAGCAAGGGAAGCCCAGCCAGCCACATCTGCAGAACCCCCGTTCATGCACCAGCATCCTCAGAGTCAGGCTGAGCCCCTGGGGAATCGCAGTCAGTAGGTGAAGATCCTATGGATAACGCGGGGTGTCAACGGAGTAGACACATAGAGATATTTTGTAAAGCAGAAGGCAAATAATTAAGAGCTTGTAAATGCTTTAATACTCATTTCTGATACAAGCTGCTGATTGGAACCACAGGTACTTATTTATTCAGCAGGATGTTACAGCACGTACTTGACTTTAGCCACGTACCCTATGTACGTGTTTCTGAATCAGGCTTATAAGTAGTCCATATATTTTTTTTTCACTGAAGTGCCATGGAATATTGAGAGTTAGAAAGAAAATTAGAAGGGAAAGATTTCTTTTACTGAATGCAAATAATTCCTTTCTTCTTGCCCCTGGTCTACAAGCATTTAAGGCAGAGATGGGTTGAGGGAGCAAGAGGTGAAGGTCTTTTCAGGTCTGCAGCTGATCAATGGGAGCATGCTGAACACCAGCACCAAGTTACACAAACAGCACAACGGTGCCATTTTCTGGGAGCCTTTATACATCAGGTTTTAGATAAAGTGCTTGGCTCCTGAAATGGCTACTGGAAAAAATGCAGTGGAATCAAAATAACTTACTCATTTGGGCAGGAACCCTACTGGAAATGTAGAAATAAAGAGCAAACAAAGCCTATGAGTGGGCTGGTCTGTGTGAGTTCAAGGTGGCTGGTGGTTCACAACGGCCATTTACCTGGCGTGCTGCAGGGCAGCTCAGAGGTACCCACCGTCGCACACTCCTCTGCCCCAGCTCACGACCAGGAAACCCCATGACCTCTCTCTGCCTCTCCATCTTGTCTATAACCATCATTTCAGCATGTATCACTCATAGTAAGTATTATTACTAGTCATAATCTTATCCAGCTGTTTGTCGTCGTTAAAAAAAAAGATGACTACAACTATCATATTTAACTTTACGGACATTTTGCTGTAACAAGACTTTACCAGATGTTCTGCCCCTTGATTATGCATGCCACAAAAGCATGTTTTATAATGACATAAATATAAAGCAAGATGAAAGTCATGGAAATGCCTGTGCGTTCTTTTCTTAACGCAGCTGTATTTGAGATGGTTTTTGCATCTGTCAAGCATAAATCAAACGGAGGAAAATGATCCTCAGAACTAGCCCGCTCCTTGATAGTCAGTGTTTTCCGTCACAAAACATTAGTGGATGTCAAGAATTATTCTCCGTTATAAACTTTCTCTTCCCACATCCATGGGGAGGTGAAGTTAAATGTTACTAAAGCATTTCCAACTCTAGACTGGAAAGTGCTCAGAGTTTCAGGTTTGACTACATTTATTGATCATTTATTGAAAGATAAGTAATGAGTACCGCTTAAGGGGGATGTATGTCAGCTATAATTCCTAATTTCTATTCCCAGCAGTGCCAAGATATACATCAGTGGCTACAGCCAAATCTCTGACCTGGGCATGAGGCTTTTTTCGGACATGTTAATTAATTAATAGTTGAGATGCTCAGATGAAACTTCCTCATCAGTAAATACGAATATTTATTCTGTTTAAACTTTTCACGTGACATCGCTGGGGGCACTGGCAAGCAGGATATCATATAAATGACAAACAGGCTGAAGCCAGAAAAAGTGTTACCATGTAAGCACAAAATACAACGGTACCAGGAGAAAGAGTACCCATTTTTTTTCTGACCTTTCCCAAGCAAAGCACTATTTGCGGCGAGCCCTCTGCTGCGCATTACCTATATCCTGTATGAATGAATTCCTTTTTTGTGTGATTGTTCAAAGCCGATATGTCCGTTTCTATAGAAGCACCCACAGGATCACCGAAAACCACATATTCAGCTCTTGTTAATGTCAGCAATGACGTACCAGAGCATGTACTTGTTTGTCCTGAAGAAATACAGGACTTCCACCGCTTGAGCGCGAGCCTGCTGCTGAACGCCTGTTCAGAAACAAAAAAAAAGAAAAGAAAAAAAAAGTTGTTGACATGAGAGGAAAAACCAGGTTTCCTGTTTGAACTCTGACAGGTACTGGAAGATATGAGTAACATCAAATCTTGGTCTGCTCTAAAGGCAGTCTGTGGTCAGGGGGTTCTCACATTTGTTTGTGTGGAACAGCTTTGAATTGTTTGCAGATACCGCGCAGAAGAAACTCAGAGATCCTTATCGGGGCGCAGGGTCTGTTATGAAATATATGCATTTGTGAACAGGTTACAGGAGATCAAAACGGCTCCAGATGATATGCCTCACATGCTGTAAAATGTGGTAGATGCTCCCGAGATACCTCCGAAAATATCACATGTTGCAGCGTTGTCGAGTACAGGCAGTGGCCACCTTTATTTCCATTTCTCGCTGCGTGGCAGGCAAAAGGAGTTTGGGGGATTTTTTTCCAGATCATTCTTTTTTTTGTGTGTGTGTGCGTGTCTGTTTGACTGTTCATATTAAAACTTTCCTTCGTTATGATTTTCACTAACAGAAGTACCCAAACAATTGCAAAGGAAACTAGATGTTGGAGAAAACGGCTTAAGACATCCTGGTTTTGCCCCGGCTGCGTGCCATGCTCTCCCCTGCCGGCGACACCGCTGGGGGACGATGCCAGCGTGCCCGCTTGCCGGCTCCTCCAAGCTGCAAAGCCCAAGAGGGAAACCTGCAGCAAGGAGAGCCAGGAGGGATTCTGTGTGAGCGGTACAGACTGTTTTGCAGTGAAAGGAAAGCAAATAGATTTGGGTGGGAATGCTGCAGGCAGACCCCTCGTCAGACCCCGATGTCCAGCCCAGCTCTAAGACGTGCTGGCAAGAATCGTACCATTTGTAAGAGACTTCCCAAAGTGCTCTGCCAAAGCGATCAACCAAACTTGCAGCTGGAAGCCCGTCTCCTTTGCAATACAGCCTGCCAGCCAACATGAACCCCTACAAACTTCTCTTTACTCATACCTTCAGATAAAGTCTAACCAGTTGACCAAACATCGTGCAAGGAGTTCAGCCGTCCACAGAGCAGCAGCTCACCCTCCAGCCCAGGTCCCCAGGTGTGAAACGAAGAGCTCCAAGGGTCCTGCTCGGTCCCTTCCTTGCCACAAGCAGATCTCCAACTCCAGCAACCCCAGCTGCTCTCGCATGCTTGCGACGTCTTCTCCTTTTTGACCACCCCTAATGTCGCATTACAGTGCCTTTGTATACACAAAACTAAGCTCAATTTTCCTTACACTCTAATGCAAACCATCTCTTTCAAAAGCTCTGCAAAGAAAAGGCCTCCCAGAGCTCTGCTAAACCCAAGTCATATCAGGGGATACAGCTAGTTCATAGCTCCACAGTACAATTTAACAAGTCAATAACTTGGAGCTGCTTTGGCTCATTCCTTGAGGCAAAGTACCCCTCAAAACTGTGGGTCGCAAATTCATGCCATCAGCACTCTCATAGCCCAGACTAAGTCCACACGAACTTCCACCAAAACCACAGGCAGTTCTGCATACGCATCCAATGAGGGAGACACGGTTCCCCAGGAGGAACGCTCTCCTCGGAGAGCGTCAGCATCTTGATCGATTACCGTGAAGCCACGGCGCCAAGCACTGCCAGGAGGCTGTTTGAAGTTCTGTCCTGGGCTGTGTTCTGCACGGTGATGAGTGCCCCCAGCTGATGGGGGACAGTGCTCAGCACCACACACGGTCAGACCTTCAAAACCATCCATTTTAGAGCTACCTGCACATAGCTAGCCTAAACCTGCAGCCGATGAGACGGTGGCAGTGAGCTCCTCTCAAAAACCCATGGCCCCTCAGAGCTAAAGGCTTCGCCTCCTTACAGGCTGCAGACCGAGGCACAGGAATGGGTCACAGCTACAGACACTTGCCAAAGACAACACCGTACAGACCTGTTACTGTTTGATTCTGCCTATTCTCATGGATTTATTTTTTATTTTATTTTTTCCAGCTGACATGTGTGAGCGTCTTCTACTACAGTGAATGCTCACAGAAAGCAAATTTTCATTTTGCAGGCTCTCATACGCATGGAAGTACATTGAAAATTAAAACCATTCAATCAAGGAACAGAACAATTCCCTACAACAAGGCTAGCCAATTGCAGCTAAATGACAGTTGGGATTTCAGATCTGGGCTAGTCCTAAATTCACTTAGCTTGCAAAAACCTTTCTTGAGCTACTTGTAGTAACTAGTAAGTTTGAAGCAGAAAAAAAGCTGCAGGTTCCTTAGACACCTGATACACAGCTCAACCCCTCAGAGCACGCAGCTGGAGGAGCAGAAACTCAGCAAGCGATTATCCCCTTAAAATACTGGGTATTGTGTTTGTCTTCAATTCTGAGCTAGAACCCTTTCAGATAAATTCGTTGTTTTCTATATTAATTTTTGTAAATTTAGTGAAGTTCTTTTCCTCACGAGACTGGATGGATTTTGCCAGCTGGATTTTAACCAGTTGCTCTGGTGCAGCTGACACAAATGCAATATTAATAATATGTTCCCAATGGTCTGATACTGGAATTCCCCTGAAATCACTGGGACTTAAGAGGGTGGTTAACTTAATACCTGTGCTTAAGAGCTTTCCTGAATGAGAGCTATAAATCACAAGAGTAACCTGGAGAAATCCTCCTGTTACTGAAATCATTGCCCAGGCATTTATTTGAGGATATCAGGATTAAGCCATTTAATTTTTGTAGTAATTCATACCAATGTCATTAGAAATGGACTTACATAATTAAAAAGTGCATAAGATAAAACCTAACAGTATGAAGAATAAAAAACCCCAGTAGATTCATAACTAGAAATAATATCAAATTAATTCAGTATTACATGACACAGCAGTGAAAAAAAATTTAAAAATGGGAACAGTGGTTGTTCATATACAGCACTACAGCATCATAAATTTACAGGAGTGAAGGGTTTGTTTTAACTGAATACTAACCTATGGCTAATTTTTTAATAATTTTCGAAGTGAAACTGCTTCAAATAACACATTGCAGATCTTTGTTCCTTTGAGTCTTCAAGTACTGATGTGAATTATTACATTCAAAGTGCTGTCCCCAATGATTCAGTCTTGTTTTAGCAAATAATAGGGCCAGGTGTGCTCATACTCTTTGTAGATTTTGAATATTAATGGACAATCAGGAAGATAATCAAATTTAACCAGGAGATAAGAAAGCCAGATTAATTCAATTATTAAATATTATTTCTGTTCATTATGTTCATTTGGTACAATTTCATTAAGGAATTTTCCCTTTTTATTTAACTCTTCATGCTTAAGTGCTGCTACCAAATGTTTTGATTTTTATTTGAATAACTACAAGGAATAGTCCTCTTAAAGGTATTTAATTTTTTTCTTTTCAACTTGTCCTTTTAGTTTGGATTTTGAGACAGTTAATAAGATGCAAGAGGGCTCTGTGTGCTCTGAGCAAAAGCTTCATTTATTATATCCAGACTTTCCTGGTAACAAGCATGTGATCCAGCCCTGCTCTGTAAATCCCACCGTATCGCTCCTAAATTCCAGCCATCAGGTGCCACACACTGTACGTGACTCCAGCCCTGAAAGAATATTTATCAGCAATATTACTCAATTTTATGTTATCAAATAGGACACGCAGAGGCTGAGAATCAAAATAGTGTGTTGACTTATTAAAAAAAGAAAGGCATTTTTAACAAAGCAACTAATTTCAAAGTGTCTGAATCTTTTTGTCTTTTTCTCTTTTCTCTTTTTTTTTTTTTAATTCTATACTTTCAGAATATCTAACCACAAGCATTTGAGCAAACTAGAGAAAAGAAACTGTTGGTAATTTTCTGTAAGTTTCAAAAGCCAGCAGGATATACACGCTGTTTTATGTTTCTATCTATAGAGACCTGCAGGCAAACGTACAGTGGAACAAAGATAGACATCTAGATATATTTGTACCTGCCGTTCGTGTGCCTATATGGAGATAGATTCTTAATTAGATAAGTAAACAATGGAAACTTTTAAAATTCGTAGCTTAAGTGTACTGAACTCTATATTTCTCTTACTTCTTTAGTAATAAATTTTTATATGCTTTCCATGAGTTACAGCTGATCACAAAGCATCCAGCGCTGTTGGTGCATGGTACAGCAGCTGCGGGCTTCTGGACCTGGCTTTGACCTGCACTAAAGCACAACCAAACATATAACTATTTCACTTTTATCTTTGATTCAAATATTGCTTTGGCATTTAACACATGGGAGTTTTTTCAGTAGAAAAATAATTTCTGAACTAGTGAGTGAGGCAATCTCAAGCAGAACTAAAGCAGCAAGTTAAATTTGAGAAATATGGGTTTAACTGGTGTAATGGCCAGGGTCCTGTATGGGACCTTTGGTCACAGATGGACCTCCCTGCACAGTCCTGCTCTTTGTTGTCCATTCTCCCCTTCTCACTGCTATCAAATGAATATTCAGCAAAGTCAGGATCTTTCTCCAATGAACTCGAGATGAGAAGAGTCAAACATTTTCCAAACTGGAGAAAACAGATATCTACCAGATTACAAATGAAACACATCCAGTCCTCTTTCTTTTTTTGCCTCTCCCTGCCTTTTATTACCATGCTGCTGCTGTGATCTAGCCCCAGGCTCATTGCCAGCAACCAACAATAGCCACTGCGGCTGCGAGATGCAGATGCGATTACCTGTAGGTTGGCTGGAGGTTGTCACCTGTAGCCTTCACATTTCACTGCCTGTCCCCATGGCTTTGGGGACCATGTCCCTGTCTGCCCAGAGGACAAGCAGGGTTTGTACCAAATCCCAGAACTCAGGTTAAGCCTGCAGCAAAGATGCTCCTCTAACACACCTAATGCCTCAGTTTATAAAAAACTAAGCACACATTTTGGGGAAACAGAGACTCTATCATCAGCTAGTTGGAATCAGTAAAGCCCTGGTGAGTTCAGTGGGACTACGACAACTCACACAAGATTCAATTTCAGACCATAGGACCCGATTCAGAAGCCCACGAGATCCATGCACTGGTTTCCCAGCACTGCTGGAAGAGCCATTCAAATGTCTCCAGGAATCAATCCCTTCTAGCAAACTGGAAAGCAATATGCTTATTTTTATTAAGCTTTCTTTTCCCCTATACTGGCAAAGCTTTAAGGAAGCAAAGATATAAAACAGAAATATTTAAGAGAACATTCATTAATTTGTAATAGCTACAACATTGTGTGTTTCAAAACCCCGTCTCTCTGGGAATCATGTGTTAAATATTCATCCTGATACTTATGCAATTCCAAAGAGAATATATATTTCTTTGCAACCAAACTTTAAAAATTAATGAAGTGAAATAAGTAAATCCAATAAAATCCAGATGATGGCTCTGACTAGCTTTGCTTTCTTAAGGAAATCTGATGGCTTCTAGAGCCTTCGCCTTCCCTCATGGTCAATAAAGTTCAATTTTAACTATAGCTGATGGTTTCTTGGTCTTTGTAACAAATGATTAAAAAGCACAACTTTGATAATAAAGCTTGTCTGTAAAACCAGAATGTGAACCAGATATCGATTAATAGGCTGAAGGCTTTTCCAAATTTATCACTCCATTCTCCAGTAAACTTCCCCCAGGTGCCCAGGTAGAGGAAGGGCTGTATGGCGGGGCGGGGGAAGAAAAAAAAAGCTATTCCTGGAGAACACCAAAAAAGGACATGATCTAAAACACTATAAAATTGGCAACCTACCGCGGGGGGGGGGGGGGGGGGGTGGCGGGTGTGTGTGTGTGAAGAATCTAGTGATAAGCAAAGTCCAACGGCAATGCTAAAATACCATCCAGTACTCTGGTACTATGAGATTATTCTGGTACAGAGAGTTTATAACCTGTTTACCAAAGCCTTCCTGGAGGTTTGAAGCAGTACTCTAAACCTCAGTAGTTCTTGGACATATAAAATAGCCTCCGAGTGTACGACAAAATCTAACATGCAGCTAGGTACACAAGTAACAAGGTCAAATCCTTTAATATAACACATAGTTGTGTTTCATCTTATGCAAAATACAAATTTGGAGTTTTCACTAGAAGTGAAAATGGGCACTCAGATGAGGCCAGCTCAGTATCTCCTGTTTAAGTCTGTCTTCAAACTTCATGTGAGCTATAAAAGCTGCACAGATTTTGTGACAACCCCTCACTTTATGTTATTCCAGGTCGGAGGGACAATATAAAGCAGAAAGGAAAAAAATAAGGCAAAAAGGATTAATAAATAAAAAAAAAAAAAATCCTTGCTCTTAAAGGAAAAAGGTTACTGTTAGGTTGCAAATGTCACTTTTCAGTTGATGAATTTCTCATTCCTAGCAAATGTTTCTGTGATTTTTCACTTTCAGGGTCTGTGTTGTGTAAATATTTTATTTTTGGCCACAATAGAGGCTGTTCATAACCCCTTGATGTGTTCCTGGGGCTCCTATTGATACCATTTCAGGATTCTCTAGAGCAACATATTTCTTGCTAATTTTACCACTATCAGTTTTATCCGGCTTATTGTGTGGCTGGTAAACTTGAAAGCACCACATGAAATCCAATGCTAGGAAATCACCATGGAATTTTACCTCCAAATTTCAACACGAACTCTTCGGTAGCTGGAAATCCAGGCTAAAAGCAATAATTCTATTCCTGCAATACAATAGAAGTGTGTAAGTGGTTGTAAGTACCGCTATTTTTAGCCAGTACAAAGCTTCCGCTTCCCCAAACCAAAAAAAAGCAGAAATGAATGAGAATCATCTGCAAAGTGTGGGCATCTTCAATCCTCCAAGTGTGTTTGCTCTAAGTGCTTTTTGAGAGTAAGGATGATTCCAGTTTTCTGGTTAAAATCCACATCTGCTTCATACACCAGAGTGGTACAACGTCACTTTTTTAGCTTTCTGGCTATGATCCAGCTCCCAGCCACACTTCTTTCTTGGCTCATCTAGACTTACCTTGACTTTTTGCTTCCAATCCTTGTTCTCACCTGGCCATGACCACTGAACCGAGTGCCCAAACCCAAATCATGCCTTACCCATAGGCTGCTATCTACTGTACAGGATTTCCCAGAGAGTATTGTGCAAATGCATATGTGCATTGTAAAAAAACTACTCTGAATGCAAACTTTCCTAAGCCCTTTGATGACAGCAATAGAAAGTGGGACTGCAAGTGCTGATGCGATGCTGCTTACTTGCATTTCTCATTATTGTAGCAAGCAGTCTACAGCCTCTAGAAACCGAACAGCAGCCAAGGACTGATTCTTCTCCAATTGCGACCTTGCTGCTGATAAAACATTACAGCATAGACAAATTCTGCCCTCAGACTTTTATATAAACACACGTACACATGCAGGCCCACAAAAGGCACCGACAGCACCACTCTTAATAGCAATTAGCAGGACAAGACAGGAGGCAGAGTATTTATCTGTTTGAGGAAAATGCTGCACCAAACCAGCAACATCGCAGCACCTTTATTTGAATGGGAGCAAAATGCACAAGTGAAGAGGAGAAGGGGAAAGAAGCTGCATGGCACTGGGTCTCAGAGACACACAGAGCCCACAGCTCCATCATCCCTGCTGCTGATGGAGCTGCTGCTTCTGCGCTGAAGCCAGCTGGGCAGTTCCCCCTGCGGCACCGATGATGTGCTTACTCCCCAGACAGGAGAAAGTAACTTTTCAAAACAGAAACCCTAAAACGTGGGAAGGCCGGCACACACCATCTGGAGTTTCAGAAAGCTAGCAGTTTGTTTGGCTTATTTTTTTTCTAAATTTGTTGTATTTCTGTTTTGGTTTTATTCTGTTCCACCTCCTCTGTCTCTTTCGGGTCCTTTGTCATCATCATTACTTAACTGGAAAGGGCTTTCTCTAAACATTTCCAAGTAGCCTTTGGAAGGATATCTTTCCACAGCCCTCAAAGTTTCTACAGAAATCTATTTTCCTCTCCTATCTTAACAATCTTTTTGCTTCAACAGTATATTTTTTTCTTTCTCTGCTCTGCTTTTCTAACAGCCCTCCACATGGCCACGAGCTACCAGTCAGAGAGTTTCCATTGACTTCATTGTGCTTTGGTTCACACTTTATGTTCAAAAGTTTTCTGCCCCTTCTCATCTTCAGATCCCTTTACCGCAATGCTTCCAACCCACACAGAAGCTAGTTTGTACGAGCTGGAAATCTCATGAGACTGTGGCTCTCAGGTTGTTTCCAGTTCCCAAAGAAGGCAATGTTTTTGCCTTCAGAGAGTTTCAGTAACTCCCATTCTGAACTGGCAACAAACATAATTTTTCAGGCACAAAAAAGTCTCAGATTTGGTCAGATTTAGATAAAACAGACGGGGGTGCTTGGCCACTTTTAGCCCTATTGATTTCATAAGATTTGAGTGATTCTTCAGCATGGGTGCCAAAGTGGCTACCCGTTTCCAGGTACCTGGGCAACTCATTGTCAAGTTGATTCATCAAAGATCTGCAGCAAACTGTTTCAGATCCAATTCTGTCCAATGTTTTCCCTAAACTCAGGGATGATAAAACAGAAAGGGCACGTTTAGATTTGCAGATGATGTGAATGTGGAAGCCATCGCAAACATATCGGAGAACAAGACTGAAGTTCAACATGATCTCTGCAATAGAAATAAAAATGGATGAAGTTCAATATGGACAAGCACTAATACGCACCTGCAGATGCACCTTATGAAAGGGTTATGGTGAATAGGAGTCAACAATTGCAGGTTGTTTCCAAAAAAGTGAACATCAGACTGGCGTGTATATGCAGTATTTCCTGTAGGACACACGATGAAATGCGTCAGCTCTGTTCAGTATCAGTGCAGTCTCAGCTGTACTACCAAGCCACTTTGGGGCTTCAACTTCAAGAAAGATACAGAGGAACAGTTGGAGAAAGTGCAAAAGCCAAAGAGAGGAATGATCAGACAACGTGAAAATATGGCCCATAGGAGAGGACTGAGAAATTTGAGTTTGCTGAGCTCAATGAATGGGCCACCAGCAAGGGAACGACACAATCATAGTCCCTAAAAGGCATCTAAACAAGAAAATAGCTTATTGGGCACATCCACAGATGATACAATGAGGAGGACAGACAAACTTTGGCAAGAAAGACTTAGGTTAGACTTCAAGAAAACCCTCTAGTGAGAGAGAAGCACTGGAACAGGCTGACTGGAGAAACTGTAGAGCTCCCATCATGGGAAGTCTTTAAGAACAGATTTAAAAGAAGTTTTACACTAGAAGGACAAAGGTAGTTTTTCCTGTAGTGGTTCAGGGGATGGGTCAGAAGACTTGAGAAGTCCTTTCCTTGCTTATTAAACAGCTAGCTATGGTTAGGTTCTCTGGGAAGATCAAAGCGAACACTTAACCAAGCACAATGCAACTGCAGATTCATGGATGTTGTAATGATACAACGTTCTGGATTTTTAAACCCTCAATAACAGTTAGTGGCCAACCTTGCCCAGAAGGTCCACAGAGATGATGCAATTCCATTCTGCTGACAGAGGTCTATGGTGGGAACCGGGAAGAGTCCACCTTGATTGCTTTTCACTTCCAGACCCACAGAGTTCTCCAGGAAATGGCTTGGCTTGAGCGAGAAGGATGGAGCTCCAGTGACAAAGCACTTTTCCACAGAAGGATCTCCACGGCACGCTTGGGCTAATATTTTCCTTCTTAGTCTTTGTCTACAACAATGACAAAAAAAGGCATTGACAGATCTCTCAGATCTTATGTCATGCTGTTTTCATTCCCACCCACCATCTGGCTGTCCCTTACCGTCTCCCACCACCTCCAGAGCATCCTCAGCATCTCAGCATTGACAAGAACATGAAGATTTTGTCCATTATACAGAGGTCATTTCTGAGATCAGCCTTTCCAAGCACTAAGAGGGAAGAACAAATTAAGTAGCAAAAGATGAGTAACAATACCTGCCAAAGAGAAGCAGAATTGCACGTTCTTTGAGCAAAGCGACTGCTGTCCCAGGACCTCCTGCCTTCCGCCCATATCCTTCCCTTATTCTTCTCAGCATTGGTCAAGGCAAAGGTAAACAACCAACAGAACATCCTGCACTTCAACCAGGAGCAGGACATTGTAATCATAAACCCTGGGCCAAATCCTCACATTATGCCAGTGATTTATCCCAAAGGAGAGCTGGCCACTCATTTCAGTCACGGTCTGGCTTATTGTTCACACACGCTGTGTGCATGAGGTTCACTCAAGTTTTGCTCCCTTAACTAGCTTGATATTTACTTACACAATTTCATGGAGACTTATTGTTCAAGCCTTTTCTTTTGTTCTTGTAAAGATTAACTTTCTAGAAAGATGTTCAGCCGGCAAAACATTTTGAAATGCACTTCTCTGGTGGTCTATTTTCAGAAATGAAATACTGGTGGTCACTATATTTCACTACTAGCACTTAGTGGTTTTAAAAGTTGTTTTCTGTTCTACATATTAAGATAATTTGTTTACTATAAAAAGACTCCTAAATATATAGTTCTCCAATCTTCCTTGTCCATTACAGAATGAAACCTGAACGTTATGTCAAAGAGACTAAGGCAAAGTCAAGTCTCAAAATGTTCTTACCCGAAACCAACTTCACTTGCAGACTCTAACTGCTTATTTTCCAGATAAGCTTAAAAGCCCTTAAAACACCACCACAGGCACATACACCACACCCCATCAGAAAGGCATCACATGCCGCTATTGTCGCAAGAAATACCATGATAGCAAGAATCCCAGCATGCAGGAGACAGACACACTTAAAGCACTCAGCAGACGATATCGATGGAGAATAAATAGTGATTGAAAAACCAAGTTACATGACTTATAGCTGTGTCTCAGTGACTGCTCCTGCTCTCTGCTCCTGCCCGAAAAAGCCAGGCAAGCAAAGATCTCAGACACTAGAGGAGTCTTCAGAAAAGGATTTTTAAATGATCAGGAAAAACTCTCCTCTTCCCTCATCAGCCATGCTCGCCACTAATGTTTTATTCTGGGTAAATATTTAACCGCAAGTAGTATTTGACGCATCAGACTCCTGTTTGCAGAGTATATGATTACACGGTGGGATGGGGTATTCTCTGGTCGTGAAAGCTTCCTTAGCTAAAAGAGTGGGATCAGCCAGGTCTGTACACAGAACCCGACCTCCGTGGGTGGTGTGTACTTGGGCAGGGGAGAGAATAATGCCAGGAAGGCAGCACGAGCGGTTCAGAAATCATCATAAAATAATATTGATAAATGGGAAGCAGTTCAGAGCAGGGCCAGCAAAATAATGAAGAGCCTGAGGGAACGGATGGTAGAGGGAAGATTAGAGGAATTGCATATGTATATCTTTGACCAAAGGAAACAGTCTGGGGATATCTGACAGGTATCCGCTTCACAGAGGGGAGGGAAGCGTTCGGGATGGAGAACTGGGAGCAATTATAGGAAACTGAATAAAAAGAAATTTAGGCTCAACATGAGGAAAGAAAATTAAAGAAGAAAATTAGAATATGAAATAGTTTGGGGGCAAAAGGGCCGTCTGTAGAAACTCCTTCACTGGCGAATTCAAAAGCAAGCACAATAAAGTCCTAATAAACATTCAGCAAGGAGAATCATCCTTTGTGAAGCAGGGTAATTGTCCAGGTGACCCACGAACGCTTTGCCAGCTCTAAGATCTAGTGCTCTATTTATACCTGACCACATCAGGGGACACAATGCAGTAAAGTCTAACACACTCACTTTTAGGGGAGCCTTTTCTCTGCTTCACATGGCCAGTCTTTGATGCAGCTCCACAGACTCGAGTTTTTGTTGTGCTCCAGGACACTTGACCACTACTACTAGTGACAGCAGGAGCCAAGTATAAGCAGTGTTACTCTGAATAGCAACCAAAGAGCAGAGAGAGCTGCCAGAGGCTGCCCCCCCCCAGAAGCATAAAACTCTGGAGCAACGCATGCCGCTAGGTAAATGCTGCCAGAGTTTACATCTATGACACAAACACCACAATAGTCTTGCCCTGACATTTATTTCAATAAACAGCGGGAGAGCTTCCAAAAGCCTGTTGCAGACAGTTATGAAGACTAACCAAGCCATTGAACTACTATATAAATGATCTTTCAGGCCTTCATTATTATGGTTACTATTGGACAATAACAAGACTTTGAGGGGCTTCCACAATAGCAAAGTCTTCTTTGTGATCCCAGAGGCTTCTGGCTCAGTCTCTTCTATTCAAGCATACCAGAACCCATCCAGCTCTGACTGAATTGCAAGACACCGTGGGGTTAAAACCAAGCATTGCATCAAGATTAAATACATCTCTTATGAAAACCTTCTGTGTTTTGCATACATGATTCAATAAAGAGTCTTAGCAGGATAATTGCTTTGCCCTGGTTATTAACCAGAATTTTCTTTACTTTTTTTTTTATTACTCCTCAGAATAATGTTTAAGGTAAACAACTCATAATTGTGCGAGAATTGCATTAAGTGGAATGCTCTGTCCTGATTGTCCATTCCCGGATATTATGTTCTATTACCAAAAGTCATCCTTGCATTAGGATGTTAATTTTATATTTCAAGAAGCTAAAGCAGACAGCACATGCATGTAAAACATTTAAAAAAAAAAAAAAAAAAAAGCACTGGAAATTAAGCCCTGAATATCAGCAGTGATGTCAAAGTGCAAATTAGGTTTGTGCAAGATCAGAACTCATCGAAGGCATCATCAGAACCAGGGATTTGCGCTTTGCCCTTGATGACTGGAAGCAGGCACGGCTCCCGCACCCCGCTGGGCAGAGCTCTCACCCGGCCAGCGGTGTCCCTGACACGGTCTGAACCCCGCGCCCTCCCCGGCAAGCCATCACACGCTTGCCCTAGGTACTAGCTGTGGGAAACGAGCCGTGACGAGGGGCAGGATCACTCCGAAAGGAAGCCGTAATCACCAACGCTTCCCCGCTGTCCCGCAGCGTTTGGCGCCATCTCCCCGGATCCCGCAGGCGGGAAAGAGCCCGGCTGCGTGCGGGAGGCAGCACCCGCCGCCGGCCGCCAGAGGGCGCCGCAGCGCCCCCGCACGGCGCAGCCACCGCCCCCGCGCTGCGCCCGCCGCGCGCCCCGGCTCGGTAGCCGCGCACCCCGGCTCGGTAGCCCCGCCGGGGCGAGGGGCCACCGCGGGGAGCGGCCGTGCCCCGCCTACGGCAAAGGGAGCCCCAACAGCGCCCACGGGCGAAAACAGCCGTGGAGCCGCTGAAAAAGCAATTAGCGAGCAAGCCCTCGCATCGGGGGTTGCGTCGCTCGTGGCGGCCCCAGGCTGGTCTTTGGCAGCCTGTCAGCGTGGCTCAAGCGTTCGCGTTCCGTGTCTACAGTTAAGTGGAATCGTATTCGGGCCCTTAAATAAATAGCTGTGTTTTGAGATGAAGGCATGGGTGGGCTCAGGGTGAGCAGAGTGGAAATGGGTTTCAGGACACTCAGATGAACGCGAGTGCTTTTCTTCCCGGGTGATACAGAGGATGTAAAATGCTTAAGAGAAAGAAAAGCTTGAAAATGATGGTCAAATAAGGAACAAGATGCATAAAGTGGGACTAATGTAGACTTTAAAGCCCCAAACCCAAAATAATAATGCTCAAAATTCCCATCTATTTGCAGGTGACTAAATCAACATGTACCCAAAGCCCCTCTGTCCAGGCCAAAGCATCTCAGAATCTGGCTCAGATCTGAGCCCTCGAAAGCCACATGACACCAATTGTTATTATTTTTCCTGAAAGGCTGGATCCGGGGGAGTTGTTGGAATATACTTACCAGATCAGGTACTGGCAGCATTCCTCTCTTTTTCCATAGAATTCAGAGGTTGGGACATGGGTTGGGGCTGCCGGGAGCATATGGCCATACCTCTCACCTCCATAGGCAGCATCCTGGCTACCAAACTGCAGGCTGGTCAGATGGGCAACAGAAGGCTGCACATAAATCCTGCTCTTGATGGTTTTCCCTTACCCACTATGGAACATTTCCAGACTGATTGGACTGGCGAAAGGGGACAGGACTGTGTAGCTCTGGGATAAGACTCTTATTCCTGTTTATTCATCTTGGAGCTTGAAAGAGCGAGCATTTCTCCCAACGGAGAATAGCTGCAAAGTGGTTTAACCTCTGAACTACTCTGAAGGGCTCCAACACCCTTTTTGTGTTCAGGGAAAACTGCCATTTTGCAAAAAGCCCAATCCAGCACAAGTGTTGCTGGAGAAGTCCTACCAGTTTCAGCCCTTCCACACAGGCAGGCAGAACTTTGCCTACTCGGCAAATCCTGCCGGGGCAGAGGTGTTAAATAACTACCTTAAACCCCAGTGTCGCAATACTCCCCGTACTTGCTCAATTGTCACCTGACTGTAGAGACTTCTGGAGCCTGCTGATGCCTTTCTTGTCAAGTTTAGCATGCCCTGGAACTTGAATGACACAAGAAGGTGTCCTGCAGTGCCCTCAAGAGAGCCACTTCCAAGCCATGTTTTGTTAAGGGTAATTAGTTGAGTAGCCATAAGGGATGAGATAGATAACTGGGAATGCCACAGTCGAAGCTGAGAGTGACCACTAGTTGACATTACAGTCTTTCGACAGAAGACACATTGTTTTCTGCTATGTGGACAAACAGGTTGGACTAATTACCACATATAATCATTAGTATTTATGCTCTACAGACATCAGAGTTTTGTCTTTAAATGAATTTATGGGGGGGGGGGGGGAATCACAAAGCTGAATAATCCCTTTAATTATATGCTTAAAATTCCTGAATGGAAGAAATTAGGAGACACAAAGGAACAAACATAAACAAATTATTCCTTGTTTTGCAGCTAACGTATTTCTATGGTAACCACTATGGTCTTCGAAGAAATTAAATGATTCTTTTTTAAAATCAGTTCATCAGGAAAGTCACCCAGTAAAGCCACAAAACAACAATCTTTCAAATAAGCCTAGAGATGAAGGAGAAAAGCATGCATTTTCCCAGCTGTTGATCATTAGAGCTATGAAACTGTATTTTCATTAAAAGCACCAAGTAGATTCTCTCTTATGTGCTGTGTGGGGAGCTTGGTGGGTATGTGGATGGGCATACAGGCACACATGCATATGTGTATATAGAAGAAAGAAGACTTTTACTTCTGTATACCATGTGTCAATATGGCAAAGTGAACAGAAGACAAGAATGTATATTTTGTAATAGTTGCACTTTCTGCTCACTCACTCATTTTTTTTTTGAGATTGAAAGCTCCCAACCTAATTCTTACACAACCTCAGTTTTCCTGTGCAACTTCAAGTAGATTGTTAAGCATTGATTTAATTGGGGAGCGTCCCAGCTCTGTCTCTCCAGTACATGGAGAAGCATGTCAGGTAGGCAAAAAAGGTGTACAATTTTGGTAGGTCAACAACAAATGGAAAGTGGTGTAGTATTCAGTAAAGACCAAGTTTACACATTTTTTGCCCTTGAAATGTAGCGAATTAATCAAAACCATGCACTTAAAACCTAAACCAGCCTGTCACCAGCTTTACATTATTAAACTTGAGCTCAGGGGGTGTGTTGCCAGAGGAATAATTCAACCAGAATGGTCCGCAAAGCAGGCAGATTCTGGCTCTGTGGGAGGTTCACTTCTTCAGGCTGTGCAGAGCTTGTTAGCCAAAAAGACAGTTCATGCAAACATGCCTTACTCTTCATTTGACCACACCACCAAAACCAATGGTTTCCCCTATCGCATCTGTGGCCATGCTGGCAGCTACAGATAAAGAACTTAACTGAATAGGCTCATATGAAGGGATCCTCAGGCTTCAGTTAAGAGGAAAGTCCCTGCAGTTGAAGCTGAGGAACACTGTTCAAACTTTTTCACAGAATTCAGAATTTTTTCCTCCCTTTGGGCTCTGCATGGCACTTTTACCATCACCCTCTCGATGTCTACCTGCCTTCATTGCTGCAATCAAAACAGGAACTTGACTGCAGAATACTGTAGATTGAACGCTGTACGCGATCTGTCTCTCTATGCTGGGATGAGTTCTCACAACCAGAAAAAATACCAAGAAACTTCAGTGTCAGCGGGAACTAAAAGGCTGCCCAGCTCCCCGCACAGCTCCCTGCTGTGCGGCTTTCTACGTAACAGCCATCTTCAGCTTTACCCTTTCTCTTGGATGGTTTTTGCCAGTGTTGTTAGGACATAAAGACATGTCACACATCCCAGGCACAGTCCAGTGACAGATTCATTCCTGCCTTGGTTAACATAAGATTATTAATATTCTTAATAATAGCAATAACAGCTCCTATTAAGACATCCTGCTGGCTTCGGAGAACAGGTTTCTATTTTCCCCAGGTTCTAATTTTAGAAGCTTCCGGGGACTATGTAAACATGTGAGCTAGAAACAAACAAGAGAACCATATAGATTATTTGCTGAAAGCATGGGGTGGGTGATCAGGTCCAAATATCCTGCTCTACTGAAGTCACTGCCCTGGACTGCCACAGATCTGCACAACAAAGTGCAGCACAGGACTACCATGGGTCTGACTGGGCTGCTGCTAAAAAGAGGAGCTTTCCCACCTACTTCATTGGGGGACGGCAAACTTGAGACAGCTAGAGGTGTACTGAGAGCAACTAACACTGAGCATCAAACAGTATCAGGACTGGGGAGAGGCAAGGAGGGTGTGCGTACAGCCCTGTCTGGCACCTCACTGCAGCAGGAGAAACTTGCTCCCACTTGGTGCAAGGCTCCTCAGCTCTCTGTACCGTGCGAGTTGTGGCCCCATTCTGCATCTGCTCTGCCAAATCTTCGTGCCCACTGCTATGTTCAGAAAAAACTGTAGCGGTGAAATGCTCATTTTGCATTCGTAGAAACAGTTTTCTTCAAAAGATAAGCAGCTTTTCACACACTGAAATATATCTCTAAAGTCAAACCTGTTCATATCCCATTTTTCATTAATCCAGCAAAATTATCAAAAACTACACGACAGTTTGCATCACACTTCTAGCAGACAAAAGAGCTGAAAAAACCTCATGAGATTTTTTTTTTTGGCTCTTGATTCTACAAAGCACTTAAGCAGAAGCTTAATTTACTGCAGGTAAGTAGTATGTGGCTCCAGTGGGACTACGTATCTGATTAAAGAATAAATGTAATTGTCTCTATAGATCAATGCCATAATTTATTCCTCCTTGAGTATCAGATGGATCCTCATAGTCTCTTTGATAAACTCATGCAGTGCAAAAGATGAAGAAATCCAGCCTATGAAACCACACACACTACTGGAAATCTATACCCAGATACATGTTAACATCACTGTTCAAGTATTTCATTTCTATTACATTTCCTAGTTAACTAAACTCCATGCTTTTTTCAAAAGTCTATATAAAGAACTCATAAAAGCAACCCCTCACCTTTTCCAACAACATCTTGAAAAATTCCAGACCAAAAAAAAAAAACACCACCAAAAAAACCCACACTTACCAGGTCAGATCCCTTCAACATGGACAAGTTTTCAAGACCCTGGAAAAATAAGGTATTTAGAAGAATATAAGAATTTTGTAGACCAGCTATAGGGCATAAAATCAGATATTGGAGGTGCTTTGTTGATAGCTGGTGCTTTGGACATGTGTTTCTTTATCTGCACTTCAGGGACCCTTATTCACTAGACTCTGAAAGTTAGCGCATCCATCAGAGGTATGATTTAATGGCCTTCACGGCAAATAGTGACCCTACAGGAGGAATAAATGAGTATGTGTTGTTAGCTGAAGGCGAAGGCATGTTTTGCACACATGATGTCACTCTTGCAACTCAGGAAGAACTAATTGCTCGGCTTGTTGTAAAGTCTCATACTCGTTGGGTTCACTTGCAAATTACAGTCGTCTGGAGAGCTACAGTATGTCATCAGCACACAGCAATGTTGTCTGAAGCGTAATTAATATCTGTCTTTCTTTTCAAGTTCCTTATTTACCCTCTTTCCCCCATGACAAATATGTTAATGACCTCTCCAAAACCCACAAGTTGTCATTTTCAAAGAGCCCCTGTCTTTCTGCCTTGAGCTGAACACTTTAGACTAAATCACGGTGAGCCTGTTCTTGCCCCCATTAAAGCTATTGAGGGTTTTGTCAGTGACTTCAGTGTAAGCAAACTCTCACAGGCTGTAATGGGAGCAGGACCACAGACCTATTTTGCTTTACACCTTCAGCCGGAGGAAAAAAAGAAACAACGCACCAAACAAACAATAGGCAGGGATTGCCTTACAATTTTGCAGGATTCTGAGTTGAATCAGGTGCCCAGAGCAACATGACGACTGTCAAACCATCCAGTCTTATGGGTGGCAAAGTTTGTGTTGGATTACAGGGTCCTAAAAAGCTACTTGTTTTGCCTTTGGTTTTGATTTTGATAATGGGGGTTATGTCTCTGAGTTTATTTTCAGCAATATTATCTGCTTACCTGACTCTCTTTTAAGTACTTATCTGCAAATGATAAAATACTGCCCAGAGTTTAATATAGTTGCATGTGAAAATAAACATACAGAACATGTATATCAGTGACAGCAATAACTGTACTGGTAGCCCAGACCATTACTGGGAACATTTTGATACCAGCTTATGAAGTACTGCTCACACTCATACAAGGACTTGGATAATTCTGAATGTGTGCCCATTTTTTTGTGTGTGTCTTTACAAATGAGTCACGTTTACAAATAAGAAATGCATTTACACTAAAACCAGAAATAGGATCTCCTATATTTAATTACCCACATCTGTATTCTACTTTTCCTTTTTTATTAAAAAAAAAATCCCCTGATTAAGTCATCTGCCATGTGGCAGAAATCTCCGTACAACAAAAAAAAGTACTGTTTCCACTACTACATAGCTGTTCGTTTCAGATGTGAATAAAGTATTTTCCTTCCCAAGATTTAAACACATGGCAAGTCCCCATGCTGTATTTATCAAGTTTTCACATGTTTCTATCCTTCTACAATTAGCAAGGTAGATCATCTGGAATTCTTACCGTATTACTAATATGTATGTACTTGCAGGTAAGAAAGCACAAAATACGTTATAAATTTCTTCTTCTTTTGTACATAGTGCTGTAAAATAGAGTTTCAAACACTCATTTTTTTCTAAAACACCCGGCTGTATCCTGATTTCAACATTAACTGATACTTAGCGTGCCTCTTCTATCAATCTTGCCTTGCAAGAGCAGACCCTCTTGGGACCACGACTGCAAGCAGATATTCATATCTAATTCCAGCTCTGCCTCAGCGTTACAGCCGCACCAGCAGCGGTGCGTTTGAGGGTGAGCATGGTGTCTGAGGGACACTGCAAGGTCTGCATACTGCTGTGGTCCCAGCCAAGCAGAGGTAAACTTCACCTTGACTGGAGCATCTTTTCCCAAGCACCCTTCCCTCAGTCAGGAGCATTGTACCATCCTATGAGGTTTCCAGTGAGAGCACAGGGGCCAGTCTTCCAACGGGAATTTGCAAACCCAGACTATCCTGTAAGTGTAAAACACACACAGAGCTCACACCTGCCCCTTACACTGAAGGCTATGACACAAGCAGTCTTGGTCCTGCTGACCAGAGGAGGAAAGAAGCCCATGGTCAGTGAGCACTAAAGTACAGTATTCTACAAGCCATCTGCCATTTACATTTTTAAAAGGCTTTTATGTTACATAGGTAGAGCAGCATAAAGGGAACACAGAATATAAACATTGCTGAATGACAGGAAAAATCCGTTCCAGCAGGATTTCTTTTTTTAATGACTTATATTGATTCTCATTCCACCACGGTTTAGATGTGTTTCTTCAGCATTATGTTAACACCCGCTTACATTCATCATTTAATAAAGATAACCCCTCTGCATTTAAAAGCATGTATAAGTTTCTAAAGTCTGCCAGACAAGCCCAGTGGATTTTAATGATCTTCTAACAATAAATGGACAGCTCTTAGAATAGGGGCTGTGATTCAGGATTCTTGGGTTCTGGTCTTCGTTTTGCAATACCATCGCTGCCAAGCTACATTTGACACCTCTGTGCCTCAGCTTGCCTAGTTCATAAATGGGCCCAGCAACACCTCTGTCACATGGTGTTAAAAGGTTTAGTTAATTGCTGCTCATAAATCATATTGAGAGCCTTGAAAAAGAGAAATATATATATATGCAAAGTAGTTTTGATGTTGTAATAGAATTGCGTTGCTGTCAGATGCAGTGTTTAAAATTAAATTCTTAGGAGATTCATATTTCTTGTATCACTTTGCTACCCATTAGCATCAAGGATTACCTCCAGAATATTCAAAACCTAGGTATAATATTTGTGCAATTCAAGATGATGCTACTCACGACACTCACAGGGGAAGATACTGTAATAGGAACAACTTTCTCTATCCATCTCCCACTGAAGTGGAGTGAGTTTTGCATCCATTTCAAGAGCTGTAGAACCCAAATCTATTCACCATTCCTAATCAGCCTTGGAAAGCAACACTGCCACTTTATAAGACACAAAACCTACATTTAATAGCTCCATTACAAACAAATGCTTCTCCCTCCTCTTAACTAGCACATTGGGTGGCTGAAGGATTTCAAATTAGGCACAAAACACTTTGTGAAGTGTTTTGAGATCTGCCAAGTACAAAGTAGAGTGTTAAGATTACCATTTTCACTTTGGTATTTTTTTCCCCCATAAACTACTTGCTATCAACCACAGCTGCTTTGTGGACAAGAAGCAGATAAGGGATTTAGGAATGAATACCGTACCTTTCAGGGTATCATACACACAAATGCAGTTTGTAGTAGCAGAAATAGGATCAAACTATGAAGTTCAGATTAGATGAGAAATTACCTATTTTAGGCTTCAATGATTTCCAAAGCCTTAGTTTTCCTTCTGCCCACTGGAGAGACAAGGGAACATTATAAACTTTCAATCCATGTCCAGATTTCAGCAGAATCCAGTAAAACTGTCTTTACTTGGGCTTTTGGCTCAGTTTCAGCTCCAAGAACTGAAGTACGTAATTTCTGTGCCTCTTCCATGTTGCAGTGAAGTGGCATGAAAAGCAATAAAGATTCAAGGATGGAGGTGCTTATAGCAACATGACTCCATTCTTACACATTTCTCCCACTGCTGCCGCGGGTTGAACACTCCCTGTGCTCCAGGCAGACAGCAAACGTGACCACAAGTGGGCCTACGGAGGAGAGAGGACTTGAATCCCTGCTGAGCTGTTCCATCCTGGTACGGTTTCTAACCACACAACTACGACAAAATCCCAGACGATGAGACCTTTAGAGACTCATCCTTCACCCCTACCCGGGGCATCAGGGAACGCAAGCTCCATTCCCAGGGCAGCTTACTCAGTCTGTCCTACGACTCACGTCAAACAGGCAGGTGAAGAATTAGTCTTTTATTTAACCATTTCAAATTGAACTATTTCTGGTTCTTTCACAGACTGGGCGTGCTTCACCAAGGAAACTTGAGGTTTGCTATGGGGATTTTTTTTTTCTTAAATCTTATATGTGGGAAAATAAAAAAATTACTAACGAGCTGGAAATACTTAGTATGCTTCACAAAGTGAACCTGATGTCTTGGCGATAGTATGGCAACTTGCCTTTGGTGCCAAATTTCAGCTTAACAGAAAAAGGCAAGTGAGGGCATCTTAACATCTTTAGTAGCCACCTACCACCATATGAACAAATCAAGCTACAAGAATAGATTGTAATTTATTTCTTGCTTGAAATCACAATGAGCTGCAGGTACACTGGATTGCCCAAATTCTGACCTGAATCTGAAGCAACCAGATTTTACAAGAAGGGGCCTGGGCACTGAACAGAGCCATCCGTGTGCTAGAGAATGTAAATAGGGAGACAGGTAATATAAATAATACATGACTGCAGGATCTGGCCCTCATTTGGGGGCAGAACACTGAAACTATAATTGCTCTTGCAATGAATAGCTGATGAATGAAAACAATTAGTCATTTTATTTAAGCTGTTGTTAGTTCTGCCAACACAAGTTTACAAAAGCCATTAGTCAGACTGCACACAGAAAGAAAGAAAAAAATACCGAGATTTGATTTAAAAAAAAAATCATGAGATTCAAAAAAGCCCCAAAGCTAATAAAGATGTTCAGGCTTTCTCTTCCTTTGTGCTTCAGACATCAGGGTCTTTTTTACAAGCTTTTCTTTGGAGTCATGAGAAATTAGAAATTTTAGGTTTGTTGGTTTTTTGTTTGGTTGGTTTTTTTAAAAGCCAGACAGCAAGCGAAGCCTTGGGACTGCAGGAGCAAGGACTTTACAGATTCTCACACGACTCAGGATAAAGTCTGGAGTGTAGGAGCTGCGCAGGACTGGGCAGGGGCTGTTGGGGAGCGAGGCGCGGTGCCTGCTGAGGCATGGCCTCCCGCGCCCGCCATGCAGCCCTCCGCAGGCCTGCGCTGAAATTCAGCAGCCCGCTGGATGGGGCTGGATGTGGAAGGAGGCCAGCACAAGCACCATGGGGGCAAGAGGAGAGGGAAAGGCTGGCTCAGCTCATCCCGCAGCAGGACGGAGGGGCACCGCCATCCCCGAGCCGCCTCCTCTGCCGGCCCTGTGGGGACAGGTGGCTCCTCCGCAAGTGCCAGCCTCCCAGTGAGCATCCACAGTCCAGCCAGCCCTGCGTGTCAGCCAACCCCACAGCATCAAAAACGGCAAAAAACACCATGCTTTTCTGCATTTAACCTTCTCAGGTTTGAAGGTTTGGAGAAACAGGGCCACCATGAGCACAGGCCTGTGTTTCTCCCAACCTGGCTGTCAGCCATTTTGTCTTCCCGCTCAGGGGGTGGCGGGCGCTGGCCTGAAGGGGAAGGGCAGCCATTTTGCTGGCCTCAGCCCCACACGCAGCACTACAAGGCAGCAGCCATCCCAGCTGGAGTCCGTGCAGCTGCAGGCAGCCTGTCCGAGGCAGGTTAACCACAGATGCCATTGCCTAGCACCACGAGACCTGCCTGGAGATGGCGGAGTGCTGCTGCCACAGCACAGCTACCGCCACAGCACAAGGCTCACCCCACATCCAGTCAGGAGTCTCCTACTCCATTAAGACACAAACACTGACTGCAAAGAATAAAACCAGGCATTTTATACCCCAAACACTCAGTACCTGAGGAGAAGATGGGCAAGAGTGGGTTAGCAGAGCAGGGAGCACAGGGGAACAGGACAGCTCCGGCTCAGAGCCATCATGGGTCTCAGCATACCAACTGCCTCTCCATTGCCGAGAGGCTTTCAGCATCAGGAATGAAAATCGGGGGAAACTTTGTGCTTTCAACAACTTAAAACAAAAGTGTTTATGAAACTTTTCCTGGGGACGTAAGGTAGCGGCTCCAGGTTTGCCTCACAGCTATTTGTGGTATCAAAAGCATGCTCATGAGCTTGTACTGAGCTACAGCATAACACTAGCTGATGAAGAGCATGTGCTTCTTTTATTATTACTTCTAAAAAAAGCCAAAAATGTACCAACCCAGACATTTTGAATTGCTGAAGTGCCACTGACAGAAAGATGGGAAACAGCGCATGACCAGATTCTGGTGGAGGTTGAAAGGAACCACATCCCAAACATTGTCTGGATACAGGCATGCATTTGCTTAACCACGAGGATGGAAAACTGTTTCATAGCAGATACTTCTGTTATAATAGACAAGATGATCTTGATAGTCAACCCTGTATGTTACCTCTATTGCCTTGTACGCTCTGGTCTCCTTTCTTTTCACCTCTGTATTTCATATTTGAGAGTCATTGTGCTCATATTTTCCTAAAGAATATGATACCTTGCTACAAAATACACCATCAAGACTGAACAGTTGCTGGCATCCCCAGCAAGACCTGCACAAGACATGGAGGTCTTCTCGCTGCTCTTCAGCAAGGATGCAGCACAGCAATAGGGGTGGCACACAGTGGTTACGGCTGCTGCTAGAACAACTGTACCTTCTCTTTGGCTAAGTGTACACGCCTCAAGGGAAAGCAGCCAAAGCTTTTACAAACCTCTTCTCTATCTTGGCTTACAACACTTCTTCCTAAGAAAACTGCCACAGTGCATGGTCACACTCTACAAAAGAAACCACCAAACTCCTGCTGGTTTACACCCACTAAGGAGAGTCACCATCACAGAGTCCAGAGAAACAGTTAAGCAGGGGCATAGCAAAATTGCATAGCTAGTGACATTAACACCTGTGAGCATTTGAGCTCTCTATAGCAGATAGATGTTTGAATGTAACAGATGCCAGGTAGAAATGAGACTGACTTGTTTAGCAGATTATAAATTGGACTGATACGAAACAGATACATGTCAACAATCTGAAAACAAAATGGCCTTTTGAAGGGGAGAATTTAAGCCAAGTTTAGCCCTATCTAGCTTTAGTTCACAAGTTAGAATTTTATTGCACTTAAAATGCTGCTTCATATGAACAAAAATGTATAGTACAGAACCCAGGAAGGTTCACACTAAGCTCGGGATATGCTGTGCTATTAGAGATGAACAAACCCAACTCCCTCTTGCTTTATCGTGGTGTGCTCCAGTATCAGTATTGGAAGAGAGGCTAAGAAATTTAGTTTGTGACTAGCTTTGTACAAGCAACATCTAAGCTTCACTTTTCCGATACGCAAAATGAAACTACTTACATACCTTCACTGCAAAGTACCTAAAGAGCAGTGGGTGTAAAGTGCTGGACTAGACCTTCACACCATGGATGTGCAATCAAGGGGAAAAACCCCATGACTTAGACTGAAGCCTTATGCACCACCTTGGCACGTGGAGAGGATCATATAGTTGATTATAAGAGAGAAAACTGGGATCCGATTGTTCACTCAGCAATTAGAACTGCATCTGAGGAAGAGGTATTTCTCCACATCCATTAAGAATTACAGCCTGGATACGGTTTGTATTCAGTATACTACAAGGTATTCATGATCTCCTCTGCCCCCATGCACACATTCTTTTTGTGCTTTTACTCAATCTGCCTCAAACCCTCATAACCTAGATTTTTTTATTTTTTTTTTCAAGCAAAAGTTACAGTTAAGCAGAGATTAATAGAGTGGAAAGTTTAATGTGTTTAATGGTCATAAGGAAAAGACTTTGTTAGAGTCTAAACAAGACTAATTAATAGGTAAGTGCAACTAATAATTCTTTGCTTCAGCTAGACCATCTCAGATATCACAACAAATATCTTCTTTAAAGATGCTTGGGATTGTTCCATCTGCTTTCGAAATGGTACATACTGCTCAAGAAAGGCACTCTATAGATTATTCCTCTGGCTGTATTTCCATATGCCATATGCTTAGAAGCAGAAAGGAGCCTTTCTGTGATCCTTCTGTTTGAGCAAATCCCTGTGAATCTCTTTTGTCTGCTTGGATCTCCAGGAAGCAGCGCTGAATCTCTTCAGCAGTGTTTTAATTGGCACTACATGAACATGCTGTCATCACTCCCCTTCATTTTCTAATGTATCTTTCCAAAATCACAATGCCTACTTCTCTAATTATTTTATTTGGCAACCTGGAAATAAGGGTAATCACAATGTTTGCTATTAGCTTGTAAGAAGGACAGAGGATCAGATGATTCAGAGGAAAGAAAAATCAGACCAGTAGGTCCTGGTTATACTCAAATAGGAGTCTCCAGAGGAAACGTGTGGTTGTCCGTGAAGTATTGCTGGCAACTTTGAGAGCAATTTTCCTTTAGACCAATACTGAACCAAAACTCCAGCATGACAACAGAGGCACAGGAACTCTGGATATGCTATATTCCCAAACGAGATGTTGAACAAAATGTCTTTACCACATGTGGTCATTAAAGATTTGATGTCAAGATGAAAGGTGTTAACCTTGGAAACCTGGCCAGACTCCAACATGGGTAATTACATTCTGCCTCCCTAAGCAGTTCTCTGTAGAGTTTCAGCTGGACATTTCAGATCTTAAACCGTTATGTAGCCTTGCTGTGAGTGGCTTAAGAAAAGGACTTTGTTTGATCACTGTGACAACTCACTGATACTCTGCATCAGCGACTCATATTATGGAGCTGCAAACCTTAGAGCAGTAACAAATCACATCACGGGAAAACTATTCCGGTTACTGTGCATTGCTGCACCCTTTTACAAGTGAGTGGCCCTAGGAATGCAGTGAAACCTACTGTGCAGATAACTGTTGTGGGATGGACCTTTTGAAAAGAAAAAAAAAATTGTATTTTCCCTCACAGTGTCTATCTTGGGAGAAACTCACAGGTACAGGCTAGGATTGCCGTTTTACTGGAATTAATTGTTAAAGTTTGCATTGTGTCACTGTTTCTCATAGAAACAGTCCTGCTTCAATCTGTGAGTTATGAGAAAATTTTGCAGAGTCTTGTAACACCATTACTAAGTTTAAGCATGGCATTTGTAGCCTGGCCATTGGATGCTACCAGCACATTAAATACTGTAGCACTGAGACCTGCTCTGCAAGCAGAGCATTTGCAATGCCAGACACTCTTCTAAAGGAAGGTTGCCTAGAGGCAGTACCTACCTTGCTGGGCAGATGCTCCCTGCAGTACACCCTGCAATCCTTGTCCCTGGGTACACACCCTCGCCCCACATCGTCTCTCTTTCAGGAGGAGATCTGCACGCACACCCGTCCCCCACATGCATTAGTTTCCTGTGTGGGGAAGCCAGGGCACGCCTGGGGACGGGAGCCAAGCTGCGTGCCGAGAGGTCCCCAGTCGGTACGATCTGGGAACCAGGGCAGTAACGAACTGCAGCTGCCGATACTGCAGCCCGCGTTCAGAGGGCAACCAGAAAGGAGCACTGAGAATGTTTTGCACCAGTTTCCCAAGTGTTGACAAGATTGTTGTTATTACCACCTTCATTATTACCATATGCATCTTTTCCTTACAAAAGGGAATCATATTTTAGCTAAAGCAGACACGATTCTTGAGTCCCATACTGAACAACATTGGTTCCATGCAAAACCCTGATGCAGAGATTCACTGAAGTCTGTCACACGACTGATTTAAATGCAAGTGACTTCAAGGACTGCAAATTCAGACACAGCATAGGAACTTGTTGTAAAATGTGTTGACCATCTTATTAATATGAAACTACTTATTAATGTAAAAAATTCTGAGCTTACCTGATCTTGTATTGGTTGCCATGCTATCTTAGATATAATCATTTCAGAAGACCTTTAATAATACTGTGCAATAACCGCAGCCAGTGACGATCTCTTTTCAATGTTAAGCTCCTGACACCGCAAAGAACAACATGGATCATTTTCAGAAACTTTCCCAGTGCTCAACATGCAATTTATCAAATTACCTTCAAGCACTCATCACACCCATGCAAATAATTTATTCTTCCCCACAGAAGCTTTGTATTTGATCACAATGACAACTTACTGCTGCTACTCTGTATCAAATACGTTATGGAGCTTCAGACCTCAGAGCAATAGCTAAATCACATCAAGCAAACCTATTGAGGTCCACGTCCATTCCTGCAGTCCTTGCACACAATTACACCTCCTGAACTCAGTAAGATTTAGTTATGCCAGCAAGATCTGCAGAACCAAGAGCACACTTTTGAAAAATGAGTTGTTAATCCTCAAAAGGATTAACATGTCAGAAGATAAGCAAATACCTACCTCAAGATTATTGTTACAAGAAAGGCACTTTGATTCCAAACTACATTTTTATCATTTAGGAGTCACCTGTCCTGCAAATACACATGCACTAATCTGTCTATGGAATCCCTGGGAAACCACAAACAGGTTTTAGAATCTGCTGATCAGTGTAAGTAGTCTGTCAGAATAGCTTTAGCAAATAAAAGAAATGCAAAATACTGAAACGTACCTAGAGGACAGAGTCTCCTGGCTGAGTAGATTGCAGGCTGAGACCCAAAGAGCTGGTAATTTGGGATGGAACGGCTTCTCAAATCAATCAGTACAGAAATCCAACATCACACAAGCTACCCATTTACCAGGCAGTGTCTGACAGCAAGAAACAAGCTACAGCATAGAAAATTTCTGTGTATTTTAAGCCTCCATCCCAAACTTACTCCTCATACAATTCATCTGCAGGCTGTAATTTACTAAATCCATCTGTTGTTGCTACAGCTTGCTTTCTGGAAATGCTGCATTTCAAGGGTCTGCTTGTTAGAGAAGGTCAAAGAGTAAAGCAGGCCCTTTCATTTTAAGTGACTTGAAAGAAAAGGAAAGGAAATTTATATTTAGAAATAGCAATGATTAACTAGGGGAAATATATTAGAGTATTAAAATAAACAACATAGAATAGCTCTTACTTCCAATTAGGCTGACTTTACTTCAAGAAAAATATTTATATACAAATATAAAAAGCTGGGGAATGCTAACCTATACTAAGATGAAAGCATCTCATAACATAATTCATGTTTAGCCATTAAAATTGGTGATCACATTTTTACGTACTTTTTCTTCTTGTCCTTCTAAAGTCTCTGCTTCTGTGCTTTCTTCTCTAATCACCAAAACTTTTAGCAACTTCTATTTGTCTGTTACCAAGCTGCCTATTGCAACTGCGCACCTTCCACATCTCCATAGCCTTCAGAAACGCATCATCTTCTACTACTGCATCATTCCTGGATCCATACACATCACAAGCAGGCAACTAACAGTTTCACCACGGAACTAAGGACGCAAACGCCCATACACATCAGTCCAAAATTGAGGGTCTCAAGAGCTAAAGTCTGGACCAGGATCCACCAAACCGTACCCTGGACTCCTGACTGTATTCAGGGCTTCTGTTATCAGCCCAATTGTTGGACAAGATAAGGAGCACCAAAGCCACTTAAGAAAAAGAGAAGAGAGCTGTGGGTGACTCTTGAGCATACCCCATGATCAGTGAAGTGCTGGTGGTAAAGCACAGAGCCACACAAGACAGCGCAAGTCAGCCCAGAAACCCAAAGGTGTGCCTACAGCCCCTGTAGACGTACACAAGCTTGTTTTAAATGAGCGAGCTCACGTACCGCTAGTGGTTTAGCCATTGTCATGAGAAGAGGGAGCCCTGAGACCCCTGCCTAAATACTGAGCAGCTGACGCTGTAGTTGCCCAGGTGTTAGCTTCCAGCTAACTAGTTAAAGGTGCAGCACAACCAGGTACAATCATACCTCAGGGCTTTGGTATAGACCATGGTCACAGCCTTAAAGGGGGCAATTGTTGACACCATACAAAGCAGTTACTGAGGGAAAACAGAATCAATACAGCTGGGCTTTGACCAGGAGACTGGAGTCACCATCCGTATGAGTGCAAAAGTCTCCCAGGACCCTTACTGGCATCAGTAGTTAGGCTTTCAGCCTAAAAAACATCCTAAGCTCGGGTGTGCTAGCGTCATGCAAAAATGCTGGTTCAGTCCTGACTCAGAAGAACCCTTGTCACCTACTGAGTCACCAAAACCGTCCCTTGCAGCATGGGTTTCCTTGGAGTCCCCTTTGTAAGCCCTGCTTAGGCCTGGCCCTGTTTTGCCTATAAGATTTAACGTGATGGGAGTCAGAAGTCGTATGATGTAATGAGCTGCATAGTTTGTTTGTTTTCTTAGTAGCTCTGCCTCCCTCCCTCTGACTGCAACCCTACCAAAAGGCCTTTGTCTACGGAGTAGAATAGGGAGCATAACAAGAGTGTTTGCATTTACTTGTGGAAGAGCTATTCCAGCAACTCCTCTCAAGCCTCTGAAGTCAGCTCCAGTACAGTTATTTGGCCTAAGTTCATCTAAACTAAATGGGCAGACTTGGTTCAAATATATTGCACAACCAAATGATAAACTTGGAGGGGGGGAATGACTGGTGATGACACATGTATTTAACACTGCATGTCTCCTCTTTCCAGATTAGGAGGAGCTGGCAAGCTTCAGTCTGTACACATGCCAACAGCGGATGTCGGCACGTATACAACACTTTTCAGAACAACATACTGTTGAAACATGTAGTTCAACTCAAAGGCACCTCTTCTGTTCAGCTAGCCCAAAACAACTATAAGAATTGACTTGCTTAATATGGTAGGATTTGTAGCATAGCTTTTAATGCTGCTTTAATCCGGTTTCTTTATAGCCACTTCAGAAGGGCAGAGCAGTAAGTAGGAGCAACCATGCTGTGCTTTGCACAGGGTCCCCCACATCCATTTCAACTAGGGGAAGTGATGAAACTGTTGGCAAGAGGGAAATGGCAAGGATAAGGAGGGTGGCATAAATGATGCAGGACTACAAGTCTCCCTTCCGCATTTAGCTTTCCTCACTTGTCTTTCATTTTTCAGTCTGAAGCGCAGAGAAGTACGATGCTGACAAGCTCACCTTTGCTTGTTGTCAGTGTGTCTCGAGAAAGTCATCAGTAAAGATCTGAAAGAAATAACAGCTGCAAAATAAATAAAAATATATTCCAAGTAGGAGATGAAGTGTTCTTCATTCATTAGCAGAAAGCTCTGCCTTGCTGAATTCAGATTTGTAAGTATGTTCGGTTCTTTCCTCCTTTTCCTTTCAAGAATTTTGGTGTGGACATTTGTAAATTCAGCATTACCCCCTAGTCCCATGTTCTTTTCCCTGCTTCGTTTTCTCCCTCATCTCTTAAATTATTTTTCTTCTTCCCCACAGCAGGCAGCAATTGTAAACTAAAAATAATATGGAAAAAAACCCCTAATAAGTGCAGAGAAAGACACCTTTTGCTGTGGGTCTGGAGTGGTGCTGGGAGAAATGTGTCAGAAGTGATCAATACACCCCACATGATATGGGTGGCTTTTAGACATTGGAATCATTTTGCTTTGGCTTCCTTCCAACCTGGCCACCCTATCCCACCACCATTATCCTGACAATTTCCTTTTAGTCTCACTTCCTACCAGCTGTTTCCATTTCTTTCCCCCTTTCTTTCTGCATCGCTCCGGCACTGGGAAGGAGGTGATGAGACTGCAGAGGCTCAGGGAGGGCTTCCTGCCGTGGGACTCAAATGCATGTTCGCGTAAGGCAGGAGACTGCCAAAGCCTCCAGCTCTGCGCTGCACGAGTTTGATGTGCTAATGTGGGGATCACAGAAAGAGCCGCAGCCAAGGTTTTCATAATAATCCTAAACCCTTTTCACTTTTCCCCAGCAGCACCAGTCCCCACAGGTACCTCTCGGCAAAGCAGCCTCCAGTTTGGGTCTCATTCCTTTCACTGCCCTCTTGAGCAGCCAGGGCCAGCAGTTCTCCGTTCAGATGTCCCAGGTCATGACAACTAAAACCAATTTCACTGTCTGCCACTCAGTTCGGCAGTTCATTGCCACCGTCCAGCCCCGTTGTCAGCAATGATCCTCATTCAGATCTAACTCAGTTTTTTTGAAATTATTCTTGTTAGTGCCCTTTTAACAATAGGGCTGTCTTTTAGAAACGGGCTCATTCAGACAGAAGCAGGTTGGGGAGTGCCTACGTGTGAAATTACGCTGCCCCATCTGATGGAGCACAGTCCCCTTCGGTGGGAGATGTGCAAGAAGGGAAGAAGCAGTTGGAAGCTGGCTCTGGATAACAACTTCTTAACCAGGCTCCACTGCAGCCTGGATAGCATGTCTGACCAGAGCCTGAGCTAAAAGAACAATATTTGGATTTCTCCTGTACTTTGTTCCATCCAATGTACAAACAGGAATCCCAGGACAAAGTGTACTTTACGTCTATTGTACCAAACGTACAGCAAGGGGCTACTTCTATCTGCTTGTAAGGATTTTGTTAGAATGTAAAGGACACTGTCAGAGAAAAAAGGAACCCAGTACTTTGGTTTGGTAAAAATAAGGCTTTATAGACCCAGAAATCAACATACTTTCCCCTATGGTTTACGGAAAAACGGTTGTGGAAGCAATGAGCGTGATTCTGCAAATCTGTCTTCATGGGTCCTTTTAATTTAGAGGCATGACTCATCGGAGCAGGGACCACTTGGATGATTGTATGACCACAGGATGCAGGCCTGGAAAAGTGTTTTTGTAAACAAATAAACATGCTCCTTCCTGTTTGAAACTCAGACCTTTCAGCATTGGGCAAGCGCCTGAGAACCCGACAGTGAAAGTAATAAGCAGTATTAAACACGATGCCAGTTGCTTGGTCCAGTTCCAACAGCAAGAGGTGAACAAAACACACGGAGTGAAAAATAGATGAGTCTTTTAAAGTCCTTTAATAATCTGAAGTGTTGTTTGTATCAGGAACAAAGAAAAGACTTTTTAAGAAAAAACTGCCTGAGGAGGCGGTCTTACAACCTGACAAAATCGAAACAGAGGGTATCTTCTAAACAAAGGAAAACCCAAAAACTGCGCTGGGAGATTTGACGCTGGCTTGTGCCATGTTGTGCCATACATGCAGGGAGTTGTCCAAAGACACAGTCACAGTCTCCAAAATGGATTTCACACTATGGCTTTTGGTATCTGATGAAGTCTTTTGAGGGAGACTATCTTCTTTTCCTGGAGAAAGCAGGATGCTGGCCCCAGTTGGCAGACTGCAGTGCCGTTGCTACTTGCCTCCCAAGGGGGAAAAAGGGAGTCTTCAGTCCTAACAGCTGGAAACATTTCCAGAAAAGCATGTAGACATTCGAAAGCTACCTAAATATTGCATTGTCAGGGAGTCAATTTTCCATTGGTATTTCAAAAGCAATCTATTGGCAGCTGCCAGTGAATCCTTTAAGTACATTTAGATCAATGCATGAAGTCAAATAAACACTTAAAATCGTGCAAGATTAAGATGGGCAGAGTGAAGCAAGTAGGAAAATGGCTGAGCGACTGCTTGACCCTTTTTTCTGTCGCAGACCAAGAGAACTGGAGGATGCTCCAAACCAACACAAAATCCTGCTGTACTCGGGCGCATGCGAGCAAAGGAAAGGCAAAGTGGAAAGAAGAACGCGGGGCTTTGCGCTTGCCTCAGCTGGGTCGAGATGTTTCAGTTGCAAACGATAGATCTATTTTACCTATTAGAGCTTGTCTAGACTAAGGAAATGTTCCTGCTATGACTATGCTGGGATAATTATACCAGTGTAAACCCCTTTGGGCAAAACAGAGCTTTCAGTGGCCTGATTTACTCTGGTCACTTGCCAGGATTAGTTCAGCTGGTACCAGCCTATCCTCCAGGAGCTCCAGCTCCCAGCTGGAACCCCGCACAGGAGTTTTCATCCGCCTCATCTGAAACATTCGCACTGCCAATCTATCAATCACACCATCCTTATGGGACTATCGTGCAAATGTTTTGCTCCAAAAGAATGGTAAATATTTAGAAGGTTCCTCTGTTAGTAGAGAATTGATTAATTGGCTACGAAAAAACATGCTGAAATAAATCTGTTTTTAAATTAAAGCATACTTTGATTTGTGTATGCATATCAGGGAAACATATTTGCTGCAAATACAATGAAATAGGAAGGCAGATGTAGGATGTTCAACCTGCCAGGGATAGATGTGTCCCTTACCCACATCAAATGAACGTGTATGAGAGGATAAAACGTGTCCAAAGAGAGTAAAATGGGAGCTACTCCAAACTGATTCTATTAAATGAACAAAAAACTGAGAAAAACAAATAAACTAAATTAAATAAATCCAAGTGCTTCGCTCTGAAACCCCTTTTAAAGAACAGGTGAAACCCTAGCCTAAGAGAAGTTAGTGGCAACATTTACATTGACTTTAAAGGAGAGGCTTCACTTAATATAATGTGTCTGGTGAAGCCACGTAATGCCGCTGTGCATAGCGTGTTACAAAAATACATGTGCTGAGTTTCACACACAGCATTCAGAGAACATGTTGATAAACGCAGGATGAGAAACAGACGGACTGACAGACAGGCAGACTTGGTTATAATTTAATCTGGTTTACTGTTACCTGCAGGTATTACAGTTAAAATGTTCTAAAAAGTTACTATACACCTTTAATTCTAAACAGCTACTGGAAGGACAGTTAGAAACTCGAATAGTGAAACAAACAGGCTCCTTTAAAGTCTTCTTATTAAAAAAAAAAAAAAAGGAGGGAAAAAAAAGTATGTCTGAAGCACAAAGATGACATCAGAAAAGTTCCTCAATTCACAGATGGCTGCACCTTTCAAAAAAAATTAAAATAGGAACCCTAGATTGATTTAATCACCCATACAAGCGAAAAAACGTAATGAAGATACTTAGTGCCAAATTGGTTTCTTGGGACCTTTTCCATGTAAATAATACAAATCAAACCTTGAAGTTCAGTGCAGATATGATCTGACAAGTAAGCCAGGCTTTTTGTTTTACTTTGATCCAGCTCCAGAAATATTTTATCCAAGGTAAAGTTGTTTTTAAGTGTTTTCCATTTCAGTTTTTAATTTTGGATATTCATCATATAGGAAACTTGCTTATAATGCTTAAAACATCAGTCTGGCTGAACTGACTCACAGCACCAAACATAAAGATTTCCTTATATTTGCTCCGAAGAGTGAAAACATAAAGAGCTTCCGATGTGACACGGGATCAATTTCAACTCGCTCTGTTATTTTGAATGGTACAGTGAACGTGGACAACCTGAGTGGAATATTTCCAAGCATCAAGTCAAGCCGACTCCAATATTTTTAGCACTGTTGCACTTCTCATAGGTGTGTTGGTGAATAAAACTTTTGAAAATAATAACATAGTTAGGCCTTTGTTTTCTAAGTGATTCCCCAAATTCCACACATGCTGCCATTCCCTCAGGATGCCATCTGGGAACAACAGTGCCTTCTCTTGGAAGCAAATCTCCACATTAGGCTTATTCTAATTTCTTAGTATTTTACTTTTATACTTCTATTCATTAAAAATAAAAAAAAAAAAATCTTTTTTTACTCCATTCTAAAACCAGGATGAAGATTCTGC
This sequence comes from Platalea leucorodia, assembly GCF_965183815.1. Lineage (NCBI taxonomy): Eukaryota > Metazoa > Chordata > Aves > Pelecaniformes > Threskiornithidae > Platalea > Platalea leucorodia. The sequence continues at coordinate 14,604,854 of NC_138833.1, read as the reverse complement.
AGTTCAGAAAACTACATATATATAAAAAACTAACCTTATTCAAAATTTTCAGTGTTGTGTGCGTAAATACGGATTGAGGCACCTTGCTGTAGGCATGCAGTTTTCAAAAATTCAGCTCTTGTGAATAATGTAAAATCCTCTGGATTCTCTTACTTCCCCAAATTGGTACGTAGTATATTTAGAATTAACAGGGCCCCTTTTCTCTTTTCACTCAAATATGTGGTGTAAGGTTAATGAAAATAAGATGGATCTTTTATTTTGGGTCTTAAATATAATATTATTAAATGTGCCCACCAGAAATGTAGGATAAAATATTTGCTCTGCTCGAAGATTATGTGATATTTGTATTCTAAGCCTCACCACAGTGGGTTTCTTTAAATAGAAGCTATACTTTACTCCTAAATTGCTTAAGGCAAAGGAAGCAGAGATGATGTTTTTATGAATGTTTAAATGCAAATGGAACTGAGAGTGAATGCTATGCTAGCTAACATCAAAGGCTCACCAAAGTCTCTGCATTAATGAGGCTCTTTGTTTCCTGGATCACAGATTACAACAGGTTTCCAACTCATTGCCAAGGCTTTATCTCCATTTGGGAGGGCTGTAAATCTCAGACGATTTTTTTCACATGCAAAACAAGAGGATCATCTGAAAGAAAAAAAAAATCTTAAAGTAGCAAATATTTCATTCAAATGATTATTACTCAAAGTGGCTGCAGCTTATTTTATTTTTGTGATGTTTAAAAGAATGGAAATTTGCAGAAGGAGTTTCCTATGGGGTAGCCCGCTCATTCATTTGGGAGGGAGAGCTGAGCAGGAAAAAAGCAAACAGCATCCTTTCCCTCTCCCGTCTCCTTTAGCCTAGCGTAAACTGTGCCCCCTAAATCAGAACAATAATTCTATGTCATGCAAAATCAGCAATTAGCAGAAAGACGGATTTTGCTTCATTTAAATATATTCAGTACTTTTCAAAGTGGCTCCAACTAGTTCTTCTCCTCCCCAAAAAGTAATGAGATTATATCCCTAGTAATAATACCCTAATTAACAAGAAAAATAGGGACCGAGATTTTTAGCTTCCTATTCAAGGGCTGAATGTGACAATATGTAGTATATTGGGTCATAAAAAACAATTTACATGGCGTCATTACAGTCTGTAGAAAAGTCTCCAGGACCCAGGGCTATCTTATGCAATCTTAATTAAGGAAAATAAATATCGGTGTGTTGTTTTAAGCTACCGGAGACATGCACAGGACCTGTCGTATGTGATCAGAAGAGATGGGGAGTTTCCTTTTCCATGGGAACTGCTTAAAAAAAAACCTCCGACGCCGACACAGAAGTGTCTAGTGTCTTCGAAATTGGCTGCGAAGATGGTAATTTCATGTTTCCTGACCCTCGGGGCCAGTCAGGAAAACTAATAATTTTCTGCAATCCGACGTCACGTCTGTGCCTCCGAAGGGGCCGGGGATGAGGGAGCCATGGTGGGGAGCCGGGCGCTGCGGGCATCGCCCTGTGCCCGGGGTGCACGCTGCGGCCACGCCGTGTGTCCATCGGCACCCACGCCTGCCTGGCTGCCCTGCGAGCACCCGCGGCCGTGAAGGTGCGACTGGTGTGTGCACGCGTGTGTGTGCGCACACGTGTGTGTGTTGATGTGTGTCTGTGTGCACACATATGCGTGCTGCTCTGTGCCTGTGTGTGCTCACCTACACGTCCTGATGTGTATCTGTGGGTGCACGCATGTGTTGATGTGTCTCTGTGTGCACACACATACGTGCTGCTGTGTGCCTGTGCGTGCACACCTACACGTTCTGATGTGTATCTGTGGGTGCACACGTGTCGATGTGTGTCTGTGTGCACACACATACGTGCTGCTCTGTGCCTGTGCGTGCACACCTGCACGTCCTGATGTGTCTCTGTGTGCACACACATACGTGCTGCTCTGTGCCTGTGCGTGCACACCTGCACGTCCTGATGTGTCTCTGTGTGCACACACATACGTGCTGCTCTGTGCCTGTGCGTGCACACCTGCACGTCCTGATGTGTCTGTGTGTGCACACACATACGTGCTGCTGTGTGCCTGTGCGTGCACATCTACACGTCCTGATGTGTCTGTGTGTGCACACACATACGTGCAGCTGTGTGCCTGTGTGTGCTCACCTACACGTCCTGATGTGTCTGTGTGCACACATATGTGCTGCTGTGTGCCTGTGTGTGCTCACCTGCATGACCTGATGTGTCTCTGTGTGCACATATATATGTGCTGCTGTGTGCCTGTGCGTGCACACCTACACGTCCTGATGTGTCTGTGTGTGCACACACATACGTGCTGCTGTGTGCCTGTGTGTGCTCACGTACACGTCCTGATGTGTCTGTGTGCACACACATACATGCTGCTCTGTGCCTGTGCGTGCACACCTGCATGACCTGATGTGTCTCTGTGTGCACATATATATGTGCTGCTGTGTGCCTGTGCGTGCACACCTACACGTCCTGATGTGTCTGTGTGTGCACACACATACGTGCTGCTCTGTGCCTGTGCGTGCACACCTGCATGACCTGATGTGTCTCTGTGTGCACATATATATGTGCTGCTGTGTGCCTGTGCGTGCACACCTACACGTCCTGATGTGTCTGTGTGTGCACACACATACGCGCTGCTCTGTGCCTGGGTGTGCTCACCTACACGTCCTGATGTGTATCTGTGGGTGCACACGTGTTGATGTGTCTGTGTGTGCACACACATACGTGCTGCTCTGTGCCTGTGCGTGCACACCTACACGTCCTGATGTGTCTGTGTGTGCACACATATACGTGCTGCTCTGTGCCTGCAGCTCCACGTAGAGACTTCTGTCTTCTGTGTTTAGTTGTGTGCTGCTGATCTGTGCTTGTAGATTTGTGGGCAAATGTGAGCGTGCAGATGTGTTTGTGTGTGCAAATGTGTTTGTGTGTGCAGATGTGTGTGCGCTGATGTGCGCGCGCTGATGTGTGCAGTTGCGTGCTCCTTTGTGCTGATGTGTTCGGGGACGTGTGTGGTTCCCACTGGTGTGCATGTTGGTGTGTGAGTGCTCGCGTGTGTCGGATGTGTAGATGTGCACGCTGATGCGTGTGTACAGATGTCCGCGTAGGTGTACACACAGACAGCTGTAGAGACGCGCGAGGGGCTGCACCGTGTGTGCTGATGCACGAGGTACAGACTGCACACGCAGACGCGCGCACACAGAGCTATGCGTGGACGCGCGTGAAGGTGTGTGCGTTGCATGATGTGCGTGCGGCTGTGTGTGCGCAAACGAGCACCTACACAGGCAGACGCGCGTGCAGATGTGGTTACGCAGCTGTGCGCGCAGATGAGCGCGTGCAGAAGCGTGTGTGCGCGCACAGATGTATGTGCAGACGTGGGCGTGGGCGCAGGTGTGTGGACAGACGTGTGAGCGTGTGCGCCCGTGTGCGGGTACAGATGCGCGCGCGGAGCCGGGGGCTGCCGCGAGCCCCCGCAGCTGCCCGCCCTCGGACCACCCCGCACCCCAGCACCCCCCCGCAGCCGGGCCGGCGCTGCGGGGGCCGGCGGGCTCCCCCCTCCCCGGGCCGGCCTGAGGCGGGCTGGCGGCCCCTTTAAGGCGGGCACTCCGCGCCGGACCCGTGTGCGGTGTGTGCCTGCGTGTGCGTGTGCGCCCGCCTGTGTGTGCGTGTGTGTGCGTGTGCGTGTGCGTGTGTGTGTGTCTGCCTGTGCGTGTCTGCCTGTGCGCCCGCCCCCGGCCCCGCCCCGCAGCTGCCAATCACCCGGCGGCCGCTTTGATGTCGGCAGCCCTTGGCCGCCGCGCCGCCGCGCTCGCACACAGGCACCGGGCGCTCCGTGCCTTTGGCTGCCGCCGGCGCCCGCTGCTCCCAGGGAAACTTTCCGGGGCTCGGGGGGGTGGGGGGCGGCACGGGGGGGCCCGTCGAGCCCGGCATCCCGCGACGCCCGCCCGCAGCCTGCCGAGCCCCCCGAGTGCCGCCGGGGGAGGGAGGGAGGGGGGGAGGAAGGAAAAGATTTAAGAGGGAAAAACAATTACAAGTGATTTTTTTTTTTTTTAAAGAAAGGATTTAAAGGGAATTTGAAAAGGGAAAACAAAATTAAAGGAAAAAGTTTTAAAGTTAAACAGGAAAGGAGAAAAAAAAAACTTTAAAAAGAAAAATTTCAAGAGGGAGCAAATCTTTTTTTTTTTTTTTTCAAGAGGAGGAAAGGAAAAAAAAAATTGAGGGAGGAAAAAAAATAATTGCGAAGGGCTTGATCCGGGCGGCGGAGAACAATACTCGCCGGGAAAGTTGCTGCGCGGCTCGGGAGGGAGCGGCGGGAGGAAAATGCCGCAGCTGGGCAGCGGCGGCGGGGACGACCTGGGGGCCACCGACGAGATGCTGGCCTTCAAGGACGAGGGCGAGCAGGAGGAGAAGATCCCCGAGAACGCCTTCACGGAGCGCGACCTGGCCGACCTCAAGTCCTCGCTGGTGAACGAGTCGGAGGGCAGCGGCAGCCCGGCCGCCGCCGCCGCCGACCCTGAGGTGAGCCGGGCCGCCCCCGCCGCCCCCGCCCCGGGCCCGCGCCCCCCGCCCCGCCACCCCCCGCTCTGCCTCTCTCTCTCCTCCCCGTGCAGGCCATCAGGCGTGTGCAGGATCCGCAGAGGGTTTATCAGGAGAAGCTCCCGGACCACATGGATGATGGTTAGTCGCAGCGATCCCCGCGTTTTGGGGGGGGAATCCCCATCCCCGGCCCCGCTGGCCTCCCCCTGGCTCGCCCCGGCCAGCCGAGCCGGCCAAGCGCTCGCCATCCCCGGGGTGGGTGAACCCCCTGGTCCCTGCACCCGCCACCCCACAACCCCTGGGAGTGAGGGATGCCGGCCTGGCCGCCACAGCCGCCCCGGGGAAAGCCGCTCCTGTCAGCGGGGCTTCCCAGTGCACCCCTGCGGGACCCCGCACCCCCGGGGGGCCCTGGCACCCCCCACTCCCCGTCTGAGGAGTATGGGGCAAAAAGACTCCCCAAATGTGCTGTAACCTCTTCAAGGGCCCCTGACAGGCAGAGGAATCACCTGTCGTAAGGCGAATCTTGATGGGGAACTTCAATTTTAGCAGGTATGAAGCATCAGGACCCAGGGATGTATAAAGGATCTGCGTATTCTGGCTACCCTTTCCTAATGCTCTCAGACCCTTATCTGCCAAATGGATCTATGTCACCTCTGGTGAGTTCATCCTCTCCTTACGGAGAAGTTTCGTGGCCTCTCTCACTGCTGAAGTATGTTGCAGGTATCGTGTAGGCACCTACATGTGCTTTTTTTTTTTTTTTCCCTGACAAATTGCAGCCCTGTTTCTAAAATACCTGGGTGCTGTTCTGTCCTAGCTGAGGGCAGGAGTGGGAAGGAGGAAAGATGCTCAGCAGTAAGCGCCTGCTTTGCTCCAGATTTGCTGGAGGAGCTTCTTTTCCAGTCTCCCCGTCTTCTAAGTTTGCCTTTACTCCTCCAGCCATCAAACCCTAATATTGAATGTAAGAATGCTCCTTCCTTTTTCTGGGTCACAGACTTCAGAGGTGAGCAGCTTCTGGTGTTTGTGTTCAGGGATATGTCCCGCAGCTTAACTTTAGTTTGATGTTATCTGCTTGTAAAATGGCCAGGTTTCGGCCTGCCTTTGGTTAGGGCTCTGTTGTGGATGATGGCCCAGAAAGTGGATCTTGTGCTTCTAAAATAGCAATAGAGGTTTTTAGAAAAAGGCTTAATGCTGCTGGAGGACTATTCCCGTCTTCTGCCTGTAAAGTTTTTCCCCCTCAGCTCAAATCAGCTTTAGTAATTCTGTATATTCTAATGTTTATAAGTTTTGCTGTCTGAATAATTAAACTAAAGGCTTCTCTACAAAAGCTGGCTTTTCCCATCACCATCTCTATCAGAACTTCAGAAAATAACGTCATGACTTTGCAGCAGGTAGTCAGTGCTCGTGTCGCTCCTGGGGAGCCGGCATTGCTGCATTCATTTCAGACGTTATTCTGCATTTCCAGTCGGTAAATCAGAACAGAACGTCATTTGGTTTATTTCAGTTTTAGTTTTTAACCTGTAAAGAGATAAGGTTTGAAAGAATATATAACACCCTCCTTAATTTCAACCATTTGTTCGCTAGAGGGGTAGGATGTTAAACTGGCGTTACGAAAAATTGATGGATTGTGGGGTGTGAAACTCAGGATAAAGTGTGATAAAATATTGTTCACTGGAATCACTGCTGCGTCCTCCCGCCCAGCCCTGCTGGCCTGCGCGGCGGGAGGAGATGGGTCCCTCTGTGAGCCTGCCCGTACCCCAGCACAGCCCTGCTTGGGGGAGACGATTTCCCCGGCTGCAGACTGTCATAACTGTGTTGAAGTTGCTTTGCAGATGTTGAGGAACTGTCCCTAAATTTTGAAGTCTTCGTTAGGTTTCCAGCAAGAAAAGATGCGTTTGCAAGGCAGGGCCAACATACATTGTTGTAATCCAAATAAGCATTTCTTCTGTTGCTTCCCACCTTGTGTCGCTTCTTCCAGGTACCAGGTATCCCCCTTCCCCCTCTAAAATATTAAGTTCCTCTCTTCTTGATATATTTTACATGATGATATTAAATTCATCTTATTTAAATGCATTTAGTTTGCTCCTTAGTATAGAATCTGGGTAAATTCAGAGTTACGTTGGCCCAGCAACTATTTGCTGTAGTAGAATATTTCTTTTAATCTTAAAGCCTTGCTAGATGGGCAACAAAGTGCAATAGCCTACTTATTAGCAATTAAGCTAAAAAGTAGATTGTGGTTTGTGAATAGCCTTTCCCCTTGATAATGTAATAAAAACTCAAGAGGTTACTGTCAGAGCAAGAGACAGGAGTAAATAGACTGTGCAGAACTCGAAAGGGAGAAAACTGAGTAGCAGAGAAGGAAAGGTCCCGTCCCCTTGAGAGCCACAGAAATCATCCACTGCCTCAGCGAGTTTTACTTAGGCCTGTTGAAATCCTGCGGTGTTTTATGTTGTGTGACTTAAAAAGCTGATTTGATGTTTTCAGCTAAAAATCTAACAGACCTGGGAAGATTTCTTCCTCAGATAAAGGCTGGTCTTTTGGTTATTCAACTTGGTACAATAGCTATTCCGATATATTTTTCTGGGCAATTTTTTCTTGTATTTATATTGACTGTGCAAAGGTTATCATAGTAAATTATGTATTACTCTCATATAGATTTATTGCTGCTGTGTATATTATATAAAGTGCAGGCTATAATCTGGTGGCTGCTTCCAATAATTGAGGAGGTCAGATCTGTGACTGAAGATTGCAGATACTTAACCATCCATAAAAGTGTGTTTAATTAACACTTTAGCACAAGTAGAGTCGGGGAGGAGGGTTGTGTGAGTGAATGGAATTACGTATCACAGTCATGCGTGCACTTGATAGTGGAGATTGTATTTTGGCTAATGGGGCTTCCTGGAAACGGTTGTTTGCAGCTAGGATTAATTTCAGAATCTTCAAAAATAAAAAGTAAAAAAATTAACCCAGGAGTACTTTGGCAAACTGTCAGGGCTTTACATTTAACTGATTGAAAAATATAATACAGCTCCCTGAAAGACGAAGGGCGGCCGGCACCCAGGCTGCGGGTTGAACCCCCGCCCTGCGACGCACCGTAAAACCACATTTTTTTTTTCTGCGGGCTCCCTCCGAACCCCAGCAGGGTGCTGCGAGCGGCGCTGGAGCCGGCCCGGAGTGCCTGCCTGGGTGGGTGTGTCGCTACCGGCATTACCGGCGTGCTGCTTTCCTTTTTTGTTTCTTATTTTCTCAGCAGCATCACTTTTGCTTTGTTTCCCTCAAGGTGGTTGTAGCCCACTAACTCTTACACTGCTCACCCCAGCATCCTGCTAGGCTGCCCCCATCTCCCCAGCCAAAATTGTCTCTTTTTACCAAAACACACCCACTTGTGTTATTTACATGTTCTGGTGACGCTTCCGAGTGGTGCACTGAACATGTCTGGGTACCTGACATCAGCAGGAATGCCAGCCCCAGCTGATGTCCCCAGCGAGCACCAGGATGTGGCAAGAGCCACCCTGCAGCACGCAGATCGCAGGCGTTCGGCTCGGTGGGCCACCTTTGCAGGTGGCAAACACCAGTTTAGGATAATTCAGCTGGAGCGATGTTGGTTTGAGCACGCACAAGTAGCCCGGACTGGCAACAGAGCTATCAGAGAGAGAAAGGAGGGCTGCGGGGTGGCCAGGGCACGCAGGTGAAGGTGCTCCTGGAGCTGGGGACAAGGCAGCGGGCTGAGCCCGGGTGTCCCGTGTTTTGGGAACGTGCTGTGAACCCCCCGTCAGCTGGCTGGGCTGGGGAGGGCACACTTTCGGTCAAGTGTGTTAAGAACATCTCAGTGCAGACTGTGCGTGCATCTGAAATCTCGAAATTTTGCAAGGCACCAGGAGAACCGTTTCTCACCCAGCTCTCAAGTGTCGCATGCGTGGTGGTTCATGACTCTGCTTTGACTCTCCCAACTCTTGCAAAGTCCAGCTTTTCCCAGAGTGGAATATATAGGATTTGCTGGTTAAAAATCTGCAAGAAACTTCCAAAGAATATTAACAAGTTGAGGAACTGTTTTTCTAAATGAAATATAAAATCATAAAACTATATCCTTTTTTAAATAGTACAAATGACTTTAAATCAAATTAAGGTACATCCTTAGTAAGAACACCAGCCTTTTAGGTGGTTACAAACATTAGAGGTCAGACATGGTCAAACATGTTAACACTTTGATCAGATTAAAATATTTTTCTTGCTACAGTTGTATAATTGAGTTTAGACCCGAGGGGGTTTTCTGAACATTGTTATATCTTGTACCATGTAGTAGTTAAATGGTAGAAGGAGCACTTATAAGTTCCTTTAAGTTCATTTTGTAAATAGGTTTATAAAATAGGGGAATGAGCTGTGCTGTCCCATACGTAGGGCACAAGCTCTCCCCACTCCAGTCGATGGGAGAGCTTCCCCGGGGAGCTCTTTGCACCTTCTGTGCACCTCTGTTGTGTGTAGTGAGCGTGTGAGGGGTTTGAAGGCAAAATTAAAATGTGTTTTATATAAAGCGGAGGCACCGGGCTTTCTGTCTTTGTGAGAAACAGAGGTCCAAGAGCCTCTATTTCTTTGGAAAACAGACACTACCTGATTTTCTTAATAAGTTGTCTAACCAGAGCTCACATAGGAGCAGAAGGGTGGTGGTACCTTTCCAAACTCTGCACATCTAAAGTCCCCAAATGAGATGGCAGGCCTAGGAAATAAAGCCGATGTTCAGAGCCTGCTCCCTGTGGTCCGCCGGGCTCCTTGAGCTTGGTTCCCGTTGAGTGGGTTTGAAATGTCCCCTTGGGCAGGGCAAGATGAAAGTGCAGTTACTGCTGGCCTGGGGCCACAGCTCCTAAATGTCTGTCACGAGGTCAAAAAGTGCGGAGCTGAAAGTCTCCGGCTGCCCTTCGCCGGACAGAAGCTCAAGCAGGAGCAGCTGAGCCCTGGGACACGGCCACCGCTGCTGCAGCCCCCTTCCCCCAAGGCTGCTCCATCCCTTTGCGGGAGGAGGCTGTTGCCCCCGCAGCAGTTGGCGGAAGGAAATCTGCAGCTCAGCTGCTTCTGTGTAGAAGTCTTTCTGTCCTAGCTTGCACTGTCAGGGCAATAGTTTAGTATTGTTTTTTTTCCTGTGTCAAGTTCTGATCCTGTTGAAACCAGTGGGAAAACTCCCCAGAGTCGCCTTGTGATGGAGATTTGTTGCTGCTGCATCCCTCTCCAGATGTCGTGCACGGAGGGAGGGCAGCTGCAAGCGAACAGTAGCTCCGCGCGCTCCCAGCAGTGCCTGCTGCTGTGGGAGAGCAACATCACCGGCAGCTTCCCAGCCAGGTTCCCTGGCAGCAGGGCTTGTGCTATGGGACCTCGCTGGGACAGTACTCTGTCCCCATAAATTGCTATATTGCTGGCAGAAAGTGTTAAGAGTGCGGTGGCTGTTGATGGATGTCCTGGCAGACAGACAGATGAGTAATTTGTTCCCTCCTGACCAGAGCGAATCCACTTCTTCCAGCTCTTCTACCTAGCTTCAAATAGGATAATGGTGAAAATAATTTTTTTATATTAAAGCATAATGTTGGATAGGTGGATGTACCAAGGCACAGGGCTTCCGAGGTCATTTATTGCATGTCTGATTCAGCCTTGCTTCCCCCCCAAGGAAAATTCTTGTGTTAATTTCTGAGTTCATATCACACCCTCAATTTTGAAGCAGAACTTCCCTTTGAAATAAATTAGAGTTCTGCTTAAGAAGCAGTGACATGATACAGCACTGCCTGTGTGTGGTCTAATATAACCTTATTTTTAAAATTGTTTGGAATGGAAAAAAGAGAAAGAAAAATGTCACAGGGAAACAAAAGCAAGTTTTATGTAAATCCATGCATGTGAATAAGTGTGCACGTGATTCAGACAGTTCAACAGTATCTGCTCTCCCACTGGGATTCCTTCGCAGGCTACCCTGGAACTGGCTTCCCTTTGTCGGGATGCTTTGTCGGTGGGGAGTTACTATGAGATTATGTATGGTAAAGGCACCGTTCCTGCAAGCTTCCAACTGTTGCTGTTTGTGAAATGTTATTAGCTCAACCAGTTGAGAATTTGGAGAGAAAAGCAAAATGTAACATCAACCCAAGCTCCCAAAGCTCATCCATGTTAATGATTAATATTTTTGGAATTTTAACTGTGAAGAACAAAGTGATATGGGGGTGAGCGGCACACGACGTGTCCAAGATGAAAGAACAGAGCTGGTCTGGTATCCAAAGCTTTAACTGCGAGAAGGGGGGAGCGGTGTGAGGGCGGCGAGGAGCTCCGCAACGTGCTCTTGCTGCTTGCTGGCAGGACACGTGTCGCCTTGCAGCTTGCAGTCCCTCTCCTGCCATAAGTCTACAGGCACCATTGAATTCCTGCGTTTAGGTGGAAACTCTGACAAATCCGTAGTCGGGTGTGCTGGCATTTGCTGTTCTGAGGTACCCGTTCAAGTAACCACGCATGTGTTCCTGTGACTAAACAGACACTGCCGACTCCGTAGGGATGACTCTCTTGACTGCTCTCATAGATCATCTGTGAAGGGCCAGATCCTAATCACAGGCTGAATCCCTCTCTATCTGTAGCGTGATCTGCAAGTGAAGCAGGTTTTCAGGATATGGGTGGTGTGAGCTGCACACCTAAGATTGCAGTCTGGTCTGGACTGTGTGTGTCTGTGCGTACATGACACGATGGTTATTGGTAGAGCATGGTCAAGTGCTGAGAAACATCAACAGTTTTGAGGAAACATCTACGGCTTGCCATTAATTTTACACCTGCAGTTCTTTATCTGCCCTTTGACTGTTGGTGATTCAGCAAGACCAAATTTAGTCTTCATTTCATATAAGTTGGCCTTTGAGCCCCCTTGCTCATTCACTGTAGAGAAGGTGAAGGAAGGGCCCTCGCATCTGTGAGCATCTTGTACGCTCACGGGGAGGCTGTGCTGGACAGGGCAGGTTTGGGTTGTTATACAGCAGTCGAGCACGTGCTGCCATTCAGTTACTAAAATCTCCTGCACCATGTGTGAGTCACAGATTCCTCAAGAAATCCTCAAGGATTTGCTTCTCTTGTCTGCTGCATTCATTCAAAGAGGGACTAGATGCCAGACATCCCTAGCGCTGTCCTCTTGGAGAGGGCATTGCCACTGTGGGAGCTTCTCTCCCTCCCACCCCTCCAAGGCTTTGGGCTGTCCGCAGCCATCACATAATGCCTTTCCTTTCGTTTGCTGCTCATTTCCTTGGTTTCCCGTGCCTTTACCGCTCCAGCTCACTACTCTTGGTGCCAGGAGATGGCTTACGTCAGCATCTCTCCCAGCCTGATGTATATATGCTCTTACCTCATCATTTACCAACAGTGGGTGGAGGGCACAGAAATAGAAGAGTAGGTACAAGTTGCTTCCTGAACTCTTTGCAGAGCCACTGCGGCAGGGAAGACAGCCTGACCAAATCCCAGGCTGGTGCCAAGCTGGGACGTGTGAGTCCCCCCCACAGGCTCTTTCATGTGCTATTCTTCCAAATCTCTCTTTAAAAAGTAGGCTATAACATGATACTTGCTCATTAGTCTCTGTGTCTGTAGGATGAAACAAAGGTTCGGTAGGAGGACGGGTGACTCAGAGGGTTGGTAACAGGATACAGAGCTGTTCGTTTCCTAGCTTCTAGTTTTAATCCAGCTGAATCAGTAAAGACCGAATGCCTGTTCTGTCTGCTGGCTTGTCCAGCGGTCTGTCCAGGAGGGCACGGCTCCCTCCAGCCCTCAGGCAGGGCGAGTGTTTCATGGTGTGAATGATGAGATGTCCTGGGAACCTGCAAAGTCTGTACCAAGCCCTCTGCGAATGTCAGCCGAGGTCTTCGTTCTCGCCTTGGGACTGCCAGTTCAGCACATGCTGCTGGCTCACAAACCCACCTACTTCATTTCGTAAAGGAAGTGATTGCAACATCAGGCGCCTCTGAGCCTTCATTACAGCAGGATCTTTTTCTTGGTCACCTCCCAGTGATCTTGGACAAAGAGCTCTCACCTTCACCTCCTTACGGACCAACTTACCACTGCTCTGTCCTGTGGCCCTTTTCTCTGATTTTTGCGTTTGGGTCTTTATAATTTGTGACCCTTCCCAAAGTTGCTAAGGACTGTTCCACCACCACTGCCTCTGTGAAGCGGTTTCACAGAGAAAGTGGAACATTTAGTCAATAGTGAGGATGAGGAGGGTTAGCAAAACCTGGCCGAACTAGCGATACCCATCCAGAGCGTCGCCCTGGCTGGAGGCGCTGGGCAAGAGGTCACCAAAGCGGCTTTAAACCACCGCTCCTCTCCCATCCGCCACTTCTGTGCTAAACACAGCTCAGCTGCAACGAAAAGAATCTGGTTCATTGTGTTTCTCGGGGTCCCAAAATTAGTATTTTGTTAAACAAAACAATAAACTCAACAATGCTGTGGTAAGTTTTCGAAACCAAAGTAAAGCTGGATACTAGAATCTAGAGCACTTTTCCCCTCCGGTTATAACAACTTTACATTTGATTAAATGATAGGCAAAAAACCGTCTCAACAGTATCTCCTTTGTTCCATTGAGAATCTGGAACTATAATATACAAAGTACACGTCTGCCTTGAAGAACTATGCAGTAATCATGGACTGACCAAAAAAAGACTTTTTTTTTTTTTTTAAGTGATTCAACTTGTATGCTTTACGTTGAATTTGTTTTCTGCTGTGGTTTGCTCTGAGGAATAGCATACACAAGCGTAAACAGAGGTTCTCCTCTGATGGGACTTACACAAAAGCAAAATGTGAAAGCCCAAGTTCATAAAGTATGCTTGACTGAGCACGAGGGGGATACAATTATAAACACACTTGTGGAAGAAGTGCTGGGGAGATGCTCTTCCCAGCAAGATGCTCAGAAAGGATCAGAAATCCGGAATTTTTATTCTAACACTGAGGAGACAGCACTGCAGAGATGGCTTTCATGTTTAGGAAATAAACCATCATAAGATCTACCACATGAAAATTTGTTGTTCTTAGCATGGAGAGGTTGATGAGTTGGTTCTCATTACGCGCCACTGCCCTGGAATTACTGGTGCGGGAGCGGAGATAGCGAGGAGTCGTCATCTTCTTCTACAAACCTCGCTTTGTATGACTTTGCCCTAAAAGAAGAAAGGCCAATTTTAATGTAGGAGACAGTGCACAACCCCTGACACCAGCATACCCGAGGTCGAAATTTGGCCTTTGGGCTTTGGCTTCCTGCTATAACTTACAGAGTGTGGCATTGCCAGCTTTGAAATCCGACCGTCCAAAGGGATGTGCGGATTCAGAAATCCAGGTGACGTTTTGTGGGATTACATCGTGCTGCGCTGAGTAGTCCTTTGGGACAGCCAGTGCTGTCACGTAGGATAAATTAAAATATGCATATTAACCCTAAATCCAAAACAGAAGCAATACTATAAAATAAGAAATAAAATTTAAAAAAAAACCCACCCAAACCTTTTTGTTTAACTTTCTCTGATACAAAGCAATTTCTCTAGGACTGTACACCATATGAAACACATTATAAATGCTCTTGTAAAATCCACATCATTATACCACATGAAAGGCTGGGTCCTAAAAATAGCCATTCAGAGAGGATGCAGGCTAGTAGCAATTTCGGTGATCATGAAATAGTTGTGTTGACATCTCTATGCATGCACACCCACAGAAAGCTTTGACTTTTGAATATTCTTAGCAACGTTTCTGCTTTATGGAATTTTCCATGTTCTGGTCCCATGAATAGTCTCTTACCCCGAGTGTTGCTTTCTGATCTTATCCCCATGTTTCTAACCCTGAGTTTATTGAGAAAATGGGTAAATTTTTTTTTTTTATTTTACATGAAACTTTTTCCTTGCTATCAGTTTGACAGTGGTTAACAGTATCGGTTGTATTTCCCTGTCTCCTATCAGTGGAAATATTTTCTTTTCTTTCAATAGACACACACATCCCTGATATTTTGGAGGGCTAACTGTCAAAATGAAAACCTAGAGCATTAGATGATAACCTGAAGAGCTGCCACATCTATCCAGCCTTTGTATCTGCTGTAGTATTCAAAAGAAAGTAAATGAAATCTGCAGTAATTATACAGTAATGTATCCACAACAAAAAATTTCTTCCCCGTCCCGGCGATCAGAACTTGGCTTTTGTTTTGAAATATGAAAAGATGCAGCCTCCTGGCTTTGGTGTGTTTGCAGCAAAGCCCTGGCTGGGATAAACTGCCATAGCTCTGGGATAGACAACAGAGTCCTGCCAATTGATATCACTGGAGATCTTTTTGAAGAGCTCATCAGATTTTATTTTATTGCTGTTGTGTTTTGGTTTTAGCTTGTTATTTGTTTGAAATCATTACTATAGGGATAGCTTTCTGAAAAACGTTTGACTCTTCAGTGCTGATCTCTTGTTTGCATTTTTCTAAGTAGAGATGGAGTTGCTGGAGACGTACACCCTCAAACACGAGGATGTCTGAAGGTTGTGGTTTAAGTCTGTCCAGGGTTTTAAGCGTGTGGCCCCTCTAAAGCCAGTTGGAAACGGTCTATTTCCTCAAAATAAGTTTGCTCTTGGAATTGGAGCAAAATCTTTGGAGATAGTGAATGAAATAATAGGGTGTTGAGGAAAATGACATTGCTTCTTAAATAGCTGGCATGAAAATCATTAAGTCTGAAGTTTCATTCAAATCAGATGTAGCTGTGGTTATAATGGGGCAGGACACAAACTCTTCAAGCAATGCAACTCGGAGTGATTCACTCCGAGACTTAGAGTCATTCTCCAGGTTGTTTTAACTTAAGGGCAGCTCTTGTCCCTTGTCCAGCTCTGGAGTCCTTTTCCCATGGAAACAAGCTCTCAAGTTTTTAGATCGATCAGTTGAATTCTTGCAGGCTGTTAGCAACTTTGAACAATGAAGTGCTGTGAAATGACATCACAGAAATGTGTTCGCTGTTGCTAATTTAGCTCCCTCAAGCAGCTGGACAGGGGGATGTGGGAACACCTTGACAAGGCAATAATTTTATCTAAACCTCATGGAGTAAATGCATTCATTTCTAAATGTAGTCGGCAGTAACTTAAAGACTATATTTGCAACTAAGTGCTAAGAAATGTTGGCTCATGTTGGCATACAAGCTCTGTATGATGCAACAGATACTGATGTTTAGAAAAAGCCAAAAAGTTTTTGAACACTTCTGGCTTGAAGTTCACATCATGCCTAAGTCCTTTTGTGTTTTCCATAATTAATTTGATGGCTGAAACCACGGTTATGTCTGGTAATGTTAAGTTTTTTACTATTCTGGTGAACTCTGTGCTTTTCCTGCTAGCAGCAGAATTCAGGTAAAAACACTATGTGCTGACTGGGACTTCTGACAGCACTTGAACACAAGAGTTGTTGTAGAGAAAATTTAATTTCTTCAGTCAAGAGGACAGAAAATTACCTAATATGTCAGTGCCAGTTGCTTGGTTATTGGCATTTACTGGAAATAGTATATAACTACATGCACATATTTAAACTTTGCAAAATAATTTTTTTTTAAATATTTGTACTGATCGAGTACATGGATCTGCATATAAATGCATACTGAGGAATGAGGCAGGCTGCGGTGAATCCCTGAAAGATCAACTCCTGTATCCAAAAGCATCATTCTTCATCCAAATTTTCTTCTAAAAACAGTGCCGTGGTAAATGTCTGACTCCCAGGCGGGTGCGTTGCTGTTTGCCGTGGGTGGGAGCTGCCTCTCTCCTGCCTGCGCCCTGAGAGTTCGTTTGATACGGAGCCGAGCAATCCTCTTACTGGAGAGCACCAGGTGCCATGTCAGACACATGTAAATAGCCAAATAAACAGACATTAGTAACACCAGTTGTTTATGTGTTAACACAGGATGTTCTCAAAATCAGGTAAGAAGTGAGGCATGTTACCAAGTTTTATAGCAGAGGAACCGGATAGTCTTGTAACTGCCATGCAGGGCTGCGGCGGAGGAAGCGTGGTTTATCCCAGCTTCTGCTCCCAGTCCCCCAGGAGCTTGTTTTTCTGTGACTCAGTTTCCCCCAGGAGCATTTTGAAGCTTTATCGTTTCGTGTGTAAGTGATGTTTGGAGAGCACTGCAGGGAAAGCCATGCTGATACTGAAAAAAAACCCATAAAATCCAACACAGGCTGCTGCGAGAGGAGATGTTTCAGAAACGATCAGAGAAGGACTAGCCAAAAAAAGTAAGCTGTGCTGCTTATTGGGCCATTGACTTTAAGATATTAAACAAATTGCAATTTCATAATATTTTAGCAAGTTGCAGGTGGCCCTAAAACCACAACTCCTTCAAGGCAATTGGCATCTTTGCTCGCTTTAAAAACAATTCACTTTTTCAGCCTAAATGGTAATTTCATAGAGTGGCATTAGCTGGATGGGAACGATGACTGGATGGTCCAACACGTTGCCTCAAATACGCACGCCACACAAATCCGTGCTATGAAACCAAGGACAAAATGTCATTTCTTATTTACCCGCTTGTAATATGCTGATGAGAACAACCTCCAGGATTGCACAGCATAGTTTTTGGACACATGTACTAAACCCCTGGATGCGTAATTCAAATTCCTTGTCATGAAGAATGAGTCTATTTATCTTGGAACCTTTTTTACTTAAACAGTAATCTCTAGGAAATCATTTGTTAACAGTAGTTAGCTGCCAGTTTGTCAGTTAATGGCTTCAGGCAAAGTCAGAAGCGAATGAAATCTTTTCCAGGGAGATGTTGCTGTCGCATGTGGTGCAGAAAGGTTTATAACAGAAAGCATTAGAGGAGGCGGTCAGATGAGCTCAGTCCAACTTTTAGAAACACGAGGAAACGAGGCATGATGGGGTAGACAGTCGTTTTGCTGGCGCATCCATTTGTAAAATATTAAAGCCATCAATCGTGCCCATGTCAACTTCTAAGCCTAAATTTTCCTTACTGGAGGCTCCAGGTGTGAGCACGCAGAGGCCAAAAGCACACGTGTTCACGGTGGCTGGGGCTCTGTCTTGTGCCCCAGGCATCTCTGCATCCCAGGCATTTCTGCATCTTCGCACCCTGGGCACCTCCACATCCCGGGCGTCTCCACATCTCCGCACCCTGTGCGTTTCTGCACCCCGTGCATCTCCACATCCCCGGCATCTCCACATCTCTGCACCCCAGGCATCTCTGCATCCCAGGCACGGTGGCAGCTGGGCGGGAGAGCCAGGGCACGGCCCCCCAGCTCAGCCGGGGTGCTGTGGGGTGTCTGTCAGGGCAGCAGAGTCCTCCAGCTCTCAGATGTTATCATTTCTCTATAAAAGTCTAGCAGCGAGTTTCAGTTAGGTAATGAGAGTTATCTGATTTCTCTTTAATCTGAGCAGCATCACTACAGCGTGATAACCTCAACTCACTGTTTATCTCGTGCTCGGTGCTGCAGGGAGAAAAGTGGCAAGAATTCGTGAAAATTCACTGGAAAAGGAGCTGAGAAAAGTCATCCTAATCTATACCAAATCCCTCCTTCTTGCAGCAGAAGCGGGTGAGAAATAACTGCCCCGAGTAGAAACTCTCCCATGAAGCCGCAAAATCCAGCTGAAGTAAATACCACTTCCCTGCAGCATTATCTCCCACTCTGTGCTGTCTACCCACAGAGGATGGTAGGGTGTAGGAACTGGCAGGGGATTAATGGCAGCCTGGTTCATACAAAGCTCTGCTGCCAGAAGGACGTGGGACCCAGACAGAAGTAAAGAGGGGCTGGTTCTCTCTGCAGATGCCCCCAAGTGCTATTTGTCTGAGAGCAGATTTTCCCACAGATCTTTGGCCTTCATATTATTTGAAGAACCCCCTCTGCAGCTGCAATCCTTCCCTCCCCCGAGGGAAAAACAGGGTGGTAACTTTGTGAACTGAATGGTGTGGAGGTTTAGGAGTACTGCCATGGGAGGGGAAGATTTGGCTCATTAGCGTGGAACATTGTGTTGCCAGGAACAGAGTTTTGGGGCAGAACTAATAACATGGAAGCAGATGCAGTCAGCTTTTATTAAACTGGTTTGTAGATGACTTTAAATAGGCAACAGTTGTATCTGGGGCTTTCCTTGCGAAAGGCAGAATGGCAGACCCCAGCAGTAGAGCCTGGCTTAGATGCTGGCTAACAAGTACAGAGAAGCCAACGGAATCTCTGGATATAAGGAAAAATTTCTCCCAAATGTATTTTTAAAAAAAAAACAAACAACAAAAGACTTTGTGGTTGTATTATATTCTTTAAACTCTTACAGTCCACACATCTCACTTGGAGTAGGGAACAGCTGTAGAGTCACAGAGTTTATAGTCTGAAGGACCCAACATTATATCATCTTCTTTTTATCATGGTGTATCATCTCCTCTACACCATGGGCTCCTGAATTTCAGTCAGTTACCCCAACAGCTGGATGTACCATTAACTGCTTGACAATGCATTACAGGTAGGGATGGATGAATTAATCTCCAAGCCAAGTTTTGAAGCACTTCTCCCTTGAACCACCCTTTCCGTAGCACTAATTAACTCTATAATGCTTATCTGCATCAGTGATAGTCGGATGCCATTTCCTGACACATGGCATTCCATGGCCACCAGTAACGATGGGCTGAACTCACTCTGTAATTGCCTTACCCAAGTACACAGGTTGGAATGACCATCAGTCAAATACAAATTGCCCATCTCAGCCAGCTACCAGAATTGAGCAAGGCTGTTGATACCTCCGAGAAGTCACCACAAAGATCATCCATCCCTCTGCCAGACCCAGCAATGACTGTTGCTGTGCATCCTTCTGGTCCTTCACCACCTCCATGCAGCCTGGACTAACCATCCGGCTTTCATGAGGATGTCGGGAATGATCAGCCCCTGTCAACACTGCTGAGCCTGCAAATCTCTGTAGAGGTGCCCATTGGATTTCTGCCATCTCTGTAGATGTCCATTAGCTGTCACCTCCTTTCACGCCGACTCCAGCCACCATTTCATAGAGCAAAGAGCGCTGTCCAGAAATCCTTTCTCTGCTCTATGCATCCAAGAGCAGCCTGGCATATGCACCAGGTCTTTGGTGATGTGCTCCTTGCAGCCTCGTCATCCCGGGCTGGCTGAATAAGGCACAAAGAATCCCATTTGAATGCTGTACTCCATGCTACCTTTGTTGTGCAATATTTTTTTCTCAGGCAGTTTCTAATCTAGAGATTTTCTGGGATCTGTGCGTGGTATGAAGGGAAGTCTCCTCATCACCTCGGGTTCTGTCTTTCAGTACCAAGTGTTTAAGACATAATTCTAGGCGTCCAGGGCTTGCTTTCTCTTTGTGTCTCCTTTGCTGTTGCTTTCATTTACTAACATGTTGAACTTCAAAGTCTATTCTTTCTCCTTCCTAATTTTTATGGAAAAAATGGTCTGAACCCCATTTGCATTTCCTCCCTGAGGATACTGGCAATCCTTAATCCTATATATTAAAGAATCTCAGTTTTCCCAGCAGCCTTTTATTCTGGGACTACTCTTCCACTCTATTTTCTCCTTGAAATTCTCTCCTGTGGTTCAAAATTGCTCTTCATGGTGCCCCTGACCACTATCACTTTCTGTTACGAGCTATTTGCACGGATGTTTGATCACTTTTAAGTCCTTTTCCCTTCCCATCCTGTCCTTCGCAGGTAATTTGTAAAAGTTTCGTGCTCGCGGCAGTAGGTGCGTGTTTGTCCTCGGCGGTTGCAGCACGAGGCCATGAGCTGTGCAACCCGCCGATCTCCAGGGACCTGCTGGCATAACTATTTTTAGAGCCACGAGACAGTAGGATGAAAGCAAGTAGGGTGAATAACTGGGTGCTAGTTTATTCAGGGTGATTTTCATTTCACACCGATGGGTCCATATTCCAGTCGAGGACATGGCTCCCAGTGACCACTGGCATTGACCTGCTCAAGAAGTAACTGCCGTCCTTCCCCAGCTGCGATGCAGGATGGCACTGCAGGAAACCTGCCTGCCTGTCCCTTGTCCCCCTCCCTGCTTCCACGCCAGGACCGTGGCGATTCCCCCTGCGTTCCCCGGCTCGCGGGACCTGTGGGAAGCAGGTAGAGTGCCGGCTGGGCTGGCCATACGGATCCCGGGATTTAGATCACGCAAACCCAGTATTCTCTCCTACAAGTCATTCTCAGCTATGTACTTGGGTAATTAGCATGTGCATAAACACTTTGTAATCTTGTGATCATGGCTTGCAGATTAGCTCTTTTGCCAGCTTTGCGATTTCTTTGCCAGTTTTAGTTTTAATTGCAAATCCATTACTGCCAGCTCCCTTGCATATTGTAGCAATAGGCAAATTAAAACACTTGGACACAGTTGGGCGGGTTTCAGTTAAGAAATTAATTGTTACTGCCAACCAGTGCTTTTTAATGTGAGGGTGGCATTTGAGCTTGTTTTTGAGGGCATAATCTCCGAGACTTTCTTTTTTCCCTTCTCCTCCCCCTTCCCCAGACTGCGTTGCCCTGTTGAGCAGCTCCACAGATGGCATGAAGCAAATGCTTGCCTCTTTGATCTCCTAGTCAAGAAATTTGGAAGTCGTTCTGAATTTATGAGAATCCTGTCTGAAATAAAACTGTCTGTGCACAGGGCCACACTAAGTCAACCCAGAGCTGCAGGCAGGGCTCACCTGAACCTCCTGGGGAAGCGCAGGATTACATCCCACAAGAGCATCGTGTGATGCTGTAGCGATAAAGAGAAACTTCATGCATATTGTTGAACATCATGAAAAAGTCTAGACAATCTACAATTTACCAGTCGGGGTAATTGGCTAAAGGCTTAATCCACCCTGATAATCCAGTA
The DNA here is from genome assembly GCF_965183815.1 of Platalea leucorodia. Lineage (NCBI taxonomy): Eukaryota > Metazoa > Chordata > Aves > Pelecaniformes > Threskiornithidae > Platalea > Platalea leucorodia. The sequence continues at coordinate 14,583,498 of NC_138833.1, read as the reverse complement.
ATGGTATTGTTGGCAGGACATTGATGTAAATACCACTCAGCAGCGCTGGCAGCTGCTGTCTCCTGTGATTGCTGCAGTTCCCAATTCCCTTTCCACAGTTGTTAGGGCTGATGGGGAATTTTCAGAGTTCTGCAAACTTCTTGTCTTTGGTATTTTGCAAAAACTGCCGGTGCTCCGTTGATGTTTTTCACTCCGTTTGTTGAATAGGTAACATTTTTCACCAGGTCAGAATTTTCACAAAAACATTTAGCAAGACTATCTTTTTTTCCCTGATGTACTTCTTTCCCTGATGTATTTTTCACATAGCTCTTTCCAACCTCCTGATGCTACTGTCGCACAGCCTCCCATCACCGTTCGGTACAAATAGCATCTGGTTTTGCAGCGGACCTGTGCCAGTGCTGTAAGCCGCCTGCCACCTTGTGTGTCACCTCCAAACCTGGTGGCATTCACTGAGACTTCAGTGGCATCGCTCTGCACAAGCCCAAGCCCTCACGTGCCACCAGCATGGCTGGGGCTGCGACTGCTGGCAGAGCACTTCTGAGGTCAATGAGCTGAGCAGCGTTTTAGAAATACACCACCACCCCCCTTTTGCAGGGGTATTTTTAATGCATGTCCGTTGGCCCCATGGGGACACAGGAGGGGGAGCTGAGGCACATGGATGTAGCAGCAGTAGATGCAGGGAAGGACGGACAGATGAGTCCCCCCTCCGGACGTGGTTCTCCCACCGCTGCAGTATTTCATCCCTGCACGCTGCTTTTCGTGGCCTGTTGATGTATTAGAGCGTGGCTGGGCTTTGAACACAGGCTGTCTAAAATTATTGTCTAATCATACATAAAGCCAGTTGATAGAATCACCTATCCCATTCCTGTTACTTTATTCTCTTTAACTCATTCCCTCCATTTACCTTGGTAAAAGGGGTTGTATTCAGCTGGCTTTACAGCTGAAGGGCTCTTGTCCATAAGCCTGTACAGCACCAAGCACAAATGAATCCTGCCAGGTACTGGAGTCTCCAGGACTTAATTTATAATAGAGTCATATTTGCTCGCTGAACAGCTGCTTGCTTGTTTCTGATTGCTGGCCTTGCACGTTTAGTCCAGGGACTAAGAGCCAAGTTAGTTTTTTCTTTCTGTGCATCGCCACCAAATCATGCCCTGAGTATTGTCTGTACAACTCCCCTGCCTTCACTGAGGTTGTGGACGTGTAATTGATTGGCACTTGGCAAACAATTCCCCTGATAACCGAAGCAGAAACAGCCTGGGAATTACTTTTCTACAGTGGGCTTGACTCTGCACTGCCAGCAGAAGTGTTAAAAAAAACACATATAATAATATATATAAACTTATTTTGGTCACTGAAACCAGCTGAGATGTCTGTGAATCCTTGACACCATTTTTAAGGTAGCCTGTAATGGCTTTTTTGAACATTGGGGTTTTTTTTTTCTGCTCAGAAAACAATGGAAGAAGCACAGTTCCGCTGCAAACAAAACCTGAACATGCTCTAACTTACATGCGAAATATCAAAGAGCGCTTATTCAGTACACATTACCACCCTTCCGTTTTACAGCAAACACCTCGTCATGGCCGAGAGACGTTGGGAAAACTATATATAGTGTAGTCGGCTGAATGTCACCCTTGTAATTATCCCGTAGCTCTGGCTCCGCGATGTTGTGGCTAACAAATCCAACTTTAATTGTTCGTGATCTCTATCGGAGCAGACATCGGATTTGAGTTCAGCCAGTACAGAGTCAGGAGGAATAAACACGAACCTACAGTAAGATCAAAGCAGTGGAGAGGTGCGCATGTGCTAATAATAATAGCTTATGAAAGCTCATATTTTCCTTCAACAACATCCTGTCATTTGTGTATTAGCTTTGAAAAGGGTAAAAAAAAAAAAAAATTCAGTGTAATTTACTTCAGCAAAAAAATGAGATAAGGCAGATACTTGATTGCACCAGCTCATGTGTGGTTTGCTGCGAGGATTGTATATGCACCGCGTCTTCCAGTGCATGTGTGTGTCGAGTGTGCAGAGGCTGAGCTGGCTGTGACCGAAGTACCATTGTTATCTGATTTTTATATACAGTCTGTGACAATGTGATGCAGAAAGGAGGATGAGGTAAACAGTCTCAAAGTCAGTAACCGCATCCACACCTGGTGCACCTCGATAAAATGTCTGTAAACAGTTTGTATAGAGTGAGGTTACGGCGAGGCTGAGGACATCTAACGGCTCCTGGCGACCCAGGCAAGTGCAGGGAGAGAAACGCAGAGTTTTGGGGATGGTGTTTCTGTTGGGCTGGAATCGCCTGGGGGAAACCGGTGTAATTAAGATCAGGATTTTGCCCTTCCACGGCTGTATGGCATGGCTCCACAGGTCGGCTTTCCAGGCAGCGTGTGGGATGAGCGGAGCATGGTCAGGGTGACCGTACCCGGGGACGCACTTTAGGACAGCTCAGCCCACGCAATAGTGGGGTCAGACAACAGTGATTTCCCCTCGATATGTGTGACCTACTTAGGAAGCACTGGTCAGCCCTGAAAACTGGGCACAACGCTGACCATTTCCTCTGTCCTCTTACTTCCAATTTGCACTATCAGCTTTTTAATCTAGTGCAGTGGCTTAAACCTTCGTTGGGGTTTTGCCCGGCCCAGCACCGGGATGCCCCGCGGGCTGTGGGGGATCGAGACCCAAGAAACCACAGGAGGAGAGCCGTGATGGGTGATGCTGGCCACCGGGAAGGAGACAGCATGTATTTTGAATTAGTCTTTCACATTGCATGCTGTGGTTGTTGACATTCGGTTGTGCCTGTAGTTCTCTCTGCAAGCAGGAAAGGGTTTGGGGTTTTGGTGAAGGGGAGGAAGGCTGACAATAAAAGGTGACAAAGTGGCCCACTAAGTACCAAAAATGGGCTGGTTGAGGAAGGAGAAGGTTGTTTAGAAAGAAAACCGAGGGGAAGAGGACAAACAGGAGCAGATACAGGCACAGTCACAAACTTTCTGCTCTTTCTGCGCAGGCGCTGTGTCTTTAGGTACCACCGGCTCCCTGGGCAAGGTGTGACGGTGGCCACAGGGTGACAATAACAGCGAGCAGTCACTGCGCTGGCAAGGTGTTTTTCAGGGTTGTGAGGCTGAGCTAGTCTATCCAAATCTGCAGCGGCTGAATCGCAGCAGACAGGGACTCGTTAAGAAAGTGGAGCAAATAATAATGATCCATCTGTTTAATGCAGCTGAAAGGCGTACTTCAAAGATAGTGTTATCCTAAAAAAGCCCAAATATAGAGGGGAATATACTTGATCACGGCTTCTAAGTTGTGATGGTAGCGTTGTAAGTAGGTCAGCAAACGGTAATATTTAAATTAACTCCTCTTTCTGGCAACTAGATGGGAATGTAGGTCTGGAAATGGCTAGATGTAGATTCTCTTCCCAGCTCTGCCACTCTGACAAGTCACTTCATCTCCTCGTGCCTAAGGGAAGAATACACCTTTGGGCTCTGCCCAGTAATCATCAGCCAAATGCTTCCCCACCTATCTAAAGAGTTTTAGAATATGTGATTGAAAAGTGCAAAGTGTTATTAACATTGAATTAATGTCTGCCATTACAATATGTAATGGAGTATTTCTGCACACACCCCATTTCCTCCTGCTCGAATGTTTTGTCAGACGAGTCCAAGTGTTTACCAGCTTTATAGCTGGCCTAAAAAGAGCCAGCGAGCTGCTGGTAGCTAGTGGAGCTGCCGGGCTTGTTTGCTGGATGGGATATTCCGGGCGCAGGAGCTGGCAGCAGAGCAGAGCTGCTGGCACGGAGCCGCGGCCCCAGCTTTTGGCAGCAGGGTCAGGGTGGCTGGGCTGTCCCGTCGCCAGCCACCCCGGAGCTGCCGGGCACATCTCGTGTGAAGCCTGCACGCCCATGGCACCGTACCGGAAGGCAAGGTGCCTTCACCGCGGGGTGCACGGTGGGGTGCAGATGTGCCACGCTTCCTGCCGGGGGTGGAGAGGACCAGGCTGCTCTGAAAGCAGGGGGGGATGCGCTGCCGGAGCACCTCCCTTCACCTCTTTTCTGGGAGCTGAGAGTCGCAGCCCTCCCACCGCCTGCACATCATCAGCCGACAGCAGCATCCGCGCTTACCCGGGCAGCACAACAACACCCTGCGCAAATTGCTTTAATTTCTACCTCCTCTAAATATATTGCTTTTCTCTATGCAAATAACAGCTGCATGTTTGCTGACCCACAGCTGTATTTAAGGATATAAACCCAGACCTTTCAAGGCAGCGTTCCTGTTTTTCAGTCGTCAGCTCATCCCATCAGACAGAAATTCCCTGCCTGCCTGTTGCTCTCGCCCATCGGCGTTTGGTTCACACACAAGTGCTCGGCAGCCCTGCCTCGCTCGCCGGCTTCTCATTATCACACCCCGCGCAGACATCTCACTTCTTTTCTAAAATATCTTAGCGCATGGTGTGGGTTACTGTCTAGACTGCATCACTTGAGCCAAATGTATTCACTAATATAATATATTATTAGGGCTCACTAAAAGTAACAAAGTACATTTCTTTGTTCACTCCTTAATTGTTCATTAGCTTGCTTGCTGATTCATAAAATATGAAAACCTCCAGTAGGGTATCTAGTCACTAGTGCAAATTAGCTAGTTTCTAATGTACATAAATAAATTATAACCCTGCATTTACAATTTGCCTTTAGTACAAGCGCTGTACAGAAGTGCTTTATCTCATCAGGAAAGAATTGGATCTGCTGCTACGCACACAAAATGACAAGTAAAGGCAGAAGCTGGGAGTGCTGTATCCTACACTTGCAAAACACGTTAGTGGCAAAAATGATCTCTTTGCTGGTGGGTAATCTGTTTTCTTTAGCTTCGAAGCTGGAATGACATCCTTGTTTACCTGCCTTTGTAGCTAGGGCTGGATGTTCAGCTGCAGTTGAATTGGCATGGGCATGGTCTGCGTACTGTCAGCAGCTCGGAAAGCCCTGAAGCTTTCATTATCCCGGGGCTCCGCGTTTTCCCCTGGTTTGTGTGGTCCAGTTTTGCTCTTTCTCTTCGGCAGCAGCTCTTCCTACTTTTTGGCTATTCTTGTTGCTTATGATATTATTCCTGAACAGAGACGTATCCTCAGTTTCCTCAGAAACTTACTTCCAGGTAGGATGTGCCCATGTGCAAGACTCCCAGAGGATCTAAGATCATCTTTTTATGGTGTGTTTTTTCTAGTCTACAGGTTTCTGTGGCGGGGAGTGTAATTCTCTAATACAATTCAGAGATATAATTCTTCACTCTTTTCCATACCACGGTTAACATGCTCAGCACAAAGTGTATCATTCTCTAAAAACACTGTAGGTTTCTGAAGGCGACGATTTAATGTCTGTGTATTTTATTGGTTTAATCCCTTTTCAGTTCTGTAATTCTCTTAAATAATGAATACAGGCTACCTGCGATAGGCTTGTGATACAAGTTGTGGTTGTGATACACTGCACAGCCTGGCTACAAGAGAGGTTTGAACTGGTGCAGCTTCACCGTCAGTGGGTAAGGGTCCCACGGAGAGAGCACCAAAGTCCAAGCAGCACAACCTATATATTAGTTATTAAAAACTCAGGTCTTGTCTGATTTGTATGGACACTAAAGATTTATGGCCATAAATGCCTTGTGTTGCTAAATTGATGGTTACTGCCTCTTCCATGGGCAACATTCCCAAAGTCTTCGCTGTGCGTAAGGCTTGGACCTGCAGATGCTCACGTAGGTGAATGATTTCACATATATAGATGGTCTTGTCGAAACCAGCCTGACAATTTGTGCATAAAATTATTTGTATGTATTTGTATTTGCAAGTGTTGGATTTATACATGCAAGATCAAGGACTTAGTTTGTAAATTTTTTTGTTTTGATACATAAAAGCTTTGTTGACTGGATATTCAGAGGTCTCTGCTGCATAAGTCCTGTTGAATTTCAATAGCAACCACTTATACACCTCTCTTGAGCACACATAGGCGTTTATAACATTTTAAAATTTATGATAAACTGAAGGATATTCCAGCAGGTCAGCTCCCTGTAGGATGCAACATTTCAAATCGTGTGTTGTTAGCAATTTAGACTCAAAAAAAAAAGCACGTTTCATACAGAATAAAGTATATACTTCTTTCTCAGCCTCTTTCAATGCAATTGCTTAAACAGAGATTAGGATGATGTGGGGTTCGTATCTTTGGTTATTTTACCTCAGTGCTATACCATTACTTTAACTGACTTTACCTCAAAGCCTGTCAAACTTCCTTTTCTTTGCTAAATTAGCTTGTGAATTCTCCACTTGCTCACATGCCCAACACCTCTACCTCTGGCAGACGTGGAAAAAACCTGCCCTGAGTGCCATCATTTTCTTTATCATTGCATGTCCGAAACATTCCCAGGTGATCGCCCTGGTGCACCTCATCGCTGCAATGGGCCAAAGCTCTTCTTGACGTGCTGCAAGCTGGCACATGGGATGGGACTTCATCAACAGGCCGAGTAGAGAAAGCTAAATCCCAATCCTGAAGACATTTTAGGACCTCCGTGGTATCAAAAGGGATCATTTTTCTTGCAGTTTTGAATTTGAAAATCCTAAGGCATGATTCATGTGGTCTGGGAGCTGGCAGGGCTTACGGTGCATTCTCCAGATTCACCAGGAGCCTGCAATCTGCTGTGCGCTAAGTGTAGGGCAGTTAGACCATCAAACTAAATGAAATCTTGCTTGGGAAAGTTGGGGGCGCCTTTCCCCCCCCCCGCTTTGACTCTGTCTGCATTTCAAACGGGTTTTTTCTTGGTGGATCAATCACAGATTTCTGTCATTTTGTCAGTATTGTGCTTCAACAGTAAAAGAGAATTAGTTCTAGTTAATTAACCCACAAATCTATCATCTCTAGTTTATGAAGCAAAAACACAGAAGCAGTAAAATCTCGTGTCCTGCTGTTGGAGCCAACCAGTACGTGATGCTGTGAAGGCCTGCAAAACCACTCCAAATGGTGTCATTCAGAAATTCTCTTTCATCTTCATGTCATTCTGCTTGAATTTCTTCATTTAATTGTTCAAATCATTGGCTGCGCTTGGGTTCTTACATTTTTGGTTTGCCATGTGTGTAATGCTATCCAGGTCTCTTTGCAGATGACCAGATTAGGTGGAAGAAAATGAATTATGCTTATTTCTGTGCTTTAGGTGTTTTTTCATGTGTACTGCCTTATGCAAAACAGGGAATATGATTCTTTAATGTTTTCTTTAGATCCTAGCTCTAGTCCAGCCTCCCCAGCTCCACCTGAGTTACATGTGAACATAGTTTTCTTCACTGTACAATTTTTCTACATTGTTGAAGGTAAAGATTCTTGCTAAAGAGGTAGAAAGCTCTAGATCAACTTCTCTTTTAGGTTGCAAGCCTCATTACTTTTTTCTGTCCATTCAGTTCTCTGCCTCCCTCTTGGTGTTAGGAGTAATTGTGGTGCTGAGATTTTCTGTTGGTTGAGTTTTTGTGACCATCAGAAATTGATTTCAAAGGCCACCACACAGCTCCTTGCAGAAGACAACTTTCATTCACTGCTGGTCCTGTCTGGATTCAGGACAACAACTGTAAGGCAAAATATTTTACTGCAGATACTAAGAGTTTTAAAGTCCTCAAGCAAGCTTGCATTTAAAAGGAAGAGTTGCTAAATTCAACGTACATAATTGATGTATAATTTGAAATAATAGCTTTACAGGAGTGTCTGCGTAGAATATGACCTATATATTCCCTAGAATTGGTGACCATGTGGAGGAAGGAGAGAGCTTGACCCAGCTTGACATTCAAATCCCAGAGGAAGGCTGCATGACTAACATTAAAAAACCAGCCATTTAATTTCAGTCTTGAAATTGCATCATGAAATCACAAGCTGACAACCATGGAACCCAATATGGGCATTTTTTGGAGGCATTTACTGATGCTCATCCACCTGAATTAAGAAAAAAGTGTTAACTACTTTCTTTTGAAAAGCAACTGTAAATGTATCTCCTTTTAACCACTTCACTTTGTTAAGAGCACCTCTTCTGCAGTTGAAGAGGATTTCAGATGTACCTTTGACTCACACTGTTGCCAGGTGGTGGTGATCCTGCTTTTTCAAAATACCTCTACATAAAATTATCCCAATCCCACAAACCACTCTGTATTATTTCATTGATGTTCTGCTGGCAGAGAGGCCTCTAAGGTTTTAGAGACTTGAATGGAGGCAGGTGCCTTTTTTGTCCTCCAGCCTTCCCAGAAAATCTTGTGATGCTGTGGGATTTCCCCAGTCCTTCGAGGAATTCCCCCCTTGGGGGAAGATACAGGTCAGGGTGGCAGTAGGGGTATTTATTTGCATCTTCCTGGGGCAGAGGACTGTGTCTCCAGTGCATCCTTCTGTGTCCCCGTGCCGCCTGGTGCTGGAACCTCGCTCCCTGGCTGCATCCCCAGGCCACTCTGTCCTCTCCATTTTCCCATTCCTGGTGCAGTGACAGCAGGTAGATCACACGTGAAGGGAGGAGGTGCAGCAGCACAGTGTTGCTTGCAAAACAGGGAATTAATCCAGTGACACCAGTATCCTGGGTACCAAACTCCCAGGGGAGCACACGAGGATGATGCCTAAGGACAGCAGCATCCTCGGGTACCGCTCTGGGATTCTGCTGGTTCCACAGCACTGCCCATTGCCCTGCGTTGTAGTGTAGCGTATTCTTGATCAGCTTTATGGAAAGGACTGTTTTATATCAACTGTTGCAATCTCTTGTGTTTCATATGTGTGGAATGTTCCGACTTCCATATGCAGCAGAAATGGCTGTCAGGTTCATCACTTCGGTTGTAGGACGTAGTGTACTATTTAGGGTGATTCACCGGGCTGCATCACTCTGCCCGTTGGTGCGTTTAGTTAAGACATAACACGTTCCGTGAGCATTGGATCAGGAGAGAGCAGAAAAGGAGCAAAATGTTGCTAGTCTGATGTATTTTTTAAAACTCTGCTTCTTAAATGATGAGCAGAGCATGCTGAGAGCTGCTGGATATTGGTCTCTGCTCTCCTGCTCCCTTAAACAACAGGTTCACAGAGGTTTGGATTTTCCCTTGCAAAGAGGATGGGTAAAATCAGCTGGAAAGGAGGGAGAGTCAACTCTGCTGTCTGATGGACAGAGCACAAGTGTTTTCCTCAGTCGCTGGGGCCACCACCAGCTGTGGAGATCCAAGCTACTGCTGGGTCACCCAAAAACATGCCCAGAGAGAGGGAGGGAAGAAGCTTGAGCTGCTGTAATCACAGGTAGGAGTGGAAATGCCTGGAAACAATCCATCAGCGAGCAGTGGGCCACTCCTTGAAAACGCCGGGAATAACTCCTGCGCCGTCCCAGCGAATGCGTGCTAACGTGGCCTTGCGCAGTACTTTCCTTTTCAGTCTAGCTAATAGTCTCAGCAACATGTTTAGATAGATATTTATATAAAAATCTCTTTTTATGTTTCATTTCCAAGCCACCACGCATGGATTTACTCATGAGTAATGGATGAGTCGGCAGGGTATAATGCTCATTACTCAGAGGGAGCGCGCAGGGAGGTACTTGGAGCCGTGGCAAGGGCCGGGTGTATCCCGAATTCATCCTGTCCCCAAATGCTGGGCATCGCTGCCTGGAGCCGCCACAGTGCGGATGCTGCAGGAGCTGGGATGAGGAATTCAGCTCATTTGTCCCCATTTTTTAGTTCACTTCTGTCATGGTAAACTAAGCCTCTACCACGTCGTAGAATGCAAGCCAATGATAAAGTCTAATTTCTGCATCTTCTGCCTTCCACTGCTATTGGTGGAAGGGAGGTAACAAGTGACGTTGGATAGCCACAAACTCTCTTTTAAATGAGGATTACATTACCTACAAAGAATGTAGGCAAGCCAGATTCAGTGGTGCAACTTTCTGAAGAAAAGACTAGCAGCCCGTACTAATGAGAGTATCTGGTCATTCACAAATGGATTAATCTTCTTTTCCCTCAGTCAAATGTTTCTGTTTAAAAGGACCTGCTAAAAAGAAAGTGATATAATGAAGTGTCTGGGTGGTAAAAAGTATTTTTAGAGCCTTAGGTTTGCTTGCCATTCTTTAGCCAATGTATAGAGCAAAGAAAAGGCTCCCATAGCATGGGAAGCTGGGAGCAGAGATGGGGAATTAGGATCTGGGCCCTGGAGCCTGAAATACCCAGCCTGCAAAATCTCATGCTGTGGGTTGGGTGGAAAACAAGAGTGATAACTGAAGCAGAGAGACTGAATTTAGGAACAGAGCAGAACAAATTAATGTGTGGTCCTGGAGGGTAATTATTCTTGCTCCTGTGCCTGAGAATGCCTGGGCTCATCCCGTATCACAGAGATGCACAAGGGAGGGAGGTGAAGGATTAGCTTCTCCTTCTGTTCAGAATACAGTCTAGACCAACCCTAGCCAGACCAGAAAGACAACATGGCATGGAAATCAAAACACAGGCTCCTATTTCGCTAGTGGTACACAGGATACAGTGGGGCCAGTGTGAGGTTTTTTGCTTGTGGTCGAGAATTTAACTTTCTTTTTTCTGAACGCGCTCTAACGTAAGACGCTTTGGGGGTGAGGGTTTCAAATGAAACAGGATTCTGTGCATGCAGAAGTTGCTTGTTTGCAAATACAGTGATGTGAATTTAAACCCCTTGTGGTTTACCATGGAAAATACAGACATGGTGTTTTTCACCTGAACTTCGCTACACACAGACTGAAGGCAGAGGAGACCGTGTAGCTCGGGCAGTGAAGAATTTCAGACGTGAAACTAAAATTAACTTCCTCGGTGTGCGCACAGCCAAATACAGATAAACACACACACACACACATGCTGCTGTAGAGTGATTTCCTCGTACCATTTTTGTTTGCAGAGCGGTTAGGTTGGTAGTGAGCAGCAGCCTGTGGCCACCTCAGAGCAGCGGGTGAGCGGAGCTCCGACCCCCCCAGCCGTGGAGTGAGGATTTTGCACGGCAGGAGCTCACTGCAGCGGTGGGAGGGAGTCAACGCTCACGGGGATTACCTTAGCCATATTCTGTACAAACCTGAACAGACATTTAGCCTCTGTGAATCTTTGTAGGCAAGTTCAAGTCTTTGTAAGTTTTCAATTTATAAGTGCTTTCCCAGAAATCAGGCGTAAAAATCTTCCTTGCTTTTGCTCATACGAGACCTATACACTTCAGCATCCTACATAGATGGCAGTATCTTCCCAGCTTGGATGTGGCAGGGAAAAGGCAGGGTATGGCCCTTCTGCAGGAGCAAAGAGAGCTGGGAAGAGTTACTTGTGCACAGGACTCATCTAGGCTGCCTCTGCTCTGCTGCCGAACATGCTGAAGATCAAGATCCAGGGAGTAAAGCCCGAAAATACAAGGAGGGTCAGGAGTCCTTCCGTGTCTTGTCACTTAGCAGCACAGTTACAGCTGCCGCCTGTTTTCCAGTGGCTTGTGCCTGCGCAAGGCAGGGCAGGATGCGAGTCTCAGTGGTGGTATTATTTGTTTGTTACTCAAAAAGTAAGGGGGAAAAGTATGGTTGACCAGATCTACAATGCATCATCTGAAATGGAAAGTTTCCACTTTGGGACTGGGAAAAAAAGATATCTCCCAGTATAGACTCTATGCAAAGGAGACTTGGATGTATTTATCATTACGCATTAATGGGGTGGGTGAGAGAATTGCCTTCCACATTCATAATTGCTTTTACTTTTGATTCCTCCTGCAGTGTTGAAGGTTTACAATCTGTAACATAACATGTTCAGTCAACCTGCCCTGGAGGAAACAGATTTCCTGTGTAGTTTCTCATTCTCATTTACTCCTTGTATTCTTCACTGGTGCAGAGACCCACAGTGAGCTGAATACAAAACATCATCCGCAACTGGGAGAACCAAGACATGATCATTTTTCACATGACAACAATTTTGTGAGGATTTTGCCTGAATGGGCAGTTTAGCCAAAAAAAAAAAAAAAATCTGGTTTTGAGTTAGGATAAGATGTGTTAGGGTTAAGGTTTGGGCTGGTAGAGACCTATGAACTAAACGAGCACAAGCTACAGCTGGAAGTGAGCCTGGGGACCAGGACAGAGCACTGACCTGCACGGGGGTTAGGGCTGCTAGGAGACGCTGGGTAGCAGGGGAAAATTTTAGGATTAAGGTTTGGCTGAGAAAAGCCAAGAGACAGTGTAGCTGCTTCTGAATTCCCATGATACACTATTTAGTTGGCGCTTTCCCTCTGAGCTTTACCTACTGCCTTGAGCCTTGGTCATCAGTGCCTTGCTGGCCATGGTTGGCAGTGTGGCCCAGGGGCACTCAGCAGTTCTCAGATCGCTTCAGTGACCTCCTCTGTAGCGGAGTCTCAGTGGTTTCTTCTGGTTCAAGCCCTAACCCTACACTCAGTGTCAGCCCAGCCCTAGGAATGTCTCTTCATTAAATATACTCAGAGATTAATAATGGCTCCAGCTGTGGCGGCACATTCAGAGTCCACCATATAATCTGAGGGACTCAAACTCTAACCCTGACCTTAACCTCAGCCCTTTCACTGCTCCAATGACTCCTGGTGACCCCAGATTTCAAAGGAGTCACAGATTCACTCAACGTGCACTTTCAATTTTCGTGTTGTCACCCCCAAATCTCTTTATTATCCTAGGCCATCAGTTTCTTCCGATAAAACTGTAATTCTAGTCCTTCCCAAACTCATGCAGCCATCACCAGTCCCAGAAGAAAATGGTCTCAAAGAGCTCCATGTCTCCTCTCCCCTTACTTTTCTCATCAGCCTCCACTGAACCTTCTTATGACCCTACTTCATCTGTTCATCCTGGATTATAATCCTAACACCTACTCCAACCTCAACACCATCACTTTCCCCTTGTCAAATACTAACCCTAATCAAAACTCTCACCCGAGCCATAAAGATGCAAGCTATATTCAGCCTCCCTTAAAATGGGGTCCAGATGGAGCTGCTAGAATGCTTTTGTTGGTAGAAACCACACTAGGGTCATCTAGGGTCCTGTGAGCTGGGACTGGGGTTGGGTCTGGGGTTAATATCGTTCTCCAAATTAAGTTTAGGGTTTAGTTTAGTTTTAGTTTCACAGGAGCCATGAGCCAGGAAAAAATGGGAGAGTGCTGATGATGTGGCATGCCTCTGGTCACGGGTGCTGCTTTCCCAAGCGAGTGGGTCAGGGAGCGTCCTGTCCCAGATTTCCCTGCCTGCTGTCACGCGGATAAAATAAAAATTGGTACCGTAGGTGCACAGTCTGACAAAAGTCTTCCTTGGAAAAAACAGGCTTCAAGGAAGAGTATCTGATGTCATCACTGTGAGATGACTGGGCTAGAACAGTTTCCTTAATTAACCTCCTTTAAATAAGGTGCTTTGATGGACTGCAGCTCAGCAGCGGTGCAGAGATCTATTTCTGAGGAAATTCTTCTGAATTCCAGAAGAGGTAAAGATGCTTTGACTGCGAAGGTACTGAATCCAATAATAGTTCTAAAGTTCGCAAATAAGTCTTTGATCTCTTCTGTTTCATGACTCCATATCGCTTTTGAAAGTTAGCTGAATCTTCAACCCCCACAGAAAAATTCAGCTTTTTTTTTTTTTTTTTTAATCCTGCTTACAACAAACTCAGGCAGATGGCGTGTCCTGGTGCTGCAATGAGTGCAAGGGAATGACCTTCCCTTCCTTGCAGCTCGGTGACAAATGCTCAAGAAATAGGAATAGAATAGAATAGAATAGAATAGAATAGAATAGAATAGAATAGAATAGAATATTTCAGTTGGAAGGAGTACGACAGCTACTCCTGTTTTACATATAAAAAGAGGGTTTGGGATTTATGTATTCAACAGTTCAAAAACTATTAGAAGAAGAGAAGCTCCAGGCTGTTTGCATGCTTGCTAGCAACTGAATGCAAAGAAACTTGAGGCCAAAGTCCCCCCCAGACTGCATGCCCCTGTGCTGCAGACCACTCCCATGAAAGCTGCAGGAGGATACGCTTCTCCATTTCCCAACCTGTGCTGAGTGACAGTCACCCGGCGGCATGGGGAGGCCGGCCATCTGCGCACCTCTCCCGGGAAGTGCACACGTCTGTGAGCACATCCTTTCTGATTTGATGCATCACGTATGAAAGGAGGAGGCTCGTATTCAAACACATCCCCGCTGTGCCCGTGGCCACGGGAGAATAAAGCCGCGTACCCAGAAGTTAGTTCAGAGAAGCAGTCACAGGTTTTTCCATGGATTTCCATTCAGACTTCCAAAGGTACTTTTTCTTTTCTCTGTGTCTTATGAAGTGCTGCATACACCTACTTTCAGCTATAAATAAAAAATAATCATGTGCATTTAACACTTATTAAAATTCTTTTTAAATTTATATGCAAACGAGGAGCAGCCACAGGCTCCTGGCAGGTTGCCTATAAAGCCCTTTGTTCTGCAAAGATTGTACACCACTGATGAGGCAGATAAATTTGTCTTCAGTGCCATAGTCTTGTCTTTGCCCTGAATCTTTTTTATAACTACTGGAAGGTGTAGGTTGAGAAATGCTGGTTTGATTAGCTGGGCTTGTGGTTGGTCCCTTTTCATGCCAAAATCATTTAAGTGTTCCAGACATGGCATACACCCATAGAATCTGCAAATATATCTCTCCCCAGTGCGTCATAATTCCTGGGGTAGTAAGTGATGAATCATCAGGATCTAATGTGAAGATAAGCTAATTAGCATTAATCAGAGCTCCTGCCCGAGGTGGGAAAATGCTAGGTGAGCAGTCTGTTGGCTGCCATCTGAGTTATTTAATTATTTTATTTTCATTTATTTCGATTTTACAAATCGGGCTCTTCAAAGCTCCCAAGCTGGTAGACTGGTAGTCTTCAGTGCCATGCAAAATTTAACAATGCTTTCGTGTCCCTCAGTCTCCATCCTGCCCTGATCTCACCCATCGTCTCACTTCTTGGCATGGCCTGTAAGTCCACTGATTGTGGCTGGATCACGTTGTGGCGTGGGATGGCTGCTGGACTTAAAAGTTTCTCCCTGCAAGAAATCTGCCTGCAGCCCCCTCCCATTAAAATCGTTAAGTGACTATCCCCAGAATTTAAATTACTCTTTACTTATGGCACTATCACAGAAGAGAGAGGTCCCATCACGTGCAGTAAGTGGTGATGAGAAGTATTTCCTTTATGTGGAGTAGTTGTGGTATCAGGCTATGTTCCCTTCTTTCTACTCTGGGGACTAACTTTTTGTAGAAATTTTTAAAATAATATTACAGTGTTTTTCTTCTAGTAATGTACCTTCTAGCAAAAAATCCCAAGCAACAAGGGTGACTGTAAATACTTCCTTATGTGTCTTGCCTGGGTGCCAAGCTGTCTTACCCTGGTCGGGGCAGGGGTGTTGCAATCAGCATTCAAGTCTGTGGTGCAGAAGCATGAGGAATTCAGTCTCAGCAAAAAGACGCCATCAAACACCACCCTCTGTGACTGCTGGCCTGTTTGAAGAATTGTTTATGACAAATTCCTTTACGTATTGGCATCTGCAGCATGCCTCCAGATTTTGAAATGCATTGGCTTTGCTGGTGCGTCTCCTCATCTACATTCCCTGCACACCTCGGCTTTGGTAGCAGGAATCCTGGTGCAAAGGGAACCAGGATTCAGACTCAGCCATTAGCATAAAGATAATTAGCTCTCAGTGAGACCCAAACCCTATGGGGAAATTTTTTTAAAGATGCTTGGGCACCTGATGCGCAGGGTGGCACCGCAGGGAAGCTGTGACTGTCCCACTGCCCTGCAGCCCCGGCAGCCCACATACCGTCCAGGTCCACCCGGCACGGCACAGCCTTGCCCCATTGGGAAGAGCCGATGGGCTCCTTGGGTGCTCCGGCACGTTGGGAAGCAATACCCAGCACAGCGGCAGTGGGGTTGCTGCAGCCTCACTGAGAGATATGGGACGCTCAGTAGCAGACTCCAGAGCAAGAGAAAGGAAAATGTTTTCTAGGCTGTGGGCTCAGGAGCCCTACAAAACTCAAGTCCGTGCAGTCCTTTGCCGTTGCCCTGTTCCCAACATGCGTCTTTGCCACCCGAAAACAGAACTGAGGTTATCTTTCCTTGAAACTGCTGGAGATCTGCCACTGGAAATGCCTTTCTTTGCTCTGGATTTTGCCATGATCCCGTAACTTATAATTATATTGACTCTTCCATTACGGTGAAACCCGCCCCTTCCTTTTTTAACCGTGGCACATGGGCTTTTTAAAGAAACCACTGAGAAGTTTCAGAGCAGCACTGTGCTCCGTGGACTGCTGGGGTGGGTCAGTGAGTTCTACCTCTGGAGCTTGTTCAGATACAGCAAAATTCTTCTTTTTCACATAAATACCATTCCATAGCTCTGCACTGAGCTGGGTTAAAAAAAAAACCAAACAGCAAAACCAGAAGGGCAGGAGCACATAGCTGCTTCTCTTAACTACAGTGAATAAAAATACCTGGGCCAGCTGAGAAGGTTTGTAACCACCAGCAGATGTCATTGCAGCCAGCGCAGCTTAGGACACGTTTCGTGAGAACAGAGGCACTGCAGGTATTCAGATAATACCCAATGGAAAATGAAAATAAAAAATAAATCATGTAATCTCTGATTGCCAGGTAGCTCGTTCTTAGATCACTGGTAGCTAGTTTATAGTAGATAGAGTAGATATGAGGGATTAAATTCCACTCTACAATTTGTTTTCTGCTGAATAATTATGATTTATTAGTCCCAAGCACAAATTATAGTAATTTAAAATATTAATACTTTTTAAAAAAGGGAACACGCAAGTGGATTGTGTTTAATGGGGATAGTTGGGTCCTGATAACCTAATGAGTGCGAGGATTAATGAGGAGGGCTGGTGGGGTGCTCCCCCTCCACTTCGCAGTAATGTCAAGCGTAGTGCTCAGGGACTGATGGGGTGAGCGTACCGAAGCCCAGCAGCCTGTCTGGGGACGCAGGGCACCTTTTCCTCCCTCCTTGCCAGGTGCTCGTGCGATGTTCCGGGTCACGCTCTGTGCCCCATGCTCCGGTGCTCCCTCCCACGCCGGCCCCTCCGAGGCGAGTCGGGGGCTCAGGGCCAGCAGCACACGGGGCCGTGGGCTGCGCTGGGAGCCAGGGCGTTGATTAGAGGAGTGACGCAGTACTGGTACATGTTATCTTGGCTTTCCTCCTTTGTTTTCTCCTCCGGGTGTCCAGGCCCTGGTAGTTTGTACACATCCCCGTGTTACAGTTGTGTCAATGTCGGTGAAGTCTCAGCAGTAATGTGGTCTCGTGGCCAAATCATCCTCTAGCTGCACCATCCCCAGAGCCTGGCCAAATCCGTGGGCTGTGCCCAGCGCCGTCATCCAAAAACTGCCTGGGCAATGATGTGCCATCCTTTCCCACGCGGCGCTGCCAGGCGGCAGTGCTGCTGGATACAGGCCATCGAGACCTTGTCTTTTGTGTCACCTCCTGGTACGGGGTTTTGCTTAATGTTGCACTGGAGTTGTGCTGCTGGGGGGTCACCATGACTTGTCTGTAAGCACCAAGTGATACATTGCCATTTTCTCACCAGTTCAAAATAATTTCATGCTTCCTTGGTGCAGGCACCCTACAGATATACTGTGTGCAGCAGCTCTGGGACGGCTACGGGGGCCGGATCGCAGTTGCATTGGCTGCATGTTTTCTGTTAGCGCGGAAAACACGGTCCCCAGCACACAGTTGGACTATAATGCTGCAGATGTGTGGAAACAAGGCCACCAAACAGTTCAGCTGAGCATCTCCATGCCAGCGTTGCATCTTCTGCAGCACACGGATTGCAGGGTGTAAGACCTCTCTGCACAAAACCACTGCCTGCAAACTGGAAATGTGCTGCAGCTCCTGCTGGGATGGAGGGACAGCGTGTGGGGATTGCGCAGGAGAGCCTTGACGTGTGTGTACACGCACGTGTTTATGCTCTCTCTAACCAATTTCTAATTCTCATAAATTTTTATGCTAATAGCTATAGAGTGCCAGACTGTACTCCTCTTGAAATCAGTGGCAAAATTCACTGTCCTAAAGATAAAATAAGGAAAAATGCTCATTAGCCTCTGTTCCTCGGTAACTGCCCCACTCCTCTTCTCTTTCTGGGCTCAGCAGACAGACAGACAGAGAAACACCACCGAGCTGAATGTAAGAGCTTGGTTGGTAAATGGTAGTTATTATTACACTATTGTATAAAATGTATAGAAATATTTTATATAAAATCTCCTGTTGTAAACAATATTTACTGTTTGCATGGTGAAGATCACCAGAAGCGAGTCTGCTGAGCTCGATCTTGTTCAGATGTGGGAGATAACAGGTCTCCGCCCTAAAAAAACACTTTACAGTTAAGAAATGCAATTGCTGTTAAACTCTTGGTCTGAATATAGCTCCGTACAAATACGAAACAGTTGTGCCGAGGCAGATTGATGTGAAGATAAGAGAGATCGACTACAGGCAACGTTTTACGGGCTGTGTCACCGGTCTCCTCATAACACAACAAACAAGTATTTATCTTGTGGGAAGCTTTGGGTGACTGGTGGGGCTCTCGCAGGAACCCCGAGCACCGGAGATAACCGGTGATGTAGCACTGTGGCCTTTGCTCAGCACACAGCCCCTCCGAAACCCGGCGCCTTTCATGTGGTGGGGCTGGGAACCGGGATCGGGGCGGTTCTGCTGCGGAGCCGGAGCCGGGAACGTTGCACGAAGCGCCTGCAGCTGCAGAGCCGGCGCGGGCAGGTGCCTCCTCGTGGCAAGGAGCGCAGCCGGGAAGTGAAGTGGGTTTCTGAAATGAGTAAATCCGAGTCGAAGCAGAGGTGCTAAAACATCGCAGAGCTCAACAGACTAAAATTTCCTGCTGTTGTTAAACTCGCAGTTTAAGAGTGATTTTCTTCATTATATACTGTGCTTCCACTGTGCACGGTGTTGCAGAATCGGCATCCCTGACAAGCTGAAAGCACCTTGCGTTGTTTAGGTACATTTACAAAAAGAAAATGCAGCGGATAAAACACCCGAAGTCTCCCAGGCCTGTGAGGTACAGCATTTCCCACTTCTACAGTCTCTCAAAACCTGAATGAATACCTGCCAGCACTGGAGATAAGGGCATGTCTTTGGCCTTAGGTGGGATAAATCAGTGGAAAACTTTCATTGACTTCGTCATGGATTGAATCTTATTTTCTGTCCTATAAGTCGAATATCTCAGTTGTTACGCTTCTGCTAAAAGCCGTTTGGAGATGCGGTGTGGCGTGTCCCTGCAGGGGCCAGTGCAGGACATGCGAGTGCAGGCTGGGGAGCAGCGACTTGAGCATATGGGCACGTTATTCTGCCCTTGGGAGGGTCACCCCCAAACACTTCAACTGGGGACTTAAGGATTCGCCCGTTCTAAAATGGAGTTGCCTTCTAAATCCCATTGACTGGGTCTTGGCTGCATTTGGGGATTTATTTCTTCAGAAAGTCCCAGGCTGCTTTATGTCCTGAAATAGTAGAGAGAACCAGCCAAAAAATTAAAGGGAAGATATTACATTAAGCATGTGTTTTAAGAAGAAATTGCTTTCTCTGTGTAGCACCTCAGTTAACACCAAGAGAGGTGTGAAAAAGCGTAATCCTTTATAATCTATATGGTTTTTACCTTTTGCATTCTAAGGAGCTGAGATGATGGCCATAAAATAGATGGGTTTATTTTTTAATTGCAGACTTTCCAGGGAAAAATGTAAATCCTAACCCAATGGAAATAGTGTTTTAATTGGATTTTTCAGCAAATGTACAATCCACTGGTTATGAAGAGCACTTTTACTTTAAAAAATGAAATACTAGTATAGGATTTGATCGTGTAGTAATGTCCTGAATTGAGGATTTTTTTTTGCCCGTGGATCACTGTCCTGATAGCAAGAGAACTTTTTCATTCCCAGACTTTGAGAAAGCAGATGTGGGACACATGGACTTCCAGCTCAGGCCCTAAATAATACCTAAGCTAAAAATTGCACTGTAGGCATGTGGAGGTTGTGTGCATGTAGGTGTGGTAGACATATTTTTTTAGTATAATTGATGTTCTGTGTAACCTCAGTTTCATCATTCAGCATCTACTGTTGTCAATTATTGTAATAGAACAGAGGACGTTACAAAGTTAAAGTTAAGTTAAAAAAAAAGTCTGTGTTAGAAAACGACCTACAGTTAAATAGCTGATCCCTGGTATTGGGTTAAATTAGTTAATTATCTAGTTAGGAAAAATTCTATGCCAGAAGCTTGATATACTGATGGTACCCTGGATTATCATCTGTTCTTCCTTCTTCTTGAATTCTTTTTCTTCTTCTTTTCATCTAAGTGGGTGTAAATGCTGCGGCAGTTGTAGTGAATCAGCTTGTATTTCATGGCAACAGCTGGCACAGAATAGGACCCAAATCAGCAAGTTCAGCAAACACCGCCGTGGAAACCCCGAGGCTTTTCTTGTGTCAGAGAGGGCTGAAGCTCCCATGCTGTGCCCAGGTGACCCCCAGGAGGAGCTAAGAAACCACCCTCCACTTCCCAGCAAATCCCCCAAAATGAGCTGCCTAAAGGAAAACAGTCCGCTGCCTTGGGGACACTTCTGGTGGCACCAGCGTCCTGCGTGGTGGCCTCTCTGGGGTCTCACAGTGCGGGCAGAGGCAGACCTTGCAGAAACCTGTGTGCCAGCGATGTATGGGGATGCGCTGGGACGCAGCTGCCTGCTTGCGCTTCAGCAGCCCTGATTCCTACCTAGCGTGGGACCGGCTGTATACACACCCTTCTGTTTGCTCAGTTCTGCTTTGTTTAACATTTCTGGAAAACCTTTTTCACGGAGTCCTGTGTCGCAGCTGACCACAGGGCAGGGTGAGCTCCCAGGGCAAGCTGTTTTGGAAAACAAGTCTGACCTCAGCCAGAAAAGTTGGTATCTTAACATTTTTTGCCCTCACCACCTGCATGAAATTGTGATATCTCAAGTTTGTGGTGAGGGGAACGGACACGTGCTGCCAGCCGCCACGCTCGGGCTGCTCTCCCTGGTCGGGGTCGGGCCACCGGGACCCTCTTCGGGGTCAGCCAGCGTGGTTCATGTAAAGCAGCACAGTCCAGCAGAAGATTGCTATTGCAATTTCAGCAGAGCATGAAAATAAAAAGAAAGGATGAGCATGGCTTGTATCCGGGTCTTCTGTGAGTGCATTGACCAGGAGGTGGCTCAAAAATCTGTCCTAGACATAAACTTCTCCCAGCAAAACTTTGGTGAAAATGCACCCTACGAAGAGTTGTGGTTTCCATGACTTGGTTTTTCTGACAAAAAATAAATAATGTTGCTTACAATTCCTGACCCCATGCAGTCCTGGAACAGGTGGTGAGCTCCCATACTAAGAACTAGATCATTAAAACTGTAGTAAGATTTCAGCCCTTGCAATTTTGCGCCTGTTGCTTCTTGTATTCAGATGAACCCCAAACTCAAAGCAAAACCAAGTTGAAAGAGCAAAGTTTCATCAATTATTTTTCTCATCAAAACCATATGAAATTGTGACTTTCTCATTTTTTCAACATGAAGCCTTTGATCAGCCCTGCCTTGTGAACTTTTGATCAGCCTGGGTTCAAATGAAATCCAAGACTGGGCACATTTTGTGTGGTCTCTGGTTTCGAAGTGAAAATTTTTCATGTCTGTACTAACCCATTTCATTCCCGGGCTGTTATTCCCAGTCGCTCTCGTAAAGCCATAGCCAAAAACTTACTGGAGCTCTTGGAAGAAATATGCTGAGAAGTCAGCCTAGACCTAGCAAGATTAATTTATTATTTATCACTTAGCATAAAGTTTGCTCTGTTTCATTACTAGTTCAAGTTATAACCCCCTGTTACAGCACTTCCTTGGATTGTATTTAGCTGTATTTAGAAAATGAGGCCTTCAGCCAGGGTCTGAAGTTTGGAAAACAACTCTCTAAGAGCTGTTTTCCATACAGAGACCCAAAGATTAAAATAATCTCATGACCATCCACTCCTGTAGTAAAATCTTATGCAATTAAATCTATGAATCTCAATACCTGAAAAACAGGATTAGATGACACATGACAAGAGCCAAGTTAAAATATGTATGACTTAATACCAGCACGGTAGGTAATCTTTATCATCATGAGTGTAGAGAAGATGAAATCGAGGCATGGGGTGGGGATGGCACAGTGCTGGCGTTTCTTCGTTTATTCCCATCCCTTACCTTGAGTCCCATCCTGAAAACGAGCCAAATAAGTATTGCTAAATAGACTATTTTGACAATACTGAAAAAAAAACATGGAAAAAGATCTGAAAAGATCCCTGTAAGGAGTCAGGCATTCCTGTTGTACTTGGTGCATCCCATCTCTCTTGGCTTGCTATCTCATTACCTAGTTCGTTGAGGGGAATTAGGAAATTTAGGCAGCAGAGTTGCGTGTTCGCCTTCAGTCTGAATCCAGCTCACGTGCAGGATCAGACCAGTCAGTCCTAAATCTGGTGGCTCTCAGCCGAGAGCTTCGGGGAGCCTTCGCCCCGTGCCGCTGATGGCCACAGCCACGGCAGCTTCTCACCGCTGTGTGCAGGGATTAGCTGGCAAGCCTTTAAACTGCTCCTTGTTTTACATCTCATTGGAGGTAACATTTAAGGAACTTCTAGAAGTCAAGTGGCAGGACAAGATTAATTAGGATTGCTTTCTAATCCTAATTACAATGATATTTGCTTCCCACGATAGGAGGCGTTCATTATCATATGTATAAGTTTGCTTCTTTAGTCTGTCTGCTTCCCTCCCCCCAACAAAAAAAGGTTAAATAATATTTAATACATTTCTACAGTCATTAAAAATATCAACTCTTTTTAATCTGGTAAAAACATCAGATGGGCAGAGGAGAAAACCATTCAATTCCCTATTAATTTCCCTTGCTCTCTAATTATATGCAAATCCGCCGAGCCCAGGTTTTAGTTCAGCCATTCGCATTAAGAGATCAGAGGAAGATTCAAAATGGGAAAGCGGAGTTTGACGTATCATCGGGGGCTCGTACAAATTCGACTGGAAGATAAATTCCACATTTTAATTAAAATGTTTATTCCGCTCTGCACAATAACACTTGCTTGCTTTCAGAGGGAAAAAGGGGTATTAAGCATTAAAGGAACTAATTCTGCCTATCAAGAAAATTAGGATTTCTCCCAGGCAGACACAGGGTATCATCCAGGATTAGCAGCTGTAGCATTCTTTGTAAACATGTCACCCTTGAAAGTGAGCAACAAGGAAAGCTGCTATCGCCTTACAGCTGCAGGGTGTCAATAAAGCATCCCTTCGGCTCCGGAGGGGATTATCTTCCCTCCGCATCCTCCAGAGAGCCATTTATCATGGAAACTGGGAAACAAGTGTGAGCACAGATCAGGATAATGTGGGGGCGGCCCCGGGCTGGGCAGCAGGCAGCTCTCCCTGCTCCTGCCCGGGGGTCCCCGATGGGTTTTGGGGAGCCCGGTGGGGAGGGACGCCTGTCGCTCCAGCCCTCGACCCTTGGGCTTCACAGCTGGTTGGAAAAATTAATGCTACGGTGGGAGCAACATCCCAAGCCGCAGCCGGCCATCCCCATGCCATCCTGGCAGCGCTCCTGCCCGGCAGCAATGCTGCGGAAAGCTTTGGGAGAGACCCCAGAGAAGACTCAGAGCAGGCGCAGTTCGTTCATTCGTGGCCATCCGTGTTGGAAATGTGCTTGACATCCATAGAAATATCAAAGGATTTCACCGTAGCAGGGAAATGCGTACGCAAGAACGACGATAACAGTTACAAATTATCTTCCACCGTTGTTTCGTCTTATCTGTTAATTAGCCAGTGGCATGTGCTTGGGCACGGCCGCCTCCGACATGTTAAAAGATTTTCTGTTGGTGTCGTCTGATGCTGGGCGAGTGCGTGGCCTCTGTGGTCGTATGCCATGGGAGAAAGCTCTCTCTGAACAAGTCAGCAGCATTACGGTATCATTGTTATTACTGTTATTACTATTATTTTTCACAGCACAGTCACCAAGTTGGGGATTTACTTTCAGACGGGGTGAGACACTTTTGATTTGTTGTCCTTTTTTTCAACCACTGATGTTCTCGCATGGTGAGATCCCCCCTGAAGCTGAGCTTTGAGACTAGCAGGTTGAAAAGGAATAGAATAGAATAGAATAGAATAGAATAGAATAGAATAGAATAGAATAGAATAGAATAGATAAAATAAAATAAAATAAAATAAAATAAAATAAAATAAAATAAAATAAAATAGGAAGTGTAGTGCCTTCCAAGAGAAGCTGGCAGCCATCCCATCCCAAGCCTAGAGACAGGGACAGAAGTCCTGTGACACATCTCCTGTCCAGGTCCCAGGGTGACACTGGTGACACCAGCAGGACGGTGTCACCCACGGTGGCCGTGTACCCCAGCACCGCTGCGGCATGAAGGGGCAAGTTTCACCCCCTCTGATGTTCAGAGAATCGAAACGCCTTAAATCACATCAGCATTTTTTTGGGGTTTGTGTTTTGTTAACTCCCCTGCGCTCTTTCAAGTACATGGGCTGGTTTTGTTTTTGTTTTAAATGGAAAGAAGAAGCCCAACTGAGCAGCCGGGAACCCTCTCCTGATGCCTAGGGGATGTGTAAGCAAACATTTGCCTCCAGAAAGCTGTGCAGCACTGACACCTGGAGGGTTCCTCTTGGGCTGATTCACCAGCAGATGCACCCAGAAATCTCACAGGATTTTCCGTCCGCTGCTGCAGCGCGTCCTTGGCGGGGAGGGATGTGACAGCCTGGCATCAAAGCCACCTTGGCGCAGAACTGGGACCCGGCTAGGGCTGGGGTTTGCGAATGGTTTCTCAAAACCGGTGAAAATCCCGCAAGCCGCTGGTGTCTGAGACCGGGACACAGCTCGTACAGTGCAAACCCTCTGCATTTCACCAAGCCTTTGCACCCTGAGGCTTGGCTGGTCCCAGTGTTGCCCACAAGCCGGGCACATGGAGGGTGATGTCTCTGGTGCTTTTGGAAATGGTGTCTCAAGCCTTACCGAAGGGCAAGCCTTGGCCCTGTGTCATACTTTTATTTTGCTTTCCTCCCTTGCCCTCTTGGACATTTTCCTGATTAATTCTGGGTATCAGACCAACCGCTTGTCTTTGAGAAGCAGAGAGAAATAAAGGAGGTCAGATATTATCAGCCTCCGTGGGTCAAGTAAGTGCCTTCTCATTTGAAGCCTCAAGTGTTACCGGTAACTCCAGGGTTCGCGGCTTTTGATTCAAATTCGCAGAACCACGTAGCACAAAGGGGACGGAGATTTTTTTTCTCTGTAGCCCATAACATGAGAGAGGCAATAACCAGGGATGGATGTTGCAGAACAGGAGAAATAGCTGGGGGGGCAATGCAGTCCCGCCATTACATTACCCTAGCATTCGGAAGAAAATAGCTGGAGTTTGGTGTTGCAGTGCAACAGGTTTTGGTGTTGGCTTATATTGCCCCGGCATTTGTTTCCATGAAGCCAAATGTCAGCGTCACCCTTTGCAGGACCGGGGGGTGCTTCTGTCCCCTCCTGAGCAGATGCAGCACGGTGAAGCTGCTTTTAGCATCGCAGCAGCAGCGTTTCCCAAGCAAGGCAAGCGCCGAAAGGGGAGTTTCTGCACAGTTGAGGAGGCTTCTGGAGTGAGGTGGCTCTTCTGCTGAATGTGACTGTAAACATCGGGCGGTGATGCCAAAAGTTCCTTTTTCAGGGGCTTTCTCTTCTCTAGTATGGGGTGTACTTGCCTCCGCAGTTGCCCCCTGTCACCGTAAGAGAGCAGCCTCTGGGAGGGACTTTTGATCTTTATTTTTCCATGCCTTTTTTTTTTTTTTTTTTTTCACGAAGAACCACCTACATCTTTCTCTTAGAAGATAAATACTTGAGAAGTGAAACGGCTCTTCCTGTGCCCGTAAACGGTGAAAAGCTCACCTATTTCCCCTGCAGAGTTTAACTTAAAAATAATAACCATCATTGCTTAAAAACAGAAACCAGCAGCAGCTCAGAAGGTCACTGAGAACTTTTAAAAGGTTTTGAAGTTCTTTCCCTGTATTTGTCCCCATTGTGTCTGGAGTTTGGCCACCTCTCTGAGTGCTGGGGCACAGAAGGCATTAAATGCCCTGATACCGAAGCCGAGTCCCCCAAGCCGGCTGTGATGCACATCCGAGTCGCAGGGGAAAGTCAGCATCACGGGAGCTGAGTTTTGCCACTAAGACCAGTGCGTCCCCTTCGATGTGCAAAAAAGAGCAGGGCTGCTCAGGTGCCTTATTAGCATTTTCAAAGCAGACCTGGATTTTAAAGAAGCTGAAAGAAATCAGAGGGAAAGAGAAGAGTTGAGGGAATAATGCTTCGTCAACCACAAAATGTAGAGTGCAGGGATAAAAACCTGAGCAAGGACAATATTTGCATGTATGTGTGATGTATATCTTAAACCGATCAGCTCTTTGCTGCAATTCATATGCAGAATTAATGCAAGAATTAATAGCTGCGTATTATTACTTTCCCCTTTGACTGCTGCTCGTCAGCACTTCTGGGCAGCCAGAGATGGGGTGCGCAGGGCAGCGGTGCTCTTCGGGTCATGGGAGACATGGTCTTCTGGTCCCTGGAGGAACCCTTGGTGGTGCTGAGGGTAAGGGCCAGATCCAGCCCTCCGTGCTGCAGCCGTGCTGGGTGAGCCAGGCCTGGGCAGGGGCCAGGGAGATGCTGCTGCTGCTGAAATTTGGCTTTGCTGGAGGGGTGCACGGCTGGGCAAGGGCAGCGCCTGAGCGTGGGTGACTTTAACTTTCCCTGTTTCCTTTCTGCTGTGGCAGCGGGCTGGGGCAATGTAACTGCAGCAAAAGTGAGAAAAGAGAAAAAAGCGTGCTGAGACGAGAAATGAGTCGACGCTGCCTTCGCCTGCGGGCTGCTGAGGGCTCCAGCCCTGACACTTGCAGTCGGTGCCGAAAACAGTCTGCAGTGGGTATTTGGGGTAATCTTTTATCGCAGCATCTCCGGGTGCAACACCACAGGGAAACGAGGGGTGAAGGTGTCTGCTGACACAGTCTGGGACCCCAAGCTGGGAGATTTTATCAGAACTCAGAGGTACCCTGAAACTGTGCAGGGCTGGGTTTGAGTCACAGGCTCCGGATCCCTGAGCACTCCGAATGACAGCGTTGCCCTGCGAGCCTTCCCAGAAGCAGATCTGATGCTGTGGGATGTACCCAATAATGTCCCTAATAATATGTCCCTAATAATTTGCTAACTTAGATTGATAAAGAACAAAAGGCACAGTCCCGCTGGTAATGGGTACCTTCCACAGCAGTGCATGCTCGGTGCAGCCTGACCTTATACCTTTCTTTCTGTGGCACGATGACTAATTTTGCAGCGAAAAGGAATTAATTCCTCATTGAATCAGCAACAGCAAAACTTCGTAGGTTTTGTTTTTCATAGCCGGCCCGTCGACTCATCTTGGCCTCTCTGAGAAGTGATGTCAAAGCAAACACATTTGGGGTGACTTGGGGCCAGACTGCAGTTTGCAGCACGTGTGCTGCACCCAGGGCTTTCACCCTGGAGACACCTGAGCAGGGCAGAGGAGCAGAGATGTGCTCAGTGCTCACCCCATTCATCTGCCTGCTCTGAGCCGGGATCGGCCCTGGGGGCTGCACAGCTGGCGGCACGGGGCGCTCAGGCCGCTGAAACCCCCCTCTGTCTTGGCGGTGACAGCCACCGGTGTGGCACAACCGCCAGCCCGAGCTGCCGTCCCTCAGCCAGGCCCCTCGCCCTGCGACAGCCGCCGCCGGGCAGGCCCACGACTTTTTCGTTTCGCTATTTTTGGGGCTGGCGATGTGGGAAAATTTGAAAGTGACGTGACTAATCTCGCCTCACCGCGGCTCGGCTCCCCGGCGAGGCTGGAAACCACAGCGCTCTCGCCGGCCGCCGGCTCGTGCACCAGGGTGCTTCGCGCCGCAGGGGACGGATCCTGCACCCCCCGGGGTGCTTCCAGCCTCCCCTCGCCCGGGAGGCTGCCGCCAGGGCCAGCACAGCCTGGGTGATGGGGGCACCCCGCTCTGGGCATCACAGAGGGGTTATGGGGCTTTCCTCTCCCTGCAAACTCCTCTGCATCCATGGAGGGGCTGCCAGGAGGGCCAGCGGCTGCCATGGTGCTGGGCTTTCCAGCGGGCCGGTCCTTGTTTTTCTTGCTTTTGGGCTGACCACGGCGATTTCAGCTCTCCAGGGTGTCGGCTGGTGCTTTTGCACCAGTGGAATGTGTTTGGTGCCTAGGAGCTGAGGTCCATGCAAGGCAGGCAGCACCCCGTTATCCTTCATGGGGAGCACAGCACCCCATGGAGTCACATCCCCAAAGGTGCTGGGCCCCAGCTGCACTGGTGCTGTGCACAGTCCTGACAGTCTGTCCCTGCTCCCTGGCCTGCAGGGTCCCCATGTGCATGGGATTCCCTGTGCACATGGGATTCCCTGTGTGCATGGGGTCCCCTATGTGCAGAGCATCCCATATGTGCATGGGATCCCCTGTGTTTCTGGGGCCCACAATGCCTGCAGCCTCGCATGTGTTTCAGGTCCCTTATGTATCTAAGGTCCCCTGTGCCTGTGGGGTCCCCTATGCATTCGGGGTCCCCATCAGCTGGGAGCCCCCCGCCTCTCTGATGCTGACGCTGCAGAAGTTGCTCTCAGCTGGAGCCCGAATGCCGGAGCCGCTTTCCCGCAATGAAGCCCCAGCTGGCTCATCTGCAAACACACAGTCTCTCATTTCAGAATAGCTGTTAAAACGTCTTGTAAAAAAACGTAAAGAAGTGGCATAGCAGGATTAAGATGTCCAGAAATCCTGTGGAAGAAACTTGAGTGGAGTTTTCCCCACTCAGAGTGGGGAGGCAGGTGATGCTGTGAATGATACCCTCTTTTTGCAGGAAGGTGATATGGCACATTGAGAATTGGCTGACGTCTCCTGTGGGCTTAGGGCTGACTTTTATAAAGTGAGAGCAAAGTCTTAATTCATTCTATTATTTCAAACATATGGGAAATCTCTAAACTATAAGTTTCTCTCCTACAGAACAGCATCATTTGTGTGACTTTGCCTTAAAAACAAACTATAAAAAAGCCAGCTTTTCACTGAAGTTGTTTTTGTTCAAAATCTGGAGAAAACATAAAAACTCTTGAAATACAGTCATCAAAACCGAGAAGGGGTTATTCCTAGGAAGGATGCTTTGTGCCTGTGTGCAACAGGGCAGATCAAGATTGGCCTTGTCAGATGAGCTTCTGTATTTGATTGGTGCAACCTGAAAGGGGCGGTAGAATGAAGCTGCTTTATTTTAGTTATGAATTGTCTTCTACCAGAAAATTAATTAAAAAAATTCCTGTCCGTAGGAGCAGCGGTGCAGCCCAGCACTGGCGGGATGCTGGGATCTCGAGCAGCCACCCAGGCAGGTTGGTGTGACCACTGCTGCTTTTGATAGCTGCTCTCAATTGTAGCAAGAAATAGTTTTCACAGGTTATAAAACATTCACTTCTTTTTTTTTATTTGTTTCTTTTCCTAAACTGATCCAAACAGAAAAAATTCTTTACAATTTTTTTCTAATATTTTCACAGAGCTGAAAACCCAAAGAGTATTGCAGTTCATGGAAATCTTTCGGTTTGATCATTTCACTCAAATTTTGGCTTTTGACCTTCTGTGCTACATTTTGATAAGATTAGCTTTAAAGTTTAAAAGAAAAAAAGTCTGTCAAGCCAGCAAAGTAAAACTACTCATTTTTAACATGTAAGGACTAAAAAGATCGGTCTTTAAAAAATGAGTCAAAATACTTGCTAACACAAGGTGCTTTCCAGAAAATGTTTGATTACAATCTCTCACTATTTTCTAATGAAAAACCCACATTTTGCTTAAAAAAACTCATGTAGAGTTCTGATCAACCAGCACCGTGCTGGCAGGCTTGGACAACCCCGCAGCTGCCCGCGGCCGGAGCACGCTGCAGCCCAGCTGCGGCCCTTGCTGGGCACGAGTAATGTGGGATGGGAGCAAAGGCAAAGGATGCTGTGCCTGGTCAGGCACCTCGGAGCCAAAGAACATTGCAGCTCTGATCGGGAAGGTGATCCTGATGCGAAAGACCTGCTGGGTTTGTGTGTGTTCAGCGAAAGGAGAGTTTTCTAGCTAGCCTCAAGCTTCTGTCACAATCAGACACCCATGTGTGAGCGGTGAGGTCTCCTAATTTTCCCTTGCCAACAATTAGTCTTTCTTAATAATTGATGTGACTGCGTTTTCTTTTTTGCTCATCCAATTACCTCTAGTTATTAAAGTCACTTCTTGGCTTCTTCCCTCACCATCTTTTTTTTTTTTTTAATTATTTTCAGCCAGGTTGATGGGGGCTGATTAATGCCAGTAGGGTGATGCAGTGCGGGGTCGGTGTGTGCCCGAGCGCAGAGCGGCACCGGCTACTGGCACGAGGCACACGGGGACCTGAGCAGGCACTGCTCACCGGGGAGGTGGGCACTCCGGAGAGTTGCAGTTCAGCAAATTTGAGAGGGAGAAAGGCCCTCTAGGCTTGCAAAACCCATTCTGCTGCTCCGTCCCCTCTGGAAATACCATTCTGGTGTTGCTGTAAATGCACCTCTTCATTTCTGTAGCGAGGTCATAGCTTCACAGCTCATTCCCCGACCTGTCCTCAAAGGGGTGTGCTGGGAGAGGTGAGACAAAGCTGTCCTCAGAGGCCTTTCGTGTCCCACTGCAGCTGCCAAAGGATGGGGGGTGACTTGGGATGACTTGGCGCTGGGGCCGTGGTGCTGGGCACCAGCTGCGTTATTTTGGGTGGGTGGGTAGCCAGCAGCTCCATCACCACCGCTCTGAGCTGTATTGAAACACGGCTTTGGGGAGGAGATGCGATAAGATGCTTCACCAAACCACAGCGCATCGCCCCGATGCCCCGACCAGCACCGTCCCGCATCCTCCCAGGGGACCTGCTGAGAGAACACCGAACCAACTGCCCTCGTGTTAAATCAGTCCGCTCGGCAGAAAACATTTACATCAGGTTAATTTTATGGCGTAAGACATTGTCAGCTGCTAAGTTCTGGCTTTGAAAGCCTCTTCAGAGTTCATGTGCTGCAGCTGATTTGCAGGAACTAAACCTACACCTTGTAAAAAAGAGGAATTGATACCATTTCTCTGGCATATAGATTTCTATAAACAAGGTGTGATTTCACAGTGAAGACGCATGCAGCAGCCACAGCATATCTGTTGAAGACCGGGAGCTGCAGACATGGCCATGGACTGCGACCATTAGCAGCTGTGGTGTTTAAACTGGGGTTCAACACTGAAGGAGTCTTCTCTGTTTCTCCAGATCTTTGTGCAATGTTTCCTTCTTCTCTTGGTTGGTTCAATTTGGGAGACAGGTTCCTGTGATGAACTCCCAAATGGAGGAAGCGGGAGGGGGATGAATAGCCTCTTGCAGAAATTTTTGTCTTGCCTTCCTCCTGAGCATCCTTCCCCACCAGGTTTTTATGCCTTTAAAGAGTAGGAGAAAAGTTTTTGAGCGAGGCAAGTGCAAATGTGGAAGGGACATGGGGAAGGCCAGCTCTTCTTACTGGTAACATCTTGTTTCCCATCTGAACTGATGGAAAATCTGAGTAACTGGGCTGCAACCTATTGTACCGCCAAGCTACCATGTTCTGCTTTGATGGGGAAGAAGGACAGCCCATGCCTTTGCTGTAACCACATGTGCTCTGTGCTTTTCACTGTTGAGGTATCCTGTGGATCAGCATCAGGACTGTTCAAGTGCCTTTGTAGTGGTCTGTGTCTTCTGTCACTGCTCTGAAAGCTGTTAACAGTCATCAGGCAGCGAGGCTGGCTGGCGGATGGTGCTGTGCTTTGGATCAGGCCCGGTGTGAATGGGAAGGAAAGATCTGCCCCACTTTGAATGGCAGAAACGCTTAAGTTGAGGTTTTCAAAACAGCTCAGCGCTGAGCTCGTTCTGCTCCAGTGTCATGTTAAAATGTACACGTAGAACTGCATATCCCTAATTTAGGCTTTCTGGCTCTTAAATAAGCTATACCATAGCTAATTTTAGAAATATCACTGAAAAGCTATTCTTCATCTCATTTCATGGGCAAGAATAGTAAAAGCTCAGAGCTCCAAACATGTATTTAACTGAGCAGGAGCCAGCCCCGCTCTCAATGGGAAAACCACATAGCCCATGGCCCTGCTGTAGGATAGGAACGCCTGTACCGCACCAGTTTGTGCTGGGGGTGGGGGGGGTTACATTCCCAGTATCCCACTGTACGCAGTAAATCTACAACTGGTAAGCATCACAAATCAGGGTTTTCATTCTTAAATGCAAACCTGCATGCCTCTTGGGTTTTATTTGCATGAGCAAACCTTTGTGGGAAAGACACATGTAAAGCGGCATCTCCATCAGTCTGTTTTCCTTTCCACTCCGTGGGTTTCCTCCTCGGAGCAGTGATGCAAAACACAGGACTTGCCCAGGAATCTCGAGCTGCTGTGCAAGCAGCCTGGAGTGGCAGGGAGAGGTCCAGGACAGGTCCTCCAGAGCCACCAGCTCCGGCCGCACCACCTCCACCAAAGCTGACTGGCGTTTTGTACTCACTCTGCCTGAGCAAAATCATTACCAAAGTGGTGAATCAAGTCCAGAGATCGTAAATGACTTATCAAAAGTCAAGCAGCAAATCATCTGTAGGTGTCCTGGTGGGACACAAGAGGTCTGGCTAGCCATACCTGGCTCTTAGCCCCTGGAGCTTACCTAGCCTGTTCTCATTTTCTCCTCGTTTTGGGGTGCTGTCAGTCCTGTTTCTCTTTCTGGATTTATCTGGGACAAATCCTAACATTCCACCACCAAAGCAAAGTCAGTTTGGGTTTAAAGGCAACCATGGGCGAAACCAGGCATGTAGGGAGCAGCTTGAAACGCTCGAGGCAAGGAGGCTGGTGGTAGATGGCAGCGTGTGCGTGTGCGTGTGCGTGTGTTTTCCTTACAGCTCTTTTGAACAGGTTCCCCTCGCTCTGCTCCGACACGCAGAAGTACTCCCCGTTGTGTTCACAAAAAAGCACCTTTTACGAAGACGTTGGGCTCCGATGGCCTTGCTGTGCTTAACCAGGAGGAGTAGCTGCAAGAGGAGACTGGATTTTTCTTTTTTAAATTTTCCTGGGTTTGTTGCATCCCCAGCACTGCCTCAGCTCCCTCCAGTCCTTCTCCCAGCACTGGAGCTTGGACCCAGGGGAATTTCAGCCTGAATGCTCGCTGGTGACCACGTCACGGTTTCAAAGGCATGGTCCGCAGCATGGCTCTCCCTGCTTGAGAGCCCCGGTTAGGAAAGCCCAGGCGTGGCTTTCAGAGTGAATGTGCAGGATGTGAAAGTCCAGATTTAGACCCTTTTCTGCACAAGGCAGAAAACAAGAGCAATGCATTGGGTAAAATGCTTGTAGCATTCATCCTGGAATAAAAGATACTGGAAATGTTCATCTGAATTTTGAAAACTTCATGTTGATTTGAGCTGTTTTCCACCCACCCATGCAATCGTCTCCAGCTGTTGTCACTGCTTGCATTTGGGATTTTTCTTGCAGGATGCTGTAATGTTTATTTAAGTAGGCAACGGCTTTTTCTGCCTTGGCCTTGAGAGGCACTGGGGACTTTTAGGAATTCCCAGCCTCGCTTGCAACAACAGGACCGCAAAGGGCACCGGCCCTCTTTGCTTACGGAGCTCGACGACTTCTGAGCCCTCTCCCTCCTTGTGTCTTGCAGTCCAACAAAGTTCCCGTCGTGCAGCCATCCCATGGAGTCCACCCGCTCACCCCGCTCATCCCTTACAGCAACGACCATTTCAGCCATGGGTCCCACTCGCCCCACTTGCCCGCCGACATCAACCAGAAACAAGGTAATGGCACCACTGGGGATCTGTGTGGTGGGAGGGGGACGGTGCTGGAGACCACTGAGATCAAGGCTGTCACCTTCCTGGTCCCGAATCAATAGGAAAAGTCAAAAGCTTTGGTCAACTGGGGCATTGCTTAGCAGTAGGGGTTTATTTAGCTTATTGGCAATGCTTTGTAATCTTGGTCAAGAGGAGTTTGATATCAAAAGTGCCAACCTTGCTGATCGAGTGTGCTCAGTTCTCTGTGCAAGCTGTCCTGTAGCTTGAGACCAGACCAGAGCCTGCGAGATGATGCGTAAGAGTCAACCAGAAAATGGAAAGTAATCTTTCCTTTGACTCATACCCAAACTGTTGTCAGATTGTCATTTTGAGAAAATAAATGCTTGAAACAGGAAATATTTTGACTAAATAGGATTGGTGTCTGATAGCTAACTGGATTGTTATATGTATGTGTCCGTAGCCACACGTTATGTGGTTGTCACACGGTTTGGCTCTTTGGGTTCCTGTGTGAGTCCAGGACACGTCAATTAGCTCATGAGGCTATAGAGGAAAGTACAGTAGGTAGAGGTTAAACCCTGAGCTGTAAAATATAGGTATGTGCACAGGAATTCACACCAGGCCATCATTCTTTGTGGGTTACTGGCAAGCTGAGTGTAAAATCAAACTTTTCTCAACCTTACTTTAGTGCCACAGAATCTTTCAACATCTTTTCAGATTACCCAGGGTTTTGCACAAACCTGGTCTTGATTTCATGTAAAAGCAAGCAAATTCACAGTTTTGTGTCAAGCTACACTCAGGAAGGGATTCCGGGTCTGTCAGAGCCCAGAAATGAGTGCAAAAACAGAGGCACAAAACCAGCTGTTGTGATTTGGGCAAAGGCCTCTACCCAAGAGTGATCCAAACTGTCCCAGAGACATTGGCTTCACCAGGTTAACATCACTGCTAAAACTGATAGGGTATCGAGGATGCTCTTGGCTGGAGGATGTGCTGAATTATCCCTGGTCTGAACCCAGAGGCCACGTTCTGGACTCATCAGGGATGCTGATGGGGAGGATTTAGGTCCGGTGTAAGAGATACCCAGGCACATCCTGGTTTTCTTCCAGCCAGCACGTTGCTTGTCAGCCACCAGAGCACAGCAGACTCAGCAGAAAAATATGAAGAGTTAACAAAATAAACCTATTAAAAGCTCAGCTAATGGCAGATTTCTGAATCTCAAGAGGAAGCATGCAGATTTCTAAGTCTCCCGGGAAGGCGACCTGACACACCTTCCTTCACGCTGCCTTTGCCAATGCCTTGCAGAGCACTGCCCCACCGAGAGCCCCTCGCCGTGAGCTGCCCCCAGGGACTCACTGTTAGCCTGGAAAGCCTTAAGCAATACGGGAGCAGCTCACCCAAGGGATGAGCTGGTAATATCCCTCCGTGGAGGCTGTGATCGGCAGTGAAGTAGTCCCTAAGCATTCATCTCTGCGGTGGGTCAGTAATTCTGGGAAGCTGTCCTCTGGCAGCACACCTACCTGCACCCTCAGTGCAGGCACTTTCCAGTCTCCCCTTTCCCATTTACCCTGTACATTTACATCAGAGGCAGAGGGAATCTGTCCATCCCGGAGAGCCCCCAGGTCCTACTTATGGAGAGGTTCAGACCATCATCCTCATCTGGGACCTGCCTCCATGGTGCAGCTGTGATCAGCTTTGCATCCCCCATTCCTACACTGCTGGGGCGAGGGTTTCCTTCCCCATTTGTTCTGGATGTGTCCCATCTCTGTTTTCATCGCTGAAATATCTCCCATTATCACCCAGTGTAAGCACTTGAGAGTCACCGTCGTATTCATTCTCACAGCATCCCTTTAAAGTATTTCACAGTAGCCCAAGGACACACAGACAAGGAAATACAAGCAGGATCTTCTGAGTCAGTGGCTGGTGCCCCAACGACTGGGCCAGCGAGAATAACTTGTGCTCTGGCTTACGCACCTTGTATTGTTGGAGGTCCAAATCTCAGGAAATCCTGGCAGCTGCCTAACACAGATGCTGGTTTTGTTTGACCTTCAGGGGGCTGCTGCGTCCCACCTGAGCACAGCTGTAGGTAAATCTCATACTAAGTTATATATTCCTTTCAGTTCAGTTATATATTTATTTTAGCTATCTCCTAATAAGATGCTTGGAATCTGTTGGTGTCATTCCTAATTAATAATCTATCATTAATAAACCTAGGAGAATAATCCAGAATTCTGAGTTTGCAAACTGCTTGCAACTAATCACCAATTTATTCAATGTATTTATGGCCCAGGACAGTTGCTGGACAATCTCTATACGTAATTTTTTGTCTGAGGCTTGTTAGGAGTCAGCATTACATGATGCTGTGGCAGACCTTGGCCCCAGCTCCCCTCCAGTTTTCCAGTCTGGGGGTCAGCTGGAGGCTGCTTTTGCCAGCAGCACCACAGTTGTCTGAGTCCCACTCGCAGCCCCGGGCTGTGCAGGGTGTTTTCAAGTCCAGATAGAAATGGATGGATGCTGCAACTGTCTCCTCTGGCCATGGCGCCCATGCCAGCGGCTTTGAAGATCACACAGGGATTCCCCGTGTGAAGGGTGAATTCCCACCTGGCACCATACCCACCTCTGCTGTTCCTTGGCACCCACAGAGCCCGCAAAACGATTGCTTTGAACGGGGACTCAAATTGTTTAAAATTGAGATAGAAGTGATGCCTGCTGGAGCATCCCCACTGGCCGCTCCTGGGGGGTCCCAGGGATGACTGGTGGGAAAGAGGTGTAGGAATGGCTTTGACCATCAGTTGTGCACCTGAACAGGCTCTCTGGGAAGGGCAGAGGGATGTCCGGAGTCCATCAAATCCTTACCAAAGCAAGTTGCTGGTTGGCCTCAGGGTGGCATGGAGCAGCGATGATGCTTGTGCAGGAGCAAGCTGCCTTCCCCACCCCATTACACCACTGTTTGTGATTCTGCAGCAGCATGGACAACCCACTACATCCCCACAGAGAGAACCACAGCAATAAAAGGGCAGTTATAATATCCTGCCACTTGCAGACAGCTCTTTCACATATATTCCCTGCTGCCCACAAGTGCCCACAGATGGAGCAGCCAGGGGTTCAGGAGCAGTCTGGGTCAGCTGGGGAGCACGCTGCTGGGTCCAACTCATCTTCTTCTCCCTTCTCCCAGGAGTGCACCGTCCTTCCCAGACCTCAGACATCCCTGGTTTCTACCCCCTCCCTCCCGGTGGAGTCGGACAGATCACGCCGTCGATGGGATGGTGAGTGTGGAGGGCTCGGCCCCGGGCAGCCCCCAGTCCGCCGGCTGCTCTGTACGGGGGACTGGTTATTGAACAAATGGCGTGCAGCTGTTCTCCGTAACCTCCACGGTGCTTTCCCCTGGCTTCATCCCTTCTGCGTGCTGTGTGATGGGGAGGAGGATTTAGCCCTGTTTTAGAGATGGGGAGCAGATCCACAGAGAGGCTGAAGGCTTTGTCTGGGCGGGGGCATCCCTGGAGCGGGGTTACAACCTGCCCAATTCAAAACTGCCTCCTGCCTTACATCTAGCTGCCTGTACAGATTAGGAAACCCAGGAAGAGCTTCTTACCCACCTCTCCTAATCACAAGAAAATCCTCTCTTTTTGAGTAAGAGGTAACTTTCTCCCTCACCTGGGTTTTCGGCACAAACAGTGCTTTCCCTGAGTGTGCCGCCACCGTGGCATAATCTAATGGGATGCTCCATCTGCTGGGCCATGGTGCTTATTGGGGTCTGAGACGCAGGGACAAAATACATTGTGGGAGAGACCTGCCCCTGTGAACGACCCCGGTACCCACAGCCTGGCTGTGGCACAGCTGGCTCGGCAGCACCCGCTGCCCCAGGGGGGACAGGGAAGGAGGAACCATGACCTGGAGCACTCCCAAAAAGTCCCCGCTGCGTGAGCCAGCCCCAAGGAGCATCCCGCAAAGCAGAACCCATTGGGAAACCTGCCTCAGGGACATGAGTTAAAAATACTCCGGTATGTGCTCTGTGGTCATTGCCACTGGCTTTTGTCACTGTGATCGTAAGCACACTGAGGGAGCAGGTCTGGCGGGTGGTGCCCATGCGCATCGCCACTCTCCAGATTAATTTTTAATCCCGGTCGGTGACGCAAGGACCTTGCAGAGGCCTGCGGGGAGGCCGGTGGCTGCAGGCGGCAGGTAGGGGTGGCTGGGACAGGGGGAGAGTGCAGGGAGGGTAATTGCAGGGGCAGGCGGCCAGATTTCCCCTGGTGCTGGCTGATAAAACCCCGGCAAAGCCCAGCAGAGACCTTCAGGTACAAGAACTTCTTGCAAAATGGGAGAGGCAAAGCATATTAAAACACAAAGTAAAATGTTAGCTTTTTGTTTTGTTTATGAATTTCATGTTCCAGATATTTAACCACAAGGAAACAGAGGCTGAGGCCTTTGATACAGAGTTCAGCTTCAAAGAGATTACATTTTGCCTTCTGTGCTAAATCTGCTACTCTTGGGCGATGATTTAACTCCTCGTATGATGTGATTCATCCTCAGGAAAAACAAGTACTGGGGTGACTGTGCTATAACATGAAAGAAATAGTTGGGGGTGAAAAAGGAGCCTGTTTGCCAAATGCAAGGTCCACTCTTGGGGTGGGATGCTGCTAAGGGCAGCCCTGGGCGCGCAGAGGGGAAAAAGTCTGGTTTGCGCGAGGTTTTGTCATTCGGTTGGTGGCAGAGGGAGTTTGCATTGCTGAGAGCTGTTCCAGCATCTGCGGGGTTTGGCATCCTCAAGCAACCTCGTCAGACATGTTCATTAGTGACTAATAGAGCAGATACGGTAAAGCAAAAAATGGCCTGACAGAGCAGAGAGCAGCATCTTGAAGGCGTGTGTCCAACAGAGCCTTTGCTCATCCATTTGCCTGCCCAAAATTTATGGAAAGAGCCCCAAAACTTCTCCCAAAGTGCCCAGTCCTCAGCCGAGGCTCAGCACAGCGGTGCAGGTGGGTGCAGAAGTGGCAGCGTTGACCCCGTGCAGGAGGCAGCGGGCAGCAGGGGCTGCATGCCTGGGCTGCTCCTGCCGGGGATGCTCGTGCCGGTGCTGCCGAGCTGGGGTGGCCACACGCGGGAAGCAGCTTTTCCTCCACGAGCCAGCAGGCAGGAGATGGGCAGAAACAGGCTTTGTTCTTGCCGAGTGCTTCGGGAGGAGGAGCTGCAATCACTCTCTCTGTAATTAGCTGGGATGACGTTTGGATAAAAGCCTCCCAGAGTCCAGTCGAATGAGTTTTGCTCACAGGAGCCTGGCAGCAAACATCATCTGGGAGCCTGCGAACCGTGTCGCTCACCCGCGCCCCAGGCCGAGCAGTGGCAGTGCCACGGCAGCCCCTCCATGGCTTTTTTCCAAGCCACCCTCCCATCACTGGGTGATACAGGCTGTAATCATGCATTCCCAACCATCAAGGATTGATTTTGCAATTGCATTAATTTGCACGTCAGAATCACTTTGAATGAAGCCACGAGTGCCCGGCTCCTTTTCTATCCCAGTATCTCAGCCTGCAGTAACGCATGTCGCTTCTGGATTAGCTCCGAGTGTTTTCTCGGCCCTGAGGCAGGCGCGTTCTACTTCAAAGGTTGTTTCGGTTTCCCGAAGCGCAGTAGCACTTGGCTGTTTGTTGGTGTGTTTATACCCGCCGACATCTAAGGGGTGGGAGAGGGCTTCTGCCTGGCAGGGTGTAAACAAAGCCCGCCGCCTCGGCTGCCTTTTCCTACAGACAGATGCTGCAGATTTCGGTCAAGCTGAGACACAGCAGCTCCCGGAGCAGCAGAAACAGAAACCTCCTTCCTTCCCAGTGCGGCTCGAGGGCCTGACTGCCACAGCGCTGTCCTTATTCCTCTTCAGGGCAGAAACTGTCTTTAGCCCTGAAAAATCCCTGGCATCCAGGAGCTCGGTCCCCCACAGGGCAGCGGGGTGGCACCACACTCAATGATAATGGGCTTTTTTGCTTATTAGAGCTGAAAATAGCTGGTG
Organism: Platalea leucorodia; assembly: GCF_965183815.1. Taxonomy (NCBI): domain Eukaryota; kingdom Metazoa; phylum Chordata; class Aves; order Pelecaniformes; family Threskiornithidae; genus Platalea; species Platalea leucorodia. The sequence continues at coordinate 14,543,666 of NC_138833.1, read as the reverse complement.
CTAGTCTTAGGCATAGCTCTGTGCAGGCTGGCCAGAGATAGCACGAGCATCTGCATGGGTTTAAGCACCCCATCGCGTCCTCCTCGGGCATCTCAGTTTCCATGCGCAGTTTTAGGCTGGGAGCATCTTTTGGCAGGTTTGCAGAACAAGCCAAGGTATTTTTGAGCTATCTCCATATGAAAACGTGGGGAGTTTCCCTTGCTGGGAACAACAAGGAACTTCCTGCATAGTTATTTTACTGTCTCAAAATTAATTTCCAGGTCTGGTACATGCCCAGTCGCCAGTATGAAACAACTTTCAAAAGAAATGTAGGACCAAGCTTTTGGCTTGTTTAAAAATGACGGGCATCCTTAAAAAGATGCACTGGGGAAATTAAGAGCATTTCTGCAGCATGTACGAGAGCAGAGTAGGTGCTTTCTCTCTGAACACCAGGAGGTTTCCATGCTCGGGCATCCTCCCAGTGCATCCCACAACCGTGCAGGCTCTTGTGCACCGCACAGAGAGGCACTCTAACCAGGCTTTAGTTTTTTCATCGAACTGCTCTTTCAAGCAACTTCTTCTGTGCAATAACAACAGCTCCTAATTTTTCAGCACACCTCCGCATTTTGCGTTTTAATGGGATAAACTCAAAGCTGCAGTGTTACTCAACACGGGGAACGGAGGGGGGGTCAGAGTTGGATCCAACCTTTGCAGGGAGGCCTAGCTTCTCCCAAAATACCGTCCAAGTCCCACATTGCCCCTTGAGCCCAGGGGACACCCCAAGCGTCCCATCAGGCAGAGCTCCTGGCGCACTGGTGCTCTGAAGTCCCCTTAGCAAAGGGTGTCTTTAGAAAACACCACATAGCTGTAGATACTTTATAGACTCTTTCTTCCCGATCCCAGGCAGAGCCAGTCTGTCTATCCGCTCCCGTCATGTGGATTTAGACAGCCGTATTCGTCAGCGCTTTCTGCTGGGGCTTCTTTCTCCAGGTGAGTATGAGCTGTGTGAGACAGGGCAGCAGCTCGGCTGGTCTCGCAGCTTGCAGTTTGTGCAGTAGGAGCTTGCAGCAGACCGTGGCCACCCAGGGATGGCCACGCACCTTCCTCAGGCACCCGTGGGAAGGGAAGGAGCTTTTAGGCAGTGCCTGGTCCAAAGGGCAGTCAGGGGAATATCGAGCATCCCGGGAGGAGAAGCCTCTGCCTTCAGCTCAGCATTGGGAAAAGGGGGTGAAATCCATTGCTCAGGATTTTGCTCCTTGTCACTAACCCTGAATATATCCCTGCCGCCACCACTGCTGAGTTTTGCTCTGCAGAGAGTGATCTGTTTTATTTGGTCTCAGCCTTAAAAGCAGGACAGGCAGCGGGCAGCGATTTGCTGTCCTCCCATCAGTACAGCCCAGCCCTCTGAGATGAAAGTGCAGCTCCTGCCTCTCCCGTCCCATCATCGGACAGCACGGGGCTGGCACGGCCATGGGCTGGACCCTGTGCACAGGAAGGGGTCAGCAGGAGCTGGCCACGTCGCTGCCCTGCTTCCCCCCGCGAGGACCTGGCTGGGCGCCACGACCCGCCTTAAATACCGAGGGGGCTGAGCCACATAGCACAGCCCCGGGCCATTCATACTGCAAGTTTATGAGCACCTCGGACCAAATTTTGCCCTCTGTAAATATATCCAGACCCCAGTGATGTCCTGGTGAGCAAAATACATCCCCTGTGGATGGAAACCACAGAGCCCAGCCCCTCTGGGCATGCTGGTGGGCAAAGCCCCCATGGCTCCAGCAAGGACGGCAGTGCCGCGGGGATGCCTGTGCTCTGTGTGCTCACGCACCAGCTTTTGCTTCTGCTTCGTGTTGTCCTGAAGAGCCATTAGTGGAGGATTCCTGCAGGAAAATCATGCAAACCCTTACCTGTGCAAACCCTTACCCATGCAAATCTTTACCCATGCAAAAACCTTGATCCATGCAAACCCTTATCCCTGCAGCAGAGGCGAGGGAGCGCTGCCAGACCTCCTTGCTTTCTGAGGCATCGTTTTGCCCAGCCTTGAAGGTAAAGGCCAGAGAGGAGCTAACGGTTCCCTGCGGAGGCCTGGCAGCCTCCCTGAGGCCGGTGCAGGAGCTTCCACTTGCAGGATTTCAGGGCGGATTTTGCAGCGCTGCTGCAGCCGAGAAAGTACACCTGGTCAGATAAGGATCAGACTGTGCTGGTGGATTAAATTAAACAGCTTTTCTTTTTGTGCCAGCATATCTAATGAACAGTTCATCTCCCATGGGCAATTCTGCCATCTCAAGCTGCAGTCATAAAGTGGCAAGCTTGGCAAAGCTGACTGTGCTGGCTTTAGCCTCTAAAACTCGAGAGAGAGCTAATGAAGCTTGAAACCTAGCGAGACCTCTCGTGATCTCAGTCCCATGTTGGTGGAGAACATTGCTTAGGCAAGGTGCACCTCCTAGAGTTGCAGTTTGGTTCATGTTCAGACTTAATGCTATTTCTGTTAAAAGAAAGGTGCGGGGTGGTCCTAATCACTCCCATCCAAACCCTGGGATGAGTTTGTTGTTCCTTTTTGCAGTGCTAATAAGATATTGCAACAACAGAGATCTGAGTAGCTGAAACCGCTGGTTGAAAGCGCCCTTGATCTCGGTCAGGCTGACTCCTGCTGCAGGCTGGTTTCCTCTCCACTGTGCGGCACCCGGACCCTTTCCACCCATGTGCCCACGGCTCGGCCGGCCGTGCCTGCTGCCAGCATGGCACAGACGACACCGGGGTGGTGGGCACTGCCTGCCCCGCGCCAGCCTGGCACCACCCGCGGGTTTGCTTTCCGTGTCCTCCGCTTACCGTCTGCTTCTGCCACGTCAGAGTGCCGTCTCGTGAGACACACCGCTCCGGCTGCCCGAGCATCCCGAGCATCCCCAGCACAGCCCTCCCGGCGCGGCTCATCCGCTCTCTGTTGCAGGTTCACTCACCCGCTGATGCTGGGCTCTGGCATGCACACCACCGGCATCCCGCACCCCGCCATCGTGCCCCACTCTGGCAAGCAAGAGATGGAGCACTATGACCGAAACATGTAAGTTGGAAGTGCCGGCAGGGCTCGACAGCGTTAGCGCCTTAATACCCATTTCCTTTATCCCTATTAATACTTGCACGGGGGGAGGATGGATGAACACTGAGCTCTGCCTGCATCAGGCAACAGCACACATCCGAGGGGCGGATCTCAGGCCCCCCACCCACTCGTGCTGTCGGGTTGGTTTGGTGTCGAGTCTTCTGCTGAGCTTGGTGCCACCAGGCAGCCGGGCTGGAGGGTGGCTCTGATGCTGACAGCTCCTCTTTCTGTCCCACCAAGGAAACCTCAACCAGAACCAAAGAGAGAGAAGGAAGCCAAGAAGCCCACTATCAAGAAGCCCCTGAATGCTTTCATGTTGTATATGAAAGAAATGCGGGCGAAAGTCATTGCCGAATGCACCCTGAAGGAGAGCGCCGCTATCAACCAGATCCTGGGGAGGAGGGTAAGAGCACGCGGGGTTCGGTGCCGTCGTCCCAGTGCAGCATCTCCGTCCCTTACCGCTGCTCTTAAGCATGTAACAAGCAGCTGCTTTCAAACCCGGGTGCTCTTATCCCTTAAACGCACGGGGTCGGATGTGCCCCAGAGCGGGGCGGCTGTGGTGGGGACGGGCTGGGAGGGTTGACGCCAGAGGGGACAGCGGGGCCACATCTCACCACTGCGCTTGTCCTTGCAGTGGCACGCGCTGTCCCGGGAGGAGCAGGCCAAGTACTATGAACTGGCTCGCAAGGAACGGCAGCTCCACATGCAGCTCTACCCCGGCTGGTCTGCCAGAGACAACTACGTGAGTGGCTGCCGCAGCTCGGACCCCCTTCCTATGGCATGGCCAGAAATGACCCAGGGGGGCTGACAACTGGTGTTTGCCAAACAACCCACCTGTCCCTGGTAATGTCGTTCCTGATGGCACAATAGCTATAGAAATTCCCATTTCAGGGGTATTTTGAACATTGTCCTGGCTCATTGCCTATCTATAGCACAAATGTTATAGCTCCCCAGCTACCACAACCATTTGTTCGCTTATTGTCTGAGTAAATACAAGTAGAAATGAAGAGAACTTCTAAATTACGTGGATGATCTTTGGAAATACAATTTTATGGAAACCCACTGCTTTGTGCATCTCAGGCAGCAGCTGAGACATCAGCCCAGTGGGAGCAGAGCATGGGGCAGAGATGTGGGAGGAGAAACTCGGGGTGGGATGTCCGGGGGGGCTGGGCGGGCACCTGCAGCGCACTCAGCTCCATTCACTTTGCGGTAGCACCTTGTTCATCAGCTTGAAATCATGGAGCTGGGTACTGCAGGCTCCGTAGTCCTGGCCACGTGCGGCTGAGCCCAAGGACACGCTGTAAGTTTGAAGCAATTTGCTGAATTGCAGGCTGCCATCTCTGTTCTGCAGGTTTAAAACTAGCACAGGGTGTCTGCCTGAGCCATTATGCTCATGGGAGCATAATAATAATGGGAAATAATTGTCAAAAAGGCAAAATAGGAAAGTGTAAGCTGCTTTGTATGAGTTGTAGTGCAAACCTCATTCTCGCAGGCTGTTCAGAGCCAATTTTGGACTCTCCGTGGGTTGCATCCCAAGCAGCAGCCCCACATATTGCAGGGCACGTAAGCGGCACTCACAGGATAACAGTCATCAAGTTTCTGTCTGTTCCTCAGGGACATCGATCCCACCCTGACCGATCATTATTTGAGGACCCTGACCAAATTAAGCACACCACGTTGAAAGTATTCAAGTGCAATTTTTGCAAACGCAGACAACAGCACTGCTTGCTCTGTGGGGTTGTGAGCTCAACCCAGCTCTTTGGCTCTTCCAAACCAAGCTTGCTGTTGGGGGAAAAAAAAAACCTTTCCAGATTGAAAAAAGAAAAAAAAAATCCCCCAAACCAGGCATTGGCTGCTGAGCGGAGCAGCTGAGCCATGCAGCAAATAGCGGTTGTTCTCAGCAATAAAAATAATCTAGTGCAGAGGGCCCTGAAACACGCTGAGTGTTGGGATCATGCGTTCCTGTAGCCAGAAGAGCTTTCCCTGCGTACAAGGGAAAGAATGGAAGCTCCAGCCTTGGTCTTCCCCAGTTTTGGCTGTAGCAAGGTACATTGCCGCAGCAATTGATGCCAAACTGATCCCTGAACGTGAGCAGAGAAAAAATGTGTTTGGTTTTTAGAGAGCCAACTTGACTCTACATCTAAAACAGTGTCTCTTTCTGGAGGGGGCTGCGGTGCACTTGCCACGCTGGCACGGCCAGGGCTCCCAGGGCCCTCTGCTCCCTGGGGAGAAGCAGTGGCAGCTCCTAGGCTGGCCAGCAGGACAAAGCTGCTTCATGGCTCATGGTGGTAGGGCCCACACTTGGGAAGCCTCTGGGCTACTCCATGGAACATTTACAGGTTCCTCTTAAAAAAAAATTCATTTCCTCTTAGCTATATTAATCACTTCAGCAGCAGCGTGTTAAACAAGGTGTCATAGGTGTAGCGGTGCCCCAGAAACACTCCAGGTCTTTTCTAGTGGCTTTCTCAACTGTTTTGATCTTACATGCCTAACAGGCTCATTAGAGACCTGAAGCAAAGCACATGTAAGTCTTCAGACGTCCATCCATCCACTCTAGGGCTCTGCCCTTTGATCTAAGGCTCTGTCGTTTCCCTCACAGCTGCTTGTTTACCCCTGGGAGCTGCATGGCAAGCACCCATCCAGCCCACCCTGACCCGAGCCCTCCTTCCAGAAAGCCCAAATGCCACTGAGGGTGAGAAAACATCCTTACACAGACCAAAAACACCCCCAAAAAAACCCCAAAAAACAGAGAGCAGAAATGATGCAGAAAAAGCAGAGGTTACAGAAGCCCCCAGCCTGCGTTTCCCTGCAGCAGTACAGATATCCCTGTCTCCTTGCAAGCACAGACCAGGAGCTCGGCATCCATATGCAGCTTTGCAGGATCAGTGCTGGATGCTGCCACCCTCCGGAGCTGCCCTTAGAGAAACCAAGAAGAGTCTCTAAGAACCAAAAGTGCTACCCCAGTTTCTCTAAGGGCAGCTCCAGAGGGAGGCAGCATCTGAAGAGCATCAGCATCTGGAGGGCAGCAACATCGCTAAGAGCAAGGCACCGTCTTCCTCCAAGACCAAGTGCATCCTCCACAGAAATCTCAATCCCGCAGCATCCTTCATCTGGGCAAGGGCTGGTTCCTTGCTCCGGAAGAGTTTTTTCCTCCGTGGCTAGAGGGCTCTGAATGCGCACGTTGGCTCTCCCAGCACCGGCAAGCAGCTGCTTTGGGTCTTATGGTCGTTGCAGGAGATGCTTTTCTCTCCGGAGCTTGAGCAGGGAGGAGGAGGAGGAATGTAGGTCACTTCTGCAACACGTGATGCAGATATCGGGCAGGAAATACAGTTGCTCCCACACTGAAGAAAAAGCTTACCGCAGCTCGGAGCTTTCCACCTTCACTCAAACCACAAGAAGTCATATAAAAAGTCACAGGTCAAAGGCAGCCCCATGAGCTGCCTGCTCCACGCAGGCCAGATTTGCTCCTGCACCGCTGTGCCCTCGTTAATAAGCTCATTAGGAGATGAGGGGATTTGTTGTGTATTGTGAGTCAGAGAGGCAGTTTGGGGATAAAATTGGGTTTTCTTGTTAGTGAAGGAAGAAAACAGAAGAATGAGAAATGGTCCCAGAGCTGCAAAAGCACTAAAATAGAGAGATAAGTATTATTTTAAAATAAATTTCTGGGGATTTCCTAAAACTTTCTTTCCCATTTGAAATCAGGGGTGCTCCTGCTGGTAACACGTTATGGAGCCATTTCTGTTCAGGTATAAGGCACCACATTAAAGCATGTATTGGAAATAGGGAAGGTGCTAAAATGGGCCAAGTGCTTTTTAGAAACATAAAGACTGAGGAGGAATAAGAATATGCCAGGAGGATCAGCTGTTGATCAGACTGCCTCCTTTGTATGCAGTAAATCTTGTTTAATTCTATTAATCTAGTTAAATCTATTAATTAAATAATTAATTAATGACAGCAATGATGGGTGGGATTCCCAGGTGAGACACATCAGGGTGGGCCGAGGAGGACTGGCAGGAGTCGGCAGAGGTGCTGAGCGGTGCAGGCACAGGCTCTGGGTTTATTATCGTTGTTTTGCATCCACTAATGTTTTCTCTTGCAACTTCTTACATAGCCTGCAGTGTAAGTCAGGGTCTCAGCTGTGTTTGTAGTGTGGTTGTGTACTCATAATACAGAGCAGGGGAGTAGCATGTTGGGAAGATGCAGCAGAGGCAGGGGGTGGGAGCAGGGACACGGTTGCCGTCTCCTCTGAGTTTCTGTTGCTGTTTCTGCATACGTGCGGATCTCGTGCAGAGTGGTTTTGGGATGAGTCAAAATGCCTGTGGTGCTGGATCTGGGGGTATTGGAAATGAGGAGGTTATTCCTGAGAAAAGGTACATGCCCAGAACAAATTTGTGCCATGTAAAAGGCAGCCACCAGCATGTGTGCAAACACAAATTTGGGTGGTTGCTTTGAGAGTTCCTCCTGGGTTCCTTCTCAGGAGCATTGGACTGGGCAGTTGGGGAAAGGAAAGGGATGCCCATGTAGATAAACCTGAGCTGCTCGCCTGGGCAGCAGCAGCTTTCCCTGGCAGCCTGATCCGGCCCCGAAAACCCTGTGCAGCACCCTCGGTCTCCTGGGAGCACGGACTAATGGCCTTTCCTTTGATTTCCTAGGGGAAAAAGAAGAGACGAACACGGGAAAAGCAGCAAGATTCCAACTCAGGTAAATGCGTGCGGCTCGGTGGCTGTCCCTTCATTTCTGCTCAGAGGGGATAATCCGAAGGCAAAGCTGTTGTTGTGTTTTACCGTGTTTTCTTTTATTCTCCTGAGCTTAATGAAAGAAATATGCTTTTTTTTTAAGACATGGTACGTTAACATTTCTGTGCCTTTTTCATAGACGTGTTTGAATTAGAACATGGGTAGTTTGTGAAAACTGAAAAACTAGATTTTGGCAAGCGTGTAACTTCATATAAATTATCACTAAACTTAATCTATTCAAAACATAGATACCATTAATTAAAGAAAACTCCTCTCAAATGCATCAATATTGTGTGTGGGACTAAATGCAGTGACAGGATTGAAGATCACCCATGGGACTACCCCAAATTTAGTTTTCATTTCAAAGTCACCTAGAGTTCAAGCAAAGTCATACTAAAAACCAGTACCAGTTGCCTCCCTGCACCACACTGTTTATTAGAAAAGGCCCTTTTGACAGATTTCAGCTGGTGACACACGTTCCCCTCATCCAAGGCTGTTCCTGTGCTGGTTTCTGAAGCATTGCTGCCATATCAGGAATAAATAATATCTATACGACTAAATATTCATTGTAAAACACTGAGAGACTGTCCTTGCCCACTATGGCATCACATATATGTGAAGTTAGACAGCCTGTTTTTTCTAGTACATCCATTCTGTGATTGCCTGTAGACTTACAAAGAGCTTTTCCTGCTCTCCAGCCTACCAGTTCATTACTGCTCACTGCTGTAACTTACTTTTGGATGAAATTAAGTCAGCCAGATGATAGGCTGTTGGCTTTCTAAGCAAAACACTGGTTCTCTCTCCCTCCAGAAATGCTCCCTGGGGAGGGTGCCAGGTCAGCCTGTTGCTCTCCTGGCCTTGCACAGCCACGCAAAGACCTATCACACCCGAGTTGAGGACCCCAAGGTGCATCTGGGTGGTTCTGTTGTTGGTTAGGACATGGGAGTCCAGCTCTGGTGTTATTGCTGTGGATTACACGTCCATGCAACCAGAATCCCACAGCCTGCATTAATTCATAAAGTTCAGATTATCTCATTAATTTAGTGAATCATTGTTGGATGACCTCTTTGAATTGTCCATAAAAAGCAATTCCATGACTGTGTCCCAGTAGCGTCTTCAGTTTAGTTAACACTGTTGGTCTCATTCAGTGTCTAGACTGATAAGGGGAATGCAAGCTTTTAGGCTTATATGTAGTGTGTCTATATATTTATATATCCATATCTATGCCTTGTCTGTGTGATACAAAAAATGATAATTTCACCTGTTATGGATTGAAGACCAACTGCTGGTCGTACACAACAGGAGACGCTAGTAGTGGCTGAAAGAGGGAGCGTGAATCCAGCACAGAAGTGCGCCGTTCAAATCCCATTTATTGCACTAGAGAAAAAACATGATGTGCCTGAAAGCAAATAGGGCTTCACCCTAATGAGTCCCATAATTATACAGCAGAACTGCCACATTTTAGGAAAGGCCATGGAGAACAGCTTTTCCATTAAAACTGGAAGGGGAATGGTGGGGGGCAGAGTAGAATAACCTGGGCCTGGGTCTCCTTGGTGCTAACTCTGCTTTCAGCCTGCTTCTGCAACGTTTCCTCCTCTTCTTTTCCGTGCGCAGTCCGAGCTCGCTGGCAGCCCCGTTTAGTCGCTGCTGGAAAGGCAGGGAGCAGGTAAGGATGCAGACACAGGAGGCAGGCAGCACCCATGGGATTTGGCAGCTTTTCCAAACTTAAGAAATTCAAAGAGCTGTGAATTTCCCCATAATTGCCCATATTTCCCGGAGCTGAGGTCATTTCCCAGACCTTCTTCTCCAGCTGCCAGCAGTGATCACTGATATTTGCCTAACGATCACTTTTTTCCAGGAGAGGTGGTGCCGGCACTGGTCTGTTGCAGAAAAAAAATTGTAGTCTGTTAGTCGTGTGTTCAAGTGGCTAAAATGATGTTGCCTCTTTTCTTCCTCCTGCTCCTCCTCCTCTTTGTGCCTCTGCCTTGCCCATTCTCCGCCACGCATGCTTCTGTGTTCAGATCCTGCCTCTCCTAAGAAATGCAGAGCTCGCTTTGGCCTCAACCAACAAACGGACTGGTGCGGCCCATGCAGGTGTGTATCAGCATCTCCTTGCTGCTGGGGTGCTCCTGGGCGAGCGGGTTCGGCTCCGTGCATGCTCCTGCAGCCGTCCCAGCGCCGGCAAGAGCTGCTTCGGCCAGGTGGGGATGGGGTTTTTCTCTGGGCATCGTCAGGAGTTGTTGTCTGAGCTGCAAGGGTCAGGCTGAACCCTGGGTTTCTTAACCCCCTGGGCGATGTTGGTGTAATGCTGTACATGTTCTTGGCTGATGGACTTCCCTGGTGTTAAAAGCTTATTTCCAGGGTGGAGACCGCTGTGACGCTGATGTGGAGCTTTTTTTCCCCTGTTAGAGATTTCCTATTGCATAAATAGCACCCTAGGGCCAGCAGTGAGTAGTCAATGTGTTTTATTTTTCCTCTTTATACTGGGGCTAACCATGTATTTTGAGATCCACCTCTTCTTGGCCCTGAAGTTTGGCAGTACCCACCGTGGGGTGGGAGAGCCTCAAGCAGTGAGACAGTTTGCAAGCGCTCTGTGCCTCGGGCTCCTAGGGAATGGATGTGGCCCGGCGATGGTAAAGCTTAGTGCGTGAACCGAGTGCTGCCTGGCGCAGGGGATCTGCAAATGCAGCCGGGCAGAAAAAGCTCCTGGGGGGCTTCTGGACCTGGGCACGGAAGCATGGAGCGAGGCTCCAGCCTGGACAGAGGTCTACAATTCATAGCACGTTTTTATCCCAATGTGTTGAGGACTTTAGCAAAACCTGGAAGTAAAGTATTGCTTAATGTGCTTACTGCAGCTTAAAGTGACTAAAATCACTTAGTCTGCCCAAATCTGAGCCCCCAAGCGCAGCCCTGCGGCGTCCCGCCAGCACTTGGCCGCTGACCTTGCTGGCAGCCCGAGCGGCCGTGGCGGGAGCTCGGGCCCCCGTGGCTGAGCCCGAGGGGAGCTCCCCCCCGCCGCCGTGTCCCGCACCTCGGGGTGCTCCGCAGCAGCACACCTCCCCGCTCGCCTGTTACACGCTGGGCGATGTCATCAAGCACCATTTTTTAACTGATTAGGAATCTGGACAGAGCCCCCTTAATGTCTCATCAATACTTTCCCTTAAGTGTCCAGAGGGGGATTTTTGTGACCCCCGTCGCTTACACAGCAATGCCACCGAGCCGAGAGGCCCGCAGCGCAGGGCACGGCTGCAGCTCTGTGGGCAGTTCCTCAACTTCACTCTGCCTTCGTTTGAACTCTCTTCATTCGGCTTCTCCTCTGCACTGCTTCCCAATTAACACAGGCTGCTGAAGTGCTCGGAGACCTTAGCATGCTTTTATTTTTTAACCTTTGCCTCTCAAACCCGGGTTAGTCACAGCTGTTCTGCAATTCCCCGTACTAACATGCTGCTGCTGGCTCAAGGGCTCCTGTCGTACCCGCTCTGGTCACCTGCAGAGAGCAACTTCCACTGGAGGATTTCCACTCCACAGGAGAGGTTAACTGGTTAAAACTGGGTGTTCCTGCTCCAGAGCTTTCACCCTTCTCCCGCTCACCCCGGGCAAACCGCTCCAGGGTGCTGTAGTTCCTAAAGGGAGAGGGGTAAATCCCTCTAGCTGTGTAATAGCCACATCAACCATAGCCTGCTAACCGGTTCATTGCCAGCAATCTGTAGTATCGGATCTGGGTTTTTTCCCTGTTATTTTAAATCGAATCAGTGAACCGATGGATAGCTTTGTATCATCTTGAACAGGTCATTGCAACTCCCCATCCTGCAGCTACTCCTGAGACGTCCATGGGAAATACAGCTTCTCCTCAGGCTTGTCTGCTCTGGGAAATTAGAGCCCGTGTAAAATCACCTCCGAGTTAAATATTCAGTTCAGCAGGGCTGTCGTGTTTCATATTGCATTAATTGGGTCACCACGGCTAACGATGACACTGACAGCAGTAATAGCACTTCTCTTGTTCACATCCAGTGCAAAGTCATGTTTAATACTGGACTAGTTAATACATATTCTAACACTGTCTAGTTTTTCATTAGTAAGATCAAAGAAAGGTGTATGCCCGCATTAGCAAGTTCTCCATTTGATCTGTTTTCCTCAAATGAGACAGCCGAGGCAGGGAGCCGGGCGGGAGGAAGATGTTCTTTTTAGCTGTTTTAGCTGTAAAGTCATTAATGCCATCTCCAGGAGAGGAATTGTTCCCTCACTACTATTAAGGTGACATCTTGAGAGCTCTTTTGTTTAAAACTATACTGAGATGCTCGAGGACCCATAGCAGGTGACGTGAGGGATCTGTCGCACGAAGAGAAGGAAAACCAGCTCAACGCAGAGGATGTAAAGGCAACGTGAGACAGTGCGAGGGGCTGACTGGAGGGCCAGGAGTGGTTAAAGTCATCTGGGCGTATGAGATGACAACTGGAACTCAGGCTAAATATTCCTGGTTTTGATACTGACCAGCAGAATTGTCAAGGGATGTGGAGAAATCGTGCCCAAATCCAGTTACAGCAAGGATGATTCATGACTTGTATTTCTGAGACGCCCAAATCATAACATACGAACAAGTGGGGAACCTGAATACCCTCTCCAGGGGGATGGAGGGAGGCTGGGCCCTGCTCCCCCGGCGCTGCTGTCTTCGGGATCTTCCTGGGCCCAGCAGGCTTCTTACTAGAAAAGCGGGGCTAGGGGAGGAGAGTTGCCACCGATAGGTACTTGTCTGTAAATAACCCTTTCTGTGAGTAAATCTTCCCCGGCTGACGAGCTCTATTTGTCACGCTCCGTGGAAAGGCAGCACGGAACGGAGTCATTCGCAGCTGCAGGTTCATTCAGGTCCTCCTTCTGCCTGATCTTTCTCTCCAGTGTCTGACTACGTTGCATTTTGTACCTGCCTCTGCTTCCTAAGGGAGAGATCACAGCAAACGTTTCCTGCCCAGAAAAGCCGCGGGCTGAAGGGCGAATGCTGGCGCTGTCAGGGCTGTTTTTTCCGTAGCTTAGTTAGCAGTTTAAAAGGTGATCTACCCTCCAAAGACCAATAAGTCTTCTGAAGGGCCCAGGACTAGTCTAACATCCAAAGCAGGACCTCAGACAGTCTTGGACCATGTCTTTGTCCAGCCGGTCCCAGGCCATTTCTTCCTGAACCTGAATGTTGAGCACTTTCAACTCAGCTGTGTCACTGAGCCAGGAATGAATATAAAGTATTTTGAGATGTAGAGATGGCTGAGATCAGAGACTTTTGCTGCAGAAAGAAGAGCTAAGTAGATGATATATGGTGCACAAGTCGAGGAAGGCACTAGGAGATGGGCCACAGGCAAAGACGCTCCTAAGACCTTAAGAGTTTGAGCTGACTTGCATTGCCTTAGGAGAAAAGCCAAAAATGGTGCCGAGGGCAGCGTCCTGGCAGCGCGTGGCCTGGTGCTGCCGACCACAGCGATGCCGCGCGCCCGCGCCCTGCCCCGGGTGGCCCCGTGCCGTGGCATCTCGGCCGACCTGCCCCGTAACGCCGGCGCGCGTGGGCGTATGCGGGGCTGGGGGACGGTCGAGTCTTGAACGCGGTGAGAGCGCGTTCGCCCCACTCAGCCCCCCAGAAGTAGAGAAGCCTGGATGGTGGCATTAGAGCTGGGCTGGTGAGAAGTGACCTCCTTATTTTGATTTTTCTTATTGTGTCGATTTTTCTTATTGTGTTGATTTTTATTACTGTGTCGATTTTTATTATTGTTTTGACTTATTGTTTTGATGATTATTACTGTTTTTTCTTATTTTTATTTTTATTACTGTTTTTTCCTATTGTTTTGATTTTTATTACTGTTTTGATTTGTATTAGTTTTTAGTTTTATTACTGTTTGGATTTTCGTTACTGTTTTTTGATTTTTACGGCTGTTTTTATGACCTCCTCTCCGCATTTTCTGGGTGAAGCCTCTCCCCGTGAGGGCCGCTGACAGCAGCAGCCGCGGGGCCGCCGTTATGGCGCCGCCTGGCGGCCGCCGCGGAGCCGCGCAGCGCAGCGGGGCCGCAGCCACCCCCGCTCCCCGGCCCCGCTCCCCGGCCCCGCTCCCCGGCCCCGCTCCCCGGCCCCGCTCCCCGGCCCCGGCCCCGGCGCAGTCGGCCCGCGGTGGAGGGCGAGCCCCGGCCGGGGAGAAGGCCCGGGGTGAAGGGGGCGGGCCGGGAATCCCCAGCTGGCTGCCTGCCCTGGCTTGCGCCGAGCGCTGGTTTACGTCTCGTGTGTGACCGTGAACTCACGCTTTATTCACAGATAACTCTCTTCACTGTTCTTAGGAGGAAAAAGAAGTGCATTCGGTACTTACAAGGAGAAGGACGCTGTGCCAGCCCAGTTTCTTCCGATGGAAGTGCTATAGACTCCCCTCCCTCTCCTCTGGACGCACTCCAATGCATCTCCTCTGCTTTTCCTTCAGACAAGCTCGCAGCCCCCGCTGACTCCGCACACAGAGAACAGCCCGACCCCTTCCCCGTCTCCGCTCACCTCCAAACGGCCACCTGCTCCTCCAGACTGACCACCAGGTGCTCTTCTGCGCCCGCAGAGTCCCCAGCGTACAGCGTGGCCTCCACGGGGACATAGTCCCACGCGCCCAGCCGCGTTGGCCGGGACACTGGGCACTTCGCTCTCTCCCACTTGGTTTCGCTGCCCACTGAAAAGGACCAGAGGCCCATCCAAATTCCCCGTCTCACTGTAAAACGTGCAAAGTTAGGCAACAGGATGACTTAAGGATGCTGGAAAACTCATTTGGGATTTTTTTTGGGGGGGGGGAGGGGGTGTTAAAGATAGAAAAGTGATTTCAAAAAAAAGGTAAAAAATAAGTACTTGCCAGAATTTAAAGTGCTGATGAGTAAACAAGCCTTTTGTCCCTGCCCTGTGCTGCTTTTTTTGTTTGTTTGGGTTTTTTTCTTTTTTTACTGCATTATCTTCAAGTATGGCAGAAAGCAGAGACGAACTCCCCAGCTTGCTGCAGTAGGTGGTAGGTGCTATCAACCTAAGACAGGCTTCCACTCCCTGCCTTCCGAGCCGCTTTCAAGTGTAGTCACTCACTCACAGATCTCTCGTAGCCATTATACCACGGAGCTGGAAAAGCTGGAATAGGAGGATTTTTTAAAAGCTCTTAAGTCTGAAAATTAAATGTAGCGATGCTAGCTTTCTGATCTGACCGGGCAATAGAGAAATGAAATAGTTAAACCAACAAGGTGAATTTTTTAAACTTCTTGTGTGAGAACAGGAAGATGCTGTTTACAGGTACCAGGTCTCTGTGCTGACACGTCCCATCCCGCGAGCGTAGAGCGCGGCGGAGGGGAAGGGAGCGCTAACCAAGGAGCTCGGACCGGCCGCTGGAAGCTCCGACGGTCGATTGCTCGGTGCAGGGTCTCCCGTGCTGTTCGGAATCGTCCACTGCGGCCGTGGACAGCCAGAAATCTCACCAGACAGGCTGGGCCCAACCTCAAAAATCAGTTTGCTGCTACGGCCTCGACCCAGCTCTGCAGCTGGGCGGCGGCGGGCAGGGCGGGCGCGCGGGGAGCCGGCGGCCCGGGCAGGCTGGCCCGCAGCAGAGCCACCGCGCCGTCCAGCAAGCCGCCGTCTGCGGAGCGGACGGGGCGGAGGAGAGGCGCGAGCTCTGCCGCCGCGCTCGGCTCGCCCCTTCCCCAGGGCAGGATGGCACACTACCTGCTCCTCGCTCCAGCCGTCCGTCTGCGCCTACCCGCAGCCAGATCAGAACCCTTTTTTTCATGATTTGGTGTGTAACTTTTTAAAAAACCTTATTCTAGCTTTTTCTAAAAGATCCTCCCTCCGCCCCCGTGATGATGCCAAATGTTAACGTCTTCTCTCCAGCTTGAAAGCATTTACCAGTTCCTGGTGGTTTATTTATATTTTGAGCTTGACAAACAAAAAACACTGCGGACAGATCGCGATCTCCCTGGACCGATGTAAATCCCAAAGTAATCCAAGTTCTTGATTTGCTTCAGGTTTACCAGCTTCTCACAGAGACCACAGTCTAGTCCAGGGCAGAGCTCTTCCCGCTTGAAAGAAACAGATTCTAGACTGCTGAAGAGAAAAATACCACCACGCAGAGGTAGAGGGGGGTCTATTTTTTTCTACTTTACAGAATAGGTTTTAGAGTACTGAAACAAATTATGTAGTAATGTTATTGTAGGACTGCAAGAAATTTAAGATGACCTTTATAATGTACAAAATATTTTTATATTTTTTTTCTTAATGCAAAAACACAAACCCTAATTTTTTTACATTGGACTAAACTTTTTAAACAAGTTTATGCCTCAAAAATTGAAAATTTAAAAAAAAAAAAACAAACAAACCTGATTAGTCTGTAGACCAGCTTTGGGTTTATTCACTTTATTTAGGTACTTTTGCTTATAGTAGTGTAGATTTTTTAATTCCAATTTTAGTTTAGAAGATCTAAACCTATTGCTTTATTTCTCTCCTGTGTAAATGTAACTTCAGAAGCACTGACTGAAAGCTACGTGCACAAACCTGAAAAGTTTGAAAAGAGTCGTTTTAAAGCCTGACAGAATCATTTTAACCCTTAGAGAAGTAGCATTACCTGAAGCGACTGCCACCTGTACACGTAGGCATGTGCTTACTGCACTCAGAGGGTTAATTACATAGCACTAGATCAATATGCAATCTGCTCAGTTTTAAATTATTTTAGCAAGCTTAGCCAACAGCATGCTCCCGTGCTGAACAGAGGAACTCGGCAGAGTCTCGCCAGATCTGACATAGTCCCTTTTTATCACTTGAGTAAAAAAACCAAAAAAATGGCCTAAAACCCCCCAGCTGCGCCTGGGCTCAGCGTTTGTCACTCTGCGGCCCTCTGACGGAAGGTGCTGTTCAAGCGTCAGCTACTGTAAACGCCACAGATGACAAATCGGCCACAGCGGCCTCGCGTAACTCAACGCTGGGTGTCAAGCTGGCGTAACTCAATACCCACTGGGTATTTGGGGTTGGATGAAACACGTAACTTAGCAGCAAAGCAAAGGCAGGTACAAAAGAAAAACCAGATGTGTCTAAATAACGCCAGAGGGAATTTCGGGGGGAGCCCTGAACAGTATTACCCTGTGCGTCCTGACCGAGGACCCAGTGGTAGCGGCGCACGCACGCCGGCCGTCACTCATTTCAGCGTTCCCCAGGACTTTCACCCCTTTATTTCAAGGCCCCTCCAGGGCGGTGCGGTGCCTGCCTCGGTCCAGGGCACGCTGACCTGCAGCAGGCCCGGCTGTATCCCAGCCTTCTCTCGTCATCGTTAGCCGGAGCAGCTGCACCCGTGTCCTGGCCTGGCTCCGCACGGACGGGTTCGTAGCCAGGCCCTGCCCTGGGCTCTCGGCTACCGCAGTACGAACTCCGACCAGCCGCCTGCTGTACTGCAACACGGGCCCTTTATACTGGTGGAGCTGAGAAAATGTAATTTTTTTTCCTCCCCCCCCAAAAACACACAAGATAAGAGAACTTTAAGCTGCCCCTTTCCAAGACAAAACAGTGAGCATGACCAACGTCTGTTACGTGCCCCATGGCTGATAACCAATGCCAAAACAAAGTTACTTTTCTTAAAACCAAAAAAGTGTCTTTAGAAATGCTACATGAAGTGTTACTAGTCTGTGTTAATACTCTTTTTTAATAGAAGGAAAACTTTGCCCTTAAGTTTTTATCGCAATAAGAATTTTTTTTTAGTTCTTTTACAGCAATTTCAACTCCTCCCGAAATACATATTTGAACTCCTGAAATCAGTTTGAATGTAGAAGTTATGGAAGTACCACTTCATTAAACCAAGTAAAACCACTGTATGTATGTAGCAGGGATAAATGTTTTGCAGCTGTACTTTCATTTGTCCAATGACTATCCATCATTTGTTGTAATTTTTTTTACTTCGAGTTTGTATTTTTTGGCTTTTATGTTCAAAATATGTTTATAGCTTTATAAATAAAGTAACTGCCAGACTGGCTATTCAAAATAGGCCACTGGAAGTTATAATCTTATCCAACTGTCAAATAACTATTTCTTAGAATTCAAGAGAATTCCCCCCTTGAGCATTTGTATGTTAAGTAGTTTCTAGAATAATTTCCAATAGTCTTCACTGGGTAAGACTGAAATAGTAAACCACAACTAAAAAAAAATACCTTCTATAATCCCTACTGACACCTTGCCTTCCCTACCCCCACACTTCATCACTTCAGCCAAGAAGAGCTACCCCTGCTCATGTCATGGCTTTAAAAAAAATAAACCTTAAGCCAGCACCATCCAAGTTCAACAGCAACACTGAGTTTAACAGTGGGAAATTGCCGAGTCTCTCCCCCTTTTGAGAATTTCCAAGTACGCAGCTGAGACAGTACCACAGGGGAATTTCAATTAGAGAAAATAAGTTGCATGGAATCCTAACTACCAGGGCTACGAAGAGCGCTGGGACCTGCCACAGCCGTATCGCGCTTTGAGCGCCCCGAGGAGCCCTTTCTCCTGCACGCTGTGTGCTGTACCTCCACGCTGGCACCAGCATCAACAGCCACCTGGCACAACCCCGGAGCTTCAGCAGAAGCCCCGCCATTACAGCATTCGGCCACCGAGGGTTTGGTTTTAGGCAAGCTCTTCTAATAATTACAAGTCCTACCCCGGGCTGGCAGGTGCCCGTCACGCAGGCATGGCAAACAATGCAGAAGCAAGGTAATGAGGAGGAGAAACTGCGTGCCTTTGGCTCCTCCTCACCCCGCAGCACAGCGAGGCATCGTGTGAGGCAGCGGCGGCTGACAAACACGGAGCCCAGTCTGATGACCAGCACCTAAAGGAATTTATACAGGCTTCCACCAGCGAACACAATTACAGCATAGGCTTCTCCAGTAGCAACGCAGCACTCCAAGGACAAACTGGTGTATTCTGGAACACTAATTTTACACACAGATAAATTTAGTTCTTGTAAGAATGCAGGATAAGCTGAATATTAAACCACAAATGTAGCCACAGAAGGAACAGTCATCAGAAGATTCTCTCTAGTAGCACTTTTAACCAGAGGTGTATCGTTTGCAGGACAGGATGGGGGAAAGGCTCCCTCAGGTCCCAGTCCAGCACTGGAGTATTTTATGCCCACTGACGATCTATAATATGCCCATACGATACGCACACAAAGGCAAGCCCAGCAACCTCATGAATTAGCAGATGTGAGCAGCAGCTGCATCCAAAGCAGGGGTTTGAATGCTGCGTTAGAGCAAGCTATGAATGCTTTCATTAATGGTTACATCAAAGATTACCTAGAAGCTGGTAAGCCATCAAAAAATATATCCATCTGGATTGCTTGCTATTTAACTTCTGACTTAGTCTGAGAAGTTGCCCACTGTGCTTGACTAGTGGCTTGCGTTGGTCATTTAACAAAGTCTTTACATCTGTTTTATTTCAATTAACTACTTCCTCAGTGCTATTTGTACACTCAGTAATAAGTAAGATTGTCTAGTTTCAAATAACTAGAACCATTTGCAAACAAAAGTTTAAAAGCCCTTTATTAATTCAGAAGTGAAACACTGATATTTAAAGTGAGATAAGTATGTTTATTAAGGTTCATTCTACTCTAAGGTTTATACAGAGAATGGAATGCAATACAAGCTAAGAGCACACCTCAAAGATCTACCACACAACCATCCCCTACTCCCTATAAGGGAACTGTAAAAAAAAATAAAAATCAGAAAACCAGTTACTGTTTAACTAGTTGCAAGTGGCTTTGTCCAAAGAAGTTAAGCTTGATATTGCATTAGCTTTGTATGCAATAATTAAGTCTCTACAAGCTGAAGTATCACGTACAAAGGCCTAAGATTTCCTGTGGACACATGAAACCATGTTTTAAAGAGCTACATCACAAGGGTTGTTTAAAATTGCCTAAAAATGAGCCACTAATGGCATGCACAGGTCAATAATATTAACTTTGGTAAAGTCAGTCATTTTTGGTCAAACCCGGACTCCACTTTTAACAGTAACATGTATAAAAGCACACCCATCCTGTGCATAAAGCAACACACTTCTCCTTTGCTACCAGCTAGAGGCAGGTCTTCAAGACATGGTTGAAGTATTCAAATTTAACTGTCCGGAGCTTGCTTAGTTCTACATCACATCTTTCACTGGTCTATAAGGCAAGACTAACAGGACAAGAAAGTGGTCAGATATTTTTTCCTTTTTTTTTTTGTTAAATGCAGGACAAAAACCATCTTGAAAGTTATATAGCTTTAAGTAATACTAATTTCCCCGCCCCCCCCAATGTTTTTGGAAGAAATTCAGTAACTTTTTTACTTTACGTCGTTCCCCAAGACACATTCTAGTTTGTTTTTCTTTCTGAAGCTATCGATACCCTGTAAATACAAGTGTTTTGTTCTTGAGGAAGAAGTCATAGGTGGTTTTATTTACAATGGAGTCTATCTTTAGCATTGCAACTGGACTTGAACAGTTTAAAAGTGTAATGAAAATGACAACCTTAAGTGCTACTTTCCATACAGAATCCACACTTAGTTCAGTTTTATTCATTGCAGAGTAAAGTAAAAAGACATCCAATTACACTAGTAAAAACTCAGAAGATTTAAATTTGTACTCAAAAAAACACTACACATGCAAAGGGACCGATATCCTGCTAACACAACTTCATTTGCTGCTGCATTTGTCTAATATTAACAATTATGAACAGAGCAGTGCAACTAGTATTTGGAACAATCCTTACAGTGTTCGAGTGTCAGGCACAATACTTCACTTCTCTTCACACCACTGGTTCTCTTTACGTACCTAAAAGAACATTTTAACTATTAATATGTTGCAGTGAACATCTAAAAGGTAGCTGTAAATTTCCATAAGCATTCAGGATTACTTATTCCAGGAAGGCACAGACTTGGAAGCAGCTTTGATCTTTCATGCAGGGTTTCTAATTAGAAAGTCAGTCTTCCAAACTGAGCTGTTGATCAATATAATCCAAGACATTTATTTCTCATGCCTAGATTTGATCAAAACTGAATTTTTTCAACCAAGTAAAGCAAATGGACTAGCTTAAGACTAAATTGCTTGTTTCGTGACATAGCACTGAAGACAAACTTAAGTGTACAACTCATGGCCTTCGTATTTAAACAAGGCATCTTGTTCCGATCTTTCCCAATTCTGCCATTTTGCAATTGGTTTGTTGTTCAAGTTCTAAGATCAATGAGCTCATCAAAGACGAGAATCCAAACATCTTACCTTTCTAGCCACATGCAATAATGCATCTTCAGCATTCTTACTACAGCTCCAAAACAGCAAACTAAGGCCGCCACAAACAATCCTACACGGTTTCTTACCAGACACGTTTCAGCTAGGAAGTCAGTGTCCTTTGTTTTGACCTTTTCAGGTAATGGGCTGCAAGCGCTGTAGGCACTGAAAGGTCTTCCACCACTAGCACCCAATCATGAGGAGCTGATGCATTAGTTTACATTTATTGTTAACAAATCAGTTGC
Source organism: Platalea leucorodia (assembly GCF_965183815.1). Classification (NCBI taxonomy): domain Eukaryota; kingdom Metazoa; phylum Chordata; class Aves; order Pelecaniformes; family Threskiornithidae; genus Platalea; species Platalea leucorodia. The sequence goes on along the minus strand of NC_138833.1, from coordinate 14,522,366 downwards.
ATCACACCTTAAGTTATGAAGCACCACACAATCATTCAGCACAAAACCAGCTAAATTATAGTTAAACCCAGATCAAGTACCTGTGCTTCTTCCTCCTCAGTGAAGTCATTCTTAATATTGAATGTCTTGCGAATTTCTTCTGGAGTTTTCCCCTTGATCATGTTTGCAACTGTCTTGCACGTGACATCAAGCAAACCTTTGATGTCCAAGTAATTTGCAGCCTGTAGAAGAGTTTCCAAATTTAAAGCTCCCATATCAATACTCTGCCTGTTATAGATGTACTACCAAAGTTATGCCTATGCTGAAATTAGAGAATACGGTAACTGCAAACAGATCATCTCCACTTTGAGAAGCTTCTAGCTAGAACCTTGAAGTAACAGGACCTAAAACTTGCTTGCTAAACAGAAGGGAAGTCATTTGTACCATGAAAGACACCCCCCTGCTCCTCCTCTTACAAAGGGCTTTCAGAAGCCCACAAGCATTCAAGATCTTCAGTGTTGAAGTGCTGTTAACTAGCTAAGACAAGTCATGTTGTCTCAGTACCACATACGGTACAAATTTTAAAAGTCAAAACTAGATTTTAATTTGGATGCGGATCTCCAGAACTCCATTTCTACTAGTAAGCCCTCAATTAAGACTCAAGAGCCACAAGAATAAAGACATCCATAGGGCCCCATATTGAGAAAAGGATATTAACTGATAAGTGAGCAAGTATAGATTAATGCCTACCATTAGGTTAACAAGCACTCTAATATCCTCAACAATTTCAGCCAGTAGTTTGCCAGAACTACTTGCCCTCCCCACATCCCCCCCGTGAAGAAGTTACTCAAGAAGCACAAAGATTTTGTCAAGCGCACAAGTAGAGCGCACTTCACAGGCACAGCCTTTACGCTTCTTCAACATACTTACCAGGATAAGTTCAAAAAGTGTTCCTTGGTCTACTTTCAGAAACTCTTGATCCCACACAGGGATGTCATCTGTTCTTTTTTCTTTGTTCTCATCATCCTCAGGAGGAGGTGGATCATCCTTGTGATGGGTGCACCACTGAATCACCTAATTAGGAGTTTGATATTAAAGTTTTATCCCAATGATTCTCCCATTAGGCCCCCACTATAACTTAACTTCATTTTAGAACTGTACCCTTTTCTCTAGATTAATATTAGCATCCTGCATGAACACGCTCCGTCACCCAATATTTTCATCTTAGAACAATTGATCCCCAATCCTGAAGTACAACAGCCTTCAAGAATCCATCTGAGACAGTAGCTAGATAATTACTTACAATCTTAAAGGTCAGCTGCTGGTGTTCTGAAGTTATTCAACCCTGTGCTAACACACGTAAGACTGTACAAAGGAAACCTAAACCTCATTTTGCAGTGTTTAATCTGTTTGCAGAAACATAATTCTTACTAAGCAGAATACTACACAGGGGAAGAGCATAGAGTGGTAATAGCTACCAGCAGGACATGTTCACCACAGCACAAAGTTCACCTGGCAAAGGCTTGCGTGTTCCCAAGATTGCCTTTTTTTTTTTAACCACCACCATCTCCTCACCCAGACAATTAAAGGAGTAGGGATCTACTGCAAGTAAAATACTGTTCCATTTTGCCAACCCAAGAGACGTCACAAGTTTGAAGTTATTTATGTGTATGTTCACTAGGAAATAATTCCTAACCCTGTGTTTAGCCCAAAACAGTCCAGTGCTTATTTTGGCACTTGCTACGTCAGAGCAAAAAGCATCTTAGAAGACAGCAACATACTTTTTTGCTTTTCTCACTTGACCCAACAATAATCATGGTCTATTACTGAATTTAATACCACCGAGTGTGTACAGTGTCTCTTAAGCACCACAACTGAAACACAGGCATGGCTACTGCCAGTTACTCTCACCCCTGCCTGTCCCTTAATCCTTTCTCCTAACATTTGGATCTCACAAACAGCCACCTCAGTTCACAGAATCCAATTAAAATCAGTGCTTCCATACCATGAAATACTAGTGCGCGCAGATGTCCCCCACTTCAGCACCTTAGGAAGCCTGTCTGGCCTCCAGCTGCTGTTCCAGAAGGTCACCCCCGTAGGTCTTCTGCCATTATCTGTCTGCCAGCCTCACCCCAGTTCCCAGATAGCCTAAATGTCTGTGTTCATGCACCTCAAATTTGCTAAGCTTGTAACTAGCACATGAAAAGTATCTTTAATACAATAGTTCATAACATGCAACTCCGACATGAATTTCACATTTTGTTACTGCCATTACAACACTACCACTTTCAGCATCTTACCTTTTTTAAGATAGCTGCATTAACATTTGGAAGAGGGACTGGGTCATCATCACCTTCATCATCCATTCCCAAATCTAAAAATGGAAAGATGACTAAGCAATTGGCAGGCAAAACCATTTACTCCTTTCTGAACTACGCCGCTTCACCAATTCCCCACTATTGTACCACCACTGAGGCTGAATGGATTGGTAGCAAAGCACCTCTAACTGGTGAAGTCAGCAGCTTTTAAAAAGCTTCAGTGAGGCTTTGGGGAGCCACGGCTGCTGTATAGATATTAGGTTATACTAAGTTTAGGCTTAGTACCTAATAAGGCTACCTCATCAGATGAGAGCATCAACAAACCATCAGTTAAGCAGTCGGTTACTTGTTCAAGCCGAACTTGCTAGTTCAGTGTTCTGGGAATAGGATATGTTGAAGAATCAAATATTTATGTATTTTTACCACTTTCAACAGTTCAATCCACAAGCTAAACCAAAGTGTTCCAACCGAGATCTCCCATTCAATTTATTATTAAATAAGAATTTAGATCTACTGTGAGAAGTAGAGACCATGTTTTGTCCTCTATAGGAGCAGCAAATACTGTAGCCACAGAGACGCCACATATCTGGCCTCTGAAGCACTTGTGTGGATTCCTACCAGCTGAAGAAGTTTGCATGCTAAGACAGCGGCACAAATCCCTCAATCAAAAAAGCATTTATAAGCATGCTTCTGATACTCCTTGTTTTAAAAGCTTGTCAGCATGCTCAATGCAGATTTGGGTAAAGTTTGTCACTTTGCCCCCTTGATACAATTAAGGAATCAAGGTAAAAATTGAGATAAACACATAATTGAAGCTTCAACTTGATACACAGAACAAATACCACACACAAATGCTAACAGCTGGATGCCACCTTAGCTGTCAAAAATTAACATCTTGTAATTACTTATGTAATCGAGTAACTACACAGACCTTCACTCACTATATGCACAGATGAGCCAGTTCTACATCACCAACTAACTTAATCTTTAAGAACAAACGACTGTCACACCATCATCACTGATCAAATTTGTGCACAATTAAAATAGCATGTACTGTTGTATTTATGCAAGTCAACTACTGTTATTATTAGTGGGATACTAATTAGTACTACTACTGGTCTGGAATAAGTGACTTCATAGATTCAGAAACTAAAATACTAACGTTAAAGGGTACTGCATACCTCACCAATCCATGGAAACTTCAAATGCATACTTTGAACGTGGTGGCAGATACTAGTGTAGGAAGCGACCAGTCCAAAATTGTTGGTATGGGGAAATAGTTCAAGCAATATCTCAAGTTTAGTCAACTCTGCTCAACTTGTCCCCACCACCTCCAAAACAGCAATTTCATCTGTTATCAGAAAATTGATGATACTTCATTGCTGATCTCATGATGCTTGATACAACCCCACCTTTCAGCTCTTCCCCTTTCAGCTGCAGCACCCAACACACAAAACTGTTGATTAACTGATGCCGGAATAGCTGTACTGCAAACGCATTTCATCTGTACTAGGAGGCTGGTTCTCACCCAGATTAGCAAGAGGCTAGTTTGTGGTGCTCGTGTAACTTCCCTTTCATCAACACCTGAGTGTCACTAAACACTGGCAGCGACACAGCTTCTGCATGAGAAAACTGAGAAGAATTGTGTTCCCTAATGTATTCCAACCGATTGCTGTTTCCTGCTCATGTTGCTAGTCGCGTTCAACAGCACCTTATTACCAGAACGAAAGTGTTCAATGGTTGGAGTATTTCAACCTTATTTATATTGCTCTGATGTATAAGGTGTCACAACCAGACAAAGATTTATACCCAAGAACATCATTTTAATTACATCTATAGCGAGATTTTTTTCCTAAATTAATTCATGAATACACCCAAAAACTGGAAAAAAACACCAGTAAACAATGAGGATTTGCACTGGAGGGATTAGACACAGTTTGCTCTGTATCCTAGCCATCTGGCAGATTCCCCCTCCCCCGCCACGAGTTCTTTTGTTTCAAATTTATGTCAGCAGGAGATCAGAACTGAGTATTTATCCCAAATAATTTAACTGCATCCATAAGCTCCCAATATAGGTTTCACTTTAGCTCTTTCTTCATTGCACTGGTTTATGATTTGCCACCCCATTTGAAAGATACTTACATCGTAAGACTGGTTTGTATGATTAAATGAACTTAGTTTTTAGTATTATTAGATGTTCTGTTTGCTTAACTTTTATAAAACTGAAGTAGGCTGCAGGCAAGGCAGCAGGGTGCTGGTATTTTACTAGCCTCCCTGTAAGTCCTCTTAACAAAAGGACTGAACTTCAAGCTTTTTGCAAGAACACATCCACCCAAAACAGTTTAAGCTACAACAGCAATTGTTCCAGCTGCTCTGACATAAGACAGCAAGCTGCTTCACAGGCCTGGGAATCCTGTTTCAGCACAGTACCGGTTTGTCTCCTTTGGTCACAATTCCTGTTCAGGAGGCTTCCTTGAACACACTGCTATCTCTGCACAAGCTAGCGATCCTCAGGCTTCGTACTCTTACCTTCCAGCATAGTCTTTATAGTTACAGACTGTTTTGCAATTTCAACATCAACTTCAAAGATTTCTCCATCTGAACTCTGCAGTTTAATTGAAGGCATCTACAAGAGAAGGACAGTTATTTCCACACAATATTCAGCAAAAGTTACAAGTTTACCTCACTCAGATCTACATTACCTTTATTATTTATATTGGTTCTTACCAACAGCAGACAGCCCAGTGCCACTTAAAGCACGCTCAGATTATTCACTGCTTGAATCAACAGGCCTAAATTCATTAATCCTCATGCTTAAGAAACAGGGATTGACAGAAAGAAGCCCAAATCAATTTAAAGAGAACTTTTTTCTTAATTTGAAAGCATAAAATACACAAGATTTATTAGTCAACAGTGCTTACATTTTTTTACAGTGCAACACTAGAGCTATCTTTCTCTTCAATTAACCTTCAACACCACTTCCAAAACACTACTTGTCTTCAAATCCAAACAACTGCTACTCACTTTGACTACTGAAATGAAGTCAGATCTCAAAAGCGGTTTTCAAGTGATAGCCTCTGGAACAGAATCACAAAAGTGAGGTTGGAAGGAACCCCTCTAGGCAGAGTCTAGTTCAGCCTTCCTCGCTCAAGTCAAACAGACCAGGTTACTCAGGACCAAAGGCTTTCCTTCAGAAGTGTTTGGTTTTCTGAAGAGATTAAAAAGCAACGTACCACTAGAAGGAAGGCTTTCAGCACTCAATACTACGCTTACAAAGTAGGAAGTTAGATCAGCACTTTGTTAGCATTAGGAAAGACTAAGATGACTACGCGTTTTAACAAAGGTTTTCAAACAAACTGTGGTAAGACCTACAATAGAAGCAGCAGACTTCAAAGATGTCACTAGCAGGAAAATAATTAAACCTTACAAGGATGCATCTTTCCAGATATTTAACAACTCTAACCCAGAAGTAATGCACTTGATACAGCAGCTAGTAGGTTACAACTTCTGCCTGAAAGGACACATGAAGTCTGTTTGGGTATCACTGCACTTGAATCAACTGACGTGAAGGACATGATAACATAACTGTCTGGCCACATAAATTTTATAAATCAGTTCTCAACAAACTGGTAGGATGTGCTACAGTAAGTTCCTTTACCACTCAAAATATTTGTTAGCAGCAGACCATTGCAACAGTTTCATTTTTTTTCCTCAAGTTACCCGCTTAAACATCTCTAAAGCAGTATTTGTAAATACAGCCTGCAAGGCACTGTAAAGAGAAGCTCTAGAAGTTGCAAATTAACTTCAATTAATTTTCAAATGTTCTTCCCCAACCAAACCTCAGAGCTAGGCATGCCAGTTCCTTACAGTAGTACTTGAACTACCAAAATTGAATTAGCTGGACCACTTTCAGCAAACTTACATTATCCCTCTTTAAAGGCCTCCTGTAGCTCATCAGTACAGCTGAGCCTGACAGTACTGCAACAAACCCCGTCCAATGGAGGCCAGCCAAAGGACATTATTAAGCAGCTCGCACCAGCCTGAAGTCCTCATTGCTTTAATTTCCATTTGGCTTGAAGTCCTCATTGCTTTAATTTCCATTTGGCAGAGCGAGTAGCTAGTTAATGTTTACACAGTCATGTAACCCTATATGACAGCACTAACTTCTAGTTAAGATGGGTGTTCTGGAGAGACACCGTCATGATTGCTCCAAAGATACAAATACATATACACAAAAATAAAATTCTGATTAAAACATAGTTCTGAGTTGGTAGCTTGAACGATGCCCTGAAAAATAACGATCTAGGCCTGCATTTCAGATTTAACGCATCTGTTCTTGCGGTGATTGCCTGAGAGCACTCAAGAACAAACCCAGCTTCAGACGCCAGCCTCCCTGTGCTGGTGTCTAGCATTACATAATGCTGCACAACGGAGCCAGCGCCACAGGGATGCTGCCCGAACCAGTCCAGCCCCTGCAAGAATCTTTGCACTGAGACCCTTGTATCACCCAAGCCCACTTTTATCAAGACCTTTAGGTTACTGCTAAGAGTCTGAATCAGGTAGAATGAAGTTAATCTACTGCCTTATCACTGATAATAGATCACGCTTTCAGCCAAATTTCGTTATTTTTAGACCACAGAGCACAGCCTCCTGGAAGAAAAAAAAAGTCATTTTTAGCAAACTGCAATACAGCTCTGCAAATAGACAGGCCTTGGATAGCAACACAACTGGGTGACTAAGCAGCCTCGTCCTAAAAGCTCTATTCAACAGCAAAACAGGTTGGGAGCTAGTCAAAAGACAAACCTGAATTACAACAGTAATTTGCATGAATAAGCCTGAAACGCGGAGCTCAGCCCTGTACAACAGCGCTCCTGGGCAGCTCCATGCCTCCCAGACCATTCCGGCTGGATGCCCGCTCCTTCCGCCTCCACCTCCCCGTGTCACTGCGTGTAACGCCGCATTTATTTACTGAAGTCACACCCGAGCCCCTCCGCTTGCGCCGCCGCTCCAGAGCTCCCCCCGCCACGAAGAGATACTCGGGGTGCCCTGGAGCAGCCCCACGGCGGGGGGAAGGGGGGGTCCGGCTCCGCAGGCGCTGCGCGGCCCGGGGCGGGGATCGCCCCCGCTTTATTCACCAGACCCCGCAGCCGCCGCCCCCCCCCCACCTCCCCTAAGGGGGCCCACGGGCGTTTCAGCCCCGCATTGCCCAGGAAGGGCTCAGGCCTCGGCCCGCCCCCTCAGCGGCCCTCCCAGCCCACCGCCTGGGAGCCCCGCCGCCACGGCCGCCCGCGCCCAGCGGGGCCAGGCCAGGCCGGGCCGCGGGGCCCGTTCGGCGGGGGAAGCGGGCCCGGCCTCTGCCGCCGCCTCGAGCACCTATCCCCGCCCCGCCGGCTCCGGGCGGCCCCCCGAGCTCGCAGGCCTCACCGTGAGGCGGCGGCGTCCGGCTGGGCGCTGACTGGACCTGGCGGCGGCGGCGCTCGGGGCCCAACTGCGGCGGCGGCTTTATATGGCGGGAGGGGTGCGGGGAAGGACCCGCCTCTCAGTGCCTCGCAACCGCCGGGCTGTCCGCCGCGAACGCCTGAGCAAAACACCCGGCCCTGGCTCCCGAACAGCGCGCAGCACGGCTGACGGTAAAAAAACGGACCCGCGCCGCCCTTCGCGAGGCGGGGAGGGGGGAAGCGGAGCCGAAACGAGGCGGGGGAGCGAACCGGCGGCCCTCGGGTCTTTCAGGCAGCGGCGCGGCCGCGCCCGGAGCCGCAGAATGGGCGGGGGCGCCTCGCGCGGGCCAACGGCTGCGGCCCCCCCCCGCGCCCCTGAGGGGCCGCCACGGCCGCGGCCCGGCCCGGCGCTGGGCCCGGTGCCCGGCGCTGGGGAGAGCCGGGCCGGTGCCGCCGCCCGTGAAGGGGAGCGGGGCGTCCCTGTGGAAACCACCCGTGATGGCGAAGGGTGCCGGTGCGGCGGGCGGCCTGCGGTATCTGGAGGCCGGCCCGGTGCCCTCTCCTCGGGAAACAACCGGCCAGCGGGCACGGCTGTCATCGTGTGCGCTTGAAAACGGTAACTGAGAGTAACCCAGACTGGTCACTACAAGCCCACGTTGGGTGTTTTCCTTCTAGCGGGGTTTCACGGGGAGAAAGCCCAAGGCCCGAGGGGTGCGGGAGGCCCCGCGAGGGGAGCTCCAGGCCGGGAGCTGGGTAAGGCTGCCTCTGCTTGCGGTAGCGTCTTGCATCTAAATACAGTGAAATGCGATCTGCAGTGGCTACTCAGGCAGCAGAAAACATTTTAACTACAAAACTGCACTGAAAAACTGGCTAATTTCAAATTGTTACAATAACAGGTTGCTCTCCTCAAGGCGAAATACGTGAGTGACAGCTCAGGACAGTTCACGGTGCTAGAAATGGATTTAGGTCTAACTAGCAGTCACTGAACACCTACTCCAGCTCCCACCAGGAATTTTAGACAGCTACAGCTCTGCCCATGGCCGGAGCCCATTAGAGCATCTCCGGACAGCAGCTGCGCAAGGAGCCACCAGGCTGGAGGAGCGGACTAGGAGCCAGGAACCACCGAAATGCGGCCAAAGCAGTGCTGCGTTAGCACATCAGCCCACCCGAGCGGTGTACCCCAGCACAGGTAATGTTTCCTGAAGGGTCACGAATATGTGCTAGATAGCGACAGGCATTAGGTTTTCAGAAAAAGAGAGATCCTGAAGGGTTTTGCTCGGTGAGGAAGGCAGACCAGGGTATGAGTCCACCAAAGTAACCGTGAGGTGCCCGGGGTTCTGCGTTGTGCTGTCACACACAGCACTCTTTCCACACTACTCTGTTGAGCCCGGTTTTGCATCAGCTGTCCATGGCAAAGTGGCTTTTAAGTAGTTAAGATATTTACACAGTGACAACCCATGATTATTACAATTTGCTTTACTTCAAATCTTAATCAAAAACGTTTCTAGAACCGGAGTACGTTTTCACAGCACTTCAATGCAGACATAGCCAGGCTACCTGGAAGCAGACTGGTACCTGCAACAGCATTGTACTGCAGAGCACAAGTACAGCTTAAGTCCCAGCTTTCCCTTTCCTTAGGGTCCCAGAGAATCCCAGGCTGTGCACCACACACCTTATTGAAGAAATGACAGTCATACCTACTAGAAAATATCTTCTAACATGAAGAATTTTCCTGAAATTCAGAAATTTTCAGTTCAGAAGCTTGCTTTGCTCATTTAGTTTAGTGGTGACTTAGTGGCTGGACTTGGCAGTGTTAGGTTAATGGTTGGACTTAATGATCTTAAAGGTCTTTTCCAACCTAAATGATTCTATGATTTCAGAGTCCACAGCCCAGGACAGTAGCCTAGCCACGGAAGTATCGAGTCTTTCTTTGCTTAGTTTTCTACCCGAGTGCCATAACCAGTGAGACTGCAAATATTATAGTATGTAATATTAAATAGTCCGTTGGTTAGGGCTGACTCCCTGGAGAGATGGAAGACTCAAACACAGACTCTCAGCCAGGAAGAACCTCTGAGAGCTCAGGTGACAGCGAGGCTATTCTACATCGGGTCATATCACTTAAAGAGGCTTCTACATAAATTCCAAAGAACTGTTGGAGATGACTGCCTGACTTGAGAATCTTGTTTCATGGGCTTTAGGATGCCGAGCAGCTCGTTAGTTAGAGCACATTTGAAGATGACTCTGAGGAACCTGATCTGACTTTGAAGATGGAGCTAAACCCTCCGTGGTCCCTTTCAGCCCGAATTACTGTATGCTTCTGTAACATGCGCTTCAGTGGAACTCTTCATATCAGCTGAGTGAGCATCCGAAGATGTCAGGTGATGCTTTTACAGCAGACTTTGACGCCAACAGAGGTTTCTCAAAGATCCTGGTATTAGTAACGAGATAAGCTGTTTGTTCACCGTTCATGAGGAATTAATTATCATTTTTTAATATATATATGTCTCACATATGTATGTGTGAAGCCTCCAAACTATGCCTAGCGTGACCTTTTGATTGTAGTATCACCACATTTACCTCTTTCTTCTCAGTCACTCCATCTTGTACTCCGGTGCTGAGAACCACATTCACCACACTAAAAAAAAAAAAAAAAAGAAACAATACTACCTTTATATTCCTTAAGTGTTCTTTTTTAATTTATATTGAAACTCCTTGGTTTGGAGGATCAGACAATGACAGAAGGTGGTCTGTGGAAAATGTATCTGCAAATCCTAAATCCCCTTTCCCGATGCTGCCAAAGACCAAGGCTTCTGATTTGGCTCATGATCAGCGAGCACAAGCTCTCAGGCTGCAAATCAGGCTCAGCAGAGGGGGGATGGGGTTTGCTCTCTGCAGTAAGACAAATCTAATAAAATCTAGGAACAGGCTGAAAGCTAAGTTCCATGCTTAATTATGATCCGTGTATGGATTTGAATTCAAAGCGACACTGTTGATGAGCTTTATACTTGATACAGCTCTCTACAGCTTTCTAAAGGAGAAAATTCAGTCCATGGTGGACTTCGAATTTAGCTGTCGGATTAGAAGTCAGGGAAAGTTAAAACAACAAAAACACCCCACACCCAAAAAAAGTGGCAGATGGCCGTCACAGATATTCTATAATAACACGACAGCCACCTCCCACTGTGCCCTACATATCGTACAATGAACCGCCCCAGCTAGTCCAGATGCTTTCTGTTATCTGTCGTGAAAAAGCAGCTGCCGCAGCGTTGATAGCCAAAGTCCTGCGAGTAAGTCAGTATTAATAACCCAAAAGACTCATCCTTCACTAAAGCTGCAAGGCAAAGAACAAGATTTTTCAAAAACGGGTGTCCCAATTTCAATTGTTACGCACATAGGTAATCATTGCAAGGCAAATAATCCTCAACCTAAGCATTGCCACCCTGAGCCATAAAGATAACTGCACCATGTATCAGCCACAGATAAATTACAATTAAGGGCCTTTTACCACTGAGAACCCAGAGGAGGAAGGGAGAAGCTTAACACTAAAGCAAATACCTGAAAAGATTGCAGCAACCAAGATCAGTGCAAGCTTGATTGAACGCTTACCAGATCCAGAGGAGCTCTGACCTACATACTTGCAGCATCACTGGGCTGCGGGTGAAGCCAGCTGGGCCGCGACGCAGCCGCAGGGGGAAGGGGGTTTTAACACGCCGAACATCAGAGAGCAGCCTCCCGGACACAGCACTGCATCTGCTCCACAGCCCTGGATTCTCTTCCTGGCTATTTCTCTCAAGCAGAAATTACTGTCCCCCACAGCGCCTCCAAACACCTCGCATCCTCTGCTGTTACAGAGAAACTTTTTTTTGCTGCTGGTGGTGATTTAGAGACTACGGTGATAACACACTGATTGAGTGTTTTTCAATACCACAAGCATGATGGGGGATTGTCAAAGCCAAGCGAGAACCAGGCTTGAGAGATCTCCACTTTGCTCCGTCAACAAGCTGGGAAACTTGGCAGAACTCAGCCTGGATTCCTGAACCGCCGGGATGGGGGACTGGCACGGGCTGGAGTCAAGGGTCCCGAGAGCACAGGGCTCTAGCAGAGCGCGCCGGGTGTGATTTGCTGGAAAGCGAGGCGTGACCGTCGAAGCTGAACAAGAACCTAATCTACATGTAGGGGGCAATGAGACTTGCAGCAAAAATTCTCCTTTTTCTCAGGAATACAAAAGATGGGGAACATTTTTTAAAATAAACAGCCACATCAACAAGGGAAAAAAATGAGAACTGGCTGGATCACTGTAAAAACAGAAAACAGCGGAATTACTCACGTGAGATAAATGGTAGAAAGACATTGCTGAGCTCAAAGGCCTGTGCCACTGTTGTTTAAAGCAATCTTGCAACAACACAGCAGAAGAGGAAAATTCTTGTTCTCAATATAACTCCAGAAAAAGCTAACTGTTGTGTTTCCACTTTATCAGTACTTGTGTTACAGGAGCATCCTTGAGAAGGCGTCGAAGTCGTACCGCAGCAACGCAGGTCGGTGGGTGGCAGAGCCCACCGGCTGGATGAGAATCCCATTAACGCTGTGTCGTGGTTTAACCCCGGCCGGCACTAAGCACCCCCCAGCCGCTCGCTCACTCCCCCCCGGTGGGATGGGGGAGAGAAATGGAAGAGTAAAAGTGAGAAAACTCGTGGGTTGACATAAAGACAGTTTAATAGGTGAAGCAAAAGCCGCGCACGCAAGCAAAGCAAGACAAGGAATTCACTCCCTCCTTCCCATCGGGAGGCAGGGGTTCAGCCATCCCCAGGAAAGCAGGGCTCCATCACGCCTAACGGTGACTTGGGAAGACAAATGCCATCACACCAAACGTCCCCCCCCTTCCTTCTTCTTCCCCAGCCTTACATGCCGAGTACGACGTCATGGTGTGGGACATCCCTGTGGTCAGCTGGGGTCAGCTCTCCCGGCCGTGTCCCCTCCCAGCTGCTTGTGCCCCCCAGCTGCTCGCTGGTGGGGTGAGGAGCAGAAAAGGCCCTAACTGTGTAAGCGCTGCTCAGCAGTCACTAAAACACCTCTGTGTTATCGACACTGTTTCCAGCACAAATCTAAAGCGTAGCCCCATACTGGCTGCTCTGAAGAAGATGAACACTTCCCCAGCCAAAACCGGCACACGCTGGCAGACTGACAAAACTCGGTAACCAAATCCTGTCGAGCAGGCGACACCAACTGCTTTTTGTCTTTATCAGCTTCTGTTTCTTCCTCTACTAACGCTCCTGTTCCCCTTACATAACGACAGGGATTCAAGATAGTTTGGAAGACTAAGGGGGGGAGGAGATTAAAAATAGAAACGCACCTACCTCAAGCGTGTTTGCAGCACCTCCTTCCCAGCCGCATCCTGCCCCCGCCTCCCCGTGCTGGAACACACCCGGGTCTGTGCCGCTGGCGCCCGAGCATCCTTGAAACCGTTGGGACGGCTCGGAAGGAGCCCGGCGCGGATCCTGCCGGTGCTGCGGCCGCGTTCGTGCCGAGGAAGGTGCTGCCGGGGCCGCGCTCCCCGCCGCCGGCCCGGCCCGGCCCGGCCCGGCTGCCGAGCCGCGGCCAGGCCCGGCGGGAGCGCGCAGCCCCGGGCGGCGGGGGGGGGGGGGGGGCAGCGGCGGGGCGCAGCCGCGCGGTGGCGCCGGGGCCGCGCCCCGGGAGCGGAGGCGGCTGCAGGCAGGGAGCGGGGCCGCTGTGAGCGGCGAGGAATAAAGTCGTGACCGTCGCCGAGAACCGAGCGTCGGTCGGTGAAGTGGGTTGGCTTTAAAGGGTTGCACGGCACCGGCCTTCAACCTTGGAGCTGTTCCAAGTCCAAAAAGCAGATTGCGGGCTGCTTCCGACGCCACAGATGACAAAGAGCAGTTGTTTTGAGGTTTCAAAGACCACGGGAATCAACAGAGCATGTTTCAGAAGTCAGGCTAATTCAAAGCATTTTAAAAAAAGATTGCAGGGAAAAAGGAACAGTCTAGTGCCATTTTGAGCTGGCTGAGCTAAAGCTAGATAAACTGGCGGCCAGACACAACGCAGAACCCATCACCAGCCTTTCTTTGAGAGGGGAAGAAAGGAGAACAGGCTCCCGCGGAGCTGCGGCACCCCCTCTCCTGGGCAGGGGTCCCCGCTTCCACAGCGGTGGGCTGCGTTCCTCTTCCCGAGGACAAACACGACGGCGGGAAAGGAGCAAAGCTGCCTGCAAAGCGGGTCAAGCGTGGAACGGACACCGTAAGAGCTTCTCAGACAAGGCTCCTCCAGGGGCCCCCCTTTTTCTTTATAAAGTAAGAAGCAGAAGAGAGCGGTGGTCACTGACCGCTCTTGCACTGCCTGCTACGATAAAGAAGGGGTTTTCACAGCAAGTTTTATGATTAGGCAGGGGGGTGGTGGGTGTTTTTTCCAACTCCTGAAAAATAAAGGCAGTTGGGAGCCAGGCTAAAGCCTTTCAGCCCAATCGGTCATGCAATTACCAGTTTAAACAGTACACTCCTCTTTGACAGTTCAGCCCTTTTGGTTTTAAATGCATAATCCTGGAAACAGTTTATGTATTTAATGAAAATTAAAAAAAAAAAAAAAAACAACCCCTCCAAATAGAACAGCTGTGTTTAGGGGAAATCTGATGAGGAAGATGTATACAGAAGTCAACAAGAGGACCAAATAGCAAAGGTTTAGTTTGATTTATACAACCCTACGCAATGCTACAAGTGTCTGCAAAATGGAGTCTTCTCATCAGAAGCACCTGCCTGCAAGTTTTCATCCGGGATTCTCACCCCTAATCCTGCTGCTCCTCTTCCATCACCGGTCGCAGGGCAGCGTAGTCTGGCACGACGCAGCCGTTGGCAAGGTCAGCAAAAGCAAACCGATGCTGGTTGGAAGCTATTAGAACACCTACCCACCCCCCGCCATTTATTTCTAGTTGATGTTTTGCAAATCACAACCAAAGTCTTGACAGCTTCACAGCAGTTCGAAGAACGAGCCAAGAGGATAACCACCGGTCGCGAGTCTCGCGTACCGTAACCCAGTAAGATGCTGTTTTAAACACAGGACCGTCAGCTGGACAGGACCTGGCGCTGCCCCTGAAGCAGCGCTGGCACCAGTGCCAGCTCAGCTGTGGCTTTTTCGAGCCCAGCCCTGAAAACTTCCAAGACTGGATATCCTGCAGCCTCGCTAGTCAACCTGCTCCCGTGCTGCAGTGCCCCCCGATTCTAAAAGCTACTACATCTAACCTGGTTTCGTATGTTCCCCGTACGTTGGCTAATTATCTATACAGAATACTTAGGTACTGTTAGCGATTAATGTTATATACACTAGCAGCAATCAGTTTAATCTTCATCCACAAGCAGTTCTGTTCACCATAGAGTAATTAAGGGATCAGGAGGTGTAGTTCAACCCATCTTAAAGAATAAAGCTTTTAAGCCACAGCACAGGTTTTAAAAGGCTAAAACATGCAGCACCGCTTAATTTAAAACCAAAAGTGTTGTTTCAGCCTTTTTTTCCTGTCTATACGCCAAAGCACTCTGGTCCCTTGCTCAAGAGAGCAGCTTGCCTTTATTCTCATCCAAAAGGAGCACAGCCAAACGAATTAGAGCACCAAAATAACTTTTTCAAAAACCACAGTAGGCTGACTCACGAATGCTTACTCCGCAGGGCTTTTTCAGTGTATTCACGGGTACCAAAAGGTTTCTATTAACGCTTTACCTGTTTCCAGCCTTCTCCTGGGACTTGCAGAGAGCCAATACTCTATGCAGTGACCGCCGCAGCACGCGGAAGGTACCCTACGCGTTCTGCAAGACTTCAAAACCCATTCCTTTAACCTTTAACCCCTAAAACGTATCTTGAGTTTCCATGAGTGCTCAGCACATAGATAAAGAAAAGCAGCAATTAAAGAGTAAGTGATAAGCGAGTGCGCGACAGGTGCATAAGGAAGCAGTGAGTGGAGCCACATCTTCAAGGAACTGAATTTGGAGCAGCATGTAATTTGAAATTCAGAATTGTGACTTGGTCACACTTGCCTCTTCTTACAGACCTTTTTGGCAGAACGACGAAGCACACGCACCCTTCGGCCCGCTCCCGAGGTCCCAGCTCCTCCAGCAGCAGGAACTGCGCTCCAGTATTACTGAGGGAATGAAGGGGTGAGGGGAAAAACAGAGGGATGCGTTTATGGAACTATGAAAACAGGCCCAAAATAAACCTAGCACTTGCGCAACAGTTTTGGTTTTGTATTGTACGTGAGGAAATCCTTTGCCTTTAAGATTCAGGCTGAATTTATGAATTGCCAGAGCAAAGACTTTGTCCCAGGCTCTTAACGAACAACTACTTTATGAAAATTACTTTCAGTGTTTAAGCTTACTACTATAGAAAAGAAAAAAAAAAAAAAAACCCTCTCACAAAACATGGATTAGCAGATACCAGTAACGCTCAGATGTCTTTTCTCTACTAACGTTTCCAGATGGACTTTGGATACTAAACCAGACTGAAATACAGGCAGATGAAGCGCCAGGGCTTACATCAGCAGTACGTACGCTCGCCACCTTTTTCCCAAGGCAGAATTGACTCCGTTATCATCCAGACACAGGGAAGAACAGGGCAACTGCCTCTGTGTGTCGCCACTTGCCCGCACGTCAAGTATCCTCCCAGGGTATTGTCAGAAGATCTAAAATAGGGAACGCTGCCCACGCATTCGAAGCAGGGAGACTGAACGTGTATGCAAATGTCAGCAGCTGGAAACAATCTGACAGGAGCAGAGCCCAGGAGCACGTGCGCCGATTTACCTTGGAGAAAACGTCCACCTGTGCAGACAGCATTCCCCGTCGGTCACCAAGGGAGCAGGGCTGCTGCGGCAGCCAGCCCCGCTCCCGGGGGCTCTGCGGAAGAGGGACACCAGGGCAGCCGAGCCCTCGGGGATCGCGGGCCTGCAGGCGACGGGCAGAGCGGCCGCGGGAGGAGGGAACAGAGCACAGATCGGAACAGGCAGAGGCAAGGTGCAGAAAGAGCGCGAAGGGGAAAAACCCGGCAAAGCTACGCACTTCAAATCCGTCTCATTTTTCCTTTCAAAAACAACATTACTGAATGTTTTCCTGTGTAGGAGTGTAATTTCATCTCTTGTTTTTGACCTAATGACCCCCTAGTTCAGAAGGACAGGCCTCCACAATTGAAGGGTGTTTACTTCAGTCCAATACACAAATTCAGAGAAATGGCCAAATGACAGGACACCAGCAAGCCTGACTGAAGTAAAATGCAATGCGGAAAGCTCAACCCCGCCATCTGTCCACCACCACCACCAGGATTCTACTGACTCTATCCAAATCCTGAGAAACAGAAGAAAAACGGGGAAGTTCTTAGTAGAAAAGTGTGACGTTTCATTCAGGCCGGCCTTCTGACAAGTCAAATCCCAAGGCTGGCCCTCCTCCCTGACCCCTGGGTTTAACTATCCTGCTTCAAAGAATATTGTTGAACCACCACAGTATGGGATTTCCAGCTACTCCCATTTCACATTTCATGGAATTTACCAGTTTTGTAGTGAAGAGGGAAACATCAACACTGATCTCTGAACCAAGTACAAACCCTAATTATGCTCATTTCTCCGCAGCCAGCATCATCACAGTTTGAAGTGAAGGAAGTTTTGCTCAGGTGAACTTTAATCAACCGGCTACCAATCAATCGGACAGTAATTACTTCTGCTTGAAGTTTTCTTTCTCCTCTTGAGTCTCCCAAAGATGCTTTTAGCTGGTTAGTACCGCTGCTGGCCAGTCTCCATCAGAGTAACACTTTGTTGTTCACACTGTGATATTCTCAATGAAATTGTCCAGCGGCCAGTCACAGCATAATTATGGGGGAAAGTGCAAAAACTGGAGTGACTTTCAACATTTTCCACTGACAACTGCTTCCATTTGTGTACGGCAACCGAACAAATGAAGTGACTGCTCCCCCCAGAGCAGGAGATGAGTCACGCCAATTAAAGTCACAGGGAAAAGAGAAAATAGGGCAAAGTCATTACTCTTGAAGGAATGGTGTCAATTAAGGCACAAAGTTCTGTCTACAAAAACAATTACAGAGAATGGCAAGCGAAAGGAATTTAAAGTGAACTACTCTCTGCAGCAAAGGATTTTTTTTAGTAGTGATCAAAGCAGAAGTTCCCGATATACTAAAAAAAGACACTTCAGATGCACTTATTTTTAGTATGCACTTCTTCCTGTAAGAGATCAAACTGCAGAAGCCTGAGCGCTCTCCAGAAACCATTTGGAACCCAACCTACAGGACAAGTCTGAATTTTTGCTGAAGAAAAAAGCAACCACTCAAGCCTTTCAGAAACGGGATGAAGTAAGGCTTGGTGAAATGCAGCACCTTCTCTGCAAGTCAGAGAATTCAGCCGTCTTCCAGCAGACAAGCAAGAAAGCCCCCAAAAGTACGTCTAGGACTACGCCTCCAGGTAAGTTGGACATTTGCAAAATTTCTGTACACTCCCTTAGAAGTAAACAGTGTACAAAAAAAAAAAATCCTCTATGTTGTTGCGGAGTCTACATTGTGCCCAAGGAATTTAAAGTCTCTTAAACAACAGGAATATTAGGAGTCCTCTATTAAAAAGACATACCTGGCCGTTGTTTTAAGATATGCCCATTAAGTTTCAAGCACAAGCCTTAAGAAGGCATAAAATTTGAATTTCTGTTTTGAACAAAATAATCAAATCAGGATTCAAATTCTGAAACAAATCAGTAGGAAGGAAATATTTTAACAGAAGTTAACATAAAACACATACCACTGTTCTTCAGAAGGGAAGCTTGGGCAATACACGTAGTACTACATTTCAAGTTATTTCCTTTAATATTTAGAAAACTGATTTTATTCTTAGTTTTTCAGAAAATGATTTTAAGTATTAGCACCTACATTGTAAATTACTCAAACTTAGATTTACACTTGAAAAAAGCCACACTCAATCAATTAAGTTATCCTATATTCTTCCATTTTTGAATATTTCAGTAGAGCACCAAGAGGGAAAGAACACAACATGTCAGTAATGAGCAAGCTCCGTCCTCAGCTGCATGACAATGACCAGGCACCTCCCTGGGACAGAATTCAAAAGGTCAGAGTTTCCCAGCACACTCCCATCACCTCAGTTTTAGTTATTTAAGGTGGAAATTTCTATGCAAGTTTATAAAACCCATCCAGCTGTATGTTAGTTTATTAAACCACAGTTGACCTGAGATGCAATTAGGATTTGACATTTTTCCATACTTAGTTCACAAGTTTATTATGAAAAACACTGCAGCTCTGTCCTGCAGTAACATTGTTTTACAGAAAAAAACAGTTCTGTTTAAAGTAATTCACTATCCTTGGACAATTACAAGGGACAATATGGTAGGGCAAAGAGTGGAAAAGGGAACTGAGTGCAGACAAAAAAAAAAAAAAATCAATACAATTAAGTTAAACAGTATTCCCTGAAAATAAAACAAACAAACAGTTTCAGAACAAATATGAGGCCTTGGTACTTATTTTAAAAATGTTCTTTAAGCTTCAATGATTGTTTGCTGCTACCCTTATCTACAGTCATGCTGAATAAAGCTATAGCTAAATGGAAAGTTAAATGTATTCACGAGGTGTTAATGTCTACATCTTATTATTTGCAGTCTCTCAGAGAAAGCAAAAGTAACTACAAATAGCGCTATGCCAGAAACTGGTTTCTTGACCAACAATGTTGCTTCAGCATGCAATGAACTGGTTCATTCTAAAGTGGTCACAGTTGTTGACGACAAGAGGCTTTGTATTTGAATATGGCACGTCTTTTGGTCCATGTGAAAACAAGTTTGAATGTTAAATATTTTCTGACACTTTGGAGTTACTGTTGCTCTTCCCATTTTCTTTAGGTCAACATATGGTTCATGGCAATACTGTACAGGTCTAAAATCTCTTTACAGGAAGTAGTCTGGGGTGCGACGAGTAACATGCGGTTCACCTCTACGCGGTGCTGGATCAAACTGCAAACTGAAAAGCACAGATATTAATGAAACCGCAAGAGTTCGGTTCACATTCAGGTATGCTTTATAGATGAACTACAGTAGCAGTGGTCTTAACACAGGTACGTCTTTCCAAGTTTTTTCAACCAATTAAAGTCTTGTTCTAGAACAAGTGTTCAACTTCTACCACTCCTTCTACTAGTATGTATTTATACTACCCATATTTTAAACTCCTCTTATGATTACTACTACGGACTGGAGAGAAAGAAATCTTAGCTTTAAGACTCAAATTGGTCAAGCATTAGTATACATTTAGAAAGTTCAAGTCTTCAGTCAGTGTCAAAGGGGGCAGTTTACACAATGCTTTTGCCTTGTTTACTAGTAAAGTTGTTGCTGAGGTGATTAGAAACCTCATTTAAAAAGCCAACATCCTAACATCTGAAGAATTCGAAGATTCCAAAAGCCTCTGGCCCTTAGGAGGGCATTACCTCGGACAAGACAGAGTACTCCTACTCTCAAGTCACATACCTCTGTAGTATTTCATTAAACTGCAGTTATACCAAACAAAAACAAGGAGTCTCACTTTAATCTGACAGACAAGATGTCAACAACAACTGTTCCAGATATTTGACTCCAAGACTTGAGATGCATCTAACCCAACAATTCCACATTCACTTCACCTCCCAAAAAGCATATAGGGAAAAACCATGTCTCAACACAATAATTAAGTGGTATCTTGCTACAGTAACTATCTGAAAATCATGGGCAATGTAAATCTCGTTTTTAAATATACTTACAAGGAGTATTTTAGAGTATCATCAAGTTCCATAATTGCAGCCTGGTTGCCACAACGGTAGCAATAATTTGGAGCACTGAAAATTGTTACTACATTCCGATCATGGCACCAGTTATACCCCTGGAGAGGAAAAAAAAAGAAAAATTATGACAGCCAAGTTAATTTGTTGTATCCCGTATCACCACTACCAAACTGAATTTTTAATGCACAAAACCCTAACTGGCATTCGTAGTGTCATTTTAAATAAGATTAAGGCTGTATCTTTATTTGTCTTCTCGAGAGAAAAAGGGTAAAAAGGAATTTTGGCCTTCCTATGTTGCTTCTTACTAGTAAGCATGACCTAAACATACTTAAAAAAAAAATCGGCAACAATTCTCCATAGCATTAAAAAAATTACAACAGCAATTCTGAAGTAAAGAATCTATGCTGAATCTTCAGCTGCGATCACCAAACCAGAATCCAGATATACATTTAAAAATCTTAACTGCGAGGGATAACTAGAGACTAAGAACAAAAACATGCATCCAAGGTAAACAGGAAAAATACATCTTTTTTTCAAGGCACACATATTGGTGTTCATTTTCTTATCAAGGGACTCAGCATTTATGTTTAAGAACCTTTTTATCTACACAGAAATGCAGTACCACATATACTATTAAAGTCTGTTTTGAGACATCGCTGCAAATTTTCAGAAAAAAGCCCAAAATACAGGTTAGTCCACTGTCAAACTAAGAAATTCCTTTAGTAGCACATGAATACTGTCAAAAGAAGACTCGCAGCTGGATCATCAGTTGTCACAGCAGCACACGCACATCTCTGACACAGAGTACGGTATTAATGCACCAACTATGCAATCCAGAGTTTAAACGCACAGGCTATCCTGCTTACCTCCATTACCAACTGATGAGCTCTTGAAACCAACGTAAGGCCATTAGCATGGTTAAAGGTTTCTGAAATATCCTGTCCAAATGTATAACCTGCACCTCGAGGAGAAATTCCCCAGCCACCACGATCATCTGGATCTGACCATAGCAAGTCACACATTGGACCCTGTAAGAGATGCAAATGTTTCAGAAACAGAGACCCCACAAAAAACCTACACGCACACCACCCCTGCACAACTTGCTGCAGCAGCTCTTTAAGACTTAAAAAAAAATGCCTATCAACTACAACAGCTAGTGCCGTTAACACTTGAAATATTATCAATAAGTTAATCTGAATGAAGAACTTTCATAGTAGTTCTCACCTTGGAGATCATTAAGTGGTACCTGTTGAGATTCTAGGCACACTAAAATAGGTTTCTTTCTTTAGGCAAGAACATGCCCCTTACTCTTCCTTCAAAGAACTAGAACAGGAAGACAGGCACTTTCATATTGCTAAGTTGTTCAGAATTTCATTTTCAGCCTGTGTACTCAAATACCCAACATATGCTGAATCATGAATCCCACCATGAGTTTAGAAAATTATTTTTCAGTACCTCATGGGGAACTTCCTGCAAGCGATCAAGTGCTCTGATGTGATCCAGTGTATCTATCGATGGAGAGAGGCCACCATGTAGACAGAAAATCTGGAAGAGTTAGATATAGAAAGTTTATCTCATTAATTTACATTAATTATATCCGTGCAATTATAACTGTTTAGTATAAATGATTAGGAGAAAATCTGCAACAGATTCCCTGAGAGCTGATAGAATACAGTGTTAACAGCTCCCTTTACAAGTAGTAACATTTAACTTTGTAAAATTTCAACATACCTGGCCATCCACCAAGGCAGTTAGAGGCAGGTAATCAAAAAGGTCTGTAAAGTATTTCCAAACATTTGCATTTCCGTATTTTCTTAAACATTCATCATAGAAACCATATACTTGTGTGATTTGCCTGCTTTCATGGTTCCCTCGAAGAATTGTGATACGTTCACGGTAACGGACCTAAACATAACAGTTTACTTTAGAGGCATCAAAATACGTATGTCTTCCCAAAAAAACCAGAATTTGCACCCCTCACCCCCTGTCATATGTCAATAAAGCAATAAAACCCAAACCCTTTTTAAGAAGATTCAATTAAAACCTTTGAGAAAAGAAGGAATAATTCATTCACATCTTCAGCTGCCAAATACTTTTGACATTAATTAAAAATTTATTCATTGTTACTGGTGGGCTTCACTACACCTGTGCATTCAGCTGATCTCTCCAAGCAAATTCTTAAAGATTGCTACTTAGGCAAGTAAAAAATAAATACAGCACTCATTTTAGAAAAAGTTCAGGCTTGCACCTGAACGTTACTTTTCTCTTCAGAAGTATCTTAGAAAACTAAGACAGCCAACATTTCACGTTTTGTACCTATAATATCAATGTAGTGCAAATCATAATATCTATTAAGTGTAGTCAGGATAGTAATTATATATGTTTTATACAGAACTGTACAGATGAGAAGAAAAGTTACCTTAAGAGCTACAAGCAATGTGACTGTTTCGACTGAATAATAGCCTCTGTCAACATAGTCCCCCATAAACAAATAGTTTGTATCTGGTGATTTGCCTCCAATTCTGAAAAGTTCCATGAGGTCGTGAAATTGTCCGTGGACATCTCCACAGACTGTGACTGGACATCGCACTTCTTGTACATTAGATTCTTTTGTCAAAATTTCTTTAGCCTATGAAACAAAAAACACAGAAATTGTGAGTTTGTCTACAAACAGTCATTTTATTCCAAGTATGCTCCATCACTTCCAGCTCTCTACTACCTGCCCTCTTTATCAACTCTTGTCCCTTCCTTGTCTGAAGCACTTGAGATAAGAGTTTATCTTTACTTAAAATTTTGCTTTATGCAATGCTGTATTAGTAGCAGATTTTTGTTTTGGTGGTTTTTTCCCTTCTCGAGGAGGGTATTTTAGAATTAACTTCCAGAATAGGAAAAAAACCAAACAACACTCAGACTTTTTTACATCCAAAATCATGCCAATGTCTTATCTCCAACCCTCCAAAAGCCTGAACTCAGACATGGCCAAACCCAAGACTCTCCCTCTGGGAGGTGAACACAGCCGTATCAGCTAGCAAAAGCTCCAAGAGTTCTACGCTTCAGACATCCCGCGTCAGCAGACAATTTGCTACCCATCTAAACATACATCTTGGAATGCAAAGGCAGAATCCTACACGATGCAGAAGTGAGAACGTAACTAACATCCAGTGGTATCAGCAATTGCAGAGCAGGTAGTTTACCTGCACAAGCTTTCAAGTTTTGTGCTTAAGTACACACAAGTAACACCGAGTTGTGTCTTTATAAACCTAAGTAGGGAAACATCTTTGTCATCACCATTTTTTCACTAAAATTGTGTGCAGAAAGGTTGCAGACAAAGGCAATTTGTATGAAGAAGCACAAGCTAAATATGGCATCAGAAAGGTAATTTTGAAATAATGTAAGAATTCCTTAATCTAACCATCACGCTGCCAGTTGCGGTTTGTTCTCAGAAGTCACCAAACACATGCCACAATAATTTTCTAAATCAAGAGGGTATTAGAAATAAAAATAGTAACAAGTTTACAAGTTACCATCTACAAAGATTTCCATGCCTTTCAAGCGCCAATGTTGCTATTCGAAAAGGATCCCTTTTTTTACCTCATTACCAGAATGACAAGAGAATATATAAAACCTGTATTCTGTTTTATAACCCGGGATGCCTACAAGACTTGCAGAAACAGCACCAAATACCACCTATGCACAGACCACGCTGAATCCAAAATATTCTGAAGCACGCATCAATAAGAGACAGGTGGAAGAGCAACACCACATTCATTTTAGGCTCACTTTTCCCAACTTTATCAAACCTAACCTGACAACTAAAGCAGCATACTCATTTTAGGGGGGGTTCTGCTAAGCAAAGTAGTATTTTGAGACACTAGAAAAAATTCATCATACTCTGAAGAGCATTACATTTTAAAAAGTTAGGAAAGAAACATTTGAAGTTAAAATCTAAACAGTATATTAAATACTGGGTATTGACATGAACCAAGCTATTAAGAAACATGCTGCTGTGTCCAAGTTTCCACCCTATTCATGAAGCCATTAGCTGGACAGTGACTGACACCCCCACCTCCAAAAGTGGTCTCACTGTTCCAGCATATTGTCCAGGCTCACCACCACGGTCACCACTTCAAACAAAAAAAGTGCCAGCAACACATAGCTTAATGATGGAGGTGGACAAAATTCAACATTTCACTCAGCACTGGAAAGAAATGCAAAAATGCAATCATGGTTAAGCACCCTGCATGGCACAGAGCTTTAGATATTACAGCATGAGCAACAGAGTTAAATCACTCCACAGACATATTTACGTCAAAAGTCAATCTCATATGACAGTTTCCACTCATGCTGTGTCTAGTACTAAAGATAGGTCATTGCTGGCTTGTGGTAGATGCTAAAAGTGTAGATTTATTTTAAGATAGCCTGACTTAAGTTCATTTTAATGCAGTGACACTCACCGGATGTTTTGAAGGTGTTTCAACAGCCTTAGCTTCTTCTAATATGCTATTACATTCAAAGCATTAGCCATCTTAATTCTCCTTTTGACAGAGAACATTGCAGATACTTATAGCACTTCAATATGAAAAAACCCTACTCTTTAATTTAGAATGTTTTCTACTGCTTTATTTTCTTAACACACTGGAAGCAATGCACAAAGAATGCAGCATTCATTTTTCATCAAAGGTATGCAACGTTTACGCTGACCGAGATTAAAATGGCATAGTTCTCAGCAATGGAGTTGTTGCTTCCTCAGTTCTTGAAATATTAAATCACTCAGATATGCATATGACCAAACACGTAGATAAGTCAGACAGCTACTCTGATGGAAAAAGACTGTTCCAGGTCAACTTGCAAAACAGCAATCTCTATTTAAATCCTGCAACGAAGGAATGCTGGTGCAGGGATTTCAATATTTCCATGTTCTGAAACTAGTTCCATGATATACTGCCTCACGAACTGCTTAGGCCATTTACAGTCTTATGTCCCATAGCATTAACAGTGGTGTATACTGAAGTGCTTAAGCGGTTTCCTTGCCCCTGCAAAGGAGCCTCAGCAGAGCTGAAAGTGGAAAAAAATAACACCCTGAAAACAAGCCACCAACAAGTGGTCTGTCAACCATACCCCAAATTTCCACATTAAATTAATTCCTACAAAAGAGTAAAGCAAAAAGTGTTGTAATATACTGTAACATAACAAAAACACAAGTTGTTAAGACAACAGTATAGGTAATATTACAATTTCAGAATTCAAGTTTCACAGAAGTTAAGCTATCACTAATATTACTGAAGTATTGTGACCCTGACTTTGTACTGGACCACACACCGCCCTGTGCAACCTCATCTGGTTCCACTCCCTCTTTATTGATCCCTTCCCCAAGATCCACGACAACGCTCCTTGCTCAGCCACATCATGCAACTCCCTCCCTGCCCATCCCCATCCATCCGTCCCGCCAACCCACTGGGCTTCCCACCAGCAGCTCTCCTACACTTTCGCAGGGCAAGGAAGCGGCAGAGCATTTCAGCAGCCTTCAACACAAAACAGCGTACTCCTTGGTCAAACCACCTGAAGAGGGAGAACTAGGGAAGAGAGACACACGCCTGATTCCTTGTACTTCAAAAACCCAGTGACCTACTGCCAAGAAGGATAACAGTGCAATACCTTCGCAGTATTTTGACACCAACATTTTGAAACATCCAGGTTTCATTGCCTATCACTAGGATAAACAGTTACACAATTCTGAAAGAGATTTTTCTTTAACACTTATTAGTGCTTTTATTTCTCAGTCTTTTTTTAAGTTCTTAATTCTTAATATTAAGACAGCCCAAACTTCTGTATGTCTTCAATGCTCAGGAGTACCCCACACCACAGAAAGTTTAACTTGTGATGGCATTCTACAATTTAAAAAAGGTGAATAAATTTAAGCAAAAGCTTGATGTCAACAGCATACTACATTACAATTATCAGACCCTATCTCCAAATCAGCTTAACTAGTTTTTCAGCCCTATAGACTCCGATTTCAAAACCAAGTGCAAATGGATACAGATTAAGACTGAAAAGAACTCATTATTTCAAATTGATAAATGCTAATTTTGCAGCCAAGCACCAATAAAGTCTAATGCAGGAAAAAAAATGTAGCTGTAAGAGACAGTTGCACAAGAAAAGCGTAAGAAGAACAACGTAAAATGCTGTCATAAACAACAATTGCCAAGGTGGAAAGTTACGTATTTTACGTCGAGCAATCTCAAAGTTCAAACAATAAGCACATATCAAACACACTTCAGCTTAGTCATAGTGACTGCAATTCGTTCCTACTCGATATCTGAAATACTGGCTTACTCAGCCATTTCTCTGGAAAGAGGCAATTTGTACAATCCCAAAACACCCAAAACACAACAAGAATAAAACGAATATTAGGTTAAACACACAAGAAAACAACACATTTTCACTTTATTGTAAAGCAAGTAGTACTGCATAAAAATACAACCTAGTATTAAAGAATTAAAACATTCCTGGACTGCTGCACATCTTCTAAATGGCCAGACAAACAGTAAAGCAGTGTTTTGTTGCCTTTGTTTACAAAGCACATCTTTTATGCAAAACACTGTTCTTAAAATACAAAGATTAGCTTCATTGTTTTAAGACAATGCAAGATCCAAGTGTAAACTCTGCATTTTATAATGAACAGTCAGGGATAAGAATTATAAAGACTGCATGACCATTAAAGCTACTACCATATGATTTTCAGATCTTTACAATTTCATTTAATGAGATGCAGTGGTTATATGCATGCAGAGGTACCTCCTATTTCCCCTGGTCACTGCATATATTTTTATCCTATATGCCACAGATTAAGGCTGAGTCATAAATGCCATAAAGGCTATCATCCATCCACTCTCTCAACGCACTCTACGCTGAGGACAAGTGAGTTTCCCTCATAAGGAGAGTATATAATCAACCTTGCCTCACAGAATTCAAGTGGTCCATTTCTAAAAAGTCCTCTGAATTCATCTGTACCCAAATTCCTTTGTGTGTCCAGAACATGCCAGTTATTTCTCAATTACTCCTACCCCTCCTTAGATCCATACATTCTAGCAGGAGCTCTGACAGCTCAAACCAAATACCTACCCTGAAAAACTCTGGGGCACATCGGAAAAAAAATGCAGTAAACATTACTGTGCCTTTGTAGAATCGTAGAACAATCCTTGAAACTGCTGCATAGCAGCGAACCAGTGCTATGAAGCACTTATCAAAAGATTACCACTAACTCAGTAAAGGAAATACAACCATTATTTTAATTAGACAACATCGCTCCAAAGTCATGGTTGCAGATGGTAATCTGTCATTCTTGGCAGACCAGAATTCACACCTGCAACCCACCATGCTGTCTAGTAAAGTGTGTGTGGAGAAGCATCCACTGTAACCAAGAAAAAAAAAAATAGGTATTTGTAGTTACCATAAAGATATTTTTATGAGATCGAAGACTTCAACCACACCCATAATTTCCTGTCGTCAAGATGCACAGGATGTGACTAAAGGCACAATGATCAGCTAATTGGGATGAATACTGGTTTTAGCTGGCCAAACACTGTGGCCTGGAAGAGGTTCAAGTTCCAAGCAAAGTCACCCATTACAGTCAGAAAGTCTTCTGCAGAGTGAATACATTTGTTTCCTTCAATTTAAGGGCTTCCCCCCAATTCTTACTTGCAGAGGAAAGAGAACATGTTCAGACAAAAGATGGGCTCACCATTTTTAGACCAAAAGGTATTTTCATTCACTGTCTGAGATTTTAAACAAAACTAGAGAAATGGGGCCTCCAATATAACCCTTCTGTGAAGAAGGTACGACAGCCGTCAGATTATACATGGCACAAACTGGAAACTCATTTATGCTGAACTTCAGAATCGACCAAGGAGTTCAATGTGAATGTATAAGTAGGAACAAAAATTAAAATACAAAGCTCCCTACCGACATTTAATTATTTAGTATTCCAAAGTAAGTAATACCAGGATTTCCATCCACATAGAAGAAGCCACAGCAGCAAAATACTCTTTTCCCAGGACTGAAACAGAAGATAACCAATCTGTTTTCTCTCTGGTCTTGTGACTAGCGCCTATACCTCTGTTTCTAACCTCTTTCACTACTGGCAATACTGAAAGTTTAGAACTCGAAGAAGGAAAACAAGGCATGCCTGGTCAAAGAGTCACAATGCAGCTCCTGAGAGGACCTGTGTCACGATGTGGTCACTACATTTGTAGCCCTTAATTTTCTTGGGGTAGGGCAAATAGAACTAACAAATGAACTCGAAGTTTTACTTTAGTTCAAGGTGCACAAAATGAAAGTTTAGTAACTTATTTATCAATGACTATGTCAGTGAACAAGAACAAGAACTAACCAAAAAAGCATAAAATCCAATCAGCTTTCTACTTTACAACACACAGCAAAGTACCCTTGTTCACTGCTCCACAACTCAGCAACAACTGCTCCCTTACTCTTTTAGCAATTCTTGTTTCGATAGAAGAGAGTCCAGTTAAACACAAGATGTTAGCCAACCAAAAGATCAATCCTAATGCCAGTACTGCATATAAGATTAAATGAGAACCACCTTCCTTATTCTCCTGTAAATTCTAGAAGCTCTACCAAGAAAGCATACAGGCAGTAAAATTTTGCCAAATAATCCTCTGCTCTTTTGTATTACAAAGCAATGACTGATAACATTTGCAGCCTTGATAGTCCCCTCAAAACTTCAATTTGGAAAAATCATTAGCAGTCTTACATACTCAGCATAACTGAAAGGCCTGTTCTTTCCCTCAGAGGCAGACTTGGGAGAAGGAAAGGGGAACTGCCATATAACGATCCGTAGTTGACAAGACCAGATGAAAAAAGAGGATAGGAAGGGGCTCCTCTGAAAGAACGCAACGTCATTATCTTGCTTCATACAAAATATCTTACTGTCTTTAACTTTGAATTAAAAGAAAAACAAAGTCTAGAGAAATCTTTTTTTAAAAAAATGTAAGAGGCCAAATAGCTCAGGAAATCCAGATGCCTTCCTCTCTACATGGGAGTTCCAAGAAACACAGCAACAGTAGTAATGCATGAAGCTGCCCACTTACATGGAGATGGTCTTCAGTCCCCTCTGTAGAACAAGCTGTATTTATTTTGTATCGTTCAAGTTGTTAAAAAAAGGAATAGGCTAAAGCTATTCCCAACTAGTTGTGCCTGATATCTGCAAGTCCAGCTTCATGTAATAAATTCAAAAGGTTTTCAACCCTTTTGCTCAAGTAACTCCAACCACAGATAGGCACAGTCATGTTAAAGGTATGGTCAGGGTACCACCTGGAGGATGGGGTAGGCACGTGTGTCACAAGAAATATACTTCAAAACCAACTAGCAAGCATGTAACACCTATATTGGAAGGTATTTTCAATATACCCAGCAGAAATATTGGAGACCTGACTAATGAGCAATTGAGCTCCACTATGTATTCTTTAGCCAGGAATAAACTGTTTTTCCAGCTTCACATACTACCTAAAGAAAAGGAACCGAGGGCAACAACTGTGTTACTGAATATAGGTGCTGTGTTTAAGGGTCCCTAAGTGAGGATGGAAATTCAACCACTGGTCTTTTGATCCCCTTCACACAGCCTTTTGTACAAGGCCTCCTTAACTCACGCCAGACACAGCCAGACAGGTTAGGTTATTACACTGTTTAAGGCAGCCCAGATGACTAACTGAAAATGGCTAGGGAGCAATCACAGAGCAGCACTGTCATCAGATCTCAGGAGGCAAAGCCTCACCACAGGTAGATTTGGAGGAGGACATCAATCTACAGCCTCATCCATGTCCCGAGACTTAAACTGGTAGAACTCAACTAGGAACTTGCTCTGACTTAGAGTGCTTACTTCTGTTATTTTAAGCTATGCCCAAAATAACTTCTAAAACAATACAAAAATATCTTTCACTTCTATTTGATCACAACTAATGTTGTAATTAAAAAAAAAAAAAAAAGAAACACCTAACTGCCAGCACAACTCAATTTTACAGAATTTCCTAGAATTGAAAAAAATTAGAAAGCTGCTGATGCTACAAGAATTGGCACATACAAGCCTATATTCTCATACGCACATCAAAACGTTAGAAGTATAATCAGGACTAGGCAAGAAGGCTGGCAAGGCTGACACTTCAAATGCCTTTTGTGTAAAGAGACAATTTCCATTTTATATTACCAACCATCACAAAAAAAAAAAAAAAAAGAAACACAGAACACTGGGAGTGAAAGGATCTTTTTTTGTGGTAGTGTTCCAGAATAATCTAAAACACAGTTATTAAAATGTCACAAAAAGCTTTTCACAATCCACCTGTAACTCTTCAGAGACAGAAGGTATAACTATGTGCACCCATCAATGGCTTGATCCCTGGGTACGTTCAACAAGGCAGTAGCAAAGGAGTCCTAAACCATCTTCTGGTCTCCCACAGCCCCTGGAACAACTGAAGAGGGCCCTCCCACCACCGGCAGTAGTTTAAGGGTTTCCTTGTTAGCGAACACAGGAGGCAATGCAGTAGCAAGGAGGAACTGAAATGCTGTGCCTCCCAGACCCACATGCATCTTCTGCCAGGGGTAGGGATGGAGGGACACAGAGCTTGTCCAATACACAGCCCACCGCACAGAAACTCTCACTGGCTGGGAATTCTGTCAGGGCAGGTTTTTCAGTTGATTTACAGCCAGTTCAGACAGAAACATTCACTTTTACAATCATTCTAGTTTGAAGAATAGTCATATGCGATGGTTACATGTAAAGATATGGGAACGCAAAAGCTAGCTAATGGAAAAGCCCTTGCAAACATGGCTGGGGACAGTTTAAAACATTCAATTCGGGGCAAAAATAATCAGCTAAGAAAGGTAACTCCCCAACAGTAGAGGAGGCAGAAGGGAACATGTGCCTCTCTGCCTGAAAAAGAAGCAGGGCAGACATCTCAGGGCACTAATAGGTTAAAAAACAGGAGATTCACAAAACTTGCCAGTCCTATGCATTAGAGGAACTGAACTCGGGGGGGGGGGCAGTGTTGACCCAAATGAAAGCTTCATCAGTAACATACTGCCCTCCCAGGACTAAGGCACTTAACACAAGCTGATTGAGTTCAAGCAGCTCACACAGCTGCAGTGGTACATGCATGTTTGGTTAGTTCTCATCTGCCATCAGTCTCGGAAAATCTAACTTGGAAGATACGGTGTTAAACAAAGGTGGAAGTTTTGCAACAGAAAAATAATTAGAAAAACACACCATTAACAAGGTACATACCAGAGAACAGTATGGCCCAGAAACATATTTATACTATGAAAATCAGCACGGGTGACAAATCAAAAAGCAAATGTAACCAAGATCATTGTTACAGATCAAAAGCTGGAGGAGACTAGTAATTCAAGTACATGGGAAGAGAACCTTGAACAGTCTACACAGCATATATGAGCAAATTGCCTTCTTTTTCTAAAAACCATATGCCATGTTCAAACCCACTTCATTACAGACTAGTATTTCCAGGGGAGAGACTCTGATACCTCTCCCTCCACCTGCACTAGATACCTGCTGAAATAACCAATGGAGACTCCATCCACAAATTCAACTCATTCCTTTGTGCATTTTCAGACTGTCATCCCACCTTCCTGAGCAATGTACCACACCCCCCTCTCCTGTGATAAAGGGCATTTTTACACCACAGCGAGGAGACAAGACCACTGCCTTCTACCTTCACAAAGTATGGAAACGAACAGTACTCCAAAGCAGCATCCTTTCATTCAAAATGGCCAGTGGAAAAACCCTCACCTGGCAATAAAGGACTTCCTTTCTCATCTGTTCACAGACAACAGTCAATAAACAATTCAGCGTTAACAGGACAAACACTGCTGATACGTAACAGCGACTACGTGACGTGCATTTTGACTGCTTTTTCAAAACTTACACTTACCAAATCCTTAAGCAAAACACGCACAATTGGTCGCACAACTGATGTACCATAAAATACGTAGCACATATTAAGCCTCGAATAACTTAACTGCTACTCAGAGGTTCATATTTTTTTCAAATCATCTGTGAAACTATTATGTATTATTCATGGTTACAAATTATTCCTAGACTTAGGAGACATTTCTGCCCAGTTACCACCATCACCCAGGTAACCAGGCGCAAGGTAAGAGGCACTAAGAAAGTAACTGGGATGCATGAATGGCCACACTTCATAATTATGTTTGTAAATAGCTGTTATGTTCTTTAGATATCAATAGTGAAACACAAGAGAGCCCTTAGGCTTATTCTTATTAGACAGGCACCAGTCTGCACACATGAAGTCCCAGCAGATCAAGAAATACCAGTCAGGAAGATCATCCAATCACACAGTGTTTGAAATCTCGCAAAGATTTTTTTTATTTATTTATTTGTTTATTTTAACTAGTCCTAGCTACAACTCAATGTGGTGAAGAATGACAGTTTATACCTAGTAGGGTCTTTATCTGTCCTTTGGAACAGTAGCTATATTTGACACTGTCCTTAACACATTAAGCTATCTATGGAAAAACATAACCTTTGGGTGTGATTACATCCACGAAACTACTTAAGACAATCACAACTCCGTGAAGATTCTGAGAGTCAGTGCTGGAAGCATGGAAACACGTTAAAGCGAATGCTGTCCCTCAGCAGGAGGGCACAGAATTCAACTAACGCCATGCTTTCACGAATATGGCTTCCCACTTGAGGGGGCAGAGACGACTTCATGGAAAACTCAGACTTCGGGGGCCTACTTCCAATTCCTTGCATCAGCAACCATGTAGAAATTTAACTACTCTTAGCAGGAAGTCCCAGTAAATCCACCTGTAGTCACCAGCAACAAATCACCTTTCCTTAAAATAAACAGCCATGTGGCTGTACTCTGCAAAGCGCTGACCACAAACCCGTCAGAGATAGGGAATTTCAGTTCACGCACAGTGTCACGCTACCCGGGGAAACACTACCTTTGGTCTGGAGCTAGGTCATATCCACCCAACTTGAGCCAAAGAGGTTACTGATATTTTTCAGGTACGCTTCTCTCACACATTCTTGTGGTCTCTCGTCTCAAAACACAGCAGTTAGACACACAACTTTCTGTAAACTTTCTTTTTATCCACCATTCTTTTAGTGACAAGCATTAAGCATTTATCCAGAAATACAGCTCATTTCCATTCTTCACTGGGGAAAAATGAAAATGTCATCTTGCGTGACAATGATGACTGGAACTACAGTATCTTCTGTAAGGAATTTCTAATGGTATGCCTACTCTTCGCCTATCGAAACCTCCCAGTAAATTGAAAGCTTTTTGTATATTCCTCACGCTCCTGCAAGTTACCATACAAGCTTACAAAATACACCCGCTCATGCGGTATTCAGGACCCTGTACCAGCATCGGTTTATCAGTGACGGCAAGTGGAATACTCGCCTCTCCAGCAAAGCAATGCAAGGAGGAAGCTGGACCGCTGTCATTGGAGACACACATGAAAAAGAGTCAGGCAGCGACACTGCCACTTGCTTGCAACTCAATTTAAAATACACAAACTGCATCAAATAGTAACAATTTTAAGTTGCTGGAATACTAGGCAACTAAAATTTGTACTCAAGCGAGAACCCGTCTGGCCAAAAATACTGCAGGCTCTTTAGTAAGTTCATGGACAGTCCTCTGGAAACAATTTGCTTCCAAAACAACATGCTGTAGTATTTGAAGGCATGATGCCAAATTTAGAATATTCTAATTCTCGTGGCAGGTACACAGCCTTCTTCAGAACCCAGTACATCAGTAACTTCCTATATTCGTTAATTTCTAGTTCCCAAACAGTCCACAAATATTACTTCCTTCAGTCTAGAAAGGCAGGAATACATAAAACCTTCAGTAACCGAAAAAATTGCTCAGCTATTAAGTTACACCCAGAATTAGAATCCAATTGGAAAATGCAGCTGGATGCTGCTAGAACAATTTTTTTTCCTTTAATTTCCAAAAGGCAATCTATCCTGGGCTGATTTTAAGACCTCTCTAAGCTATAAATACCTCAATTAACACAGACATCTAAGTCTCAACATTTTCAATCCATCACCATAAAAATAAATAGCTCTATGGGATCTCAACTGTCTATTCTGTGAATTTCATGAAACCCAGAATCTTATTCAGGAAAAAACAAAGTCGCAAAGCTAATCTACCCTTCAATTCGTTGTAAATGCGTCTGTGCTTATTTGTACCATGAAAAAAAAAATTCAAAGCTGTTACGTTCAAGAGGCAGTTCTTTACCCCGTGTAATTTTCAAGTGATTACCATAAGCTTTTATTTTCATTGTGATAACTTAACACTTTTGGGGCTGCCTTAAGATTTTAGCCGTATCACGACAGTATGTCGCGTCGATTCACGCGCGACCCTCCGCACACGACGGCCGCCCGGGCCGGCAGCCGCGACCCGGCCCCCCCGCCCCCCCGGGGCCGCCCCGGGGCGGCCGCGCCAAGCGGGGCCCGCGGAAGGGCCGGGAAGGGCCGGGGCCGGCGCAGCGCCGCCCGTCCGCGGCCCCCGCACCCCCGGGATGGCGGCCGCGCTCGGGGGTCTCTCCCGAGAATCCCGGCCGCGGCGCCATTTTAGGAGGCGATGAAAAGGCGGGAGGCGGAGCCAGGCTCCCAGCGCAGCGAGAGGGGGCGCGGACCCGCCCGCGGCTCGCCCGGCTCCCCGGCCCGCTACCCCCGCCGGCGGCTCGGGCGCCAGCCGGCCCCGCGGAGCCGCCCGAGAGGCCCCGGCCCGCTCGCCCCGACGCCTCTTCCCGCGTCCCCCCCCCGCGCCTCCCCGGCGCGGAGGCGCCTCCCCCGCCCGGCAGCACCTTCCCCGGCTCCCCGGCCGCTCGCCTTCCCGCCGAGAGGCCGCCCCGGCCCCGCGGGCTCCCCCACCGGCCGCCGCCTCCCCGCAGCGTCCCGGCCCCGGCCCCCACCGCCTCCCCGCAGCCCCTCGCCCGCCGGCGGGGAGCGGCCCCGCCGCCGCCACCCGCTCGCTCGCCGCCCCTCACCTTCTCGCAGAGGCTCTTCACCTGCCCCTCGGAGAGCTGCTTGCACTCGTTGAGCTGCTCCACCCACTGGTCGAGCTCCTTGGTGAAGACCTTCTCCTCCATCCCGCTCTCCCCCTCCTCCTCCTCCTCCTCCTCCTCACCGGCTGCTGCCGCACCGCCCCGGAGGCCCCTCCGATCCGCGCTCCCAACGGGCGGCAGCGGCGGCCGCGACGCGGCAGAGCAGGGCAGGGCAGGAGGCGGCGGGTGCGGAAGCGGCCCGGGGCGCTGCGCTCTCCGCTGCTGCGGCGCTGCCGCCCGCTCCCTCGCACCAGACCGTGTAATGGCCGCCGCTCCTGACGTCACCGCCTCGGCTTCCACTACGGGGAGGGGGCGGGAGACGCCATGGGAGGCAACGGCGCCTGCGCGGCCGCTGGGCGGGGCCGCGCCTGCGCGCTGGCGGGGCCGAGCGGGACCCGCCCGACCGGCGGGGCGGCGGCGGCGGGGCCCAGCCCGGAGGCGCCTGCGCCTGCGCAGCCCCGCGCGGCACAAAGCGGCGGGGGCGGCCGGGAAGGGCTTTTCCCGCCCGCCGGGGGGGGCAGCCGGCCTCCCCCGCCTCGGCGGCGCTGGGCCGGCGGTGCCGCTGAGGGCTGGCGCCCTCCTCAGCGGGGCTGCGCTTCAGGGGGGCGGCGCAGCCCCGCGGCGGGAGCGAAGGGCGCTGCTGTGAGGGGCCCTGTCGGCGGCCGGGCCCGGCCCGGCCCGTCCCCGCGGTGCTGAGCGTCGGCTCCTCGGGGGGCCCGGGCTGGACAGGGCGGCCGGGGGTCGAGGGGGGATGTTTGTAGTCGCTTCCTCTGGCTTCGCGGTGCTTGTGCCTCTCCTGTAGCCCTGGGCGCGATTCCCGTGTCCCGCGGGGAACGAGGGACTGGGGGGCACCCGCTGGCGTTAGGTCCCTAGAAATAAATCTTCTCAGCTCAGGCATGA
Source organism: Platalea leucorodia (assembly GCF_965183815.1). Taxonomy (NCBI): domain Eukaryota; kingdom Metazoa; phylum Chordata; class Aves; order Pelecaniformes; family Threskiornithidae; genus Platalea; species Platalea leucorodia. Next base: position 14,485,833 of record NC_138833.1, on the reverse strand, counting down.
GCGTTAGATGTTATCTCGGCTGTACCACCACGTAGTGCTTAGATTAAAAAGGCTGTCTTGCATTTCTTTAAAACAATTTATACTGAAAGAGTTCTTGGGAGACTTGGGTTTATTATGACCTTTTAAGAGAGAAGGAATAGGTGAGGCGCAGCGTAAGCTTTCAGCAAAATACAGGAAACTGGCGGTGGACCTCAGCTCCCTCAGTGTGCTCGGACGCTTGCGTCTACCTAAAGGAGAAGATGTCAGTAAGACAGAGACAAACAAGACGCAGTAGAAAGGAAGGAAAGAAGCATGCATCTGTGATCTGTAATGACTTCTGTATTTTATTGCAATTTGTATCTTAAATTATAGAGGTGTAAGTCAATGCGAGATTTCCCTTAAATAACTTCCAAAAGACATTAAATGATCAGTAAAAAAAAAAAAAAAAATCTTTCACTTAAATGGGTCAAAATTTGGACAAAATATATCCTGTTGAAGTTATCAAATGAACTAGGACTTTTCCTGGTTAATTGTCTCGGTCAGGGTTTGCCTAATACAGAGTCTAAATTGTTAAATTCTTTGCCTGCTATTGAAGCAAATTAACAATTACATAGTGAGCAAGGGGAAAAGAATGTTTGCTTTCATAGGTCAGTCTCGGTTTCTTGATGTCAGACTCTCCTAGTAGGCATCAGTTTGCTGGAATGACCTAACTCAGGTGTTTTGTTTTTCTTCCAGAACGTTTTTGCACTTTTTACACAGGTTTCCATCTTCAGATGTTCTTAGTTTTGTTCTTAAAGTTGTAGAAGGAAAAGTGTTATTCATTGAAAAATGGTAGGTTTCAAGAATTTACTTTGTAGCACATCTTCCTTGGTACTCCCAAAATAATCTTGAACAAATAAATGCAAAGAACATGAAGCAATAACATCATCTCTTGTGTAACTTGCCCAGCTAACTGTTGACCTTCTGGCATAGTAAGATGTTTTAACATCACATTTGTCTCTGTATTTTCCATACAAATAGTGAAATTCTTGGTGAAACTCAAGTAGATTGCATCTTTGAACTCCTCCTGGTGTCAATCTTACAGCTAATTATGCCTCTGTCTACAAAAATTAACTAATTACTGTTATTTTGTACTTATTTTCCACAACGTTCAGAAGAATCTGAACCTACAATTTTGCTACTCTGTGCCTCAGTCTCGAGAGAAATGAGTGCTTCAGCACCTTGTTAGAGTCTGATCCAGAACGAGGTGTTCTCTGCTCTCGGGTGGTGGTTGCTTGAGGCTGACGGGAAGAGGGCAGTGGCGGCAGTCCCCTCTCAACATTATTCCCCCTCTGTTGCCAGCAAAAATGAGTGTTCAAAAAATCCCTGATCTGCTTGAAAAAGTGTGCTTTGCTGCATGTGTACCCTTGTCCACTTCTTTATGCGGGTGTACAGATGGTTTGAGCTGGCATGGGAGGGGATGCACGGGGTCGGGATCACAGAAGGGGCCAGGTTGGAAGGGAGCTTGGAGATCGTCCGGTCCAGCCTTCAGCTGCGGGCAGGGCCTGGGTTTGGGCTGTCAGCTGTAACGCTTGGGCTCTGTGGCAGACAGTTGATCCAGCTGGAAGAGAGGCTGTGCTGGGTACCAATCCTAGTGCTCAAAACGGGGCAGGACTGCATTGCCCGCTGTGTTTCTGGAATAGGAAGGATGGAGTGAGAGCTGAAATAAAACCTTCTCAGCAGCAGGAAACTATTAACCTGGCTTATTTGCTTATGAAACTACAACCAAAGTGCTGTGATGTTTTATCTGATAGGGGTGGGGAAAGCACGGCTAGTGTGGATTAGACAGGGTTCCTTACGGATTGCAATAATGATCGCTGCTGTCTTTAGAGCAAGTGTGATGGTTCGCAAACCCACCGTTGGTTCACAGGAGCGTAGTGTTAAAGTGCTCACCTAAGAAAGGAACCTTTTTTGTTTGAAAAGACTCGGTCACTTCCCACTTTGGAAGGGGTAGGTGATTGAGCACTCCCTGCTTGCCACTGAAGCCCTGCCATTGACTAGGAGAGACTTCAGGACTTGGCACAGGGAATTCAGGATTCAGTTATCTGGACACTCACAGAGAAGGGGAAAATTTTGGTTTCCATCTCCGTCCCAAGCATTAGCTCTGTATTTTATCCTCATATTGTTTTGAATAGTCTATGTGTGGATCAGAAGTCAGATCTCATTCCTCCCTCCTACTTGAGAGTCATAATCAATAGTTTAGAGAATCATGGTTGCTTTTCTCTTCTTTCTTAGATAGTTATCTGAGCCTTCAAAGGAGAACAAAATAATGAAAGAATACCTGCTGTGTTGCATAAGTTGGAGGTTTGTCAGTACTTCAGATATACGGTAAGATTAAGCTGTGAATTGTGAGATGGCAGTAATAATACTTCGTATTTAGTATGTGAATATATGCCAGGCTTTGGTGTGTGTGTGTGTGTGTGTGGTTTTTAACTGAGGAGATGGACTGGGTGTGGCTGCTATGATGAGTCAAGGGTAGTCCATACTGCCGTACGCAATCCTAGCGCTTGAGTCAGTGACGAGTGTTTCGTATGTACGGCATTCCTTAAAAAGGTTAACTGTTCAAGCTGACTGCGCTTACATTTATACACATCAAGTTGGTAGGTTATTCAGCTTTTTTGCAAAACCACCTATAGTGCCAACTAATTCTGTAACAGTCTGAAATTAATCTCGAGCTCATTGACGTGTGTGTTAGCAATTGCAACAATCTTATCCGTTACTGCAGCAACACCAACATTTCCATTGTAGTATAAGAGGTATCAGTCAGTGTTTAAACTAGGCAGATTGATATTGCCGGGCATCGTACAACGATGCGAATGTAGTGTTGATTAAGCATTGTAGAGTAAGGAACGCATAAATTAGTTTTCTTCACACTTACCTCTCTCTGAATATTTTACTGGTTCTAAATTATCTGTCAATGCATGTCTGAAGTGTCTGTTGCTATGGTGTTTTAATACTAAGTGCAGAATTAAAAGGCTATGCAATATTGTAATAATGAGTTGCCACCTTTTGATGTAGGGCTGCCTTCTTTGATTAATACTAATTAATTTTTTTGTAAGCAGAGAGTACAGACACTGGTACTTCAGTGTAGAAGTCAACTGCCTCTATGGGGAAAGGGTCTTGTCCTGATCAGATGAAGTCAGAAGTATATATCATATAATCTCTCGCATATTCAGATACCGGCCACTTACTGAGACAAAATATTGTACGTTTTGTGTGTTAGTAGTCCCATTAAGTCAGATAAATCTTTTGATCTTTAGTAAAACGATTGCAAAAGATAGGAACTAGAAGAGAAGCTATTTACGTCAGATATTTCTGTTACATCAGCATGAACAAATATTATTTCTGTATATTTGGCTCATTCCAGAGTCCAGATAGTGCATGAGAAAATCAGTGACATCAGTAATACCGCTATCAACAGAGGCCTACTCACTTTAAAAGTTCAATTAAGTGGCTTCTGTAAAGGGCGGAATCTCATTATTAATCACCTTATATACCACAAAACTTATTACCTGAAATTTGTTAGTTCATAGTTCACTCTGTGGTAGAGAAAGCAGGAAGCGTACAGTCTTCTTGAAAGAAGAAGTTACAAAGTAACTGTGAAAATCACATTTTCAAATCACTATGGATACAGATATTTCATAGTCAAGAACCTTTAAAAAGCTAGGAAAGGAGTGCTCATTCACAAATACTAGGTTTTTAATATTTTTGCAAATATTTTGTGTCCTATTCTCTCCCCACGAGCATGGCACTGAACGCCGCGCTCAGCTCGTGCATGCAGCCTGGCGCTGTCTCTAGGCTGGCTGGGCAGGAGCACTGGTGAAGGAGGGACATCACCGTGCAGCTGAGCCCATGGCCGCCTTCCTCCTCAGTTCTGAAAATGCTACATATCACCTAACAGCTCTAATCGTTGGAGTACTTGACAAATACTACCACTGCCAGGACAAATACTATCGCTGTCGTTGCCAGATGGACAAATACATGATTTCAGCCCCGTTGAGGAAACAGATACTGAAGTTAACTAACTTGCCAAACATGACAGAAACATTTAGAGTCAAGGGAGTAGAGACCCCAGTTCAACGGATAGTTGGGCACTCGCTTAAATTCTTTCCTTTTAAACAAATAATGTAAACATCTGTGAAATGTCCTGCTAAGCTAGTGCTAGGAGGCTTTAGGCTCGCTGACTGCTGGTGTGGTGCTCCCATCAGCATAGCTCATGTTACAAGTACTTTCTTTGGAAAAGCTCTCCTGTTGTTCAGTCTTTTCCATAAGCTATGTTTAAGCACACAACAAATTGTTAATACATACAAGCAGTTGTCATGGAGATAATATGATCCAAAGTGACTTTTTTTTTTTAATAAATGACACAAACTTGGTGCATCCCACATGCCTTCTACAGACAATTCCTACATAATGTCTCCTGCGTTAGGCATGGGATAGATAAATATCTTTGCTTTTTGTGCCAGCATGCTACAGAGAAACTGCTGTTTCTGGCTTTCAGATGGTTGGCTTTAGGAATTTGAAAAATGTAGGGCTTCTAAGAGGTGTTTTTTTTCAAGTCCCAGCATCTTAGCAAGGGGCTGCACTGCTCACTTCTGTGAAATCTCAAACACAATGTGACAGCTGAATTATGGCTCAAACCTCTGCAGGATATATTTTCTCTCCTCATCTTGGTGCATAGACTTATGGCAAAATGCAGCAACTAATCCAAAAGAAGGCAGCTGGCTAATGTAGCTGGGGAGGCTTCAGGGCCATAACGAGGATCGTTTTCCTTGGAATGAGACTGTGATCCTATTAAATGCCTATAAATTCAGGAGGACCAAGTGCCATACCTGCAGACGTAAGGATATTGAGCCTGAGCTCTCTGAGATGTTTTGCCTGTGCTTGTCATAACATTTCTGCCCTTTAACTGTGCCCTTGGAAAGTAGTACACAGTGCAGTTCAACCAATAAGTAGGACTCTTACCTTTATTCTGTGCCTGTTTTTCTTGTCTTGTCCTGGAGATGCTGTTACATTTAAGCTAGGCAACACCTAACTGATGTAGCCATTCTGTAGCCTATTTGAGTGAATGAATGAGATTGTCTGTATATTACAGCTATTGCATTTTTTTTTTCCAGCTATTTACTCTTCAGTTAATACTACATCACAGTTACTGACATAATGACCTTCATCTGGGCCAAGTAACTAGAGAGTTAAGCCATAGAAAGACTGCAAAAAAAGATTGCAACTAGAAAATGTGAGGCATTCCTCCCTCACTTTCCTGTCAGGTAAATGTGTGTTTCCTTCATAGCACTGCCAGTATCTTGTAGTGAAGGAGGCATGAACCCAGTTGGGGAGTACTCATGACTTCTAGAAGCGTGTTAATATCATATCCATGTTGTTTTGGAGATGTCACAGGTGTCTTGCAATGACAAAACAGGTGCACACAACCTGCTAAAGATGGCTTGGCTAAACTGCTGCCTTGCCATCCAGCTCAGCAGCAGCTCTTAAGCTCAGTTCCAAGCAGTGCTGTGTCCTGGCTGCTGTTCAAATGCTTCCTCTGAATAGAGAGACTGGGGAGGGAAATTTTCTTTTGAAATCTATTTGTGTATGTGCTAAAGGACAAAGGAGAACCGTGATATATTCACTGCACAGGCACACTTATTCTTAGATCATGATTTCGCTTCACTGTGGTTAACAAGTGTATTATTAGTAATAGCTAGTTACAAATAATAACCTGACCTTATTTTTAACCTAATACTGAATCGGATTTCATTGTAATAGGTGGATTCACTGCTGTGCTTTGGTCTTTGAATATTATCATTCAGAATTTCAGTGCCTTCCATCTTAGGTATTAAAAATAGGTGGCAAGTTGGATAATTATTATTGTTCCAAATCTCTTTTGCAGCCTTACATAACAGTGCTCTCACCAAAAGCCTTATTTTAAGGGTGGAGTGGAAGAACATGCTGTAGCAACCTGAAATTATTTGCACTGCTGTAGCTGGGTTATACAGAGCCTGGATAGAACTGTCTCTTCTTTTTTAAGGAAAGTTTGAGAGCCAGTTTAATAGTCATGAAAATAAAGATATTGATGAAAATAAAAATGTGTGGACTGACTCAGGTTTGGCATTATAAAGTCATGTGTTGGCAGCACACCTCAGTCCCAAGCATAAGCATTCTTGGTAATCGTATATTGCCCAAGCAGAAACTACTAGTCATGCCAACTCAGTGACAGTCAAAGTATTTGTGAGTGTAATAATAGTAAATATTTAAACATGCAAAATGAAATAGCAATGGTAAATTACTTGGAAAGAGAATATCCCCAGGTGGATGGAGCTACACTTGATAAACCTGAGCTTCCTCATTAGTAACACCGTTCATAGGCAAAGTACTGTCTCTGTTTTTACTGGCTAATACTATTTATCCATCCAGTTCTGAGCTGGGTCACCTTTCCTCATCATATCCGTCAAACTCGTGTGATTTGGGAAGGGTGAATAATGGTTGGGAAGAAGCAGTGGTGAGTCCTGAGAACATCAGATACCTCCCTTCAGCTGTAACAAACTCCCCAGCTCTCCTGGTGATCACAGTAACAACAAACCCTCATCTCTTCTATTTGAATAATAAATTTTATTTTTTCATCTCCTATTTCATTGCAAGCTGTGACCTCCCTCCTTGATTGAAGTCTTTTTTCCATCAAAGCTAGCATCATTCTTCCTGATTGCCACTCTTCTCTATCCCTTTTCCTGTGCATAACTTCCTTTCTTCCCCCTTTTCAGCCTCATTGAATCAGATATAGCCAAATGATCCACAACACCTCATAAGCTCTGGAAATGTCATTCTCAACGGAGAGGCTTTTCTCCCTGAAGTTGTGTATAAGATAAATATCATGAAAATAAAAAACACACTGTAACAAATTTGACTAATAGAAATCTCGCATTTGGCGAAAGAATGAGAAATGGCCATGAAGGGTGACCCGTTAATCTCACTGGTAGATGCTAATGCCAAGAGTTTTGGCATTCCAGCTGGAACTGGGATCTTACTGACAGAGCGTCTAACTTACTTTTTGATATATATATAGCGTTAGTGATAACTGCTGAGCGCGTTCACTGGCCAAGTAACACTCTCCTCGTGTTAGCCCCAGAGTGCGCATGTCCACTATGTTGTATGGCATGTCTGTCGTACAGACGCTACGCACACCCAGCTGTTGGAAGCCCAAGCCAACAAATCCTAAAAGTTTGCCGGCTTAAAAGCTGAGCTTCTGCTGGGCTGCCCAAGTGCATGCTGAACTTGAGCTGTGTTGGCTGAATAACTAGCTGAATTTCACTCCTAGGCAGTAAGTGCTTCCAAAAGCTGTCAGTCTCTATGTGTTCAAAGACAGGAGCTGGTACGAACCTTGCTTGCTGCCATGGTACAGAGATTTACTCTCCGGAGTACATATCTAGCGCAAGCACAGTGTTAATTTGTACACTTCACCAGTGTGGTTTTCCTCCTCAGATTACAAACTGAAAAGATCAATGAAATTATGACTTGTTTTCATTGGATGAATAATTACTCCATAATTAAAAAATATCAGGTATATTATCAGAGACAAGAACTGGTTTCAGAAAACTGTCATTAACTTGAGCAATTAGAATTTTTCAGTTCCATAATGAATGTATATTTATTACAGGACTGAATGAGTGGAGAGGCGATGCAGGGTCTGTTACAACAGTGGTTGATCTCAGTCACGCAGAATGAGAGGGAGAAGCTTGCCAGCTTCACAAGGGAGGCTCTCGGTCACGGAATCACTGGCCCAGTGCTTTGGGACACTGAACAGCAAGTTTAATTTTGATTCACATTTTACTATCAAAAATAATCTTACAAAAACCTGGCTGAACTTCCTCAGAAGAATGTTTATTCCAGAAACAGCATCTTGCAGAGCACCGAAGCTATAATACAAATCAGTCTCAACAGCGTAAGTGTTAAACCTACCATTCTTGTGTTGCAGCTGTTTCTAGATGAAGTCCCTCAATGTACCTTTTCATAAATTGCCCTCTCTGTCCTTACTATAGATACACTTCCCTTAAAAAAATGGTATCTATTACAGCAGAAAATCATTCATATTCGTTCTTGTAGTCCAAAAAACTTCATTGGTACAGCTACTACTGCTCTAATTTTTTTACAGTGTCCAACTGGAGACAGCCGAGCAAATGTACCAAAATCTATCAAGAACTACTCGTGTGTAGATAATATACCAAGTGAAAGAGTTTCCACAATAAAGGTGTGTACATTACAGTAGCCTTGAGATAGGGCTGACTTCTTCCAAAACAAGTTCTTCTGGTTTTATGTGACTATTTAATACACTTCTGTATTCAAGAAAATAGCTCTTGCTCTTACTCTGTACTATGAAACCAGTATAGCAGGAGGCACCATGGGCTGCTGAACAGATCAGGAGACAGGAGATGTCTCTTGTATCTGTTTAAAGATTTTCAGGGCCATTTCAACTCCCACTTCCCCTTCTGTGAAGTGTTAAAGCTACTACTAATTTTGCTAGTTATATGAGCAGATTTTTTAAACTGAAATACACTATCTTCAAAGTACAAGGTATCTTTAACAGAAAAGTCATAACTATTAGGTGAACAAACTCATTGTTTTCTTACATCTGTGAATGAAAAAGCTTCTGTGCAGTGTCACTGAATGCAAATACTTGCATTTTGTTAATCTGTTTTAAATGTAAATGCTTTCTACATATTATCCAGAAGAAAAAAAAAAATATATATTCCTCTTAGAGAGGATAGCCTCTCTAAAAAATCCTGACAAAGAGTATCTCTAACATGGCTTTTCATTACCGCATTTCGGTACCCTCTTTTGCCCCAAAAGATTCTGCAGTGTTCCATGGCTCGCAGGCACAAAGGTAATTTCACTTATTCTGAAAAGCAGCTGTATCTAAGGTGAAGTCAGAACCACAGCACTGGACAATAAGATTTCTAGGTGAGGGAGTGACTAACCATTTATCCACTTGAAACTACCAATACATATTTTTAAAGTGCTACCAGCAAAGTACAGCTTACTGTGAAGTGAAAGCACATATGTAACAGATGCTGGCAGTCTGAGTATAATACATACCTGTGCGTCCAAATCACTTCTAGTCCTCTTTTTTTTTACGATGGAATTGTGAATTGTACTTTTTTGGTTTTGTAATTAAAGGGTGGAACAGATGGTGAGAACTTGAAGAGCTGCATCCATTAAATTAACGTAGAGAATGTCTCCACATTATAATTTAATATAATGGGATTTTACTTCAGTGAAATAAAACTATACAGTCTAGTGCTTGGGAATGTTTACTATATGAGAAGCTTCACTGTTAAAAGATTTCACTGAGTCATGCCATGAGTCTCTGCTAAATACCAGTCATATGACCAACCCAGTTAAAAAAGGGTGTTTCTTCATGCCAGTATATTTCGCATGCCACCCTACAGCGAACCTTTTTTCCACTATACACCTGTGGATTGGGGTGGATGTAACACCAAAGGGGGACAACGTAATCTGACTGCATATGTTTAAAAAAAGAGTAGATATTAACAAGCACAAGCTAGCTGGTCTAGTATTAAGAATGGCATAACAAGAGGGGCTGGGTTTGACGTGATTTCAGAAGCAGATTTAAGGCAAACAATCAAAACCAAACATTGATACTGGTAAAACTCAATGAATGTTTTGCCAGTTCCAGGAATCAAGATGCTACTCTTTGGATGGCAACCAATTTCAAAAGTTCAGAGAAAAAACTTTCGCATTTCTGTTGAGACAGGGTTTTTAGTTACTATAGTTAAGACAGAAAAAGAAAATCCAAGAGAGAGGCATGAATTTTAGAAGCAGCAGTGGACCCTGCTAGGTTTTCCTAAATCTCAGAAAATATTGATACTCAACTGTAAATATTTGAGTAAAACTTGTCTAAGCTACATTTTGGGAATTCTGTATTTTATTACTGAAATATTTTTTATCCATGGAAAGCAAATGTTTTGTACTAGTGATTCTTTACTCCTGCAAGCTCCAGCTGTAGATACATAATACTCATCTCCCACACAGCTCCACCATGGCTAGCAAGCAATACATTGTCTTCTGCATACAAAGGGTGTTCCTCTAATAATCAGACACTGGGATAGGGATGAAATCATTATCGAAAATAGTATTAGGAAGAACACAAAGACTCACAATGGGCCCAAGTGTCTCTGCTGCAACCCTTACTCCGACTAAAATACACTACGGATTAACTTGCCTCAATGACTACTGAATAGGAAAGTTAAAGGGCCGAGCACACATACCATAGAAACTTTAAATTACACTTCCCTTCAGTGTAATCTGTGAAATCACTGTTACGCTGCGTGGGAATAACTGAGAGGTCACAAAGGATTATGTGGACATTTATGTTTCATTCTGGCTTAAGTGTGTTCAACTCCGGTGATATCAACAAAATTGTTTCCGTCTTCAGTAATGCTGCATTTGCTTCTAGGGCTTAATGAAAGAATAATACGTTTATTAACTGCACATATTTATCTCTCACTGAGATCTCACTTTTTCAAATTTTCAGCATTCAACTGCTGAAACATCATTTCAGACACACTGCCGCTTCTCTACCCGGTGTATGGAAAGGAAAAATAGGATGGTTAATGTTTTCAGAATATAACACATCCCCCCTCACTCAGAACAAAGCAGAACATTGCTTTAATGGCAACGGGTTTTGCAAGGGAACCTGATATGTGGTGCTTCAGTCTTCGCCTACCACCGTATGAGACAAGATGTATCACTCCCTTTTCCCTGTTTCCCTTTGTCAGGGAAGGAAAACTTTCACTATACTTCCTCCAAAAGCTCTCAGTGGAGGAACGTCTCCTGCGCTGGCTGTTTCTCCATTCTCTACTTCAACTATTAGCTTATCCTTCCTCCCCATAAAAAGGTAGGGACTTCTGGTTTGGAGAAACATTCACACAGTTGAAGTAAAGCCTACGGTGTTACTGAACAGTTTCTCCTTTGGCATCATATGCTCTTCAAACTGCAGCAAAACGCATTCTGTGAGATAATTGGCAGCTGTATCCAAGTGACTCAAGGGAAGATTCGAGTTCTGAATTTTGAGAGGGTGTTTGTATATCTGATGTAATTTTGTCTCATCGCAGTCTGCCTAAGCTTTCTATGCAACAGAACAAAAGAAAGAATTAACCAATGAGTCCATAATACTTACACTAGGAAAATAACTATTTTGTTTCAACAGCTGGTGCAACTTTTTCTCCATTTAATCTAAAGAATGCTGTTGAACAAAGGTTTAAGAAGTACAGCTTTTACTATCAGTAACACACAACCAACAAGAAGGGAGATCTGTTTGCAACACTTCAAAATAACGCTTGATGTAGAGTAAGGTGTTCTTTGTCTAACGCAGTCTCTGAAAAGCAGTCTTTTCACTTGGAAAATACACTTCTGCAGTTAAGCAACTGTGGCATGCTTCTTAAACATTCATCCACATACGCAATAAAATGCTTAGCAATTTTAATATTCATTCCTCCGCAGAAAATAATTGAAAACAAACAGATAGAAACTGATGGCAAAGAGCAGAACTGTTTGAGCTGCACGGTTGGTCTAACTGCGCTAGATCCTGTTGCATAGCCCGTGGCTGGTGATGCTGCGATCTGGACGTGCCTTCAGCTGCCTCAGTAAGTGCGATAGATATTTCTGAATTGAGTAGTTATTTACATATTACTCACAGAAGCACCTTTTTTCCCCCAGTTTTCCTGCAAGGAGGTTCTTGCTTGTGTTATGATTTCCTCTTTCAGTGGTGGTGTATTTGCTAACTCCGCAGAGTGGTGGGAGGCATACAGCATATAGGCAAATAATTACTAATTTCCCAGGGGCAAAGCATTTAACAGCAAAGATTAGTTGATTATCTGGTCTCCTCTGAGCACCCTTCTAAAACCTGATAATTGTTTATATCTGAACAAATTGAGCACATTTCTAAAAGAATTCAAATACCAGTCTTTTACAGGGAAAGCATCATCTTTTAATACCAACTCTAGAATAGCATTTTCCATCAGTAGCTCTCAGTGGACTTTGCAGAGTCAATACCACTTCACAGAAGAGGAATCTGATGCGTGCAGCAATGAGATTATTTACCCCAAACCATCTCAGCACAGCAAGGAAGGAACACAATCCAGATGTCTTCTAGGCTAGTGTCAGGTCCAGTTGGCCACTTTAAATGGAAAATATTTTTTTATTTATTCTTGGAGGATTTGCTAGCTCTGCCTCCATCTTTCACATCTTTCTTTTTCTTTTTGAGCCTCATAGATACTGTTTTTCTTTCTGGGAGCTTCAAGGTATGCTCTTCCGTCTCCTGAGTTGGGACACAGTGAATGAAATCTGCTTTTCTGAGCTCTAGCTCTGACCCCTAGCCCATGTAAGCTTTTTCTGGATTTGGTGACTTTAAGCCCCCAGTTCCCTACTTACCCTGAGCCCTCAAAATAAATTTTTAGATAGGATTATATGGGAAAACGTATTAGGAGAGGAAGTGATTTTAAAAATAGCCTAACATCTAAATCTTGATGTAATCTGTTCTAATTGTCTCAGTATTTGAGCGCAGGGCGTGGAGCTGTACTGGCCTAGTGTTGGTAAGGGCGAGCCATGTGTAGGATATACACTTTACAAATACTTACAAATTTATGAAGCATTCTGAAGTGTTGGTTACAGCCAGTGATGTCATTAAAGGTTTATCTACAGTAAATCTGCTTTCTTCAGAGGGCCAGTGCGGCTTTTTCACGCCCACACGTGACAGCCCATAAAGGCAGCTGTTACAGTTAGTATCTGTCAGTCAACGCTTTATTAATCCTGCCGCAGCAGGGGCATCGCTCCTGCATAAACGGGCTGGCAGCAAAGCACAGGCAAGAGAGCAAAATCAGAAGAGCTGCACTGCCCTGATGCTTAAGTTCAATAAACAGTGGCATAGGAAGAAATTAAGATGTGCCCAAATTGTCCTAATTTTGATGGTGTGACTTTTTGTTGCCATGAACTGTTAAGCAAAACTCTTCATATTTCAAGATTTTATATTGTAATTGCTGAATTTAAATAGTTACCATGCTATAAAGCCACAAAATAAAATAAATACTTATTTTAAACTTAAACATAACAATAGAGCTCTTTGTTTTTTAACATTGTTTGGTTTTTTGACATTCCTGGCTTTTCATAGCTTTCTACCACGTCCTACTATCTAGCTTGGGGTGTCTGTACTTTTTTTTTTCCTAGCAATGTCAGTGACCACCTGGAAAATGCAACAGAGGAAAGCTAATTAAAAAAAAAAAAAATATGTGACAATAAACACAAAAAGTGATCACAATAACAATTGGAATTTGCTTCCTAGTTCCTGTGATAAACAAAGGCTTCTAGAGTTCACTGCTCATGAACTATTTCAGTTTCCTTATTGTACTAGCTTTGCTGCTCAGCAAGATTCTTCAAATACTTTACAGACACCTTGCAATACCAGGTAACATAATGATCAGGCAGAAATTGCTTCTCCCCAAAAATACAGGATCAACAAGAGAGCCCCAATAATGCTTTCCATAGCGCCCCAATAACACAGTTTCCATATAACCCAAAATCCTACCAGTTTCAGTTAAACATGTGGAACAGCAGTTTAGCGCACCTCCACTAGGTATTTTTCTAGTTTCAGTTTCTTTTACCGCCTCTGCAGGTAATTTATCCTCAGTTCACACCCAGTGAATACCAACAATCAAGGATAGTGCCTGGCCTCTTGAATCAGGCTGTAGTTACTCAGCTGTTAATGAGTAACCCTTCGTCTCTCTGCAGACCCATCATCAATCAGGGCTGGTAACAGAAAACAGCAAGATAACTATAAAATACCTATTAATTTTCTGTTAGATTTTTTTGTTTGTGATTTACTTCTCTAAGTAGATTTTCCTCCCAGAAATGCATGTTTGCATGTTTTCCCAAGTCTTACATTATTATGCAGATTCCTTATATGTTATCTATGTATACTAATCCCTGTAGCATGTCATTAATTCATAGTACATTCAGTTAATTTAGACATGGATACTGGAGAAACATAACTAAAACACAACTACAGTAGCATAGCTATGCAATGACCTTTTTTTTTTCCTTTTTTCTTTAGATACTGAACAGGCCAAAGTCATTGCAGGGGGGGTTCAGTTTGTAAAGCCAGGTGAAGCAGTCCCTCTTTTCCCTGTGCCCCTCTCGCTCTTCCCTTCCCAGGCTACTGTCTCATTGCTGCCACCGCATCTTCGTGAGGCTGTCATGCAGGAAAGGGATCCAAGTTCAAAAAAAACATCTTTGGTCAGGTTATTTTAGTCAAGATCAAGTCCTTGACCGGGTTCACTGCGCAACCCCACATGCAATTACGCCAGCACAGCTTAGGGAAAGATGTGGGACTGGAAACAAACAACATGACTTTGGGCTGCCTAAGGCAGCGCTGCTGCCAAAAGAAACATTAATCAAGCTGTACCAAATATTTCTTTTGAAACAATTTTGAAATAAAGTTTCAGAACACTTGTACATGAAACGTGTTTAGTTGTTGGGATAAAAGGTTGTAGGCAAAGCTAAATATGGCTTCTAATTATACAGAATAAACAGATACAAAATTAGACTCTCTGAAGTCTAAATAGGTAATTTCACAGTGAATATTTAAATACTAGATACTTACTAATAAAAAATATTAAATAAATATTTTTAAATCCTTCATGCCTGTCATCCTGCTTGCCAAGCTACAGCCTACAATCAGTGTTTAGGAGTAAAGGGGTTTCCTGGGCAACGTGGGTCCCTAACTCTAGCATCTCCTCATGTCACTGTGAAAGTACACCGAAAGTAGCTTTTGGCTAAAATGCCCCCTCTCACTTTTTCACATTAGCTTTATTTTTGTTAACGATGCCGGGGCTGGAAAACTTAAGAAACAGAGGTAGCTGAGAAACCATACCCAGTAAAAATCTGTTGTTTAAAGTTTAGCACATAAGAAAATACCTTTTGTTCAAACTGTACGTAATGTTTTTCATCTGGCAACTGTTTTCCCTTTAAATGATAAAACGTTAAAACCCGAACTAAAAATAATCCTGTTGGCTGTTCCAGTTAAGGAAATTTCTGTGAGCCAAGTTTTGTTGGTTTTTTAACTGACTGTTATTCCAAGTGTAAGTCAGCTCAGCAATTGCTGACTCCACAACCATGACTGGTTTCGTACAATCTTCATTTGCTTTCTTTTATTTTTAGAAACTATGACAAAACATCAGCTGGAACACTCAGTCCAGCGATATCTTAGCATACCTGGAATAAAACAGCAGATGATTATCTGCAAGAGAAATATTCCATAATAATGCACAGACCCCCAAGGGATGTCCCATATTCCCTAGCTGGAAGATCCTTTAACAAGTGAAGAAGTTTTTGATGCTGGTGTTCAAAACCACCTGTAAAATACGAACACCGTTAGACAGGAAAAGAAAGGAAGTGTCAACCCGAGAAGTCTTTGAAGTTGGATCCTGCATGCGTTTCCCCCCCCTGCACTTATCTAGCTCCAGGTGTGTAGTCTCTAGTTGAGCTGTGGTTAAACCTACAGTCCAGGCATCCTGCTATAAAAGCGGGTAAGTGCGTGCTTGAATCCACTGCACTTGTAGTTGAATATGTGCTCAATTGTTTTGTTAAATACAAATGAACCACTGAATTGAGGTCCGATCTAAAATATCAAAATACAAGACAGTAGATTAAAAATCTGCTAACTTTGTTTTATTTCATTTTGGAAATACTTCTCCCTCAAAATCAACATTCAGTTTTCCACTGCAATGATACTGATTAGATTGAACCCCATGAAGACACACAGCTAATCCAGCACCCGTGTGTTGTAATTACAATAACAATTTTATGCGGCAATAAATATTTTAAGAAAAGCAGTTTTCACCTTCCCAAATCCTGGACCATTCTGACAGGCATTGAAACCAGCACTTCTCATCTTTTAGTAGTTCTACATCTTTGTTATTCCCTCTGTGCTTTGAAGGAGAATTTAATTTTATTTCTTCTAAGAACTTGGCTTTCAGCTCTGGTAAGAATCTGAAAGCAAAAAGTGAAATGATCTTTTAAGTTGTAGTAGAGAATATTTTGTCTTAAAATTATATGCCAGCATCTAAAGTAAATCTGTTATTTAAGAACTCAGAGAGCCAAATACCTCATGAGTCGTTCCAAGGATAATGCCAATTGTATACATCAAAAACGGAGCTTGTCAGCAAAGGACGCAACCGAGAGTTTCGCGGCCTTTGCAGTGACAAATACCGACATTACCGGCTGCGTAGAAGACACCCGCACCTACGGCACCTGTGGTCCGTCACCCTGGTAGGACATCCTCGCCGGGAGCGGGTGCAGGGTGCCGTCTCCCCGCAGCCCCTGGGGGGGAAGCAAGCCCCTGGGTTTCAAAAGGCTCCACAGCCACACCTGCTGGCGGGCTCAGCGCAACACAGACGATGCGAAGAGTCATTTTTAGAGAAATCCCTCCGAAACAATGCTTAATGCTGTATCGCACGGCGGTACCCTCAGTATGTCATAAGAAAAATGTTAAACATTTTTTAAAAGCGTTATACAAAGTGTTGTACGGAGGTTCTTGTGAAAACCTCTTTGTGGCCAAGCTGAGTGTTCAACAAGTTAAAAACTAGAAATTTCATTTCCTAAGCTACCATAACCTGTTGGCCTTTCTTTATACATTAAAAGGTGATTGCAGGTTATCTGCTATTTTGACTGGGGAGTTTGCTTACTCAGCCTCCGTCTGGGCAGCAGCAAACTGTTTTTTCTTCACTGTTCACTGTGTGATTTCTCCTCGCTCTGCAAAAGGTGAGTTCTGCTGCTTTTCCATGATAAAATTTATGCCTCTTGAGGAGCAGGCTCAACACAAGTGAAGACTTGGCCAGTGTCTCTGAATCCACCCTTGTTCGTGTAGGAGAATATATAATTAACATTTTATGAGAGATCTTCTAGAACTTTAGGGAAGTACATGCTTGTGGAAACCTTTTGGGACATATTCAGGCTCCTCTGAATAACTCTGCTTTGCTGCACACACACACACAAACCAAGGACAGTTTGCAGTCTACAGGGGTGACTAGTTTAGCAGTGTGCTTATACCAGTGTGCATGCAACGCTACAGGCTGGGGGAGGAGTGGCTGGAGAGCTGCCAGGGGGGAAAGCACCTGGGGGGGTTGGTTGGCAGCCGCCTGAACATGAGCCAGCAGAGTGCCCAGGTGGCCGAGGCGGCCAATGGCATCCTGGCTTGTATCAGGAATAGTGTGGCCAGCAGGCCCAGGGAGGTGATAGTGCCCCTGTACTCGGCACTGGTGAGGCCGCACCTCGAGTGCTGTGTTCGGTTTTGGGCCCCTCACTACAAGAAGGACATGGAGGTGCTGGAGCGTGGCCAGAGAAGGGCAACGAAGCTGGTGAAGGGTCTGGAGCACAAGTCTTAGGAGGAGCGGCTGAGGGAGCTGGGGGTGTTTAGCCTGGAGAAGAGGAGGCTGAGGGGAGACCTTATTGCTCTCTACAACTGCCTGAAAGGAGGCTGTAGCGAGGTGGGGGTCGGTCTCTTCTCCCAAGTAACAAGGGATAGGACGAGAGGAAACGGCCTCAAGCTGCGCCAGGGGAGGTTTAGGTTGGATATTAGGAAAAACTTCTTCACGGAAAGGGCAGTCAGGCCCTGGCACAGGCTGCCCAGGGCAGGGGTTGAGTCTCCATCCCTGGAGGTATCTAAAAGACGGGTAGACGTGGTGCTCGAGGACATGGTTTAGTGGTGGACTTGGCAGTGATAGGTTAACGGTTGGACCCGATGATCTTAAGGGTCTTTTCCAACCTTAATGATTCCATGATTCTATATAGTTATGAATTTATATCTATTTATTTCATTATATTATTCATAAATTCATATCATTAGGTTATTAAGAATCTTTTCCATCTAGTGCTATTTGGTGTCTGTTCTCTACTTAAATTATCTCATAATTTTTTTTGTCATTGCACCTACTTCAGTAGCATCTAGGATGTCTGGATCTTATTCTATTGCTATGTAACCTAGTTCACAATTTTTGGCTCATCTTTCTGAATTGGCACAGTGGGTGGGTGGAAGGTGAGTTATTATTTTAGCTCCCAGTTCTAGGGTAGGTAAGGGCCCCAGAGTTTTATCTAAATTATACCGGAGAAAATATTCCCTTTAGGAGCACTGTGCTGGCAGAGGACTGTCCCAAAATACTCCTCTAATTTGTTAGATAGGGGTTATGAATGGATGATCAGACTAGCTGTGGCAACTATACATCGACTCAAGGCTTTTTGATCTCCCATGCTGCTCCTTTCTCTCTATAGCCAATGATCTGTATATCTTTATTTCCAAATTGCATTTATATGTGCTGCCCTACCCTTTACGCTTCTGTGGATGTGATTCACATGCACGAACAGAGCCTGACGTTCTTACAGTCACGCAGTTTTTGAGCATGGAATAGGAAACAATAGACAAGTACCATAAGATCATCAACTTAGATCTGCTGGCAAGCCAGGAAAATGTAGCATCTCTGACTCCAGATTCTTCCTCCAGCACGTAACGTCTTCTCTGAGCGTATCAGAAGATACAACGGGTTTGCAGCCCAGCGCAGGTGGATTCGGGCTCGCTGCCAGCAGTGTTTCCAGAGCTGACATTGCCATACCCGCTCCGTATCTCACATTCATACGTTCCTCTTCTGCATACTTGAGGGATATCACCCAACTGTAAGCCTGCCTGTCTGGAGCTCCTTAAATTAAAAGGCCCAGGTGAGAAAGGTAAGATCCGTATCCCAACAGAGACATTCTTCCATAAGCAGTTCAGAACGTCTGATTTAAGAGTTTAATTATTGCCTAATTGCGGTGATGTGAAGCGTTTTCCAAGAATCTCTGCTTCTCTCCATTGACTGTTTGGATGAAAACTAGACTCATCTAACCTAAACAAATAAATCAGATGTCTGAAATAGATAGGCTAATACCCCTCTAAATGCACAGGAGGAGATCGGTTTCGGATATCATGTCCTAATTCTGAAAGAACATCCTCCGTCCCTCCATTTCCATTTCGTCTCCAGCCACCACAGCTGGATGATGGTGGCCACTTCTGAAGTGGGTCACTTTATAATGTCCCTCTGTGCTATCTCTGTGTGATGCCTCTTAAACACAGGAAACCGAAAAAAACCACGAGTAAACACACTAAGACAAAATAAAATAAATCCTCCTGGAAGCTCTCAAAATGTTTGTGAAAGGATTTTGAAGGGTTACAGAGACTTCTGAGGAATCTAAGTAGCCTAACGGATAAACCGCTTTCCCTTTCTTCTCTCATACACTTCAAAGCTCCATTTCATTTTAAGTATTAAACTTAGTTGTCATAACTTAACACCTTCTGAAAATATATCTGTAACACAAAGTCAACCCATCATCAACAAAATCAATGACTCTGGAGATTTAAACACGTTTCCCATTACAACTATCAGAGATTTGGAAGGACGTAGCAGAAGCAGAGAGGGAAGGAGTAAACCCTCTCCAACGCTGTAATTCAGCCACAGGAGGAAAGCTTGGCCCCTGGTCTTTCCTTTTCCCCATCCCCCACAAATGAATGAGATCCTTCATTTCTCTGCAGCAACTGCATTTTCTATTGCCAGAGAAAGAATGAGTCAGAAAAGCCTGCTGCTGGTGAGAGCTTCGCTGGTCTTTACTCAACAGAGCGCTTCATCACTTTTTGTTTGAGTTTTCATGGTGTAATAGGTTATTAGAAATGCCTGGTATCACCACTAGCATTGTGGACTTGCGAAAGAGCTGTTTCCTTGCCATTTATTTTAAGACTTAATGAACAAGCTCTCTTTGTGGAAGAAGACATTTTAGGTATGCTTTTAAAAATGAAATAGAGCAAGCTAGTAAAAAAGAAAGTGCATCTCAATTAGATTATTCTTCCTCCATCTGCTCTCTCCGATCTTTTTATGACAGGAAATTGCCTATTGGATTTTTGATTTTGCTTAATGGAAATGGCAAAACCTAAGTCCATTCCCGTTCCCACTGACATCAGGGGAAACAAGATTCAATGTCTGAACAGAACACATTTTTTTTTAAAAACCATTAGTGTCTGCAACTGCATCACAGTGAATACAGTAATTATAACATCAGTGAATTGACATTAACCCAAATACTTATGAAACTGTGGACTGGCACTTACGCTTCTGAATCTCCTTGGCATTTCTGAAAATCCCAGCTTCTCTCATTAGCCATTTCTGATGTGCCACGTTCTTCATGTGGGGACATCCCAATTAAACCCACTGAACTCCTCATACGAGGCAGGGCGACAGACTGTAACTGAATCGGGTTTCTAATAGGAAATAGCGTCTCCAGTAAGGCAGTGAGCTGGGGAAGCCTTTTCCTTGCATTTTTAGGATGCTGGACTTCAGGAAGTACCATCCCTGAAAATCCTGCGCTCTTTATAAAATACTCTGTAGAAGAGGTGCCCAACTGCTTGATGAAAAGGACATTATGAACAAGTAATAAATCAGCTGGTTAAAACAGATATAAACCTTGTATACCATATTCTTATTCTTGTATCCACATGGGGATGGCTAAAATATATTAAAAATCTCTCATCAAAAAGCCTGCTACCTTCAAAACTGAAATGAACCAACTACGCAACACTGCTGTACTCCTCTCTGTGCTTCCTCTCAGAGAAGAAGGATGTGTAAAGGCAGATCCCTCCCGCTGACTCATTCTGCTCCATAAACTATATTTGAGGTTTGAGAATAAAGGAATTTTCCTGGCTTGTTAAAAAGCTATTTACCTCTATGTTTATAGTTCAACACTGCCAGAATAACTGCTGCAGTGTACTGTTATTATTACTAAGAAGAAGAGCAATCAATATCTAACAGCATGAATGGGAGCATACAGACAGGAATTATCACTCCTCTCCACAATTCCAAACCTCCTCTACAGAATTTCATACTAGGAGGTGGACAATAACAGAATTTTATAAAATACAGAATAAAGTCTTTAGTGGGAATTAATTACACACTTGGAAAAAAACTAACACCATGTTGATAACCATCTCCGAAGTTCCACATCTTTCTTTCCTCCGTTTTACAGCATCTTCTCTTCAACTGCTGCTTTGGGCTCTTCAGAGAACCCTTGTCACTGATCATCACAGGCGCTCAGCACTAATCCTGCCGGACATTTTTGATATGGAATATATGGAAAATCATCTGCAGGGCAAACGGGCACGGGTTACCTAGGAATAACATACATTACCATCTTCTAAAGATTTATAAAAAATTAATGAATGATCTGTTTGGTTTATACAATAACAGTGCTGTATTTAGAGATAAACCTTGCACTGCTTTCACTGAATCTGGAACCAGAGTGTAATGGTATCTTTGACCTTCTATGTAGGCACATTATATGTCACCATTTTAATTTAGCTTTTATATGATTATTTTCCTTTTGCTAATGTTGCATTGTATGCAGAAGCTCACATGCAGGAGACTGCTGCTCCTATACCAGCTGAATTACAGATGCCACCACCACCACCCCCCAGAAAAAAAAACAA
Organism: Platalea leucorodia; assembly: GCF_965183815.1. Lineage (NCBI taxonomy): Eukaryota > Metazoa > Chordata > Aves > Pelecaniformes > Threskiornithidae > Platalea > Platalea leucorodia. The sequence goes on along the minus strand of NC_138833.1, from coordinate 14,464,253 downwards.
ACCACATATATTTTCTATATGTGGGGTCTTTTAAAACAGGTTCAGGAGCCCTGTACCATCATGTAATCACATAATCTGTATAAACATTGCCAGGAGTAGCTAATGTTTAAGCAAAACCACAATCACAAAGTTCAGTAAATCCACTTTGTGTTAAGAAAATATTCTCAGGTTTGAGATCATGGTGTATAACAGAGGGAAGAAAAAAAAGGAGGAAAAAAAAACCCCAGAAAACCCCAAAACCGTTTCATAAGAAGCAGGTTCTCTTTGCTTTAAAAGTTCTCAAGCCATGAAAGCATGGACTGAAAAAAACCCTCTGCTACTTCAGAATTGACTCTGTGAGGCACACAGTGCCCTCGTTTCCCAAAGTCATCAATGTCCCAATACTACTACAATTAGCAGCTGCTTAATGTAGGCGATGAGCGAAAGAGAGCAGGATTGCTGCACAGTACCCCACCCATCAACAGCAGGACACAGCAGAAGTGATTAAAAGAGATGAGGAGAAGGACAAGGTGGGAGCAGGGACAGATAAGCAAGCTACCGCAACAGCGGGGGACACAGCTGCTAAGGTGGTAACGCAATGGGCTGGATAAAGGACTGGATATTTTTAGCTTTTCAGAATTTCAGAGATGGGTCCAAATACTCTGCAGTAGTACTACTGCTTTGCAAGTTCTCCTCCGATCATCTGGTCCGATGTCTCATTTCAGTTCTGCAGATCATTTCAAGCCTTATGATGAAGCAAAACCTTTTTCTCAATAAAGAATTAACACTTTTGATATCTGTATGACAAAACACTACGAAAAAGAAAAGGTGTGATCTGAAAGCAGTAACATTTTATTTATGTTCAATGTCTCAGGTGAGTTCTTACATCACTGTTGTGAAGGTACTCAACTGCTTGGCGTAACTGGAAAAGGTATTTTTAAGCCTTTTGTTACCCAATCCATGGCAGTAACGCTGGAGGTCATCTCGAATTGTATGATAGATAAATTCAAACACCAAGTGAAGTCTTTTTTTTCTGTCTAAATACATGAATCAGGTTGACAATATTCTCTGTTGGTAAAAGAATAAAAACACTTTCTATCATGGCTTTCTATTTCAATTCATATAGACTTCCTCTTTAAAAGGTTCATAGAATCACAGAATGCCCTGAGTTGGAAGGGACCCACAAGGATCACTGAGTCCAACTCCTGTCCCTGCATAGGACAACCCCAAAATTCACACCATATGTCTGAGGGCGTTGTCCAAATGCTTCCTAAATGTTGTCAGGCTTGGTGCCGTGACTGCCTCCCGTGGGAGCCTGTTCCAGTGCTCCAGCACCCTCTGGGTGAAGAACCTTTTCCTAATGTCCAGCCTAAACAGCCCCTGGCATATTCTCCTGCGGTTCCCTCGGGTCCTAACCAGGCTGATAACAAGATAACAACCTGGTCCTATCCAGGTTGATAAAAGAACTACTATCATTTGCTTAATTAAAGATTGACATTATTTTGAAAATACACTAAAAGTCTTTGTTTCTGCTCCATTTGCCTTCCTCCAATATTCAAACATATTTACCAAGTTATTTTTCACAATGCACCTCCAGGCTCTGAACTAAGACTGCTGAGCCAGGAATACAGCAAAGAAATGGGCAGCTCTTCTCACTAGCTTAAAAATATCCTCTTGAATGCATTCTGCTTATACCAACAAATCATAGAGAAGAACTCACATATTAAAAGAATCACATTAAACACATGTACCATTTCACGTTGAGGTCCATTTACCATTTAATTTCTACATTACTATCTGTTGATATTTTGAAGCAGCTTTAGGTTAAAACCAAAGCTAGTTTTAACTCAGTACAAAAGTATCTGTCCTTTTAATTACCTTTTTTTTTTTTTTTTTTTTAATTGAGGGCTACACTCTCTGTGGTACCACGTCTCCTTAATGCCACGAAGACCCAGGGCATCAGTCTGCATTTAGAGGTAAGGCCTCCGCATACACCAACTTCGAGAGAAGTTGAGGGACCCATATGGCAAAATGTGCCATTATGCCTAATTAAAAATGGCTAAGAACTAAATTTTTAAAACATCCAGTTACTGCAAAGAGTGGGAGTGGGCTGAATATACAGCATAAAAGTAAGAATCCAAATTAATAACCTCATAATTTGACTACGAGTTATTGTTCCACTACTTTGCAGAAGTTCAATTAAATCAGAGTGAGCTCGTGTTAGAGCTGGTATCTCTGGCTAGGGGAAAATCCAACACAGCCCATGTCCAGACTAAAATTCTTGCAGACCTTTCATGGAGATAGGTCTAAATTCAAATATTACCACTGAGCTTTTAGGGGAGATCTCCCCGCTCCACCATAACAATGAAGTATCTTTGCCAGGAAATATTTGTAGATAATCCCACTTCTGTTAGGGATGGCACAGAACTGGTATAAATAATACACCACCCCTTTTGCGGCCAATGCGGACTGAGGATCCTGGGAAGAGAGCCAAAGCAAAGTGATGTAATCCACAGCAGACAAAAAAGGGCACCTGGGGAAGCTGGGGCAGGACACAGCGTGGGCTGCAAGGCTGACCCTCGCGTTGCCGAGCAGGAGGGGAAGCCTTTCAGCCACCTCTGCTTTCCGCTCCTGTGCTGAGGAGAGGCAAGAGCTCTGGTACAGAAGCGCCGGCAGCAACAACACCCCAGGCAGGCTAATTAATAACTCACCAGAACTCCCACATATCCTTCCACTGCTTAAACAGGGATTGCTTCTGTCAACATCATTTCCAAACTTTGTCTCCAAATGTTAAATTCACTTTAGATCCTCATTTTAATTTGGCAGCAAAGCATTGTAGAAACAATTTGTTTTCACACTGTTTTATGCACAAAGCAGCCTACAAGTCACTACATACCCTGGCAATGATGCGGGTCTAATTTTCAAGCCATTTCCCCCTTGTTTTACACATTTAAAGCTGCTAACCTGTAGAAACTTTATGTCTCTCATTGTGGTTTTGTTAACAGATTTTTCTGTTTCTCATACAATATTTTAATGGCCGCTGTGTGTCCCGTGTCCTTGCACTTCGCTGCTGTTCTTTAACTTCCCCTCCCACTTTGGCAAGGATCTCGTGCACCTTCATCTGCTTTTATTTCTTCATAGAAGGACAAAAGTTTTAACTAATTTGAGGCACATACAGTTCTTGTAACACTGTCTATAAATATATGTTCAAAGAGGAGTCGCACCTGAAGACGGCAGCACTCGCCTTATCCTAAATGCTTCTGCAAGGCCTGGAGGCTCCCAACCCCTCGCCCAGCTGTTTTTAAACATACACGGGGACAGACGAGAACCAGCTCCGCTCACACATTCACAGAGGCATCTCCAAACCCCACCTTTAAACACCTGCCACATTTGAAATAAAATAAACACGGCCCCATCTTCTAAGATAAAAAGGTGCGACCAGCGTGACTGGGAAGGGCCCGGCTATCTGCCTTACCGCGCTCTTTCAAAAACGGCTAATTTGGGGTGGGTTTGAAAACGGCCCCGCCTGCGGCCTGCGCCCGCCAGCAGCGCGGCGGCCTCGGGGCCGGTGTCGGCTGCGGAGCGGCGGCCCCCCCAGCCAGCACCCGCTTCGCCTTGCTCCGGAGGGACGACGGGAGAAGCGGGCCGGGCGCCCCCGCCCAGAGCACCGCCGGGCCGGGCACCGGGGCCGCCCTCGGCCCGCCGGACCGCCCGCCGCGGCCCGGGCCGCCGGGCCCCGCTGCCATGGCAACGGGCGGGGCGGTGGCACAGTGACGTCAGGCGCACGGCCGGGCGGGGCCCCGCCCCGCGCTCCCTCAGCACGGCGCTTCCCGCCGCCGCCCTCTCCTCAGCGGGAGCCGGTCGTTAAACGTCTCTTGCTCGGGCAGACGCGGCCGCCTTTGCCTCCGCGGGTCGTGGCGTCAGGTAACGGAGGGCGTTCAGCAGCCGCCGGGCTGGTGAAAGGGGTAGCTGCTGCCCCCAGAGGCAGAACTGCCATCTCCCTGCTCCGGTCTTTGCAAAAATAAACGAATACGTACATCAAATTTGAGGAAGTTCCTTTAGATTCTTGAAAGATCCAGTAGCAGGTGGCTGCGTTGAGCCTGTGGAGAAGTGATGTCACTTAGAACAAGTGCTAAATACCATCTGGTCAGCCGGTTTAGTGGAGAGAGAGAGAGAGAGGCAGGTGTGGTAGCTCTGGGGATTTGCCATGCTTACAGTTCCTGTAGGTGGTATGCCCTTAAGTAAATACGACTTCACTGAAATGCAGTCAAAGAATAATCATCGATAGTTTCCTGTCAAAAGAAGAGGATAGGTTGAGTAGGGCCACAAAGGGGTTTTTTTCCGAGTCTAGTATTTGTCTTGAAACCTTGAAGTGGCCTTGGAGACAGTAACAGGCACAGAGGAGGCTCAGGGACTCTCCAAGACGGCCTGGGGATCGGGGTACATTGAAGTAACACCCTTAAATCCATAAGCTGTGGGGGTTCAGAGGCTGCTTCTAGCTCTGCTGCTGTGTGGATTAAATAAGCTCCTTAATTCTCTTCTTTACTGTGGCACCGCTTACTTGCTCCCATATTGGAGCTAAGGATGAGCAAATCAATCATTTCTTTGCCACGTGATCTGGTGGATTATCCCGAGTGCTTTGGGAAGAAGGATCGTCTCCTCAGTGGCCGCTGCAATGAATGAGAACAAAACCAGTTTCCAACAGGTGACTTGGTTTATTCATTTCCCTAATTTCAGAGTCCTGGGCTTAGCTGATGTTAATAAAAATAACTCTTCCCAGAGGGACGCTGCAGCATGAGAGAGTGACCTGAGGAAAAAAAAAATTGTTATTAGGAGGATGGATTGTTTTAACAAACTGAGAAGCAAGTAGTTTGCTTTCACTGTTAGTTCTCAAGCTTCTCATCTTCTGATGGGACAAAGTTACCTTAGAAATGTTTTGGTTTTGCAAAATGCTACACAAATGTGTAGTGTTCACTCAAGATTAATATAGAGTGACTATGCTGCAAAATGCTACTTTGTTCTTTAATGTCACCCCTTATCAAATATATTTTCTGGGAAAAAATAGGGATAAAAACAGAACTTGAAAGAACTTTCTGATCAGAAAGTTGCTCTATCTATTTCAGTACTATTCAAGAAGTTTGTAGAAGGAAAATGTTCATTCATGTTCTAGACTGTGCACTGTGTAAGGATTTTTTCCAAGTTTTAGCACTGTTATAGGGGATAGTTTTAATGGTTGCACAGAAAAAAAAAACAAAAACCTCCAGACACCAAATGGAAAAGTTAGTTCTGAAATTGTCGTTTCCAACTGGCTCTGAAGTCGATGAGTTACAAGTATATGATAAGTTGAAAATGTTTCAACTAAAATGCCCGTAGTGAAATTCAACAGTCATGGCAGTGATGCATTTAAATTCATTAAGCAAGGAAGTCCTGGAAATAATGATCAGCAGATTATTATCAGTGGTTATTTAGTGTAGGTTTCATTTTGAGACATATTAAACCACCTTAGCAAGGGCAGAGCCTCTCATTTATCGTTACAGTGGGACTGATTTTTTTGAAACTAGCTTGGGATATAGTTAACTTCATTTTAAAACCCGCATGTGCCATACAATCAACAGAGCAGAAATTGCAGCTGGTTCCTCAATGGAAAAAAATAAAGCTTTCCATTTATTGATAAAACTACCAGCCACACCTGCATCACTGCCAGGTAGGATTAAAAAGAAAATGTTCTGTTAGGGAACGTCAACATGCTGTTCCCCGGTGGTGTCAGAGAAGAAGAAATATTGTCCCTGTTGAGATGTTGTTGAAAAAGTTCCCAAGCCAGGTGGAAACAACGTAGGATTGCAGATTTAACAGGTTTGGTGCCTGATGTTTGGGGTTTGGTTTTGTTTTTTTTTTTTTTTCCCTGTGTGCAGGCAGTGAGCGTTGCCCTGCCGGGGCGCTCTGAGCATGGCAGGCGTTGAGGGTGACTTGAGCCTCAAAGGGTAGAGCGCTGCCCGGCCCGGGCAGTGCAGCAGAGCGTGTGTTAATAGGGAAATAATGAATGTTGTTCAACCCATGTTAATTATTTATACAGGTCCAAGCTTGTGCTTGTTTTTTACAGTCTGCCTTCTCCCGTAGGAATTAGCTGGAGCTAAATATAAACTGTATAAAGCTAGAGGAGCAGCAGTGGAATGTAAAATTAAAGCATGTGTGTGATGGGAGGAGGAGGAAAATCCAGAAGACAACGACTGCTTGGTGAGAACCATTTCTTATTAGTGTGGGGAATGTTTTAGTGGCTGGGAATGATAGTTTCTTACTACCAAGCCTTTTTAAAAAGCTTGCTCCCTTGCACTATCAGCCTTCACATGAATTCCGGTGCTTACCGGGATCCTTTAGCATCTGAATATTTTCACCGAGGTGGGACCTTGGCTTAAAAAGCGTCCAGAGCGTAAGTCCTTGCAGGGTAAAATCCTGACCCGTGTGAAGTACGGTCCAGAGCAGCGCTCGGGTCGGTCTGTGTCCAACGCAACCCGCGCCCGCGGAGCTGCTGCAGCGCCGGCTTGGCACAAACTTTGCTAAAAAGCAGCTGGGAGCTTTGTGCTGTCCGAAGCCCGGGATCGGTGCTCGCCAGGCACGCGGGTAGCTGCGGGAGAAACACACGGGCAGAGGACGAAGACGGTGTTTATTTCTGTCACTTCATGGCGAGTCTCGTGGTGTTTTGACCTCCTTAAAATCATCTGAAAGAAAAGCAGGGAGGCAGAGGCAGTCACACAAACCCAAGTTCTGGGGCTAACTTCTAGGGCTCCACCTAAGACCTGGCTCATGACTTCAAAGAGATCTGCTCGAGTCTGTTGGAGTAATGGGGTTGCAACAGAAAGGCAGCGTCCCTTCCCCGGTCCCCCGCTGCCTTGCCTCAAAGCGTAAGCCACGGGGGTACGCGTATTTTTCTAGGACGATTTCTGGCTGTATCCGTTCGCTCCAAGGCCGTCTCCATCGGCCGTTCCGTCCTCGCCCCCAGCCTCCCTGCCCACCGAGGGGCTCTGCGCCGCCGACACCCTGACTCCTTCGGCCATTTCAAATTCGAGCCTCTTCAGTAACTCCAAATTAAAAGCGGCGCTTGCTAAAAACTGCCTTGTTCAAGCCCAAAACTGCAATTTTATAAAACAAACCCAGGGTTTTTTTGGATGAAGAAGATACCTTCCACGGGGGTGAGGCAGCTGTGCTGACAGGCTCCAGGCCGGGCACTCCGGTGTCCAACCCCGCGGCCCCTTCCCGCTGGCTCGTCCAGACCGACCGGAGCGCGGAGGGAGCGCGGGGCGGCGCTCGGGGGCTCCGCGGCCGCGGAGCTGCGCGCAGGCGCCTCCCCCCGCGCCGGGGTTGGGCCGGGCCGAGCCCCCCCCCGCCCGCGACGTCGGCCAGCCCAGCGGCGCGGCCCGCCCCCCGCGGAGGGAGACGCCATTGCGGGTTGTTTGTGCAGGCGGCGGAGGGAGGCGGCGCCGCGTCGGCCGCGGACTCTTTTCCCCGCGGCGACCATGTCCACCCCGGCGCGGCGCAGGCTGATGCGCGACTTCAAGAGGTGAGCGGGGCCCCGGCCCGGGCGCCCTGCGGGGAGCGGGCACCGGGCACCCCGCCCGCGGGACGGGGCCGGCCCGGCAGCGGGGGAAGCGCCGCCGCTACCCGGGCAGAGCCGCCCGGCTGCGGGCCTGACCCGGACGATTGCGGGGCCGGGGCCCGGGCTCGCACCGCCGGGCTGCCCCGGCGAGGGGAGGGGGCCGTGTCCGCGGGGGGCTGCGCGTCCCGGGCCGTCCCGGGCCGTCCGCCCGGCCCCGCGCCTTTGTGCCAGGGACGGGAGCTGGCGCCGAGCCCCCCCTGTCCCCCCGGTCCGTCCCCCGGGTCCTTCCCCCGGCGGGCGGCGGGGCAGGGGCGGGCTCCGGGGCAGCGGCTCCGCCCGTTCCCCTCGGGGAGCGGGGGCGGGAAGCGCGGCGGGGAGCCCCCCGGGAGGCCGCCGCCGGGGGTGAGCGGGGGGGTCCCGCCGGGCAGGGCCGGCTTTGTTTGTGCCGGGCGCCGCGGCCCCGGCCGCCCGCCTCGCCCCTGCGCCGACGGCTGGGGGCGTCTGAGGATAAAAGTTGCAGCCGCGCCTGCAAAACAAGGGCAGCCCCCGGCCTCCGCCGGCCGGGGGCCTCCCCGGGGGGGCCCGGGCCGGGGGGCGAGGCGGGGGCTGCCGGGGGCTGCCGGGGTGAGCGTCTTGCGGGTGCCCGTGCCCTGGCAGGGCCCGGCGGTGCAGAGCTGGCCGGGGCCGAGGGGTTGTGCTCTGCTTCCCGCACCCCGCTCCTCACAGCGCTGCTGAACGCCGAAGGTGTTTGGCCCACGTTTCTGAAGAGACCAGGCAGAATTTAGATGCGTTTGAGGCTTGTTGGGTTGACGGTTTCTCCGAAAATAGGTACTCGGGATGGACATCTAAAAACGAAGCACAAAGAACTAGCAAACGCTTCATTTGTCTGTATGTAATAAAACCCAAAATGCCCTTTAATGTTTTTATGCGCATGCTATTCTGTCTAAAGCTTTCAATCATGAGGAATCTTTTGTATAATATATAGAAACTGCTAAAGAAGCAGTTATTAGTTGCACTCTTTTAAATGTTAATGACTGAACCGCAGGCTCTAGAATAATTTATTTCCAGTCTGACATGTAAACACACTTAAAACAGAGAGCATGGAAAAAGGCGGGGGGTTCTTTTGTCAGCTTTGCAATATGTCGTATGATTTCTGTGGACTGCAGTTGCTCATAAGTTGTTGGAGGTGAGTCAGCTTTGATAGTGTCTCTTTTTTTAGCGTAGCTATGTTATACCAGTACCTGAAAATACATCAGTAAACAGTTGACGCGTATTGTAGTTGCTTTATGTGGCTGCATGTAAAGCTGCAGTGGTAAAAGCCTGGTTTGTGAATCTACAAAACATTGGGATGTTTTTGAGATGTGGAGCCTACCTCTTCTGTTGTATTTGGGTGTTTGTGTTTGCTAAGCAGGTGTTGCCTGATTGCTGTTCATATCAAACCAGGACATTCAGTCTTTTTTATTGTATTTGGTTACACAGATGACATGAACCAGTGATTTTTTCAGGATGAGGAACTAAGTAACATTTCAGGATTGCAACGAGGCATGCTTTTTAATGATTTTTATAATCTTAGTAGGACTGGTTTAGTAATTTTGAAATTTAAGGTGAGGAAAAGACTTTAAAGCTGTAGAAAAGTATAATCAAATAAACATAAAGTAAATCAAATTGATTTATCAAATATATGATAACTTTAATACCCCGAAACTTATGCAACTTTTTCATGTCAGGTTTTTTTACTTTTCTCTTTCCTACCATAACTTGTATTTTTGTTTAGCCTTATGTTACTTGTACCTCATACTGGAAAAACAGACTGTCTGCTGTGAACTCTGATTCACTTCGTTAAATATAAACTCCTTTTGCATACTGTGATTGTCAAGAGCAGTGAAGAGAGAGCAGTTCAACAGATTTTGTATCTCCTCTAATTTGTTTGACTAAGCCAACAGAAAAATAAGTTGTGGGGGTTTTTTATTTTTGCTGTTAAAAAGTGGTTACAAACACTACATTTCCCCTAGCTGTTTAAGGTTTCCAGGCGCTTTTTGGATCAGTCTAATTTCCAGCCCTTGCTGCAACCTTTCTGTAGTTAGACCCTTGGACAGTAGGGTGCACATGAGCTTTTAAATTGATCTAAAGACCAAAGCCATCCTTCAGGTGCTTTTGACAGGCTGAATGCTTAGGCATTATTGTTGGCGTGGAGCCTGGCTCTCACATAGGAAGAAGTCCTGTTCGTGCCCTCCCTGACCAAAATAGTAAGTGGTTTATGCTGTTGATACTAAGCTGTCTGAACTGCCTGTGCTGGGAGAGCAAGGATGTAAACACAGAGTCCAGAGGGGATCTGAGCCGCAAACGGAGCGAGCCCTGCTTCTGGGCGGTCTCTGTAGGGCAACGCCATTGCTCAGCATCTGTGTACACGTGCGTTTTTATCGCAGACTTAGGCAGTGCAAGTGCAGGAGAATTTGCTGGTTGTATACCAGTGTCAGCTCTGAATAAATCTGCATTTACACACCGACGTTTAGTTGGAATTTGGTGGCGACTTGTTCGTAAGTGTACTGTGATGTGGTCGAACCTCGTGTTAACACTAGAGAATTGCTTTTGAAGCAAGGGCAGACACTGCGTTTTCTTTATTCTTGTGTAACTCAAGAGGCTGAATAGGCGGGGTGGGTAGGAGCTGTCACTGGAGGGCTTGATCGGGCAAACTGCTCATCCGGTGCTTGGGGCTTGCTGGCTTACGCTGTTCAGGGTCTTATGTGATCCTTAAGCAGAAACATTGGTATGCAGAAGGATGGGCAGAAGGAGAGTATCTGGATCCTGTTCTTTGGTTGCGATATGTATTTCTGTCTGGTCCAAGTTTACGTGGCTTCAGTAAGTAATGTGCTTTTCCCTAGTCCAAGGATTAAGGAACTAAAAAAGAATTTTAAATGCTTTTATGATTACTTTAGAGATAAACACATTTGCTGAACTGGTAAGAGGGAGCAGTACACAGGTTTTCCCCTCACTCCCTTTTGAAGCAATTAGCTTGCCAGTCAAAATAGGCTTATACCAAATTTAGCCCCATCGCATGCACGGATCCGGGAACGCAGGAAAAGCTCCGCTGACAGTCCCTTGCGCTTAGTCCCAGCAGTGTGCTGTGTAAGTGTCACTGGCTGGTTTTCAGCCCCTGTTTGTGGCTGCAATTTGTTCTCCTCTTCGTTGCGGCAGCCAGCAGCAATTGCTCTTTCGTAGTTCACTATGTAGTACTGTAAATCCCAGCTGTACGTGGTGCTTTAAATTATTTGTATGGTTAATGCTTTGCTCCCTGCACACTTAATCTAACCTGTGGGGCTGTTGTAGTGTGTTGATGTAGTACATGAGAAAATCTTGATGTGCGTTGTCTTGTAGGTTTGTCCTTTGGAGTATTGATAATCTGCGTGTAATGCTTTCTGTATTCTCTGATTTGGAATGAGAAGATATTTACAAAACCTGGGTATTACTGTTTAAATAGTTCCACTTGCAAGTAAAATTTGTTTATATAAAGCTTGTCATTCTATATTTGTAATTCTTAGATTGCAAGAAGACCCTCCTGTGGGTGTCAGTGGTGCACCATCTGAGAATAATATAATGCAATGGAATGCGGTTATATTTGGGTAAGGGTTTTTGATCATTATAAAATTCTATATCAAAGGGCTAAATATAACAAAACCTGGGGTTTGTTTTTACAATTATTCTCCTCTTTTATGTACATAAAGTCAGGAAACTTAGAAAAATGACGAAGTGTGCTGTTATGGTAAAAATCTGTTTTCAAGGGTAGTACGGAATGTCTAGGAAAGAAAAATTTAAAATTTGTTCATCTTCTTTGTTGAATAAAGTTTGCATATGGCTTAATAAATAGGTTAGACTGTGTAGGAGTTGCTTTATGAAAAAGCAGGCTTCCTCTTTAAAGTACATCAGAGCCGCATGTTCTTGGCCATTAAATCCAGATGTATGAGCAGTGATTGGATCGATTCCCAGTAGAACGAGGTACAGGTTCTGTCTAGGAAGTTACGTTACATATCCTACAGAACAGGAACTGGCTTAGTATCCTTCAATAAAACTGAAGTATGCTTGCTAGTAATTTGCTCATTAATTCCAATCTAGTCACGTAATGGCATATGTATTGTTTGGGATGATGATAAAGTAGCTATCTCGACTGGCAGATTGACTGTGGGGAAAGTGTCTTGGATATGACAAAGCTCCCAGAGGTTGCCTCTGGATACTTCTCTAAGTATTTAAATTATTGCCTCTACCTATATCTTGTGGAGGACGAGGAATTAGATATAAATTTATTGTGCCTGTTTATAAGTAGGCAATGATCATTTTTAACTGGAGTTTATTTTTAAAACCTTTCAGGCCAGAAGGGACACCTTTTGAAGATGGTAAGCTGCTAACTTTTATATCCTCTGTCACTCTTACAAATATTGCCAGTATTAACATTGTTCTGCTTTGAAAAAACAACAGATGTTACCTGTGTATAATTTGGAACAAACTAAGCAAGGAAGTGAGGGAGTAAGGTCTTGTTGGCTATAAAAATGCGTATTTTGATATAAGCAGTGTCTTGTCGTAGTGGTTGATGGTTAGTTAGAAAGCTATGAAGCAATGCTTATATCAAGACTTGTTTGTAGGTATACACTGGAGTTTTTAGTGAGGGAAGTTGGCCTAATGCTGCCAGATGTGTTTTCACAGCTCCATAGCTAAGCTCAACAAGACAGTGTGCTTTTCTGGTTTCATCTTTGTGGCATGTTTGATTCATCTCTGTTCTCCTAATGAAGAACAGGTGAAAAATCTTGAATTGTTCTGAATATAGAACTCTGTGAGGGGGAGGGAATACCGAATTTGTACGTAAACATGAAAGTTGGTGTGTAATGAACCTCCCTTAGGCATATGAGGAATAATGAGTTTAAATAATTACAGTATTATTGCAGTAATCGGCAGCAGATGGGTTTTTCCTCTGTGTTGGGTTGGAGGAGTTACAGTAAATTATTCACTGATCCATAATAAAGGTTTTCAGTGAAGCAGTCATGAGCTCCAAAGACTGAGATTGCTGATAATGAAATTCCAGTGTTTCTTTGCTGGCACCACAGTGCCTTCTTAATGAAACGCCTTAAAGTCACCGAAGTCCGTGGAACCGGTACATCGGGTCATAGAAAAAGGGGAGGGCAGTGGGGTAATTGATGCTGGATCTAGCTGCCTTTGCCACGCATACAGTGAGTCTCCAGGCTTCTACCTAGCTGCTGCTGGTGGTTTTAGTACTATCACTAAGTAGTAGTTCCATAGTTCCTTTATAACTTGAAATATATGAAAAGAAACCAGACTCAGTGTTGTTTGTTTATAGAATGGTGAGAAGAAATATTGATCATGGAGCACATAAATTAACTTACGTTGTGTATGTTCTTGGAGGTGTTCTTTTGTTGTTAGTTATCTGATTGTATCTATGTTTGTTTGGACAGGTACTTTTAAACTAGTAATAGAATTTTCAGAAGAATATCCAAATAAGCCTCCAACTGTAAGGTTTTTATCAAAAATGTTCCATCCAAATGGTGAGTAAATCATTTTTATTTAGCCATAATACCCATTAAATATTGTGGTGTGGTCATGTATTCTGCGAAGCTCCAGAATGCTTAAGAGCTCTCCATATCTCTTCATTGCCACCTCTTAAGTAGATGTCTAGGACAGCAACTGCTTGATGAAAAATTAAGAATTATGATGCTATTAAAAAGCAGCTATCTGTCTCTTTCTAATCAATATACAGCCTCAGTAGCAAAGCCTGTTAGCGTTTTCAGCAGCAGCTGCACTTAGGTTGGCTTAAAGAGGCAATTCTGGTTGCAGATTCCTGCCCCCTTCCATTAACAGCAATCGTGTATGTGCAGCCCCATTGTGGAGTAGGGAACCGATTGAGCCAAATGTTACTTACTTCTGTCAGGTGAGATTTCAGCCAAGTCCATGCCTTTGGTTCGCTGTGCCAACCAGTGAACCAGCACAAGGAGGAAGGGGAGAACGCACAGTCATAGGGGAGCGTAGAGGAGGAGGCGGCTGACCTGAACTCGGTGATGAGGGCAGCATTGTGAGAGTGCGCCATGGTTCCTGCTCCAGCACTTGATGGGTTTTATCCAGTTATTCTTGCATGCAGAAAATGTAAACCGTGCCTTTTGCTTTTCCAAGCCCCTCTGTAGCAAAGGGGGCTATAGATTCAATTTGAGGGTCGAAGCATAAGCCCATTGCAGCGTTTCTTGTAGCTTGAGCCCTCCTTGAACAGCGATGACCTTGGCTTCGGTTCCGTGACTTAATTAGACAGTGCTGTCTAACCGTTCATCTGTCACGTGATATGCAGGCCACTATGCCTCTGACAGGGTTTTTGTAATTTGTTGCTTTTCATGGGCACGAACGAGCTAGAAGACTAGGGTGTAGGAGTTTGGCCAATCTCTGTTTCATACAGACTCTTAGATTAAGACTACTGATAGGTATCCAGACAGAAGTAGGATTTCAGGCACACTTTTGAGTATTTTCTATTGTCTGCCTTAGTGTCTCTCCCAGTGAGTGTAGAGTATGTGAAAATGGGGTAAGAACTCCCTCCATTCGTGTGTGAGTCTGTTGGGACTGTGAGATGCTCGGCTGGTGCAGGGATTCCACCCCTGCTGTAAATGTCTCGCTGCTCTCTGTGAGGCCTCACCTCTGTGTCTGTCTGGGCCAGTCACACAAGAGGAGCAAACCAAGTCTACCAGTTCCTGTGCCAATGCCATAATCTTTAGACCTTCCTTTTCCTCTTAAGCGTTCCGTTGCTTCCAGTAATATCTCTCCTTCAAAATATAAGATGTCACACTACAGAGAATTGTGAGACATAACTGCTGTCCTCTTTCCTAAACCATTAATTTAAGCACAGTCTGAATTGGAACCGTAACTCTGCCTTGAACAGTATGTAATGAACAAACCATAAAATAAATCTGACGGTTTCTAAATGGTATCTGTGTTGTATTTACAGTTTATGCGGATGGTAGCATATGTTTAGATATTCTTCAGAATCGCTGGAGTCCAACGTATGATGTTTCATCTATTTTAACTTCAATTCAGGTAACTTTACATCTATTTCAGCCAATAATTATGTTGCTGTTAGTCTCTATTCCAGAATACACAGCTCAGTGATGTGGCTAGCAGGTGTCTGTATCAAGGGGGACTTCCAATACTTGTGAGCCAAGCAGTAGCTTTTTAGATCAAGTAAAGGCTAAGGTGCTGACCTATGTAATTACTAATTTTGAGCTACAAAACTGCCATCACATATTTTTTACAGGAAAACAGTTACTGATTTAAATTCCTTTTTAACTGTTTTTAGTCACGATAGGACATCAGAGGTAGAAATTTGCCTGGGGTTTGAAACAGTAACCTTTATTGTGAGGCCTTGCCCTATGGAGTCCTCAAGGAGGCAATACTGCTGAAACCTACTTTGCTGTGCCAGGCCATTCTTACTTATTCCAAGCAAAGATGTACATTTTCTTTTCTCCTGTGTGATTGTTTTTATTTTTCTGCAGTGCAGTTTTGTAGGAGGCATCTTAAGCCCCTCTTTAGTCCTGAATGACAATAGTAGTGTAATTACCAAACAGTCAATCAGCATCATACTGCTAACTGGCACAAATGACCGTGTATCTGTTAGGTTTGTGAACCTGGAAGTGTACACAGTGCTAATACTTACGCAATGTATAATTTGAGGTTCAGTAGTGTAATTATGGGTGCCTAACCATGAGTTTAACTGGTTTTGTTTTTTTCTCAATTGGGCTCTTCTGAGTCATGTCTGCCTCCTGAAACACATGTGAATTGAAAGCTGTAAGTTGATTCTTCCCTGATTTAAAATGTTTTGGTTTCTCTCATGTTTTGTTTTCCCCTTTTTACAGTCTCTGCTTGATGAACCTAATCCAAACAGTCCAGCAAACAGTCAGGCGGCACAACTCTATCAGGAGAACAAACGTGAATATGAGAAAAGAGTTTCAGCTATTGTCGAACAAAGTTGGAACGATTCGTAACAGCTGCTTTGTTACTCTCCATCCTCATAATCATTATGTACAATTTAACTCTCAGTAGAAAGGCTACCAGAAATTTCAAGTGCCACAGTTCTATGAATTTGCATAAAAACTCATTTGCAGACAAAATTAAGCCCTCCAGTTTAGGAAACTTAAAAGCTTGTGTATCTTGATTAACGTACTTTTTATTGCATGGTATGAACTAAGTTATTGCTACATAAATTTGTAATATATCCTGTTTGTATTTTTTTTCCAAGTGTATAATGTTGGTGTGGAGTTTTCATGACAGAATACACACATTTTGTAAATCTGTACTTTTTCAAATATTGAATGCCTTATTTTTGAATTCTTTAGATTTTTAAATTGGAGAAAAGCACTTAACAAAGTTTTTATATATAAATATTTCATGTAAAACTGTTAAATACATAACCTTAGTGCAAGACATTCAGCTCTCACTCTGTATCTCTTTCAAAGGGCTCATTTTTAGTCCATTTTTCCTTTCGGTACATGCTAATTCTACCACGCACTTTACAAACAGAAGAGGTAATCCATGATCTAACTGTCTTCACTGGATGTCTCTGCTTCTGCACCAGAGCTTAACTTGATTCTGTGTGTCCTCAGTTGTATGAGGAAGAGAAGTATTGGTAACTGCCAACTTACGAACGGGGAAACAGATGTAACTATTTTGTGAAAAGTCCCACTTTAAACCAGTGGCAGAGTTGCAAATAGGACCTGGATGACCAGGCTTGATGATAATGTATTCTAATAACTTTTCTTTTTCAGGGAGATTGTATTTTACCACGTTGTAAAATGTTGTCATCTAAACCTGTCCTATATTCACATACTGATACTGTAATATAGTTTTGAATATCTTCTAATAACTAAAGAGGTGTCCCATTAGTTTCCCTTGGGGGTAGGGAAAAAAATTAATCGCCTAGAGAAGAAAACATGCCTGCAGATTTAATGGAGTTATTCTTTGGAACCTGGCTGTGCACCACATGGTCTGGTCTCCTGTCTGTATCACAGAGGTTCCACATGTTCTTAACTTGCCAGTTTTAAAGAAGTTTGGGTTTGTTTTTGTAAATGTTGATGTGGTAATTTCTTACTGTATTCTGTAAGCCAGGCTGGATGACTACAGTAAAGAATTAGGCCTTTTTTTTTTTTTTCCTCCCAGCAGTAAAATTGTAATCCCTTTGTCATAATTCCATCCAGCATTACGTATGTATTAAAACCCCCAAATCTCATACCAAAATACAGCTCAGTGTTGCCTGAAAAGCAGTGGAAGTTTATTTCGGCTAGAAGAGAAAATGTTGTTTATTTGCAATAGTCATTACTAAAAGTTAGTCTCTGTTAATGCAGTGAAATAGGAGTATCAATTTACACGTCATACCTGCTCGTAAAGTTGTTTTGTAATTTACAGGAGCAGCACTATTAAGTTTAGAAACGGCAATCAGAATACTAGTCAAACCACTCTGTCTTAGCAGCTTGTGGAGCAAAAATCTTCTCCCTTAGATAAGAATTGTTAGAAAACCATAGTTAGTGTGCAAAGGCTCAGGAACGTTAGAGCTAAGTAATACTAAACTACGATCTTGATAAGTCAGTTGCTTTCTTGAGTCAGTGAATTTGTGTTTAAAAATTCTTCCATCTATGTCTAATTATTAACAGAAACCCCAAAGGATACAATTTGCCTTTTGACTACAGTGAAATTAGTCTGACGTAGCTTAAAGCAGCATCAATGCAAAGATTTTTGTTCACAAATATAATACGGAAAAGCTTCCTGTTTCTAAGAATTAGTCTAAACTTTGAAGTTTGGGTTGGTTTTTTTTTTTAATTTTGCCTCCTGTTTCAGTATTTATTTTTGTTCCTTTGACACATGTGTGAGATGAGATTTGCCATTCATTACAGTCCACATGAATTTGATTATTCCTCAACAGCCAGTTTAGCCTCGTTATAGATTGATGATGCTCAGAAAATGTTTGGTGTATCTGGGGTGGAGGCAGTGTCTGTCTGAGAGACGTAATTGGAGCAGAAGGAGGTTTAATTGGTGATCAGCACTGCAAGCTCAGTGCCTGGGCAGGGACCCACAATATATAGGCACACGTGCGTGTTTGAAGGCATCGGCGTGTTCTCTGCTGTAGGCAGGGTTAGGTGTAGTTACAGTCTGGGTGGAAAATGTCGTGCTGTCCCCCAGAGAAGGTCATGACTGCATTCCCCGATTGTATTCCCGGTGTGCGGTGCGGAGGGATGGGAGGAGGGACATTCCCTTGTTTGACCCGATCTCGTACGTTACCGCTGTGTGATGACTGTGGAATCGGGATGAGAACAGCCCAAGAAAGCCGAGCTTTGGTGACGGCCTGTGGGTCGATGCCGGTGCGGAGGAGCCCGCCTTTCTCCCGGCAGGAGCGGGCAGGAGGCTGCGGGGCATCCCAGGGGCTGCGAGGGGGAAAAAGGATGGGCGACTTCTGCAAGCCCTCCCAAAGCACACGCTAGAAATAATCACAGAGCATAGATTAACATGCCGCTAAAACTCGCTAGAGAAGCCATGGGATTACCAGGCCAAGAGCCCGCCGACGGCGGCGCCGCGCCGCCTGACTGACAGGACGCGCCGCGGTGCCGCTGCTCGGCGAGGCCGCCTCGCCCGCCGGGCCCCGGGTTCCTCCCGGCGCCGCGGCTGCCTGCGTGAGGCCCCCTCCCGCGGCTCCGCGGTGCCGTTTTCGGGCCGGGGCGCTGCCCCGCCATCGCCCCGTCCCCTCCCGAGGGGCGGCCGTGCCTGCGCCGGGGCCTCCCGCCCGCCCTGCAGCCTCCCCGGCCGGAGCGCGGCCCGCCGCGGCGTCGCCTCGCCCGTACGTGCAGTAACGCTGCCGCCGGGGATTTAGCGCGGCCGCACGGAGCGGACGGACAGACAGACTGACAGACCGACAGACTGACGGGCATCCCGTGCGGGCCGCGGGGCTCCCCGGGGACGGGCCTTCCGCCGCCGCGCCGGACCCGCGTGCAGTGCGCGCCGAGAGCACCTTCCCCCGGGCAGCCGCGCTGCCTCAGCCCCGCCCCGCCCCGCCCCGCCCCGCTTCCCCCCGGGCCGGCGAGCGCCGAGCCCGCCCGCCCCGCCCCGCCCCGCCCCGCCCCGCCCCGCCCCGCCCCGCCCCGCCGCCGGAGCCGGGCCCGCAGGGGCCGGAAGGCCTCGGCCCGCCCAGCCGCTCTGCCCCACGCCTCGTCTGCCCTGGAGGAGCGGGGGCGGGGCCGCGCAGGCGCGCTGCGCCCAGCCGCGCCCCAGGCCTCCGCGCTCCCCTCAGGGCCGCGGCCCCGCCGGCACCGGGGGCTCCGGGGGCGCCGGGCCCTGCAGGCCGCGCCCGCGGGCGGGGAGGCCGCGAGGCCGTGAGGCCCTTCCTGCCTCACCTGCGGGGCGGCCGGACCCCGCCCCGGGCCTGCCCGGCGGGGCGGGCCTGTCAGTCGGGCCCGAGCCGGGCGCGGTGCGGGTCTCCAAACGGCCGCGGCCGCAGAGCGGTGGGAGGCCGCGCTGGCAGAGGCGGCCTGGGGAAGCCCCAGGAAGTCCCCGGTGAGGTGGAGTCAGCCGAGCTGCCATCGCCGTCCCGGCCGTGGCTGCTGGCAGCTCGGTGGCACAGCTGGGCTGGCCTCGGAGGAGCCCCCGGCGAAGGCTTCCCTGAGGAGCGGGTCGGGGCCGGCATGGGCTGGGCTTCACCAGCGCTCGCGTTGGCTTGGCCCCCGGGCGCCGCAAGTCAGGGGTCATCCACCAACCCCCAGAGTGAAAATGCCCTAAACGCAGTGCGGTGGGGCGTCCTAAGGACGTTGTATTGCCAAAACAACGGGTAAGGAGTGTGGATAACGGACAGCATGAAAGCAGATGCTGCCGTTCCTGTCTTTATGCTACAAAGAACAGGAGTCCGATGAAATTTAAGGACAAAAAATTTCAAGTATACCAATTCACAAGAGCACAGTATAGTCATGATAAACTTCGTGGTACAGTTAATTTCTTAAATAGTGTACTGGGATGCTTGGTTTTTTAATTAATTAGGAAATGTAATACACTAAGCTTGCTGGGACAGTGGGATTAATTAAGGAAGTACTGATGGGTGTACAGATTTTGGTTTTATAGCTTCTCACGGGGGCTTTGGTTCATCGATATTAAACAGTTCCTAATCACTTCTTTTCCATGGGATTCCATATAAAGATCTAAAATCACTTTGGAGACATTTTCAAATTATTCATCCCAGTGCTTTTGTGCTATATATGCACGTCATTCACCTGATTTCACAGATGGACAGACGGAGGCATCCAGATCTGCAGCAGGTTTGTGTAGGTCAAGAGGAAGGCGGTGGCGGGGCGGTAGGTGTGAGCCATTCACGGCGATTCCCCACTCTGAGTTTCAAGTATGAGAGCACCTTCGCCTTCAGGTTTGCCGTACTAACGTTATTCATAAGAAGCATCAAACGCTGCACTGCTGGTGCTGCTTTCTTCAGATCTTGGTTCCCTGCAGATGTCTCATCCAAATACAGTCCCAAGCCAAAACTACGGGACTCGGATCTCCACAAACATGATTAACTTCTCTAGTGCGAGTTGTCCCGTTGGGATTCTTTGCCGTAGTACAGATAAATGAGTGTAATTGCAGAATCGAGGCCTTAGGCTGTGAGAAGTGAAGAAATCACAGCTTGAGGTGGTATATCTGTCACTTCTTTGTAGGAGATTTTGTATTAATAGTCAATTAATTCAATGTGTCAAACAAATAAAGCTTTAAATATTTAGAGATTAGGAGGTCCCTAATAAAAAATTTACAGGAAAAAAGGAAGATTCTCTGATCACTACAGTGGCATTTAAATACTGAAAGTAAAATAGGTAGGGTAACACAGACAGTAAAATACGTTTGTGTTTAGCATGTTGAGATTCCATGAGAATAGCTGTTGAGGTGTATCAAAATGCAGAGGAGAGGAAGCCTTATCGTCTGGCCAGACTTTCCTACCTAGTGTTTTTATTTGAGCATTTTACTGTTTGTGGAAGCTGTCCCAGGCAAATACTATGCCTTATTTGTTTAGAGTTGTTTTTTGGAAGAGGAAAGATGTAATCAACAGACAATCTGCTGTAATGTGTGAGTTGGCAAGGCCGCGTTCTCCACCTCTCCTTTTGATGGGGCTCCACAGTGCAGGAAAGAATGAGAGGCTGGTTGGACTGTAAGTGGGAAACGAGTGACCAGAGACTGCAGATGAGCGGGCAGGCATTTTATGAAAGGGAGGTCCTGCTTCACTAACCTGGTCTCCTATGACAAGGTGACCCGCTTAGTGGATGAGGGGAAGGCTGTGGATGTTGTCTACTTGGACTTTAGTAAGGCCTTTGACACTGTCTCCCACAGCATTCTCCTGGAGAAGCTGGCTGCACACAGCTTGGATAAGTGCACTCTGTGCTGGGTTAAAAACTGGCTGGACGGCCGAGCCCAGAGAGTGGTGGTGAATGGAGTCAAATCCAGTTGGCGGCTGGTCACCAGTGGCGTTCCCCAGGGCTCAGTACTGGGGCCAGTCCTATTCAACATCTTCACTGATGATCTGGATGAGGGGATTGAGGACACCCTCAGTAAGTTTGCAGATGACACCATGTTGGATGGAAGCATTGATCTGCTGGAGGGCAGGAAAGCCCTACAGAGGGACCTGGCCAGGCTGGATCGTTGGGCCAGGGCCAACTGTACGAGGTTCAACAAGGCTCAGTGCCGGGTCCTGCACTTGGGTCACAACAACCCCATGCAACGCTACAGGCTGGGGGAGGAGTGGCTGGAGAGCTGCCTGGTGGAAAAGGACCTGGGGGTGTTGGTTGGCAGCTACCTGAACATGAGCCAGCAGTGTGCCCAGGTGGCCGAGAAGGCCAATGGCATCCTGGCTTGTATCAGGAATAGTGTGGCCAGCAGGACCAGGGAGGTGATAGTGCCCCTGTACTCAGCACTGGTGAGGCCGCACCTCGAGTGCTGTGTTCGGTTTTGGGCCCCTCACTACAAGAAGGACATGGAGGTGCTGGAGCGTGGCCAGAGAAGGGCAGTGAGGCTGGTGAAGGGTCTGGAGCACAAGTCTTAGGAGGAGGGGCTGAGGGAGCTGGGGTTGTTTAGCCTGGAGAAGAGGAGGCTGAGGGGAGACCTTATTGCTCTCTACAACTGCCTGAAAGGAGGCTGTAGCGAGGTGGGGGTCGGTCTCTTCTCCCTAGTAACAAGCGATAGGACGAGGGGAAACGGCCTCAAGCTGCGCCAGGGGAGGTTTAGGTTGGGTATTAGGAAAAACTTCTTCACCGAAAGGGCTGTCAGGCCCTGGCACAGGCTGCCCAGGGAAGGGGTTGAGTCTCCATCCCTGGAGGTATTTAAAAGACAGATAGATGTGGTGCTTGAGGACATGGTTTAGTGGTGAGCTTGGCAGTGCTGGGTTAACGGTTGGACTCGATGATCTTAAGGGTCTTTTCCAACCTTAACAATGCTATGATTCTATGATTTGTTTGCCCCAGCTCCAGCATTCTGTTTAATTTGTTATTTAAGTCACTGGATAAAGCAATTATCTGGCCTTCTCTCCCTGATTTCGTTAACCTTTCTAACGGAAGAGCTTCAACAGAGTACTGAATACGTGTGTCCCCCCTGCAGCGTTGGAGTATTCTCCTGGAAAGGAAGAGTTTAGGGTTCAAAATTCCTCAGGCAAGGAATAAACGCAGGCCTCTGACTGCTGCGTAAATGTAGAAAAATAGGACGGTGCCTCCACCACCTGTGTTTTGAACGCACTGGCTTTGGTCCACGTAGACCGGAGAAGCGCAGGATTTAAGGCACTCTCCTCTGCTGCAAATGTCCCACTGCCCAGCGCCAGGCAGCTGCCTGCTGCCCGTGCCGGCGAAGGCTTACGGCTCCTTCTCGGGGCACCTGACGTCTTCAGAAGGTGTAAACTCCGATGTGGCACTAGTCACTGTTGTAAACCCTTGCTTGGATCCAGCCCTTGGGCTGTACGAACACCATGTAGCCAGAGCGGTGAGGGATTTAGGAGGCATTCTTTTTATTTCATAAAAGCTTTTGGGATAAAAACAGTCCAAAACTCAGAGACCAAAGAAGAATTGTGTGTTATTGTACGCGTGCAGACAGTTTTGTTGAACATGAGTCGTCTTCACAGTTAATCGCTAAAAATCTCTTCATATTGAAAGACGAATGGTGTAAGAGGCAAAGGAAAAAGGAGCTGAACCTAAAAAAAATAAAACATGTAGAAGCAAAGAAGAGAACCCATTAAAAACCGTATGCTGCTCTGCTTTTTCTGTGCATTCAAAGGATAGAAGTTGTCATTTTAGAAAATAATATACCTTGGATTATGTGTCTGTACGTACATGGGAGAGGAGAGGGCTTTTTGAGTTGATTATTATAGAAACTTTAAATAATTAGGTAGTAGTATTGAAAATAAATGGGGTTTAGGCTTGGGGTTTTTTTTTTGCTTCGCATTGTTATTGCACCTTGAGTTTGTCTCATACCGCAGCTACCATCAGCAGAGAACAAAAAATATGCAGAACTTTCTGATAATGACTGTAATTAGCATCACAAGCCATGGAAATTGCAATATTCCCTAAAGGTTTCTTGTCATTCTCCCATGTTTCTGCACTGAAAATAAAGATTTTTAAGACAAGGTATCTTCTGTATTTGGTACTGTCCCACTAATGGTAATGTTCCAGCCTCCGTGCCTGCGTGAATCCATTCTTAATGCTTGTGTCAGAGTCGCATTTCTGAGCTGGTCTGTGTGAAAGCTGCATCCTGCCAGAAAGTAAACACGCTACTCTTAAACAGGGTATGTGGTTCAGCATCCAAAATGAAGCCTTTTTCTTTATGATGTTGTCAAAGCACGTAGCGTGGGATTTTCTGAGCTAGTGAAAATGTTAGTAAAAGAAAGTGCGTTTTAAAATCCCAGTATGTGAACATTTTAATCAGGAATTCTGTGATGTCATAAAATAAATTATTTTTGCCCTTAAACATGTGCCAGGGCCGGGTCAAACTACAGGATAAAGGCAGCATTATGGTATGATGGCGCTGACTGATTTATTAGAGGCCTCGCTGTAGAGGCCGTTAGCATTGAAGGTGGGTAGACTTTGCTTGCCCAAGCCTCCACCTGTAGCACAGGGTAATCCGTCGTCAACCCATATAACTGAAAAGATCTTGTGTTTCTTTCCTTGTTTTTCAATTTGGGTCATTAACTGCCGTGTCTGATTCATTTCTAAGCTGAAGAATTTTGACAGCTGCCAATTTGGTACACATACCATCGGCTGAGCTGGGGAGCCGCCAAGCTGGAAAGGATACTGCAGCCCGAGCAGAGGCTCTACCTGGCACGGCAACACCTCCGCACCCCTGCAGCTCGGGCACAAAGGGAACCTTCAGACGTATTCGTCCGGCAAATAGTTGGTCAAAGTAAGGTCATCCCAAACATCTGAGACCCATACTCGTTTTTATCCTAGATAAACCTTTGCTTCCAAATCAGTGAACACGTCCACGTTCTTTTCAAAGCTGAGTTGAACTTTGAACTGCTCGGTCTCAGTGTCAGATTATTAATAGCACTATTCATTATCATCACCATTCATTTGTTATTTATATTTCTGTTCATTTTGAAGTTTATTTGGGTGTGAAGAGAAGATTATGGGTTCAGGGTTTTGTCCAGAATTCTGCCACACGAGTACAATGTCCAGTAAATATAAATGCTGTTATTTTCATTATTTCATGTTATTGCTATCTTGATGGGAATAGAAGGGGTTAGTTCTGAAATACGGTACTTCACGCAGACTGAGAGGCAAATTGTCTTCAATGACTGACCAAAACCGGGAAGAAGGCAGAAATGCCATCTCTTTTGAATTAATTATGAACCACACAGCTCTTGCTATTATCTGTTTACACATTATTGGCCTTGTGATGTGCTGGTGAGAGATTTCCTTTCACTGTCTGGTCCAAACGTACGTTAAGTCCAATTTCATTAAAAAGGCTGCTCGCTTTCCTTGTTGAAAGGGTCATTGTGTTAGTTATTACAGTGTTTTCTTTGTGCTCGCTTCCCCCCAATTCCAGTAACTATTTTGTAGAAAAGTTTGAAAGTGAACTTATGATGCCTGTGAAAGCTGCTTCATTGACTTTATTGACTCCAGAGCCTGAAGTTCTTTATCCGCAGAGATCTTTAAAAGGACACTAAAAAGTTTCAGCCAAAGCTTATAGAATTTGGTACTTATGGTTAAGTATTATAGACCCAATGCTGTTCCCATGGAGACCTAAAGGAATTTTTCCGTTGAATTAAGTGGTAGCAAAGCATACCCTTTATTAAGTGGGAAAAGGAGTAGACTGGAGAACTCAATTTGTTGTTCCCGGTTTTGTTTGTGTGCTTGCTCTTCTGTATAAAGAAATAAACCGGGAGAAATTACAAGTAATTGCATTGCGATTCATCTGCTTCAGGCTTGCCGTGTTTGTAGATAAGGGGGTGCGTGTGGTTACAGTGTGATAACCCACGAGGCAAAGACAGAGCTCTCCTTGTTCCAGTTGTTGCTGGTGTCCTTCCTTGGAAACTGGGATGTGAGGAGAGCGTTTCAGTCTCTCACGTCTCCTGCTTGGGAGAGGTCAGTGGTGGTACAACTGGGTGCTGTTCACAGGTAGTGTTAGCGCCTCCCTATCGCGGGTTGTGTGCCAGCTATTCTTGAGGGCACTCTTTAATGTAAATTTGTTAAAACATTAACTTGTTAGCAGTGAAATTCCAATGATTTACTAATACACAAAGAAATCCCAAGTATACTCACATTTAGAAAGAGTTTTTTCGTTCTGGAAGCTTGGGGTATTGCTCAAGGGGTTGTTGGAAGCCCCTGGTGCGCCCTGCTCCAGCCACGGCTTTGAGTGGGGGCTCTGCAATAGGCATATGGCCAGATCCTGCAGCTCTTCTCTATGAAGATCCTTAGTAATTTACAGAAAAAGAGAAAATCAAGGGCTCAAATTGTACAATATGGTGCTAAAAATTGTTTTTGGTTGAAGCTGTGTCATGAAATCCTTGGCTACTGAAGTCAACTGATTTGTGATTGATTTAAATGGAGTCAGGATTTTGTCTATAATGAAGTCCTTTCATTTTGGCTCACTGAGATTTCTCTTGTTCTTTCTTAGCGCCTTATGACACATTCACTCCATCCTTGCCTCAAACAAAGAGAAATTATACTATCATGGTCTCCCTTTAAATATTTTCTATTTGAGGGCCTACTGAAAAGACTCCAGAGGCAAATTCTTGGTTTAGAAGTTGCTATTTATGTCTAGACACATCTGAATGTCGTTATGCTTTGAATGTTCTGGATTGCTTGCCATTTTCTTTGTAAAGATGTATGAGTCTAGAGAGAGAGTGCATTATTTTAAGTTAACGTGAAATAAGCTTTAACCAGCTCAGGGTTCTACTTGTTGCAACTGGCTCCCTTGATAAAAATATATAACAAAATAAGCAACACCGCAAGTAAAATTCTTATTTATTGGTGTTTTAAAGCAGAGTGGAAATAAGTTCCCAATGTATGACATTGGATTCTTTTGGCATATTAGTATTTGAATTATGACAGTGTCTCAGACTCCTGGTCATGGCCAGGAGCCTACATGCTACGGGCTTTACACAGACAAAACCAGTGCGTTGTCTTTTTTCCAACGGTCTTTCAGCCCACCTGTAAGGGAGGTGATGACAGGGAACACAATCAGGCACAGAAGGAAAGAAAATAACAACATTATAATTACTGCCAAGAAAGCTAGCGGTCTCAATATTGCTAATCAACTACCGAACACTGTAATAAATAAATAGATAAGTTTGGCAATTTATACATTTCATTAAAAAATATAATTACAGAGTTAAGAACACCTGAAGTAAGAAGCCAAATTGTTCTCAGTCTGTGCATTTCAGCTCCAAAACCAGGTTGCACAATACGGATTTCATAGACCAGGTGATCTCCACCTCTATTTTTCTGCAGTCCTGTATTTCCAAAAGGATTCCTCAAAGTATTCTAAAGTACTACAAGTTAAATTGCTCCCTGTTTTTGTTCCTTCCCACAAAGCGTATTTGCTTACCAAGCAGGTAAGGGTTAGGGAGGATCAACACAAAAAGCAGCCTAGCTCTCACGCTAGTTCTCTAGCTCTGCTGATGCACAGCCACTCAAGGAAGGATGGGCTCACAACTCTTGTAATTATGCCTTCCGTGCTGTTTTGTAGCTATTAATGTCACAGCATTCCTGTACGGGTTAAATTAACAAATACAGAATTTTCTAGTATTTTTATTTTATGAGAAACAGATCCCCTGTGTCAATCAGGAGACTTCTTGTTTCTGAATTCGGTACGGGCAGGGCAGGACTCCCGGCAGTATCAGCTGGTGAAGCGCTGGGCACGTCTGGGTACAGATCTGCAGATCTGCCCTGGGTCTGAAGGGTGGGACTGGGCAGACACGGAGCGCGTGGTGCAGGCCAGCTGGCTCTGGCATCGAGGCTAGCTATGAACGCTCAGCGTGAATGGACGGTTTGGGCAGCATCTTCAGGGATGTTTCATCCCTAAACCTGGCAAAATAGAGGTCAGGTGTATGCAGGAGAAGAGCGAGACTCTCTGGTTTTACATCACTGTAAAGAATACAAAATGTCATTAAATCTCTGTGTATCAGTTTATCCAACTTAATTGTCTTACTGCTGACTGCATGCTGGTTTACATTCATTTTTAAAGGATGAGGAAAATATTTCAAACGAATGATCAAAAGAATATTTTACTTTTTTCACATTCAGAGTTTGGAGTCTATGAAACATTTATTCAGGAAATGAAATATTAGGGCCTGACAGATATCTCTAGCGTCACTGAGTAAGCAGGTTATCTGGAGATTTCTAGTGCAAACAATCCAGTGCTTTGATGAATACGTGAGTAATACTGTTATAGGAGTTCGAAAGCTAGACTAGATTGGTGTTGAAGCTGCAGTCATTTCAGCAACTATAATAAAGTCTGAAAATTAACAGTCTATTACAATGAGAAACATCTTTCTTCATCAGTGTGTTTCTTAAGCAAAGAATAAGGGAGCATTTTGTTT
Organism: Platalea leucorodia; assembly: GCF_965183815.1. Classification (NCBI taxonomy): domain Eukaryota; kingdom Metazoa; phylum Chordata; class Aves; order Pelecaniformes; family Threskiornithidae; genus Platalea; species Platalea leucorodia. The sequence goes on along the minus strand of NC_138833.1, from coordinate 14,436,612 downwards.
TACAGTGTAAATAATAATATTTTTGTTGAGCAGGGGGCTGGATGTAACGGGAAGGGATTGATGCCTGCTAGCTTAGACTGTAGGGAGTTTTGCAAGAGGATCAGTGAAATGTTGCAGTCCTACATGGTCGTAGCTTTATGTTTGTCATTGTTTTCGTGTATGACATTTGTCTGGGATTTTGACACTTTATTTTCACTCAATGTTGTCGTCAAAACGATGCAGACCCTCCCTGTTAGCTTAAATGGTTCGGAGCTCTGAGACCTCAAATTGTAATTACATTGCTTCAAATGTCAGGTTCTTCAACAGCATATCACTTCTGGTGATAGAAACCTAAGCAGCTTAGGTGATATAAACCTAAGTAGCTTAATAGCTTCGCGATGCCATATAACGTATGGGGAATCTCCCTGCACAGGGAATCTGATAGGGGAGATCTGAGTCACGGTGACAGCTTCAGCAAAGAGGCAGGCGGTGAAGTGAGGGAGTGTGCGATGAGCTCAGAGGAGGTGAGCCGATGATTTGCTATTTATAGATGCACGAAGAGGCTCAGGCAGGAACTCCAGGCAGGGCCACTCTTTGCTTCGCTATGAAAACGATTCCTCATCAGAGCTGCAAGCGAAACACAATTTGTAGCTGGCACAGTCTCAGAGTGCCCTGATTGCATGAACACGTGGACATGCCACAGAAGCAGCTTTTGATGAGAGCCTGGAATATAGCACATTTTAGCAATACAGACACTGCTGAATTTTATCTTTCTGTTCCTTGGTGAGCGTGTTTTGTTTTTACAGAGAAAGAATGAAATGATGCTGTGTATCCTTTACACCAAGAGCAGTCTCCTCTCATTATGATAGGGTATAATCCAGGAATTAATTTGGTCCAGTTGAATTACTGGAAGATTCTCTCTCTTGTCAACCAATTCTGGAAACCAGAGTTATAGGACTTACATACAGTAACCTTCTCTTCATAAGAGACATTAATGATTACAGAATCCAGTTGCACCTAACTCAGCACCATCAGCTTGAATTAAAATGAAAGAGGTTGTGTTTGTTTCAGTTATGTAGTAAAAGGGTGTCATGTTTTAGCTATCTCCTAAAAAAAGGGGGAACTCCAGAGCTCAGCCTGCCAGTTAGAAACCTCACAATCATTACTTGGAGACCTCTGTAAAATGAGTCCACGGGCTGCAGCTGAAAGGCGGCTGTACGATAAACTTGCCTACCGCAGCTGGCACGAAACCGGCCCTGCAGATGGAAATCTTAATATAGGGCTCAACGATTAAATTAACGGTTGAAAATGTGCTAGTCTGTACATCCGAGAAGCTGTCTGTCCAAGGCGATGTGGGGCTGTGGTGGGAGGACGCTGCTGGGAAGGTGCTAGCTCTTCCAGGGGCTCATCCCGTGCAGTTTGGCTGCAGCTGGGCCAGAATAGGGAACAGTGCCATCGTCTGTGCTTCCCACTGTTAGCTGGGCCCTGGCATGGTTTTGGCTGGGGGCAGCACTCTCCCAGACCATTCCTGTCCTAGGTGGAGCTTAAGAGTTAGTTTGGGCCATTTGCAGTATGTGGTGTGGACATGCCACTCTGCCTCAAAGAGGGGAAGGCTTTAATAATAAGGATGATTGATAGCCATCCTGTGTTAGCTGGCCCCGATGCCAGGGAAGGGTCCAGCATGCTCAGTTCAGGTGGAGAGATGTACCCCTTTTTTCTTGATTAAAGAAAAAAAATCCAATTAGAAGAAGCTATAAAACAACAGACATAATCCTACAAGTCGATTGAAAGTTTTGTCATAAAACATCTTCTCAATAAGATATTTTCTGCCTTTCCGTTGCAGGAAAAACCACATTTCTCTCCCTAAGTGACTGAATGTAGCTGCCTCTGGCTTAGACCCATCTGTCCGTCAAAGTCAAGGATCAATGTCATGCTTGTTTCATGGATGCTGAATTGAGTGCTTAGGGCCCAGCTCAGAGAGTCTGCATGCTCTAAATCCTGACGAGCTCAATGAGTGCGGAAAGAACTCACCACCTTGGCGGATCAGGCAGATATTGAAGCCGGTGAAGCCTCGCTGAAGCCCATGTCACATGCTTAAAAAGGTCAGTCACATACTTACAAAAGCCCGTCAGAGTTGAATTGCACCCTGATTGAGATTATACTGGAAGCAAGACACGTGATTGTGCTGATGTTTACATTATTTCCCAAGAAGGTAAAATTCAGGCATTTATTTTTGATGGTTTTTGCACAGTGCAGAGCTAACAGCCTGATTTGTATTCAACTGCTGCATATTGAGGCTGGTCATCGGTCTTGTAAATGGTAGATAGGAGGAATTGCTGTAGCAGAGAAATATTTCCTCTGTTTTAGGATAGATTTTAACCGTAGCCCTCCGACTCCTGATAACCGAAGCAAGAGTTATGTGTCTGGCGTTCTCTGCCCTACGCTCCTGGTTATTTATTCCATGATGTGCGGGAAGGAAGGAGACGTGCGCAATCTCCATTCTTGTTACCAGGAATTGTGCACCTAATTCTCTGTGCATTGTACTGAAAATGAACTAGTAAGATGTGTTCTGCATCAGCAAAAAGGCTCCCTTATTCAGCTGGAATGAGAACATGCATGCTATAACTTGGGAGTAAAGAAAATCGCTGTAAACGATTTCTTTAAACAGAGTCTGTTGGGTTTTTCCTTAAATTTTTGCTGAGAGTGAAGATTCTGCAGGTTTTTTTTCTCCTCTTTCCTACCCAATTGCTAACCTTTCAGTTGCATGTGTTTCTGCTGCTTCTAGCACTTTTCATTCTGATGGCAGTTTTTCATCTCTTCACTAGCTTATGGCTAAAACAGTCCTTGTAACAGGAATTTCAGTTACTTACTCTCCAGAATAATTATTTCCATTTGTTCGCAGTCTGGTCCTGGGGGAGAGGGCTTCCTCGTGTCTCGCCTTGATGGATCCGTCCTCCCAATTCCTCTACTTTGGGCAAATGTCTTCTCCGCAGCTGTCAGCACCAGGGGACAGCACCTTTCTGAGACGTATTTTTGAGTCATTCTTAGCTAATGCATTGCCTAAACCTATTAAGACTTACTATTAGGACTGAAATTTTCCTGGTTGGCTACTCAATTAATAAAAATGCATCGGCATACACATGCATAATTATGGTAATGCATATAATTCTGTGACTTACTCTGTCTGAAAACTTTGCAGAACGCTTCACAGAAGTGCCGTGAAGTACTGCTAATCACAGTGCAGAGACTCAAAACAAGCGCAGGGAAGGGAGCGGGTTCTTCTCGCCCTGTTACTCAACAAGTAAAATAACCAGGAAAACGCATTCAAATTGGGATTTCCTCACCCACCGTTCTTTGTGTTAGCCACTACCTCGATCCTAGGTGTTTTTTTTGTAGCAAAAGATCTAATACAAAATCATAACTCAGAGGTTTTTACTGAAGCAAAGTCATTTGTATGCTGTGTGATTTTATAAAAGCATAGACCTCCTGCTTTTTACGGTACCTTGAGCTTTTAAAATGACTTTTATCTATCAATCTGAAGGATTCTGAATCTGATTGATAGACGTTAATTAATGAAAAAATCATTTAAATTAGAGAAAGAGTAGCTACTTATCTGCTCCATCCACGTAACAGCTGAACACCGTCCTGTAAAACCTTTTTTCCTACCAATGCTACGTCCCATCAGAAGTCAAGGTGAGGTGTATAAGGCGAAGGTAAAACCATGGCGGTTTTGTAAAGACAGATGTTAGGGTGCAGCGTGAGCACCTTCGCCCAACGGTGCAGCCATATACCAGGGGGAGGACCAGCGTTTTGAGCACAAGATGAGGCGCTGCAGGGACGGCAGAGAATTTACTCTGCAGCCAGAGACAGAGCTCGCCGTGCTGACGTCTTGCTGTGCTGTCCTCACCGACACATCGCAGAGACCATCTACAGGAGAAAGCCATCTCACTACAGCTAATCTCTAAATTTAAATCAATACAAGTAATATCAATTTTTCCTGGTTCGGTTGGGAACACATTTGACTAACCCATAATAAGCTACTTTATATGGAAATCAGTCCCTGCACAGTCCTTGCTCCAGTCAAACTGTATTGGTTTATGGATTCACGTGAAGTTCTGCAGCAATACAACTTTCTTGTGCAGCAAAGCCCTTGGAGAGTCATCAGCCTCCTATGGCATCAAGGTGTGGAAATATAAAGTGAAGGTTTAGGACAGTTCAACTGTATCAAAGTTACGAATTATGCCTGAATTTGTGAAGCTGTTTTGTTATTTAATGCCTCGCCATATAAAGACTCAGAGGTTTGCTTCAAAATTTATGTTGCCTGCTTCAGGCCTGAGTTTAAAGAGTTGTGAGAGGAGCAACCCAGTGTCATTTATTGTAATAACCTGCTGGAAGGAGGCGAGGCTGCTGACCCGGGTGAAAGGCAGGGGAAATCTGGTCTCTGCAAGTGACTGACGGCAGTGGAAAACCCCCAGCAGAAAGGAGTAAAGGCAAATGTGTATTTAAGTGCTGCGAAGAGGGGACGTATCTGGCGATGGGAGGAGCAGTACAAACATGTTGCGGGCAGGAATCGTAAAGCAGCCTGTGACCAGGGAGCCCAGAAGGCATACGACAAAATTAAAGCAGAAGGCGAGTGATGGTGTGGGTTCTGAAGGGCTTGGAATTGCCTGGAGATATTTAATACGCCACTTAAATCTGTGTGTACGCTCAGCCTGTGGGTGAGTAAATGCCTTGTGATCCTTTCAGCCATTCGTCCGAGAGCCCTGTGCTTCGCACGCTGGTTCAGGCATTATTCCTCAAGGGTTAAACTATAAACTGAAGTACCCTCAAGTGCGGAGCTCAAGTGAGGGTGGTTTTGAGGATCCAGCAGTCTTATAGCAGCTGGAATGCCGAGTCTCATTCCCGAGCTGTAACGCCAGAGCCCATGCACAGAAACTGTGGCTGGTGTCTGCAGAGACCCGTTCACAGCAGCTCCTTGGTTTTATGCAGGTTGTAAGACCTCCGGTATTGATTGGAGGGGTTTCGAGGGTACTAACCTGCATAAAAGGAAAAGTGGTCTTTAAATACTAAATAAAAAAGCCACTTAGAGTGTCACCACTGCGAGGATTTTCCGCTTGCTGGGAGCAGCGTCTCGGTGCTCATGGACTGTGGAGCTGCTCGAGGAATGAACCATGATGTGATGTGCAGTTCTTGTGTTTCTTCCTGTGCATGAGCATACACAAATAAAATACTGACCCCAGTTCAGAGCTGCTAAATTCTACCAAAATCCCTTTGCCTGGTGTTTCGCACTGGCCAGGCATTGCTGGTAATAGGCACAGGGACCAGAGCAGATACAAGAAGTAATTGTGTGAAGCCAGGAGAACGTCCCAAGAGCCGATGCCTCCTTCGGCCGTTTCCAGCTGATGATCATTGTACAAGACTTAGCAACCGTCAGCAGGGAGCGGGTGCACCGCACGCCTCCTCGCACGCTGCTTGTGAGCTCTGCGAGAGCTGACCAGGAGGTGCCCCAGCGTGAGCTGAAGTCCCATCAGTGAGTTCGTCAGACAGCGCAGGCACCTCGGGTGGGAGATCTTCCCGGGATGCGGGAGCCGGGACACTGACCTCTCTGCATCCATCAGGAGCCAGGGCCATCCCGCAGCCTCAGAGCTTGCCCTGTCTAACACAGACTCCTTGCACGAAGAAGGCAGGTGACCGTGGCTCCACGATTCTCAGGCGGTTTTGTGACCAACTTCTTGCCTCTGCATGATGAAGGGCAAGCTGCCACCTTCTTCTCCCTGGGGATTAGTCCCAGACAGGGCTTTTTGTGAATATTATGAAGGCACTTTATCAGCAGTGTTGGATCTCCCATGAAACGGCAGAATGACCTTGAATAAAACCGTGGATGGGAGACAGAGAGCTCTTCCATACAGCTCTGCCTGCATCTCCTACGGGCATGGACTGAACACCAAGTCAACTTTTTCTTCCTCGTGCAGGGACCAGGGAAGCAAAGCGCAGCTGTGATGATGCTTTATGTCAGAGCTGTCCCACATTGATAAGATACCAATAGAGTTATCTCTAAAAGCTGGCTTTCAGGTTATATTCAGTGAAAGGATGGTTTTCCTTTACCCTCTGGGTTTTACAGTGGGGATTTACACACCTAGGCTGGAGAACGGCTGGTTGTGTGACCCTATTCACCAATGCACCCACGCACATTGACCGGTTTTCTTTATTTTTGGCCGCCTTGTGGTTTTTTTTGTCTTCGGTCTGGTGACTCTGTCCTGTAAAGGAAGTATATTTAGGGAGGTACCTATATTGTTGCAGTCTTTTCACCATGTTTACTTTCCCTTGTACAGGGTATTTAACGGCTACTGCTGGAATGATTCTACAGTTGCTGTTCATTACTAATTATTAAACATGCAATACAAATAAAGTACTCTCTTCTTTGCAACCCTGGGGATAAATTTTAGAGTATTAGATTTATTTAATTTTTTCCAAAACCAGTGTAAAGCTAAACTTTCTGTGTTGCCCCTGGGTTTTCATACTGCAGACTTGGTCAGTCAAGCATGCAAAAATCTGGTGAAATAAACCCTAGAGACCAGGTTTGAAATGCGCCTTTCACTGTCCAGAATTCTCTTCTGCTCAAAGTGGCTGCCCAAACTCAGCACACAAGGCTTAATGATAATTAATTACTCTAAGCCAGATAATGAAAAAAGTGGTATGGACAGACTCCATGTAAGCATACCATTTAAAAGCATTAAATTTCTTTTCTTGTAGTGCAAACCATCAGTAATCAAATTTCCATTACCCAGTGATGGGTGTGAACAGACAAGAAAAATACTGAGTCAACAGAATATCAATTAGAGATCTGCAAGTATCCTGCTTTAAATACGGCAAAGTAAGGAGAGATTTTCCCAAGAGGCTGGTCTTCTAATGAGTAAGCATGACTCTAACTCCTTTACTTTTTTTTTTTTTTCCCTCTTGAGAAACACCCTCTACTTCTGGGTGTGGCAGGAGATACACCAAAGGAAAGGGATCTGTTCGCAGCCTGTAGCAAGTATTTGGCAGGGACAAAAATAGTGAAACAAAGTTTTCTCAAGCATCCTCTGAAGAGAGGAGGAAAAGTGATTTGCTTTGTAGATTGGTCTACTCTGTCTTGCTCTGGAATTGCTCTAGAAAACATGGAGAAGCTTAAAAGTATGATGGGACTGTCCACCAGACGTGATTCTTTGTGCTGGATTTATGGCACGATACTGTTTCCTCCATTTCTTCTGGTTTGGAGACACTGCTCAGCTTCGGGTGGTTATCGGTGCCGACTGATGGACGCTATGAGAAGCTATGGAGCCTTAAACGTTCCTTGGGAAAACATGAGCAGCAGCAGCCATCCTAGCTGCTGGGGAGGAGGCAGGTTTAGGTTTGTACCCAAAGACGAGGGAGTCAGGAGGGAGGAGTACTTCTTCTGACTTCATTACAATCTTCATGCCTTTCACAACCGTGTAACTTTTCTGTTTTTTGCCTCAAAACTGTATGTCTTAGCTACATCACACATGAGTTGTGAGATTTAGTTAATATTAATAAAGCCCATTATGTAAAATTAGCCATAGACAGGAGATTCTTTAAAAGGTGAAATCATAATAGTCATGATCAGAGTGTCTGTGTTGCTTGGAAACTGAGAGCTGTCCTGGTCTGCTCCTCAATATTTGCCTTTCATTACAGTTATTTCCCCCTCTACTTGTGGAAAAGGAGTTTTAAAAGAGAGAAATGAATCCATTGACAGTGACGACTGCAAAGAAAAGTCTTTATCTGAGCTTTATTTTTTTGCAGTTGGGTCTTGGGTCTGGCAGGTGAAGGCCACGCGGAGATGCGTTAGCAATGGTGCCTCGCACAAGGCAGAAGCAACAGCCAGCAGCACAGGCGGGTGTAGAGCACGATGCTTGTTTGTTTACTTGTTTGTTTGTTTGCTTGTTTGCTTGTTTTGGGAGTATCTTTCGGGTGATCCTCATTACTCATTTTTCCAGTCTGTCTTCAGAATTTTTGGGACTGGTTCCCAACCAGACGACGTATCTACCAGCCCATCCGTTTCCCAGCATAGACTTTGGCCATTAATCCGCGAACGCATGCTTCAGCCATTTCAACAGCTGTCGATACGCCACTAGCTTTTAGGCACAGCCGTCAAATAAAGCAACTACATACTCTTGAAAAACCCGCAGCAAAAGTACACAAGCTTAAAAATAACCACACGAGTGGCGTATTCAGCTAATCAGGAGTTCGGATTGTCTCGGCGTTTCTGTGCACAAATCAGTTGTATTTAGGAGACTAAAGCAGGTAGTCACCACTGGAGCCTGGTTACATATTTTAAAAGTGCTGCCTGATTAGATTAAACTTGGTGCTGTTTATGGCTGATTTGGAGCAAAAGGGAAAAATCAGAGATGGGATCCAGACTTGTAAGCTGATCCAGATTTTGAGAATGAAAAATTCAGGACTCAAAACCAGACTTAAATCCAGGTTTTATACTGAGGCCCCTGTCTTCAGAGTGGACTGATTCAAAATTCTGCAAGGAAAGGCTCTGGGACGTTCCCCTGTAGGAAACTTGTATTTGCTTAGAAATAACTGACTTCTAAAGGACTCTTGAAGGCTTGCGTCCTCGGTACTGAGTTCACTTTAAAGAAAGATAAAGTGCTAAAACGCTGGGTGGTTTAGTTACACACAGAAGTATGCATCAGAAGATATTTCATCAGTTCCTATAGTTTCCAATGCAACATCTTTGCAGGTTAGCACATGTATTCTGTTTCAGGCTTTTGATTAATTACATAGTACCAAACCCATACATATTTATAGCTTGCAGAATTAGATAAATTCTCCAGATGTGGCTTCCTTTTAGTTAAGTCAAGATGAATGGAGATCAAAGCCTTTGATCTTTAGCCTGACTGAAACCTGCTGCTGACATAAGCCTCTAGAAAATGATGCGGCGAGGGGAACTGGCCACTCTCAACTTTGATACAGAACCTCCTCAGACAAAACCTATGGGAAGAAACTTTGTGGAGGATATATCTATACACACCATTGAGTTTCTACTCGTGAAAGTAGAAGGCAGTTTTCAATGAACCTTTTGCTCTTAAACAACTTATTTAAATAGATTGATTTTATGTTCCAGCTGAGAAATAATTTACTTTTCAGTGCATGCGTATCCTCTGTGATACACAGAACTGGCAGAAAATGTCATCATGAGCTAGTTTATAGCCTCAATTAAGGCTATTTCCATTGCTCCAGATGTGTAAAGCAGACTTACAGCTGAGTTTCTGGTATAGTGAAATCCCTGGTGCATCCTAGGATCAGCACTGCCAGCTCAATGATATCTTCTTCATGACCCTTGGAAAAAATGATGAATAGCCAGGGAACTGCAAATTCAGACTGAATTCTGGCAACATGAACACTTCATACAAGTCTTAGCCAGTTAGGCAGATAGCACAGTCTGGAAACTCTTATCTTGTACCACAGCTATTCTAGCAGCCACAGCTGCAAAGCAATGCAAAGTGCTGCATGTCCACTTCTGCCTATCTCGGTAGCTTCGTAAGCCCCACAGCATGGCCATAAAACCACATGGCTGTTTGGGCGATATTGCCAAGAGAGCTCTGACTCCCATGGCCAAGACTGTTTCAAGAGCTGTTTTCTATAAATGAAGCTGATACTACCAAAAAAAAAAAAAAAAAAAAAAAATCACCAAAACAAATAAACAACCACCAAAAAAACCCGCAGAAAACTTTAGATTCGGACATGCCAACATCAGAAGAAAATAAAATTAATCAAGGACACTACAGTATAGATGACCCACAGCAACCTGGAGAAGGGCTGAAAAACTAGGGAGAAAAGGGTTATTAATAATGAAGTAACAAGGAGAATGGGCTGCTCACCCATCAAATGCAGCAGACTCTGAGCCTGCTACGGAGTCAGGAAGATCAGATGGCTGATGCCTTTCATCAGTGACAGAGGAATCATCCAAAGACCAAAGCGATGGTGACAGGAGGTTGAGGCTGTTAAAGGATCCACCAACTCTTTTAAGAGCCTCCTCCAAGACTTTTAGACAATTTTTTGATACAGAAGATGAGCAAAAGAAATAGAGGGGAGGCTCTTGGACATCTTTTCCTTTCAGGAGCTGGAAATACAAAGGTAGAAGACAGCTTGGTGGCACTGCCAATGAGACGATGGCGTTTATCGTCCTTGGAAAAGGAGACTGGCCTTCAAAATGCCTGATTTCAGTAAACTCAGAGAACTGACAGATTTTCCTTGGAGAGAAAAGGCAGAAATGCGAATTATCCCCGTGCAGAGAGAGTATAGGAAATGCAATTGATTTACTAAGTCATAAATTCTTTATCGACATCAGAGGAAAGAACTATAATTTGTAAGAGTACTGAAGATGATCATAAAAGAATAGCTCAAATACATAAGGGAAAAATCAAAATGGAAAAGGTAGAAAACCAAATGCAGCTAGCAAGAGACATCAGGGATAGCAAGAAATAATTCTTAAGGCCATTAATAACGGGAGGAAGAGCAAATGAAGGATTTGTCCATTACTTTGTAGAGAGGAAAAGCTCCTGATCAATGAGAATAAGAAGAATTAATGCCTTTTTTCACTGGTCTTCAATAAAAAGTAAACATTGACTAAGTGTTTACCACAACTAATACTAACAAAAAGAAATATTTCAGCATAGATTAGGGGAAAACCAGGTTAAAGAATCCTTCGGTAAGTTAGAGGTTTTTAAATTGGCTGGGGTTGACTTAATCCTACAGGACTTGAAGAACTGGCTTTACTAATCTCGGAACTATTAATGGTATCTCTGAATTCATGGATGGGCTGGGGTGATACCAGAAGACTGATGTATTGCTTATCTTTAAAAGGTGGGAGAGGTGAGAGGACAAAGAGCAGGAGAATTGTACAACAGTCAGCTTACCCTCAAAATCCAGAAAAATGCTGGACCAAATAATCCCATACCTGGAAAATAAGAAGATGAGCAACAGCCAATACAGATTTGTCAAGAACAAATCATGTCAAAGTACTCTAATTTCATTTTAAAGAGTCACAGGCCACGTGGATAGAAGAAAAACAGTAGATGTCAAATATATTGACTTCAGTAAGGCTTTTGACACTGATGATATTTTGCTTTTTGTGCCTTGTAGCATTTCCCTTTCTTTTGAAATTTCCTTTAAAAATAATCTAGAGGAAAATGAAAATGTAATATTAACCAATTTAAAAGATCCTTTTAAGCTTAATGATCCAATATAATGTGTAAAACTGAGGATAAACATTAGAATTTGTGAAGGGTGCCAGAGCAAGCTTCTTCACACCTCTCAAGAACTAATATGGGGGCTTACATCCCCTCTTAGGTGACAGGGACTTACATCCCCTCTTAGGTGACGAGATGTTTGTGTCTTTATCATCAGTGAACACGAGGAAAGCTGTGAGGAACATGATGCCTGCCCATTGCAGGCTCACTAGGGAAGAGCAATGTTAAGGTCTCATTTTTCCCGTCCAACTCAGCCTTGTAGAAATACTGACCCAAACACCGACAAGCCAAGCACCCTCTCCAAAGGTTTCTGCTGCTCCTCGCCTTCGTGTCGCTGTGGTCTCATTGGCAGCTAGTTGGTGCTGAGTCAGCACATTTCCCTGCCAGGACAGCCTTGCCCCGTAACCTCTTCCCTGCCTGGTCCTGCTGCCTGGATGATAAGACCTTGTTGCAGGCAGCTGCTCGTGCTCCGTCCTTTCCCCCAACGGACTTGCTGGGCTCAGTCCTGTGAGCAGGGCTGAATCAGACGCTTTGCATTTAGTAAACTTTCTTGGAGAGCACAGCACAACTGTTCCTGCGGAGCAGAGGAGGTGACCCCCCTCAGCGATCACCACCTTCGTGTTTAACCATTCATCTGTCTGGGAGAAAGGAGTTAACGGAAAGAAATTAAGACATTATGTTACATATGTAATAATATTTCACCATTGTATGGTAATTTTCATCCCAGTGTGGTCAGAAAGGACAGCACCACCGAGATGCCATGCCTTCTGCTGCGGAGGGCGGCTCGTTTGCAACGTGCTACAAAGCAGATGGAGAAATTCTTTGGTCGGAGGAAAGACATCCCAGGAGCCTTTCATTTTTAGGTGCTTTCAAAGAACTCCCAGGTGCAGGTCATCTCACCTGAGATGGCAGAGGTGATGGAGAGCCCACTCTGGGCATGTCCAGAGGACAGTTCGTTCCCTCTTAAGCTAGGTGTCTCCAATGGGTGGGCTGGACTGGGCTCTCTTCTTCTCCAGCAGCTGTTGGCCAACAAGCACCTGGACAGATGAAGGTGAGGAAGATGAATCCCCTAAGTGAATATCTGGGAATTCAGTTTCTCTCTACTGGTGAGACGATTGCTCAGGATTTAAGGTAGCTGGCTTGGCTGAAGATAAGGTGTATGTCAGAAGAGGCGGCTGGCCCAGTAATTCTTTCCTGGCTCAGCTTAGGTCAGGATGTTAAAAATGAGTTAATTTCTTCGCAAGGGATAACGCATTCAAGTTAAAACCCTGCATATGGAGCCACATTGATACCTCCTCTCTGTAAGATGCTGCGAGCAATTATCCACACTTTGGCAATTTGGATACTGGATTTTAAATATAGTCAGTTTGTAATATATGGCCCTTTTTTAAAAGGCTCAGGTTTATTTGTCTCAGTTATGAAACATTATTCTGTTACCAAAATAACATAGACTATAGGGTGATCTGTTACCAAAGTATGCCATTAACTGTACTTGCACCTTGGACTTCTTCAAATATTTACAGTACAGCCTTTCTTATGTCTTATTTCTTTGTTGAATGTCCTGGAGTAGTAGTTTCAGTGTGACACACGATTGAGACATTCGCCGTAACTCAGTGAGGCTGGCAGAGCTGATGGGGATTAACGGGCAGATCTCCACTGTGCTCACTGGAAAGGCAGTGAAAAGAATTAATGCAAAATGCAGCAGAAGACTGCAACTTACAGATCATTTTTATTTGCCTCTGTTGCTCCTTAAGCAGCCAAAAGTGTGATATTTTGAACAAAATATGTTATGTATTTGGGTATGATGTAAGTGCAGTTGTAGTTATGAGAAAGAAGATGTTGGGTTGTTGGATTACGCCCCTTTACACTTCCCAGAAAACTGTGAAAAGTCTCCCTCCTGCTTCATTACCTATGCACGTCAGCAGTGTGGTAACACTCATCATGGGCATTTGTTTTCTTAACAGCAAACTTCTGGTCATGCTTAATTACAGCAATCAATTTTTATTCTGCTAAAATTTCTCTACAGTTAGTAGAGAGGTAGTTTCTGGTCAAAATATGAACATTATTTTACAGTGCAGAAAGATTCTTTGCCTTTATTCTAGATAGAATGAAAGCTGCAAAATTGCATCTCCCTCTGCTTCTTCCAGAAGTTTCTTGGTGCTGATAGTTTTATTCTGCTGCTGCATCAATGTTTGGTTTGTGATAAGCAACATCCCCTCTTCAAGCCTTCCTTTACACTTTCCATCAAGTTATGTTACCACTCCATTGAACGCTGCCAGCGTAGGTAAGGGTACGCAGCCGCCTTTTCTTCTTTTCTTTCCTTTTTTTTTTTTTTTTTTTTTGGAAGTCTGCAGTTCTCAACTGCTCTGTTACAAACCTACCTAATGGAGACACCTGGAAATATGGAATGGAAAATGGGTGGGACTGTGGCGAATGAACAATCACCTTGTTTTTGAAATAGGCTTGATGCAATAGTATGGGGGCAGCAAAGATGGACACAGTAGAAAAAGTCAGAGGTAAGCAGAGAGATAAATGACCAATACACAGCTTACAAGTCAAAATATGGCCCTCTGGAGTTGTACAGAGTGACTAATGGGCACTTGTCCCAGATATAATGTGTGATCTGAGACCTCTAACCTGCCTGGGCTGCTCAGCTGAACTAAAGCCAAGAGCAAGATCAGTTTATTGTCTTCTGTAGACTTCAGGTATTACCCGCAGCCTGCTGTTCAGCCAGCAGCATGCCTCTCAGTGGGGCAAATTTTGCCTTTCAGCCCTTAGGTGATGTCCATGAAGCTGCTGTCACGCCAGACCCAGCAACACGTAATCACCTTTTGCAATTTTATCTCCCTATATATTCTTATGGCATCACCCTCCGTCTCACTCCACCCGTCTATCTTCAGACCTCCTGGCCTGCAGCTCTGGAGCACACAGCTGCGTCATCATTAACTTTATCTGTAATGAAAAAAGTTTACAGTCTCAAAAAACCCCATATGGTTCAACATCTGATTTGTTTCAAGTCACTCAAGTCACAAGTTGAAAAACCCTCCCTTTCACATATGCTTAGGAGTTGGGGTGTGGATTTCTCCAGAAAAAGAGTCTTCTGTCTGCCTTTGAAGGAAGTAGCTTTGCCTTTGATGTAGCCATAAGCCAGGAGGCGGCCTCATCTCATGGTGTGTTTTCTTCACAGATACCTTTAACTGTTGGGTACTATTTACAGTTCATATAGAAAACTAGAAGCAGAGTTTTACAATACATTGCTAATCCTGAGGAGGCTGGATTTGGTATCATTTGGAGCATGGTATAGATACAGGTATAGGTACTGTCATGTACGCTTTACTGTTAAGGAAAGTGAGCCTTTTGACTGCCATAGGCTGCAGTGTCAGGTGAGGGCACTAACAGGCACGAACAGCCCTGAGCAGCCCCAGCTGGGGACTCACCCACACCCTCTGCCCAGGAGCCCATTTCAGCTCAACTGGGGACCCTCAGTCCCTCCCTGAGCTGTGTCGGAGAGGTGCTGCTCTCCAGCTCAGCTGCAGCCGTGCCTGTGCTGGCTGTGGACCCCCTCCGTCACGCTCGGATCCGTGGACCCTCTGCCTGGGCAACAGCCCTGACGCTGTGAGGGACCTGCCTGAGAACTGCTGGATGGTGCCTGGCCGGGGCTGCCCTCGCTGGATCTCACCTTGACCTGTGGGCTGACTCTGTGGCTTGTCCTCAGACCTGCCTCATCGCCATGAACTCACCCGATGATGTGGGCTCTTGGTTGAGCCCAGCTGTGATCCGTGGGTCTGCTCTGCTCACCTTGCTCAGGTACTGAGGGCTTTGCTGGGTACCAGGCTGGGCTCCTGCCTCCCTGTCCCTATAAAGACTTTTAAACCTTAAATCTGTTTGTTTTAAACTAAGTTTGGTGAGATGACTCATGGCAGGGATTGAAGAATTCAGTAAAATGGGACTCTTTCCCAGGACTGGGAGTTTGTGCTGGGGATATGGTGTTGTCCAGGGCTGCCTTCTATTCTGAAATATCTACTTTTGGAGGGTAGATAGATTAGGTTTACTAATGCAGTGTGGGGTGTGACGTGGCTTTTTTTGGGTGCAGGAGGGCAATGGGGTGTTCAAAGTGGGATGTGGGGTGTTCAGATGAGCCCACAGACTCTGGCTGACACAGGGCCACCATGCAGTCCCGAAGCTCTGTACTCTTGAAGAATTATGAATTCCCTAAAAAAAAAAAAAAAAATCATTATAATCATAGGTGATATGAATGGTTAAAAACATGGGCACGGTATGTCCAGGTTACCAATGTGGAAGATACTGCCTGACCCACTGGCACCCAAACTAAGACTGAAACCCAGGGATGTTGGTATTACTAGGAAGTGAGATGGAGTTAGTAATGTCTGTGAAGCAGTCTTTTAATGTCTGATATTTTCTTAAAGAAGGCTCTATGATATGGAAATGATATGGTTTTACTGGTATATAATTGAACTGATGAATCCAAATAACAGAAGGTTTATCCCCAATTGAAATGTGAATATCAATTTCAACAGCCACTGCCATCCACTGCTTGCTTTTATATTTTCAACCATTTCTGCTGCCTTTACTCCCCTCAGAAGTAGAGGAGCTGACCGTGAGCACCCACAGACCTGTACCGTTGTCTCGTGGTTAGACAGCTGTGCATTGCTCCCCATCTTCCTGCATCGGGTACAAATCCAGTATTTTGTCTGGGGTTAATCACTGGCTGTAAGTAAGTTTCCTGCATCCTAACATTGGCACTGAGCTTTGTCTGTCAGAGGGGGAAAAAAAAAAACTACATCTCTTTTCTGGTTATTAAATTGTCTATCTGAAGTTGAAGAGTGTGTTGCAGCTGAAATGCTGATAAAAGCACTAAATGTGGAGCTGCTAATACAAAGCTATAGCAGCAATTTAGCTTGCTATCACGCAGTAAATAAGAGTTACCTGCTATTCTTTGATCAACCTTTTTTCTGTTATGAACTGCATGTGTTGACAAATTATGTCACCAAAAAGAAATTCAAGTCTTTGATGAAATAAGAGGAAACATGCATGTGCTGGAAGTTTAAAAATGCACTTAAATACTGCTGTAGGATTTTGCATAGCTGGAGCCTTACTCAAGGTGCATGAGAAAGGGCTGGGTTGGAGGTGGGGCAATTTGGGGCCAGCATCCTGCTGCTGGCCAGGAGCAGCCACGGTGGCCTCAGCCCCCCTGAGCCCCACACAGGCTTTGGGAAGTGTTTTAGCCAGAACACCGGAGCTGTAGCCAGATGTGGCCAATCCTGCTTTGGGTTTGTAACAATAAGCTGGCAGTTTCTGTAACTGGGTAGAAATGGATGATTCTTTAGAGGAGAGGCACCTCGAAGACAGCGGCACCGTGCAGTATCGCATTGTGATAAGTGACTGGTGGAGGGTGAGGTTTGGATCCATGGCTTTAAGATGAGAACTGGGCGAAACTATTATTAGAATGCTAGCAGTCGTACTTAAGGGTCTGGTGGAGCTTAGACATGAGTCTTGGTCGAATTCCAGGTTTCTGAATTGTTTCCCAGAATGTTAGACAGAACCAAAACCAATAGGCTTCCACATCTGCTTCTTGAAAAACATGACAGCAGTGCCAAGTGAAATGAGATACCACAAACAAGGGTGAAGTGTAAAGTTGGAAAGCATAGATTTGGACCTGAACTTCCCTGCAGTCTGGATGCTTTTAGATCCAAACTCTTCATTTGCTCCATTGCAGAGTGTGAGGCTGCCCCTTGCATCCTCCCTGCTCTCAAGTCTTCCCAAGTGCAGGATGGAGTAAAGCTGGGACTCTCACTGAGGTCATTTTTCAGTTCGGATGTAACTAAATATCTTTGCGGTCAAGGTCTCTCAAAGCTGGTTCTTTCCTAACTATAGGCATGTGATTGAGATTGGCTTTTGTCAAGTATGTAAGGGCTCAATCTATGCCACACTGTGGTCCAGCTGGCTCCCTTACCCTGTCTCCAGCAGTGGCCAGCTCCAGATGCTGCAGCAGAGGATGCAAGAGATGCGGTGGCAGGCACATGCACAAAAGTCTGTTCCCCTTGATTTTTTTTCCCCCCAAAAGATGTTATTCTAATATTTAGGGACTGGCTTAAATCTTGATCTTTGCCCAGACTGTGGCTCTGGATATAATTATCCACATAGGACTTAGGTCTCTCCTTGACTGTTGCTGATTTATGAGCATCCATGACCTCGTCTAGCAAATCTCCCAGCACATTTTATCAGTTTTGAGTTTGCTGCTTCACCTTAATGAACACTCATTGACCATTAATTAATCAATATTACAGTTAAATTATCCTTTATATAGTAATATACTCAAATTAATAAGAATTAAGCCCAGAGGAATGACGTAGAAATCTTTAACATATCTTTCCAGTGGCTCCAGCACACAATGCCTCTGAAAAATGCAGCATAGGTGTGACGACACAACCGAAGGTACTGTGCACAAGATGGGTCCGTACTGCCTAAATGTCCCTTCTCCTGCTGTCATGTGGGACAGACAGCAGGTGGAAAAGGGCAGAGCGTGTTCCCAGAAGGGCCGAGGCCATGGCCAAACAAGAGGCTTGGAGTATGGGCCAGAGCGGATATTGCTGTGGTTCTGGGTAAAATATCTGGTGTCAAATATTACGGGGGGGAACCTGAAAGTGTCACTTGACTGGAGAAGCTGAGGCACTTATAAAAATCCTGCTAGGATGTCTTAAATGTCCAAGTACCTTTTTTTTTTTTAAAAAAAAAGCTTTCTAAATAGTTAATATAAATTTTTTTTTTTTAGTAAGTACAAACTATATAGTCAACACTAGTATTTATTTCTCTTGCCTGTAAATAACTGAAATAGAGAAGACCAATCAAATAATTTTAAAATTTAACTAAATAAGGGAGACACTCAAAGTTAAATGCCCCATTTGGTAACACGTAAGAACATGCTCCCAACAAACCTGCGAGCCTCACTTACAGAGGCTATTGCTGGAGCGTGTAGCTTATTCAGATTCTAATGCATAAGAGACCAGAAATTTTCCTGGTCATGTATATGTGAATATATTACTGAGGATAATTAAATTCATCATTTTTTCACTGGAGGCTGAATGTTGACAATTGTAATTTAGAGGTTTGCCTGGGTCTTAGGTGCATTATGGTATACACTGTTTTCATTCTTTGAGGCACTTGACTTTCACCAGTCTAAAGCAGCTCTGCCCAGTGGTCCCAGATCTCATTCCCTTCTACTGAACGTTTCCCGTGTGGATGGGAGCTGGGCGGCAGCTCCACTGGGATAGTGCTTCCAATTGACCTTGTCCAGCACGTTTTAACCACGGCTGCTCTATTTGAGTATACACGTTTCCCCAGCCCCACTGACTGGCACATGCAGAAACCCACGCTGGGCAGTCGGGCAGGCTCTGCAATTAACGGGTAGAGACTTACAATTCATCTTAATCTCTCTCACACATATGGCTCAATAAATACATTTGATCGCAGCTTTGATAAAGCTGCTACAGCTCCAGAGGGCTCATGAAATCAGTGTGTTCAGTCAATTTTTAACCTGCAGAAGCACCCAGCAAAAGGCGTAGATCCATTTGTTGCGAAAACAGCTGAATCGGAGAAATGAAACGTCTCACCAGGAACAAATATTGTTTGACAAGGTTGAGGGTAGCAAAATACTTTTCATGGTATTTTTCTGCCTGAGGCACCTCCCTTTTGCTGCCAACATAATATACAGGACAGACGATGGTAATAGCACTGAGATGGGATTATTGACAGCTTTCCCCACTTCTTTATTCCTTGCCTCTCATCACGCCACCAGCACAGCATGGGGAAAAAAACCCCACAGTACATGAAGTTCCTTTGCTGCCGTTTTGCTAAATTAACCTACACAGGGATGGTGATTGCCTGGAGGAGAAAGGGGATTAGCCCTTCAAAATCCTTTTGATCCTCAGAGATCTACAGGAGTCTTGAGACTCCTCCAGAGAAATTTTTCACTTGTGGTAAGTGGAGAGGTGTCCATGGGCTCCTTCCAAAGGTCTGGGAAGAGTAACTAAGGAAAGCAAGCCTACTGCGGCCCCTTAGGGGAAATATTGGGGGTTCACAGAGCTGGAGAGGCTGAAGACCACTCCTTTGGGAGCCGAGGTACAACCAGGTGGAGCTCTGCTGCTGTCTGAGTCTGCTTTTTCCTGCTTTGCTGGCTTAGGGCTGTGCTGCAGAGACTTGCCAGCTGCAGCTGCCCACAGAAACAGACTCTTTAACCTAAAGGGAGGTTCATGATTCCAGACAAGCTTTGCTGCACCACCTGTGCAGGGGCAGGTCTTTCTCCTCCCCTCTCCTTAAGATTCATGCATTTGCTTTGCCTACATCTGCTGGATCTTGCAGGAGAGACTCTGTAAGTCCAAGGAATGGGAGGTCACAGCTATGCAGGAGTTGAGCACCTTTTTGCTGTAGAGAAAGGGCTAGAGCTGCCATGGGAAGCCTGGGATGGATTTCTTCTAAAGCGTTTTTGTACCATTTGGGTGATGTGAAGGGGACTTGATGTAGCCTGACTTCAGGAGAAAGCCAAGAGACCAGGCCAAGAGTGGTAAAATGGTCTCCAGTCTCTCCATACCTGGCCTAATTTGAATTTGAAAGTGAGCTCAAAAGCCCTGCTGCTTACTTTTGAAACTATAACCTTCTCCCTGGTGAAAGTTAAGTTCAACCAGTCACCGGCTTGAAGGCTCTTAGATCCACATTTCTGTAAAGAAATAAATACTGCCTTCCCACCGTATCAACGTGACCCAGTCTGCAGGGGAACATCAGTGGCTGTGGACGAAGGTCTGGGAGGATTTTTTTCAGCTTCCTGTAGTTATCTCAAGCTTTCATCTCTAAAATGCAAAGGCTTTTATAGCCTTTGTATTCTATTAGTGTAACACCGAATGCCCTCGTTCTTCAGGTATTTATAGCAACTTCTGCAGCTCCCATAATAACTCTTAGTGGCTCAGCACCTCGCAACATGATGTCTTGTTATCCCCATTTCACAGATGTGGAAATAGGGCACACGGAAATTAAGTGATTTCTGCAGCACTTCCTATAACCTGCTGCAATGCCTTGACTATAACACCACCTTCTTATAAGCGTATAGCTCAGGTAGCGTATTGTGGACTTCTGCTGTTCTCTTTGCTTTATATATAGTTAAGTGACATAAGTATTGATTTAAGAGTAGTGCCCTGATTTTCAGCAGTTCTGAGGATCCTCAGATGTCTTTGGACTCAATGCAGACATCCAGGACCTCTGAAAATTAGGCTGGGTTTTAGGTGCTTAAATAATGGTGTTGTACTTAGTGGTAGAGCAGGGGATTAACATGAGGTGGAGGGCTTGATTAATCTTACAGCTACACTTGGTCTTGATCAGAAGCTGAGCTGCAGAGGAGGCAGGCTCCTGTGAACGCAGGGCAGAAGTGGGGTGCAGGGCTCCCCGGGGAGGTGCGTGGGCACGTGTGGGGTTGTGCGATGGAGCAGCGAGGCTCTTCCCACCGGCCTGATGAGGCTGCAGGATCTACCAGCTACCGAACACAGTGCTCTCCTGTGCCTCGGTTTCCCCATCCACAAATCACGTGTGGTAATAGTTAACCACCACACCAAAGTGGCATAAAGCTGGATTATTTTCCAGTAAAATTATTTCTTGCACCCTGGATTTGTTGTGAACCTGAATGTTGCTGTGCTGTTGCTGGATACAATGCTGATTCAAACCTGAGTTATGCAAAACCTGAGGCCCTGTGATGGAAATGGCTCCTTCTGGGTGCAGGTGGTCCCAGGCTCCACAGAGCTCAGTAGTGTCATCAGAATCACTAAGTCTTATTTTCAAACTTAACCCTTTTTATCCTGGCTTGCTATCAGGGTGGCCTTGCTCTAAGGTGTGGTCCTCTTGCTGACCTCCCCAGTAACACCAGTTCAAGTTTCAGGCCTTTGACTATGTGGCAGGAGTGTGATGTGTTATTTGCTGTAGGGGCTGAACTATTTGGATGCTTGCTTAGCATGGTGGTGTTTTGCAAGGTAATACGGTGGTGACATGTTACGCTGCCATGTGTTGATTAAGTTCTTCATTATTATTCCCGAATGATGGCATAGCTTTGGGATGCATGGTGTACGCAAGCAGTAAAGGATGACAGTTGGGCAAAGGACTGGTGTTGATGTGGGAATCTGTCCCTAAGCTGCCGAAGCTGATGGATATACTGCTGCTGTGGGATGCTTTTATGCATTCGGAGATGTTGCCCTTCCATCACTTCTGCTCAGCAGGCCATCGCAAAGCTTGGGCATTGCCCAAGCACCTGCTTTTTCGTGCCATCAGGAACAACTTCATTTCACTAATGTGAACAGTTGAAATATGTCCTGTGTCGGGCTGAACTGGATCAGTGGCGTGTTTGGCACTGGTACCCACCCTCCCTGACAAACACCCAGAGCTGATGCTTCAGCTTTGTCGAGAAGGAGAGCTTGCCTTGTCCTGGACCATGCTGCACTTGAGATTGGGTTGGAAACTCTGGGAAAATGGCTTCTCCTGAAAAAACTAAAGCAATGGCAATACAGAGATGGCATTTCGTAAGGTTTTCATTAATCTTGCCCTGGGAATGTCTATTACTTCCAGCCACGGTGTCTGGTACTGCTCAGTACTGAACATACGTGTAACAAACTGCTCCTGCCCCAAAGGAGCCGGCAGTGCAAAGCCGTGCCTGCTTTGGAGACGTTTGCTTCAGCATGTGTACATCAAAGGTCTGCAAAGGCTTCGGTGTCGATGTGTTACACAGATGTAATCTTGGAAAATTGGTAGGTATGAACACAGGATGTTTTAAGAAGGATTACATTTAGTGCAGTACAATAGTCCTTTATAGCCAGGGCCTTAATGTGCCGCAGTTCATGATGGTAATTAGTTGGATTAAGTTGTACCAATATAAACGAAGTAATAATGAGACAGTTACAGTAAATGGAATAAGCAGGGCTTGTCCTGTGCCAGCTGTAGAGGCACTGTCAGGCATTTTGGATGCATTGTGCAGGAGCCTTGGATGGTTATGGTGCTGGGGAGGACGTCTGCACCCTCACGCTGCTGGTTCGCAGCCACCCCATGAACATCCAGCTGCTGCCGTGGCCTCGACTGAACGCTGCTAGATAGAGTGGGACGGGGAGCAGGAGCATGGCTGGGGTCTCAGCAGGCAAACCGGTACCAAAGCCCCGCATAGGTGACGGCAAGTACTTTTAACGTGTGAGAGACGAAGGGCTCAGAGGAAGAGGTTGAAGCAGCAAGGCTAGAAGTAGAAAATAAGATCAGATTACAGCTTTGCTGAGTTTTAATTGCATTGTTTAATTCCAGTTTCTAATGCTGTAAAACTAGACATCAAATAGAGTGCTAAAATTATTCGAAACCAAGCTGCAAGTCTCAACATCAGAATGTCTATTACACTTATCTGTGACCTTCTTAACACTAAAACCACCATATTATTATTATTTTACATCTTCAGATTATTATTAGGCTTCTGAACTCTGCTGCAGCTTGATTTATAGAAACTGCTTAGTCACTGGCAGTAGTGCTGTGCTGGGAGGGAAAGATGCTCGCTGGTGTTTCAGCAGAGGCTCCTGCCAAGAAGCAGCCGCTGCCCTTGACAGATCATTGAAAGCTGGTGCGCGTTTCCCTCTCATGTCTAACTTCTGGAACTGTTGCAAACCAAACCAACCTCCTTCCCCATGAAAAGCTGTGTGGGGGGAGGAAATTCAAGGTTCAGTTAATGCATCCCCTCCAATCAGTCAGGGCAGATTTATTGTGCTTTGCATGAAAAGCAATCTTCTGGTTTGCCATGTGCTTTGCCGGGAGCACTGCCCTAGATTTTGGGGAGGTTGTGCTCCTGTGAAGCTGGGATTCAGGCTTCAGAAGAAGCAGTTTGAAGGGACAGAAGTAGTCAGTGATGTGGGAAGGAGCTGCTGTGCAGCCAGGTCAGGATGGGAGGCAGGCGGGCGCTTGGCATGATCCAGGCGCTGGGGCACTGAAGGGCACTTTCAGAATTAAATACAGGGGGAAGGTGTCTGCTGCTTAATCACATTAATAATCATGATGGTTTCTGTGACCCCACTCATAGGAGCAAATGCTCTGAGCAGAAGTTGCAGGACAGGCCCTTACAAGAAGGGTGTTTTTCCCGGGTTGTACATGCACCAGGGCATAGTAAATGCTAATAATTTACAACTGTCTGAGCAAACCAATTACAAGCCTGTTTCTTTTGGTTATTTGCTGAGTAATGACTATGCTAAGCTCTTTATAAAGTGTATACAAAATCGCAAACCTCAGGCCTGTGCCACATATGCCCTGAACGGGTAGGGAGTGATGCTGTGTCCACCACCTCTTCGGTCAAGCTGTGTTATTCCCAGCGCTGCTGCCGGCGCAGGGCTCGGGCTCCAGGCAGCCCTGCAGGTCTGCGGAGCTGCAGTCCAGAGCCCTTCGAAGCCTGCAACAGAAAAAGCTTTAAAAAAAAAAGGTACTGAACACTTCCATCCCAATTTCTTTTGTGGACAGGTTTAAGAATTAGCTAATGAAGTATGCCTGCTTGCAACATGCTGGTATCCTGGAGATTTAAATGGGATAGTTCAAAGAACACACATTGGTTCAGTAGCCTAGTCTTTGGCTTACTCCAGTCTGAATAAAATTATTGTCAGATATTTTCAGGGAGCTAAGAGGAGAAAAACAATGGCTCTATTTGGCAGCGTCCAGTGGATGAAAAGTATCAAAGGTATAAAGTCCTAAACTGCTGAAAATAGTTGAAAATAACGTATTAGTTCTTCTCTCCTGACTCACTGCCTTTATTCTTTTTGACTTTTTTTTTTATTGCCTTTGCATTGTGACTCAGTGTGAAAGGTCTGTAAAAATGTTTCATTGCTGTGAAGTCACCAGATAACCCTATTCATCCTCTGGTCTAACATGGTTACAAATGTTTAGAATATAGCCAGAAATGGGCTGACATTGATAGAATAGGGTAAAATAAGAGATGGGAAGAGCACTAAAAGCATGTACTGACAAATCATACACCCAGAAAACAATGTTTTATGTATCTATTGGAAATCAGAAATGGCATGTGATAATCTGGTGATGTACAGAGCTATTTCATGCGATAGCTGGTGCCACAGCAGCGCGCTTCTACCCTTCTCCTGTTCAAATAATTGTACTTGCTCCAGATACAACGTTTGAGTCAATATTTTCAGGAACTTTGCAACTTACTTAGCCTGAGACGGTATCTGATGCTTCTTGGTCTTTAAAAGCGCAAAGTTCAGTCCCTGTGGTCCTGTAAGAGTGCAGGGCTGGGAGCGTGCCGTGGTAGCGGATCTGAGCTGGGGATGCGGCTCTGGAGATGGGACCCGCCACCTGGGGTTTTGGTGCGAGGAAACCCGCAGCTTGGGTTTTGGTGCTAGAGCGGGTGGGGGTGGGAGGTGCCACCTCCCGTGAAGCCCCTCTGCCCAGTTTTGAGTTTGCCAGCTCGTTCAGAGGCCTGGGTGCTGCCCTCCAGAGCAAAGAGCCCTTTCCCAGACACTTCGCTTGGTTTCCTCTCTCAGCAGGGACATCTGAGGAGTAGTAGAGACATTAAGGCTTGGCTTAATAATAAACCTATTGACTTAGGGCATTTGGGGGCATAAATTCAATAAATTTGTGGTTTACTGAGCATAGTGTTGCCCATATCCCTCTTGCTAAAAGATATCTCTTCTGAAGCAACCAGGGCCCTAAATGTAGCAAAATGGAGAATGTATAAAAAAGTGCTGGCTTGACAATATCGCACAGTCCTGTCCCAGTCTGTATCCAGTTCTCAACTATTCTCTGCCTTCAGTCCAATAGTAAAGTCATATTTATTTACTTGGCTCTGCTGCGTTAATGAAAAAGCCACTTAACAAAACAAATAGAAGGAAGGACATTTGCAACCAATTATGGTATTGCTGATCAGTCAAATTGCGCTGGAAATTACATGTTGAAGTTCAGCCCAGGCAGCTGATCAATTACCTGGTAGCTTGGCGCTGGTGCGCGCTATCAACTTAATAAATCAATGTAATTTCAGTTGCTATGCCAGAATATATATGTGTAGTCAAGATGACATCAATATTATATAATGATGGTTAAAACTAATTGGCCAAACGCAGTGCTCTCATCTGCTGCGCAACCCCACTGGAGCCCGATGGCACTCCAACAGGCGGGGTGGAATTTGGCTAGCTATTCTTTAAATATACCCCTGGGCATCATTTAAAATCATGTTTTTAAAGCCTTTCTTTTTTTGCAACCACAAGGGAAGTTAGCACTCCAGCATATAATTCAGGGTTGACCAAATTGCCAGCTAGCTATCTGCTTCGAGGGGAAGGCTTGCTGTGTGCTCCGGCTCCTGGAGAGGGTTGTAGAAAATCGGCGCTTTCTCTTTGGTGGCAGATGCACATCTTGGCTGGTTTATGCACAGCTTCCTCCTCTTAATTAGTTCTGACATTTTAGCTATCATAATATGGGTTTGGTTTAGAAGTGAAGGCTGAAAGCACTGTTTTTCTGCTGAAAACAAAGTTTGCTTTAAGTATAGGGAAACCGGGACACTTCTAACTGCCTGAAAGCTTTGTGATGGGCTGGAGCACAGAAATGCAGGAGCTTCTGGAAGTGCTGGTGGTCACTTGCTCCCACACATGATAACACCAGTGCTCTGTGCTTTTATTTCACTCTTGTCCAATTTGTCTGATCTCTCTTTGCCCTCCTGTTCTGTGCCAGTGACAACTGCAGTTCACTGGTGGTTCCCAGCTCTGCCGTACCTCTCCTCCAGGGAACGCGCTGTTATCAGTATGTTGGCGTTTTGGGAGCACGTACAGGGAATTGAGCCATGGTTGTGCTAGGCGCTTTGCAAAAGCGGGGCGGGGGGGAAGGCAATCCCTGCCCTGAGGGTCTTATCTTCTGCAGGCACTAATAACCACAGGGATACAGCATAAAAAAATATATATATATATATGGCGAGGACCCTTCTTTGGTAGTGTAATTTGGTTTGGCTAATGCTTAGCTGAGAGCAGAGGTAGGGAGCAAGGGAAGGAGGAAAGAAAATCTTAGTTCACCCGTTGCCCAGCCATAGCCAAGGTTGTGTTTGGTAGGTTTTTTGGCAGAAGTGAGTTGTAAGGATAATTTTGAAGGAGGAGAAAGGAGTGGCTGTTCAGATTTTATCGGGAAGGTTTTCCCAGGCTTAAAAGAAAGCTGGGGAGAAAGCGAGTCTGCGCTTAGGGAAGAAGCTGACAGACGGATTATAGAGGCTGGCGGGGCAAAGGTTATGGGCTGGCTGTATGGTAGGTAGGTTATTGGTTCAGTGAGGTAAGAGGAGATGTGGAAAGGTAATGGGAATACAGAGGAGAAGGCAAGAAGCTTGTAAATTACGTAAACGAAGGACCAGTGTGATTGTGGAGTGAATTGATGTGGTCTTGAGAGCAGCTGCTAAAACTGAAGGTTGCAATAACTGATGTAAGAGGAGGGAGGCTTGGAGGAGAATATCTTTTTGTTGAAGAAAAAGGCTTTAGAGATGTTAAAGAAAAAGAGCAAGCTTGAGACATGATTCCAAAGAAATCCAGTCTGTGCATGTGGTGGATGAGACTGTGGGCCTAAGTGGGTGGGAGGATGGGGCATCACCTGGGTGAGAGGGAAGGGGGAAAAGAGGGAGGATGGCAGCAAGCTGCCTACACCTGGCTTACCAGGAGGGGTGAAAAGTAGGGATCTGAGCTGTTCTGTAGAGCTGTTGCAGTCTTTTTGAGTTATTTGAGTATTTTTCCAGTTTATTCTTTGATTAATGGATCTTTATTTTTATATCATTGCTGATTTTGGTAACTTACCCAGCGTCACAAAATGTAGGTGACTGCAGGCGGTACCCTGGCTGTTCAGTCAGCCTGATTCTTCATCTGACCCCAGCTTCATGCAAACAAGGTTTCTTTTGCTATTTCCAGAAGTTCATAGCAGAAGAACACTCTGAGAAAATTTTGTCTTGTGGTGGTTTATCCTCTCTAACTCTGGCCGTCACCCAAATAAAAAATGGCAGTGGTCTGTGGAAAAAAGAAAAATAATTGAAAAATAGATACTTATGTTTTTCCAAACCACCAGACCAGTTTACCCATTCCTGAGAAAAGACGCAATCAAATAATGTTCCCCTTAATGTCAGAATACAGAATAATGCCTAGATGAGTCTTTCAGAGAAGACACTTTTATATTTGTTCTGTCAAATGCAGAAGATAATCAGCTATTTCTTTCTCCTACCCCAAATATTTACATCTAGAAATGTTAAGAAGTAGATTTGTTTTCCTTCCTTATTTTGCTTGGTTGGAAAAAAATTCTTTTTATATTGATTTTTCAGTTTCCTCATGCTGGAGGATAAAAACAGGATGTAGAACAGCTGGATATATGGGTGGGGGCTTTATATCAGTTAGACTTGGAGAGCATTGTATCCCAGTATGGGATGATGGAAAGAAGGTGTGAAATCCTGGATTCAGAGATATCAGTAGCAATAATTCTTTAGTTTTCATTTCCTTTATTAGATATGAATAATTCATACTCTTTCAAGAGCAAACACTGATTTCTCCAAAATAAGGGACTTCTTTGTGATCCTTTTCAAATTGGAAGCCATCTTACTTATTTGAGTTCTCAACCACACCAGCAACAATTGCATTTCTATCTGGAGAAACCTTCATCACAACTTTGGCTTTGAGTTTGCTTGGGTTTCCATGAGGAGTTCCCGAACTGTGGATGGGGTGGGATAGCGAGAAGCAGTGCTGCTGGTGTCACTCTGCTGGGCAGGGTCTCCGGGAGGTGATGCTCTGGATCACATCTGGGCTCACATGGCCTAGCTGGTGCCTGCTGGGGAGCGAGCAGATCTGCGTCCTCCAGATGTCTCCTCCTGACAGCTCTCTCCAAGGCAGCTGCGCAGCCAGGAGCTCTCCCAAGGCTTTGCAGAAGTCTGTACATACACCTATGTGCTGTGACAGCCGTTATTTCCACTCAACAGATGGCCGGAGGTGGAGTGATGATGATGGTGAAGTGATGAAGCCTCAGACTCTGGTACGTAGCAGCTCCTGATGCTATAATGTGGCAAGTCAACCCGCAGATCTGCAGGAAGACTATCTCCTGAGAAACATGGCCCCAAAAGAGCCCTGCGGCTGGTCTTTACTTTGGACTCAGATGACACATAAGGATGGGCATCTCCAGCAGCCCTGGATTCACAGACTCCTCACCCTGCTATCCCAGTGATGGTAGCACATTTGCATAAGAACCAACTGGGTGAGTAATACCTGCCTCTGCAGACATCAAATGCTGCAAGTATTTTGTGGTAAACCTGTTGCTGCTCTGGGCAGGGAGGATGCACTTTACTCCGAAAGCAAAGGATGAAAGCCTTTGTGGCAACGGCTGTGCTTTGAAAGCGAGGGAGCCCAATCGTCTGCACACGCAACTGTTTTATTATCAGAATAACTGATCTCCCAAAGCACTTGACACCGCTGCCTGCACGAAATGGAGCCAGCGCACACTGCAGCCTTGCAGCCTTTTGCTAGTGCTGCTGAGTATCTGAATCTTGCTCTGGCAATAGATGGCTGTTAATTGCAATTAAAAGAATGGATTTAAGGGACTCGCCTGTTTAAGTTGCTTGTTCAAGTGTGCTCAGGTTGGTATGCAGTGAAAATAACCACCGTTGGATGGCTAGCCTGTATCTACGTGACCTGAAACGGCTGTATTTGCCCAATTCCTAAGCTACAAGTGTGCAGTGACGCAGACCTGTGGTTGTCATCACAGAACTGAGCCTAAGAATAAACTAGATTTGCACCTTGAATATCTCTCTGTAGATAAGATCACTACTTCAGGGCGAGGCAGTGGATACAGCTGATGGACAGACTGAGCCTGGGTGCTGGGCTATTCCTGACTTTGGCCTTGGCCGCTTTTATCACTGGGAAAAAAATTGTGTGCTTCTGTTTTCTTACATGGAGATAAGGATAGTGGTCCCTGGATTAAAAGTGTTATTAAGGGGCCACATTATGATTGTAATGATTATTTTACAGGCTGAACAGTGTGCAGAAGCTGGCAGTGCTGCTGCTGAGCTTCCACAAGGAATGTGTGCATTTGCAAATGGGAAGAAACAGTACAGGAGGATTTTCTCATATATAAGCTGAGGAAATGGATTATCTATGAAACAGCCAACAGTTTTTATTTACTATGAAACTCTGAATCTCGTTCTCAATTTCCCATCAAGATAAAATGCAGGCATTTGGTTAAAATGGTAACTTAATGCTCCAGAGGTTTAATTACCGCCACTCTATAATCAGAATCAACACAGAGTGCAGTCTGCAGCTCCCAACTTCAACAAGAAATGCAGCTCCCCACAAAGCAGTCAATAAAAGGAAAGTATATAGCATGGCTCAGATTTTGTGGTCCTTCCCATAGCTGAACTTGCAAATCTGCTATTGCTAATAGTTTTCTTTCAAACCTCAGGTTCTCCCTTAGCTCTTATCAAACTCCATAGCTCCTTATTACTACATTTTAACTCTCTCTATGTATAATATCTGTATACGTATACATGGTACTGAATTAAGGGAGTTCAGTGCTGGAAACTAAATTTCCAATTTTTTTTTCCCATATCAACAGAAAGCACTGGTCTGAACTAGTCTCAATTGCAGTGATTATTGAAACATTGTAAGGGCCTTGGCTGGAAAAAGCATCAAGAAGGCAGATATGTTTTCTGGACTGTGGCTGATGTGATCTCTGGCATGGGCCTCTGCTCTGTGGGACGAATGATCGATGCTCCTCCATTGCAGTTCCTGGTGCTTTTCTTTGAAGACTTCAGGACTTGCAGACCAGATGTAGAGCCAGCCTGGGTCTTACTTGGTACTGTTTTCCCTCTGCAAGGTAAGATTTATTTTCTCCAGTGCGTTTTCTGAACAAGGTCGTCTGGCTGTGCCAACTGGTGTCGATCCCTGTGAAAATTGCACATGCTCTATATTTTACCTGTTACTTTGCAAGTTGGGTTTTCAGCGAGCAAAGCCTTTACCTGTATTGCAGTCACACTCCTGCCTGGCACTAAGGGAGCTACATCCAAGCAAATCTGACCAGCACAGGTACTGCCAGCAACGCAGCTGCAGTCCTCTGCCTTCTGCTGGGGGTTGAACCCTGGCTATACATCACGGGATGCTCCCAAGCCAGAGCTGCTTCTGCAGGAGCTGCACTAGCAACCACAGAAGTTGCTCTCAAAAAAAACTTTGCTACGGTTTCTGCTCTCTCTAAGCAAGGGTTCATTTTTCTCATCACCAGCCCCCTATAAAAAGCAGCACGTTTTGCATCCTGCCCCTACTGACTTGTGGAAATAAGAGATACCCTATTAACAATCCTTGTCCAAACAGTGTTGGCCCGGTTAGTGCCAGCACTTTCCATCCAGCGCTAGTATTTGTTTTTCCATGCTCTTAATCTTATAAATTGAATAGAGCCTGATAAAAGTGACTTCCTGAATATTGCATAACAGTTTGTGTCTGTCAGGATGGAAGACAAACAAACCTGACCTTGAACTTAGAAAGTTTCCTCCCAGCAGGCAGGAGCTTCCAAAAGTCTGCACTGATCTGGGAAATGCTGGAGGGGGCTCCTGGTCTCCTTGCTGCCCTGGGACAGCAGCGAGGCTTCCCTGGCAGCCACCCTCTCCCCTGAAAATGCTTTGGATCCTCCTCAGGGGACCGGAGAATCCCCTGGAAAGAGCTGCAGCAGGAAGACAGCGGCATGCTCTTGCTCCAAAAAGGAGGCAGAGGAGAAATCCTGTCCATATCTGGCATAGTTTAGCCTCCAGGGATTAATTAAAGGCTTTTTCAGTTTTTCTTTCAAACCTCACAACGTTCATCTCTGCCTCACTGAATAGGGAAAAGAGAGAGGCATTTTCTCTGGTGAATCACCAGCCTGTTTCAATTTTCAGTTTTACATTGCAGTAATATTTTTTTCCTAAGGGAATACCACAGGAAGGGCAAACTTTGGCTTCTCACTGTTGGAGCATTACGTCATTAATATGAGCTGGAAATCTCAGTGGTGGGCGAAACAAATATTCCATAAACTTGGCGATCCCCCTTCCCTTGGTGCTCCTGTCCCTTCTTCCCTGCCCCTCGGTAAGGCAGGTGAAGGTGTTGGCAGAGCCAGCGTGGGACAGGGGACCAGGAGCCTGTGCGTGGTGATGCTACAGGAGCAGGGAGGTGTCCTGCATCCTCTCAGCTGCTGGCAGTGCTGGGACTGGAGCCCTGGAGGCTAATGGAGCTCAGGGGCAGCAAAATCCTTTCTTCTACAACTCGGGCTCGTGGTGGGGAAAGGAGCCACTCAGCTCTCTGGGGCTCCATGTGATACACGTCAGGTCTTTCATGCAGGTTTCCCAGTGCCAGAAAAGCACATGTGGGGACTCTGGTTTTTGGGCAGCATCCTGGAGAAGCACCAGAGCTTGTGGCTCACCCTGCCCCGAGTGCGTGCGTGGTGCCCTGTGCATCGGGCCTCACAGACCCTCCGGCTGTGCCCTGGCTGCAGTGTTTGTTTTCTGACCCCATTACCTATTCCCGTTTGGATTTCAGCTGCTTAGACTTGATTATTTTAAACCCCCTCTATCTGATTATCAGCAGCCTAGCCAGACCAGATATGGAGCTTCCTGGGGGATCCCCAGCACCATTGCAGAAGGATAATTTGCCTCTCAGTTGTGCTCCTGGAGGGGGCTGGTCAGCAGAGAGCGGGGGGAGAGTTATGGGGACAGGACAAGACCGGGGGAAGGCAGCTCCCCCTGCACCCCCTGTTCTGCAGCCTCACAAATCTGAGAAACTTTGCTGCGTGATCAATTGCCTTGGTGCCGCAGGCCTGCAGGGAGATGCGCGCTGGCCAGGTGCCCACCGCTCCCAGGAGGTATCGGTGACGGGCACCACGGCACGCGCTAACCCACGTCGGCACGGGAGGATGCTTCTGGAAGCAGAGCAGAGCGTGGCTGCCCTGGCTGGCGCTGAGCAAGGCAAGGTACAGCAGATTTCTACTGAAGCAGGGCAGCCCTGTGCAACCTTCCCAGAGCTGCCTTGCTCTTGCTTTTTGGTTTTTTTCTATTGTTATCCTAAAGCTGTCCTCCTCCTCCCCCCAGCAGGATGAAGCAGCCTCCAGCTGGCCTAGGAGGCTTATCAGCTCTGTCTGGCTGGGTGTTAACAGTCTATTTGCATAAGTACCTGTCCCCGTCATATGCCGCTTGCCTTTGTGACTCACTGTATTTGTTTATTTTCCCTCCAGCAGCCAGGCTTGCAGGCGTGCTTGCTCCCCGAGGTATGCCAGGGCAGATGCCACCACCCCCTGGCACCCTGCGATGCCATGCACACCCTCCCTGGCTCACCCGCTCCTTCTGCCCTGCGGGACCAGCGTGGAAATTAAACGTGTAACTCGCTAGGTTCTGTTTTCTCCTGGGTGTCAAGATAAAATTAAACTGACCCGCCGCCTTCACACCTCGGCAGCTTGTCCCTGTGTGGTGGCTAGGGAGAGCAAGGCTTCTGCTGGGACTGCAGTCCCAGCTCGTATTGCAGGGAAGGGCGATGCACTGGGTATTGCTGTGCTGTCTCCTCCCTGCTGTTAGGTGGGCATGAGTTGAGATCCTTAAAGCCCTCTCTGAACTCAGGTCTCTGCTCCAAAGGCAGAGGCAGTGTAGCCTGCCAGACCGACTCTTCTGGATTTGCTGTGCTAAAGCAGCATTGCTACAGCTCTGCTCCAAGTGTTGGTCATGACCGTGGAGTCACCTCTTCAGGTAGGAGCTAAGCAGTCTTGTTTCTGCTCATTAGCTCCAAAAGGTTTTTTCCATCCATAATAAGAGAGTCATTAATGTTAAACTTCCGCTGCCAGGTACGATTGATTTGAAGATTATAACCACTATAAAGGGGGTATGCGTTGCATATACAATGTGTTAAAGTCCTGGCATGCAGGAATTGTTGCTTCAGTAGTTGTCTGTCATCCGTGGAGCTCACCAGAAAATGGATCAGATGGATGTGGAGCTCCTCAGCGGCCTGGCAGTGCTTGTTAAGAGTGGCCTGTTTTCAAAGGGCAAAGGTAAATTCAAATAAATAGCTGGTACATCCTCTGTACAGCGGAGGGGCTGTAATGCTGTCCTAGGAGACGATGGACTCGATGATTTAACAAGTCTTCTCTCATTGCTGTGGTATTTTACAAATACAGTGCACAACCTTGAGGTCCTCTGTGCTTGCAGGAGGGCAACGCTCAGTGTGGGATTCCCTCTGCAAGGAGCTACCAGTACTGAAGTATTTTCTTCTGAATGTGGCCCAGAAACCTGTCTTGCTGGTGTATTATCCTTCCCCTCCATGGCTGATGAGCCAGTGAATCAGCTGTCCATCCATTCATGCATCCAGCCACTTCTTGTATGTAAAAGTTATTTTAGACACATTTCTGGCATTCATCATATCATTAATCGTATAAAGTGCTTTTGACAACATATCAGTTGAGCCGTGCCAGGCGTGTGTTGCTCCGCTGACCAGAAGAGTGGACGGAGGAAGCTGGGTGAGAAGAACGAGGGATTCTGCTCGTCTCGGCACATCCAGTCTCAGTTTTGACTGTGTTGCCTGGGGTGTGATGTTATGGGGCAGACTGAAGCGTGCTCTGCAATGGAGAGAGATGAGTGAGCGGGGAAAGGCATAACCAGCAACTTGGTATGAATATGACTGTTGAAGAGGATCAGTGGACTGGATTTTCCAAAGAAAAATGCAGTGGGTAGCAGAGGAAGGAAGAAGCAGACAATACCCCACGCAAGCCATCCAAGAAGTGGCTAAAAGAGGAGCAGAACCGTGAAAGGATGAACTGATGAAGCCAGGAGATGGCTGCAGGAATCTCATTCCTTCCTTTAGAAGAACAGTGCCCAAGCTTTCAGCGGGGGCTGCTCTTGGAGGCATTTGAGGGTGGCGAACCTGCTCTGGCTTACACAGTTAATCAGAAAAGTGTCTGATTTGTGACCAAAATTCAAAGGTCTTCATTTGCCCACCCTGGCCTGGATGACTGCATGCCTATGGACTGTAGGGTGGCCATTCTGGCTTTATAGACACAATGAAATACATGTTATGGTTTACAGGCAGACTTTGCTCCTAACTATATAGCCTAAAAATGATTTAAAAATTACAAATCCCATAAAATGTGGATTATCTGGCTATGTCAAACCCAGAGTAACTGGAATGACATTAGCAGGATTACTCTGCAGGTGGTCAGTGCAGTGGGTGCTCTTCCCCTCCTGCCCTGCACGCTGTGCCGAGCATCATACCTCCAGCAATCGCACTTCAGCGGCAACGGAGAGGCGGTTCACGTGTTGGGTCCCGGTTGCATTGGAGTGGTGTTTTCCAGTCTTGGCAATGCCAGCAAATGGACATGTGGTGCAAAACGCACATGGGATGGGACCCAGCTGCCTACGTGACATGCAGCTTGCTCAGCAAAGCACTCTGTCGATCTGTGTGAATGGCAGCACGAGCCTCGTTTTAGTCCTGTTCTAACAGGAGACGAAAAGACTAGATCAATGTCCTCAAATTTCAGAGGAGCAGAAGGTGGACAGCTCAGATCCAAAATCTTATTTACTGTCCCTCTCTCACAGACCCTTTGTACCTTATGCTAATAAATAGTGCTGCACATGCACAACTTGATCCAGGCCCTGAAGAAATCTATAGGAGCTGCCAGGTGCTCCATCCTCTGAAAATCAGATCATGCATTTCTGTGACTGAAGGTGGCTTTCAGAGCCAGCTTTCAGGCACCCTTTGCAAAAGCTGGTATTGTGGCGTATTGTATCGGGTCCTGGCTATATTCAGACCTGATGAATTTTGAAATAAATATTGTGTGAAGTTGTAAATCAGAAGAAATCCCTCACTTTCGATCTTTATCTCTTTTCCTCAAATGCATTAGCAGCCGATTTGTCCTTCTGGCTACTCGTAGGTCTTTCTGAACCATCGTTGCCAGTCCCACGTGCCTCCCTCTCTCCTCACTGCGTCCAAGCTAAGTTTGCTGCTTGGGAATATTGCTCAGGCGATGGAGTGTCCGTGTCAGCCCCCCTATGGTTAAAACCAACCCTGTAAGCAAACCCTCATCATTTTATTTATGACTTTTGGATGAGATAATGGTTTTCCACTTTGAAAAGAAAGCTCTCTACTTCAACATTTATTTTCTAGAAATGCCTTGGCATTTATATTGCAACAGGAGACTATTCAGTGACATTATCTGATAAATATCATGTTATACAGCTGCAATTTACAATGCATATATTTTTAACAGTGCTTCTAAGCTAAATTAAATGCTTCTAAAATACGGTACTTACGGAAAACAAATGTCTGTTCTAGCAATTTTGGTTTTCAGGGTACACTATTTTTTTAAAATCAGATACCATCTTTATCCTGTCAGGCAGTAAATTATGCACTTGCACTTTCATAAACTCTCCCCTTGGGAACTTAGTCAATGAAATGGAAATGTCTTTTTCACACCCTCCAACTCCAGAGAAATACAGGGAAATAGCCAACTCGGTTATAAACTGAATGTCTAGAGGGAATCCATACAAAACGTGGATTAATGCAGTCCTGATGCATGTATTGTTTAGCATATGTACCGTTCACTCAAATGGCGCATTGAATTGTGACTCAGATCTTTAATGTCTCTTTTTTGTTTTCTTATTTTTTTTAATTGGGAGAGTAATTGTATGTTCTGTGGTGGGATCTGCAGGTAGGAGGACACCCGCTGGCAGCTGGCTGTTAACCTCCCTCCCAAGCCAGGGCAGCCGGAGGAGGAAAGCTCTACTGGCCTCCTCAGGGGAGTAAAACACGACTGCTTTTACACCTAGGCGGATCTTTCCCTGGGTTGTGGGGTGGGATAATGCCTTGCAATGGTATGTCCTGCCTTTGGGATAGCCCTTCACGAGGGAGAGAAGAGGTACTTAGGCAGTTGGACTAGATGATCCTTGTAGGTCCCTTCCGACTCAGCTGTTCTAAATCTACTACTATTTTCATTGTCCATCATCCAGAACTACAGCCTTTGCCCATAGCAGTCAAACATCTTCAAGCTGAAACTCCAAGCGGTCTGAGAAACAGTGTTATCCCATCGCCACATCAAACATGGAAAGTTTGAAAGGCCAACAAAAAGGGAGCAAAGGAATGAAAGCGGGGAAGTGTGCTGCAGGGGAGTCTGCTGTGATGCCCAAGGATCCGTCCAAAGCGTGAGGAGCTACAACAGGTCTCCTGTCACAAGAGCAGCACTGAAGCTGTCCAGCTGACCACTGATGGTCCTTATTGCCCCAAATCTACCCTTGAGGGCCCTTTGAAAGCCCCAGTTCTTGCAGTCTGGGGACTGGATGAAATGTGTGCCCAATTAGATGTGCTTTGTAATAGGAATGAACTTAGAGAAAACAGATAAAACAACAACAACAAAAAAGGAATTTTGAAATTTGGCAGAAAAAATTCAGTGTACAAAACCCACAAGAACGTGAGCATCTTTGCACAAAACCACTTACGGATGCATTCCTTAAAGGTAATCCCTTCAGACAGAGAGAGGCTGCCATTTCTTTGAAACATATTAAAGCAGCTGTTGCTAGAACATAAGGAATTTTTGAGCTATCCATCAACGGATGGATGTTTGTAGCCCTATATCTAGTTTTTTTTGTTTACAGTTTATTTTGATACCAAATTTCTAGGTACTGAAGGTAATTGAGACTGCAAACAAAATCTCACTATCCACTGATCTGCCAAATCAAATTTTCTTCTCCTGTAAGTATAGTATTTTTCCTTAGCTTCAGAGAGGAAAAAAAATTATGCAGAATGAATGAGAAAGAAAAGGGATTAGTTTATATGATGACCATAGCAGCCATCTCTCCCTTGATCTTTCTGGAGTAGTTCATTCTTGAAGATGGGAGTGATTATTATTGTAATTTAGAACAGAGCTTGTTCTTTTTCCTTCTGCTGCATCTGCTTACTACTTTCCAAATTAACACATATTTTAATAAAAACTAAATATCCTGATTATAGCTGGGATAGTGGACGGCCCTACCTGGGATACAGATGTAGCAAGATTTTCATCATCTTTGTGTTCCCCTCCTGGAATGGCTGTGTACTGCTCTGGTCCTTGACAGAAATTAAAGTAGCCATGAGGCTATTTTGACAACTTCTGGCTACCGGAGGCCTCAGAAAAGGGTACCTAAGGCAGCAGATTAGCAGCCACGTGTCTCTTGCACTGTTTTCAAGATGTGTGGTGCTTCTGAGGATCTCCACGAGCTCTCTGTCATCAGAGCATCTCCCTGCCCTGCAGTGGTTCTCCAGCACCCAGCTGGGCATCGCTGCAGGAACAGGCTGAGGGAGCTGAGCTCTCCTCATGATTTCTCACTAGCTAACATCACTCAATAGATTGTTTCTAAGGGTCTTCAAAATGACATTGAATTTTCATTATATCTGGGAAGTGCGCTCCCTTGGACCTGTTCTATCTGTGTGTCTGGTGCTAATGTACTACAGTAATCAAATTGGATGCCAACAAGGCCACTGGGTTTTCTTCTTCCTCTCCCGTGAGATCTGTCTGCACTGAGATTTTCACTAGTCTCGAGTCCTGTTGAGAAGTTTCATTAAACCAAAGCGTTGGGAGGTGAACTCTTGTATGCTTGTTCTCCTGAAGGTGTTTTACCAGTTTTGCAATCATAACTCTACGGTGAGCCAATTCACCCCTAAAATCCACATATTCACACCTAGTCGTGCCAGCACCGCGCTCCCCAACGCGTGGCAGCAGCCCTGAGGCACGGGCAGTGGTAGCAGTAGCTCTGCGGCACTTTGGGGGACTCCTGTTTAGTGATGGGATTTAACTCTGCACAACTTGCACAAAGCTCAGAAAGACTCCGTCCTTCACTTAAAAACATCTGTTAATTCTACCTATGTGCTCATCATCGAAAGGTTGCCTATGTTTTTCTTTTAGGTGTGCAAAATTAAGCACCGGTGAATGAAGATGAAAGGAAAAGGTTGCTGGTTTCTTCCCTGGAGATCGTATTTCTTACTTGTTGCGTAACTGCTTATTTTAGCATCAATCATCCGAGCCTTTGTTGTGTAGACAATTCTGTCCTTTTAGAGGATTTGTGCAGTATTATTTCTTCCAAAATGTTTTTTTTTTTTGTTTTTATTATTAGATTTATTTCTTCTCTTAGCAAATGCAAGCTGACAACACCCTGTCAGAGCTCTTCATAAGTGTTACATCAATGTCATACTATGTAAACTGAGTATCATATATATCATATACATGACCTTTCTGTAGAACCATCCATCAGCTGTTATCTTTGTGTATTTTAGGTATATGTGTTACATATATGCATTTGTATGCAAGTTTTGTTTAAGTGTGCATATACGGTAGCCAAAAATCTGTTAAGCATGCGATCGCTACTGCCCAGGAAAGTACTGAAACTGCAGAAATGTCCGAGTTCTTGTTGCCAGTGCAACTTAATCTGTGCCCTTTTGTGGAAGCAGACCAAGATTTTAATTGCGGGATCAGGTACTATTTTCCTTCTGCGTCGCTATGGCGTGCAGTGCATGAGATGGTCAGTGAGGGGCTCAGCAATGCTGGCTCGTTCCTATTGTTCAGCACACGATCCTAGGCCTTAGCTCAGCACATTATTCACATGTCTGAACACTTTTGGATTTCACAGCAACAGAAAATACAGCTCCAATATTCCTGTGTGCAGTTTTCAAAGCAGAACAAGGTGCTCATCTTCTGGCTAGCAAAAATGCGCTGAGGTTGCGCTTAGGGATGCTGCGGACCTGCTGCGCCCAACCCATCTGCACCGAGGAACTGATCTACGTACCTGGATTTTGACGTTCTGTGACCTCCTTTGGAGGTGTTGTCCAGAAATCCTGGAGAAATGGCCAGAAGGGTCGGAAGGCTGTAGTGTGCTGTCCAGGACCGGAGCAGGGACGTTGGCAGGTTCCTCTGAAGACAGAATTATTAATTTCCTCGTGACTTTTTTTACGGTACTTTCTACTACGCTGCATCAGTGCTTCAGCACATCATTAATCCTCCCCAAACACCCGTTATGAAGATGGGTCAGGGTGACACATGGATGGATTAAGGTCAGTTTTGACTAATTCAGGGTACTCCATCTGAGAAGCGTAATGTCTGCTTTTTGCAGAGCATTTAACATGATACAGCACTTCATACATGCAAGCACAGCACCCACTGCTTCCAGCTGTAGTAAGATGGATGTCAGCAATTCAGGCCAAAGCTTTCAAGCTATGAGCCTGAAATGTGGGCAATACAACCATCAGCACCCAAAAGTTTGGTTTAACGACTTTGTTAGCGTTACAAAGCCTGTGGCAAGGGCAAGGAGAGAGTCCTCTTCTTTGGGAGAGTTTTATTCTATCCTCACTGTTGGACTGTGTCCGCGTCTTGCGGCCCTTGCTTTGCTCTGCTGGCAGTTTTTGGTTCTGCAGATAAGATGAGGATCTGGCCAAAATTTGTTTCCTTTTTGACTTAGGGAGCAGGTCCATGGCATACAGGTGTCATATGGAAAACAGATTGCGACAATATAGTCAAGAACTGCATTAGAATATGTTTGCACAAGAAAGTCTCCATAAATTGGTACAGAATGCCTGACTTTGGGCATTTCTGACGTTCTGACCAGGTAACAGAGTGACCTTCAAAATATCCCTTAACGCAGCGTCTGCACAGAGATGGGGTGGGATCCGTAGGTGAAGTCCTGGCAGTGAATGCCACTGGGTGCCGGAGCAGCGGGGCCAGCGTCCGCCGAGGTCCCTGGGGCTGCTGGGGACCGACAGAAGGGGCCGTGCTCACGAGTCCCACCGCTCCTGTACTACCAGGAAAGGCTTTTTTAAGGCTTTTTTAAGGGCTGAAGTTTCCCATTCCCTGGGTGGCAGCAGGTGCCCCAAGAGCAGCATCTTGAGGGACTTCAGCAGCCAGAATCAGGCATAGTTTTGCTCTGTGTTGTGAGCTGCTCTTCGTCAAAGCCCAATAACATGACTAATTTGGGTGGGTTTATCTAAAAGACCATAAAAGGCTGCCTCGTGCCAAATTTCAAGACCCTATTTCCAGAGTTACAGCCCTAAAAACAAAGCAAAAAACCTCAACAAGCCCAAGAATGACCAAAGCAATGCTCCTGTCCTCCTCTGCTTTCATCCTTGGAAGAGCCAAAGGACTTGGAGCATTTGGAAAGCGTCCAGCACAGGTTGCCAAGGCAGAAAGTTGCAGCCTAATTCATTCAAATTTGGCAAATTATAAGGAGCCAGAACAGGGATGGACAGTGGGGAGCATCTGACTCCCTCACTTGTGGTGACTCTAGCTGTGGTCCCAATGGTTTTTAACAAGCAGTAACTCACAGTTTTAGGGCTGACCAGCTTAACGAATTTAAGAGATGATGGCAGATTGTGATTGAAAGACCGTCTTTAACCTGAATTTTAATCTTCTGCAGCGATGGTTTAAGACAGTGCAGAACAACTTCTGCAATTCGTTTTACCGTAGGGCCTCCAAGAGTTTGCAAAGATGTACGTTGCACAGACTGCTCCATCCAATTATTATTTTAATTTAAGAAAGTGTTTTTATCTCGACAGCTGCGCTGTTGCTGTTTTTAAGCCTGGGGAAACAGCTGGCAATAGGCAGCCCCGAGCCACACAGAGCCCACAGCATCCATTTGGGGAGCACACGGCGGGGTCACCCCGGGGGGGAGCCGCTCCGCTCCTCTCCGCGGAAACTCTGCGAAGTTTGGGGGGGGACACGACACCCCCCCCCCCCCCCCCCGACGCTTTGCTGCTGCAGCCGCCTCTCCAGCCCCGCCGCTGCTCGCCCT
The DNA here is from genome assembly GCF_965183815.1 of Platalea leucorodia. Taxonomy (NCBI): domain Eukaryota; kingdom Metazoa; phylum Chordata; class Aves; order Pelecaniformes; family Threskiornithidae; genus Platalea; species Platalea leucorodia. The sequence goes on along the minus strand of NC_138833.1, from coordinate 14,395,557 downwards.
TCCGCGGGCGCTGCGCGCCTCCCGAGCGGCCGCGTGTGGCGGCCCTGCCCGCGGAGCAGCGCGGAGGCACCGCGGCCCCCACCGCCGATTCCCACGCCCCGCGGCCGCGGAAGTTTGCTGCGCGGGGTGGGGTGGGGGGGCGGCTCCGCGCCGCGGCCCCCGCCCGCTCCGCGATGGGCAACAACCGTCTTTTTGACGCAGGAGAAATGGCAAATTTTAAGTACGTCATTAATATGGCGCCAAAAGGTTTTTTTTTTTTTTAAGTATAAGCTTATTTTTTTTTTAAGGTTGCAGCAGCGGCCCCGTGTACGCCTGTGCACAGCGCGGAGAGGGGGCGCGGAGCGGGGAGGGGGGAGAGGAGGGAGAGTGCGGGTGTGCGCGGGTGTGCGCGGGGCCGGCGGGACGCCTGCGGGGCGAGCGGGCTGCGGGCGAGCGGCGCTGGGGCTCCGGGCAGCGCCATGGGGCCCCGGCGGCCGGCGGGGGGGTGAGGAGCGGGGCGGGCGGCGGCGCGGCCCGGGATGGGACCCGCGCTGGCCGCACCTGGCCCTGCCGCGGCGCCTGGGGGAGGAAGACGGCGCAGGAGGGGAAGAAATTGAAGATTTGGGGCGGCCGAGGAGGAGGAGGAGGAGGGGGTGTGTGTGTGTGTGTGTGTGGAAGCGCCGCCACCATTATCCGTCCCCGCTCCGAAAGTCGCTTCCCCGCCTCCCTGCCGGAGCCCGAGCGGCGGCGGGGCGGGCGGCGGGGCGCGGAGAGCCTGAGGAAGTGCGGGGTAAAAAAGAAAGAGAAACAGGCGGGCAGGGCTCGCCCGGCCGCCGCGGAGCGGCCATCTCGGCTGGGAGCGGGGCCGCATCCATGGAGTTACCGGGCGGCCGCTCCTGAGGAGGGCCCGGCCGGCGCGGCCCCGGCAATGACACCGGATTGAGGCGGCGAGGGGGCTCTCCCGGCCGGGGACTGCGGGAGCATCCCCCGCCCCCGCCTCCTCCCCGCCCGTAACCCGAGAGACAGCCTCAACTCTTGGAGGACACTCTCCTGGCAAAGGTAAAGGCTCGGCGGGGCTGGCGTCGGGAACGGGCTTATTTTGCAGCGGATGGTTATTTTTGCAGCTCCCCCTGCTTTGCTTGTATGTATTTATTTATTTTTTTTTATTATTTATTTTTTTTCTCCCTCCCCCCGGCTGCGAGGCGGGGGATGTGCAGCATTTCCAGGGGTGGATTGCGCATGTTGGTCACTCTTGTTTTAAAGTGTACGAGGGAGGCAGCGGGAATGTAAACAAGAACTTTTAAAGGGTCGGCTCGCAGCTTCGCCTTTTTATTTTCCAAATTAATGACTGCGGCAGAGGCTGCCCCGCGCCCTGCCCGCCGGGGGAGGGGGCGGCACCGCGGCTGCTCGGGGCGCTGCGCGGCAGCGGGGCGGGGGGGGCTCCGGGGCCGGGCAGCGCTGCCGCGGGGCCGGCTGCGGGGCCGGGGAGCGGCGGGCGCTGCGCGGGCGCGGAGCGTTGCGCGGGGCCGGGATGGCGGTGCCCGGGGGCGTGGCGGCTGCCGGCTCCCGCCTGCCCTCTCTCCCTCCTTCCCTCCCTCCACACCGCTCCCGGCCGCCGCGCCTCGGGGCTTTCCCCGCCGCACCGCGCCGCTGGGTCCCCGGGCTGCCGGGCCCGGGAGGCGGCCGCCGCGGGCCCCCCCCTCCCCGGGCCCGAACACATCCCCCGTGGGCCCGCCGGGGGTCCCGCGGGGCGGCTCCGACACCACCCCCCCCCCCCCCGCCGGGCCGAGCCGGCCACCTGCCCCCTCCCCGGGCTCCCTGCCGCCTCCCTCCGGGGGAAGCCGGCCGCCCCCCGCCGCTCCGGCCCCTTCCCCGCCTGCCGAGCGGGGCAGCCGCTCCGCCTTCGGGATGCGGGGCTTGCAGCGGGGCGGGGAGCGCCGTACCTGACCCCGCCGCCCCCCGCCCGCTCCGCTCCCGGGGACGCAGGCAGCCACCTGGAAGTTGGGAAGCGCTGCAGAGGCTGGGGGGCTGCTGGGGCGTCAAGCTCGGGTGCAATTAGGGGGGAAAAAAATTCCCTCTCTCCATACCTGTGCATCCTGAGCGCTTTTGGAGTGGGAAGGGAAGGATGGCATTCACAGGGAAAATTCCCAGCTCCTTCTCTCAGCACCTACAGTGAAAATTGTTTACGTAGGGGTTTGAGCCTAGACCCTCCTACCGCCGGGACATTTCTAAGAGGGGATTTTGCTTGGGAAAAAAATCAATGATCTCAGTATTTCTCCCAGGGGCGAGGAGCCCGGCTCTTAGGAATGGTGTTTGACCTTTAAGCATTTATTAGCTACTGAGGTTAAAATAAGCTTGAGATAGAAGTAAAAATAGCTTGCAGAAAGGTTAAATCAAAGGTTAAATTTGTTTTTCCTAGGAAAATTGAGGCTGATGTCCAAAAATGAAGGCTGGGAGCAAAGGATGGGAGGGTATATGTTAGGTGTGTAGGCAGGGAGATGCAATTCATTTAAAGTATTGGTGGCTGCTGATAGTGTTTGACACCGAGTTCTGAAAGTTGGTGGTCCTCAAACTAAGGTATTGTAAATAAGGTCTGGTCTTTGCCTGTCTCTGGGTATTTGGTACAAAGATCGGAGTGCCCAGAGCTCCTGTTGATTTTCCTCTGAGTTGCGGATGCTCAGAGACCTGCGGGATGGGGCAGCCGGCGAGGAGCCGTGCGCGGTGTCCCTGTCCCTGCCCGTGCCCAGTGTCCCTGCCCGGTGTCCCTGTCCCTGCCCGGTGTCCCCTGCCTGCTCCCTCCGAAGGCAGGGGTGGCCCCGGGTGCCCGCAGTAACCTTTCCGATTACCTGTGCTCTGTCTGGGCTTGCTGAAGAAAAAATGGATAATTAGAGGGTAACAAGTCAGAAGAGGCAAGTAAAGTTATAAATGTGAGTAGCTAAGAAAAAAATCCCCTTGTAGTTGTGGAAAAAGGCAAAGCACAGGAAGTAAACGAGGGCTTGTTTTGTTTTAAATTTAAATGAGATTAAATTTTGCCCCAGGGGAACCAAGACAGCAAGCAGAGTTGCTGTGGAGGAGAGGAGGAATGGCTCTGTCCTCACCTGGGCAGCTGAGATTTTGGTGAAGGTGTTGGAGCTGACAGCAGGCTGTGGAGGGGGCGGAGGGGCAGGCGAGCCCCGGTGCAGGGGCAGGCTCCTGCTGCCCCGAAAATCAGTGTTCCTGGGTACCAGGGTCGTGGCTTTCTGGATTTGCACTTTGCAGGGTTACCAGGGAGGTTAAGGAAAGAGCAGCGTGGCTTCCCCTGAGATGTAAGGGCTGTGCACCAAGATTTGCTGACGGTCTGTTGGCACAGCCGATGCGCATCCTTCGGTCAAAAAGTTTGTTCTTCTGTTATTGTGAAATGGGGGCTGTGCCTGCGGCGGGGGATGCTGCTGCTGCTGCTCCTCTCTCAGAGCCTCCTATAGCAGCGTTTGGCTCCAAAATTGTTAATGAGAAAAAGCAATCCGACGAGGACAACCCTCCTGCGGTATAAAGGCTGGGACCTTCCAGCCCTCCACCCTTCTTATTATACTTTCTAACAACCTGCTGCTATTCCTAGATAGAGCCAAGAAATAGTTAACGCAGAGGAGAAGCATTGATGAGCTGCCCCTCGGCTCCCCGCCACCGCCGGGCACAGGCGGTGGGACGGGGGGTCCATGGGACGGGGGGTCCATGGGAGCGGGGGCCGGGGGGCCGGAGCGGTGTGCATGCCGCTGGGGGCACTATTTTCTGTTTGTGTTCCTATTTCTGCGCTGGAAGAATAAACAGGGAAGTGGTTTTTCTGCAGTCTCATTGCAGCTCACAAACAGAGCACAGAATTCAGCCGGTGTTGCTCAACTGTCACAGCGTCAGAGGTGACGGCGCAGGGGGACCGAGCGCGGTGCATCCCTTAACGTGTGGATGGGGGCTGGGAAGAGGTGATGACCAAATACTTTGGTTTTTGTTTTTTTTTTTTTTTTTTTTTACTGCAACTTCTGCAGGTTTCTGTGCCTGTTCCCCGCCTGCACAGGCATGTATGAATTTCTCTAGTTTGCTTGCTGCCATCCAGCATGGTTCCTTCTTGCAAACAGCCCCTGCACATGGTGCTGTGATGCCACCAGGAGCTCCAAATCCCACGTGGACTCGATGTTTGGAGGGAGCTGGGGAACGTCAGCGGATTCCCCAGCTCACAAGGATCCTGGAGGGGTTTGCGGAGGGCGAGGAGTTCGTGGGAAGCAGCCGTTTGCTGGCTGAAGGCTGGATGAGGCTTTTTGGTTTAGTGTGGATGGGAGCCTGCAGGCAGGGAGGAGTGCCCAGGTGGGACAGGGGCTCAGGGTCTGGGCACATGCATCTCCGGGTGTGCTGGGGAGTACTGCTGCCTTCCCTTCTCCCAGGTTGCGTGGGCTGGGCAAAATTGCATCTCCAAAAGCCCTTCTTCAGCCCTTCCCTGCTGCGAGGCAGGACCAGGCAGCCTGAGGCCATCATCTCAATTTTACCGCCAATCCTGTGGCTAATTTGTCCAAAAGCCCTAGTGATTTACATTTGTTTAGGCTGATGGAGGGCCATCATCTTCCTTGGTTTAGCATTTATCTGCCTTTCTCCGCTTGAACAAAGGCAATGCTGAACATGTGTTAGTTTGCAAGCAGTCCCCGTTTTCGGGTTTCCAGGCATTAGGGCCGGGCTATGCCTGTGGATTTGAGTTGCAGACACTTCAGGGGGATGTTCATTTGTTTATAAAAGAAACCCACATCTGTTTCTGCTTTAATTTTTTAAGCAAGCATACATAGAAACCTTTCTCTTGGTTTCTGGCTCTGTCAAAACTAGATTTTGGGCCAAGTTTGACCTAACGGTGACCTTTTCAAAGTATTACAAATTTTTTTGGTATTTGTTTATGACTTTAATAATGATGCCATGCGGGGAATGGGTCAGTTAAAGGTGAAATTAGCTTCTAATGTAAGCAAAGGATTAATTTTGGAGCAAAGACTGTATTTTGTGGAGACTTTAAATTGCTCAGTAGTACACCAAGTGAATTTGCTCCTGAGAGCTTGTCAGGGCCGGAGCTGTGGGCGATGGGTCCCCCTCGCTGGGTGCGGGGGGGGGGGGTGTCGGGCCCAGCCACCTTCAGACTTTATAACTGTGCTCCAGATGGGGAAATGGCCCAATTACCCTTCTTCTACGGTAAATTCCTCTGTTAAGTACCATGTGGTTTACTACTGTTTGGCTGCTCTGGAAGATGAGTCCCTCAGAAAACAGCATCCTCTTAGCACTGCCTGGAAGTTACCCATTTTCTGAAAAGGTCTGGTTGAACCCTGTGGTTTTGGCCTCAAATCTTCCTTCCTTCAGGCACACAGTCCCTTGTGGGCTGTCGTGTGCCGTCCTCTGCCCAGGCAGTGGTTGCCTTTCAGTGCTGCTGGGTTCAGAGATGTCCATACTTTGCTCAAGCCAGAATTTCATTCAGAGCAATTGAGATGCAGTGTGGTTCAGGGGATGCTGTCTTGGATCCTGCCAAACAGTGGCAAAGTGAGTTACTGAAGCTGAGCCGCTGTTTTACCTGCAATGTGAACCACTTCTGTATATGAATATAAATTCATACTGTTATATAGTAAGCGTGTGAAAGTGTGTTGTGTAGGTAGGCTTGGACAGGAGCGGGATGCAGGGACCAACTTCAGTTAAAGGGATGATCAGTGCATCTTCTCCCATATTTATCAGAGCCAAAACCAATCCCAGCATCCTGACACCTGTGTCATTAATCATCTACCTTTTCCCCTCCCTTGGAAGGAGAGCGATGTCAATGACACTGTCTTGCTGTAAAGGCAAAGATGGGAAACACTGGAAATCTCCCTGGCTATAAGTAGCATTCCTTTGCTTGAGCTCAGGTGTTTCTTTTCCCCAAAGACTTTGGCTTATTTAATCTCTGTGACTAGGAACTCCAGAATCAATAAAAGCATAGCTCCAGCTTTGTGCTCCAAAAGCCTGCTTGCCGCTTCAGACCAGTAGGAACCAGTTTACAAGGTTCAGGCAGGATTTCCACTAAAAGTAAGTAAACTGCAGTTAGAGCTGCCTTCAATATCATTTTCCCCAAGCAAAATCTAATGGCTACTTGGAACAGCGCTGGTTTAATAACATCTGTTTCCCCTTGAATCACTGGGGGAAAGTATTGATATTGCCGTATTCTCGAGGAACATTTTTAATCATGTTTTGACAGGGCAATGCCTCACCACTACACTGATAGTTAAAATGTTTATGGTACTTTGTAGTACTATCCCTTATAATGGTGTGATAAAACATAGCGCATATATTGTAAAATACAAGCATTGCAAGGGTTTTATATGCTTATGTGGAACTTTTCATGTTGTTCAAGGGGAAATGGCATGCTCTAGCCTGCTATCCAGTCTGTGTGCTGCTAGTACGTGCTGTGACTGAACCATACAAAACCAGTGTTTTATTATCATTCCCACTTATCGTTTGCGGAAGCAGTAGTGTGTATGCCATGTTAACAACCTTGGGTTCTTACAAAATATCTCAGAAAGTACTAGGAAGATTTCCACTAGGTTAAAATTGTTTTCTGTGGTGTATTTTGGTTCACAGCTTGTTGGATAGTTGTCTGGTCCATATGGGTAGCCCTTTCCATCCAGAGCTCCCCAAGCCCTGTATTGGGGGCCACATTGATCAGCTACCAGCCACATTGGTACACTGGGGTCTTCAAAAGTTCAAATCTCTCTTTCCTCTCTCTTTCCTCTCTCTTTCCTCTCTCTTTCCTCTCTCTTTCCTCTCTCTTTCCTCTCTCTTTCCTCTCTCTTTCCTCTCTCTTTCCTCTCTCTTTCCTCTCTCTTTCCTCTCTCTTTCCTCTCTCTTTCCTCTCTCTTTCCTCTCTCTTTCCTCTCTCTTTCCTCTCTCTTTCCTCTCTCTTTCCTCTCCTTTTTCAGCCCCTACTGGTACAGGTACTTGACTTTCAGCTCCGAGTGCTCGGTTCCTGAGGACTGAGTTCAGGAGAACCTGCTGATTTCAAGCAGTTCTGTGACTTATTCATAGTCACAAAGCAAATCAGTAGCCGAGCTTGAAAAGGGTGTCCTGTCCTCCTAATCGATGCGGTGGTACCCACTGCCATGGTTTTGTCTCTGAGAGGATGGAGAAGTCACAGCAGCTGTGCAGAAGCCGCTTGCTCACCTGCCGGGAGCTGCGGTGCCGGCGGTGCTGGCGGGGGGCTGCGTGGCTGTGCCGGAGCAGGCAGAGCAGCTCTGGGTGATGGGAAGCGTGCTTCAGGCTTGGCTAGCGCGCGCTGGCTGTGTGACAGATACGTCAGAAGTCTTAAAAGAAGTAGATACCGCCTGAGTGGGAAGATGAGTCAGAGGGTAAAACCCCGGTCTCATTGTACACAGGGGTCCTCTTCAGCTCCGTGATGCTTGGACTTCCCCCTGCAGACATACTGAGAGTGCACATAGTTTCCATTCTTCTATCTGTGCACTTCTCAAATTTGCAGCCCAGACGGGTAGTTAATGGGATGGCTTTTGTCCCGTCCAACAGCACCGCGGTCCGTGGTGGGGCATCCTCCAGTGGTGGGGCATCCTCCAGTGGCAATGCTCTTGCAGAGGGAGGGACATTTGGTTGTGAATCCTCCATGGGCAAATTGCTATGCAAAGCTGAGTGATCGAAGTGTACTCGCTGCATCTCCTAGGAGCGGGGAAAGCTGGTAGAGAGACACTGGCACCCTTAAAGTTTAAAAAAAACACTATGAGGATTGTTTTCTTCCTTTTTTAAGCCCCTGGGTAGTTGTCTGTCGTGAGGGTAAGTACTGGCTGGTGCTGGGATAACCGGTGCGCAGATATTCAGAGATAACAGTGATTTGGTGCTGAGATGAGTTTCCTGGGCATTAAGTGTAATGTTCAATTTCTTTTGTTACAGATGGAAGAAAAACGACGCAAGTACTCGATCAGCAGTGATAACTCAGACACCACTGACAGTAAGACCTTTAATTCAAGGCTTTGAATGAGATAACTAAGGGATTCACCTCCAGCAGGGAAAACGCTTGAATAATTACTTTGCGAAGAGTGGAGGAAACTGCATTTACTGGGAAGTCTCTGCACAATGTATTGTGTGCTGGGCTGGTTTTGTCAGAAATGCAGCAACAAGCTGATATCAATTTAAATGCCCTGGCTGTGGCTCCTCTAACTGATGAGAGTGTCTCCCTCATGCGAGGAGTCTGGGCCAGGGAGAGCTGCTGATTGCATGTCTGCTGATGAAGCAAACAGCCTTTGTAGACAAGCTGCCCTTTCCTGTGAGCTGCAGCCTGAGACCGGTTAGCTCTTGACTGAGTTGTACTGGGGGAAAGGGAAGTTTTTACTGGAGTCAGGGTAAAACCAGAGCCACCTTGTTCCCCTCTTGCAAGCTGAAGAGTGATGTGGGAAAAGGGATAAGGCTCGAGCCAGCAAAGCTTGCAAGCCCACGCTTGCTTTTCAACATCTACCTCACTTCATCCTCATTGAGGAAAGCACAGAAGCATGTGCTCAACAATAAACATGTGCAAATGTGCTGAATTTTGGCTATAAATAGAGCGCTTTCCTCTCCCACTTATTCCAGGGTTTCACCCACTGCAGACATACCGCAGTGCCTTAGTGTTCAGTACCCTCAAGGCACTAGTCTAATCCCTTGTCTGGGCTCCGGAGTTTCCTACTAGTTGCTCTTGGTTTCTTACGAATGTCACAGTAATTTCATCTGGGCCGTGTTGGGAATTTGCTCTCCACACTTTACAGGATCTGGCTGCTGGATATCCGAGAACGAAAGGGACTTTGCTAAAGACACTAAACTTCTGGGCCTTTTCCTAACAGGATGATGGGGAGATTACAGGGGGTTATGGAGAGGCTGATCTTGCTGGGTTTGGCTGCTGTTCCCACAGCTTTAGCCAAAAAAATTGTCAGCGTGACCAGAGTTTGCACCACTACAGCCGACGGGAACCTGCTGTTCGGCTGCCGGAGGGGACCCCTGTCCTGCCGGAGCCCTGGGAGGGTCTGGGGGCTGAGCTGTGCCTGTGGAAGGTGTTTCAGGCTCTGTCAGCACCACTCACTTCTCATAAAATAAAACATCTCTATCGCAGAAAGGGGTTTGTTTTGGAAGCCGTGCTCCAAACTTCCCGTCCCCTAATCCCCAGATGTTCAAAGGCTTACCAAGCCGAGCCATGCTAGCTGGCTTCTCTGCCTTTCGGGGGTAAGGCATCTTTAATCACAGTATTAAACAACATGGCCTTATCTCTATTGGGCTTGGGTATTTATGCTGCAGGTGATATCTAAGCTGTTGACAAATGCTCTCCTGCATTATAATTGTAAACAAAGTGATGACCTTCTATTTTATGCCTCCGCCAGGAAAGGATGGTAGTGGCATGTTATCTAAGCCTACATAGTTGTAGCACCACATTGTAGCTTGAGAAGAGGGGGCAAGGTGGAAATTAGTGACTCGATCTCTCAGTATAAACTGTGGATCTGCTGCTGCAATGCTTTGGGCAATGCGCCGGGTAAAGCGGCATTTCCCAGCGGCTGCAGCGTAGGGACTTCTACTGTGGGCTTTGCCTACGCAGTCCTGTTACGTACTGAAATGATAAAAAAAATGCATTTATGTGGAGCCCACTTTAATGACATCTAGCCTGACGCTGCAGTCAGAAAAACAGCTGTCCTTTGGGAACGACTGATGCCATCAGATCTGGTCTTCATTTTATGAAGTACAAGAAAGTGGGTTTATTGAGTAAAGAGTGCAAGGTAAACTAGTGTTCCTTCCCCTGCGAGCAAAAACAGGCATGTGAGATTCATCTGGGCTCATGAGGGACTAAATTGCCTGTGCTGGTGGAGGGAGGGACATTTCCCACCACGCTGGTACCGCACCGGCGACAGCCCTGGTCCCTTGTGCCAGCTCAGCTCCCAGCCCAGAGCCCCTCCTGAAGTCCTCGCATGCACGGATCCGTCGTGCTTGGCATTTGCTTATGTGCCCAGCGTTGTTTCCTCCTGTTCAGCCATGCAAGGATAAAATCAGCGGCCCAGGATAAAATCAGCATAAATAGGCTTATCGATAGCTAATGTGTTGCACCCCCACCAAAACATTTTTATATAGTGGAATCTGAAGGGATCCTGCTGTACAGAAGACCCGACCATTGTTGTCATCATAAAAAGATTCCAGTAATTAGTTTATTGTTTATTATTACCAGATATATACAGCTTTTTTTTTTTTTTTAAGTGATAGTAACATCTATGGGTTGGAAATAGAGATTAATAACATAATGGTCCCAGCACATTTCAGGCTTTAGCTGCCCTTTCCTTGTGGAGGTGGTAGTGGTGGTGATGATAACTGCTCCAGTCAGGATGATGAGAGTCCATTCATAATACTCCTGGAGTAAAGTAATCCCAAATGCCAAAGGAAATATTCTCTTACTACCGAGAAGTGGAAAGTGCATTTGCTCGGTGTGTCCTCTTGTGTGGTTCTCACTAGATGCTGAACTGCACACAGGCGTGGAAATTCTTAGTCCTGGCACAGGCAGAGGAGTTTCACCCAATTTGGTCAATATTTTTGACCATGGGGTCTGAAGTCCTTGAGCAGTTCAGATGCTTGTCTTTAAGCATCCTTGTTAGAAGAATTTTAGTCTTATTTCCTTAATTCCTGATCTCAATAGATTCCTGATTCCAGGAATGAGCCCTGGCTCATTCCCTCTTAGCAGCCGTTCTTGCTCATGACTTTGGGTTTCTCATTTCTGATGTCTGCATTTGAAAACAGTGTTTTTAAATTTCAGAGGCCTCTGTTTCATCATCTGTAGTGGCAGGAAAGTGATGTTACTCTATTTTGGTGAAGTATCCTGGGATGTGCACAAAAATAATGCCATATCAAGGTATTGTTGCCTCTTAGCCTTGAGTCAAAGTGTTGGTTGGGGCTGTAGTAGTGGGCAGGGGGGGGCTAGTGACAAAGATACAGAAAAAACTTTGTCTCTTTTCCAGGTAACCTGTCTCTGTTGCCTTATTGCAGGTCACACGACATCCGCCTCCAGATGCTCCAAAATTCCGAATACCAAATCCACCTGGTCACGGCAGAAGGAGAAGAAGCCTTCTGAGGTATGTGGGCTTTTAGGCTTTTGCCAAAGAAGAGTTTTTCCCCCGGGGCTGTGCTTGCCCAGATGTGGTGGCAGCCAGCATGCCCATGGCTCGCTGTGGGTGGTGGGTGCCAGGATAGGGCATCCTCCAAGAAGCCAGAGCCCCCGCTGCAGAGGCACCGCTCCCACCAGCAGTGCCAGCCTCAGCCTTGCGCTCAGCTCTGCTGGGAGGGAGCAGGCAGAGGTACCCAGCAGGCATCTCTGATGAAGGGTGGTGGGTCCCTGTGCTCGCTCTGTTGGGGTCCTTGTGCCCACTCCATCCCTGGTGATGCAAGTGGGGGGAGGTGGAGTGTGGTGGGGTTGGGAGGTCCTGCAGTATCGGGGTGGCTGCCTGCTGAAGTTCCCCGGTTTGGGTGCCTGCCTGGATGCCCTTTCATTAATGGCCCGGGTCATAGCACCGATGCCAGGGGAAGGTGGCTCGGTGGTGTGGAGGCTCCTCCCCGTGAATAAGTGGGAGGTACAGAGAGCCGTGAAATGAGAGACGGCACAGCTGAGTTGGAGGTCATGTTGCGTTGGTTTCCTCCTGTCACGGGGCTCAAGGGCATTAAGCTGAGGCCATTGGTGTCTGACCTTGTTGCAGGGTTTTCCCTCCTTCCTAGCTGGTGTGGGCAGCGCTGCGCACCCCAGAGGGCATTGCTCAGGTTGCCCCTGCCAGCTCTGCGGTGCAGGGTCTGGGACCGGGTCGGGAGGAGCTGTGTTTCCCGAGGACCGTGCTGGAGGGCCCAACGCTGTGCCCTCTTTTCTCTCATGTGCCTCGGATACATTTCCACTGGACATGGAAACTATACCAGGCATGAGCTGCTGTTGTAGCAACTGCAGTGTTTAGCGGTGGTCATCTTCGTTTCAAGAGCAACGTGAGCAAAGCCAGAGGGACATTGTTCTCACATTCCCTTTCCTCTGGACCTGGGTCTGGAGTCAAACAGAGCTAAGTTTAGAAGCAGGTGGATGGCTAATGCCTGCTCATGGGTGGCAAACTCCTTCCCAAGCCCCCACATCCCATCTCTTGTGGGGCTGTGGCCCGGTAAGCACAAACCTCTCTAACATCCTCCCTTTGCATCAGCCTGAATAGAGATTTTGAGGTTTTCCTGTGGTCACTGCCTGAATTACAGCTGCATTTAGTTCTTATCACTCTGACAGATTTACATTGATGTGTCTAACGTGTTGGCAGTGGATGGAGACTTAAAAAGTCCGTATTGTTTGTGCCTTGGGTAAAGAGAGGGGCTGAAAAGCTGTTATTACCAGCTGAGGTAATTGGAAGCACTCCAGAGAGCGAAGAACCAGGGGTGCAGATGTCACTGGCTGCTGACAAGGCTGTCGGAAAGTTGCGCATTAGGGCTGGTAATGTCATTTTTTGATTATAGATGTGTCTCTCGAAACGGGTGAGGGGGTGTATTCTGTGAGCTGAATCCCCCATTGAAAACGTGAAGCATTTAGGGCATCTCCTCTTCTGTTGCTGTGGGCACTGTTACCCCAGCTCTGAAATGACTGCCCATCCCTGTGCCCGATGTGTCCGTAAAGGCATTGGGCTAGCCGTGTAGGTGCCTTCAGGAGGCCCGCGGAGATGCCCAGCGTTAGACCTGGTTAGATGTGCGAGGATGTGACTCATGCGTCACCAACAGTGCCACACGTGCCACCCTGCTGCTGCCCAGTAACATCCTTCCCCAAAAGAGCCTGCATTGGGTGATCTCTTTCTGCATCACTGGTACACACATGCTTTTGTCTGTAATATGAATTAGCTTTATCAGCCAGCTAGGAGTTTACCTGGCTGCTAATGAAGTTACTGGATATAAGTCCAAGACTCCCAAGTGAAAATGCTTCTGCACTTTATGAAGGATGGTCAGACCTGGATCCAAGTTTTGCTGCTCTACAACAGCTGGAGTGAAAACTAGATCTTAGTCTGCGGCACCCGGGGAGACGTCAGATGTGGGGCCTGCGGAGGCCAGGCTCATCCCTTTGCTTCATGCTCCGTTATGCCCAGAGGACGGTTCTCAGTGAAATGTAGCTCTGGAACAAATAAAGTGAAGCAAAAGCTTAACAGTGCCCAGCTTAGCAACAGTTGGGACAGAAAGTGAACCCCGGTGGCATATCTGAACTGAAACTCCAGGGGAATTTGGGGAGGCGATGTGTAATTACTCAAGTTGGAGTTGGGCCAGGATGCTCAAGCTGACAAACCATCTTTTACAAAAGCATGGTGGGAACCAGAGCAGATGGGAGCGGTCCAGATCTCGGCTTTACTTCCCTTACCCTGCGTCTCCCTGGCAGCTGCTGGCATCCAGGTCTGCTTGAATTCAGCTCCGGGTGAAACCCAGGGTCAGGAGAATGTGTCCCTGGGGCTGGACATAGGATTGCCCTGCGTGGCAGATCCAAGACTTGTAGCGGTGCGTGGTAATGGTTCGGAGGTCACTCCAGTGAGTGCTGGTTTATGGATTTCCTCTACGACAGCATCTTCCAAACTTATCCATGAGCGACCCAACTTCTGCTCTTACTGTGAGCACCAGTGAACCTGTCTGGCCCATGTGTGGGATCCACTGCCTGTCATCTGTGAAACACTGCAGGGTTTGGCACATCCTGGGGGATTTCTTGCAGGAACCCTGGAGGATTTCGTGTGCAGACTGGGATGGGCATCGTGTCCCGCTGGAGCAAGTACCGAGAAGTGTAAAACACAAACCACGCCACTGTCAAACTACTTCACATGAAATAGTGAAGTACCTTTTTCTTTGCTATCCCACTTAGGATGGAAACCACAGGAGGGTAACAGGGAGAGCACGATGAGTGTATTATCAGATGTTGAAGCCCCCTGGGCAGTCTGCCCCACACATTTTGGGGCTGGACAAGCCTTTTCAAACAGTAACTCGAACTCCAGGTTTACACACGGCTTGTAGCTATATCAGGAGCTGAGCTGCTCTCCAGGTGCAGAGTCGGGGCACGTCCCGAGGGGAGGCGATGCTGCAGGACGGGCTGGGGGAGCGGGGGGTTGTGTGCCCGGGGAACCGCTGAGAACTCCTGCCCCTCTCAAAGTTGTGTCCCCGTTTCTCTGCGAGCTGCGGTCCGCATTCCCCCGACAACCCGAGCAGGAGATAAAAAAATCAAAAGCATGAGTGTTACGTAGTTATTAGCCAGGTCAGGGGGTGATGTTTATTATGAAAGACTCTGTGAGAAGGGATTAACTATACACATTAAATACCACCCGATACAAGGCATCTGGAAAAACAAGCTTCTTAACATGGAAAAGTACTGAGCTGTTTGTAAACATCCGTGAAGGGGGCCATTGCCAGGGTGGGTGATTATATTTATCTGTGTCTGTCATGGGGCTCTGCCCGGGCTCTTTCCTGATGTGTCCCAGGCACCAGGCCTCGGTCTCGGCTGCCCCCCTTGCAGAGGTGACAGTCGTCCTCCCCTGCCCCACGCCCGGCCAGCAGAGACCTCGGGGCAGAGCCCCGGTGCGGTGCGATGCCGATGGTGCCCCAGGCATGGGCATGGCTCTCCTGCCCTGCCTTTGCCTGTAGGCAGAGGATGGACTTGGGCAGCTGCCAGCAGCTTCTTGCATCTGCACTGATAGCAGTCTACCAATCTGATCATTTTAATTAATCTCATTAGAGCTCGTTTGTCTCTGAACCTGGCCTCAAATGGAGCGTGGTGGCCGGTACCCATCCCCAGGTGCTGCCGGCTGAGGAGCCCTGCGAGGAGATGCTGGTAGTGCTCCCTGCCCCAGGAGCTGGAGGGAGGGGGGTGCTTGCTCAGGTCCTCCCTGTCTTGGATGCTGAATCTGCAGCAGGGAGTAAGATGTGCCTGAAGTATGGATTTCTGCTTCTCTTAGTGGCGCATTAGTGCAATCCTGCCCCTGGCTATAGGGCTGCTGGGGATATGAGCGCAAGCCTCACTGGTTAGACTGCAGCCATCAAGCCCTCTCTCCTGTTTCTGACAGGGAACAGTTGTCAGCGTCTAAGGAGAGCGTATAAGAACAAGGCAAGTGTGTAATGATAGTTGCCAGTTCTATCTGCCAGCTCCCAGCCATCAGTGGCCTGGGGACTCCCTCAGATGCTGCCTTAGTCACTGCCTTAGCCAATGTGTTAGTCATTAGCTCCTGAACTATTTGGGATCCAAAACACTACCCTGCAATGAGTTGCACTGCCAGAATATATTGTGTGTGGGGGGGAAAACCCCTGCTCTTTTGTGCAAGCCACCTGCCTGACCCCTCCAGCCGTCCCTTTTCTAAGCTGAAGAGCCCTGCGCAGTCTCAGGTCTGCTCTGCGGGTGCTGCTCATCTCGCCGGACATCCTCATCGCCTTCTCCTTCGGCCCGGACCTTCTGGCGGCGAGGGGACCGCAGCTGCAGGCAGGGTTCAAGATGAAGGGGAAACCACAGATTTATACAATTTACATTATTTTCTGCTTGCCTTGTTTAGATATTACTTCCGTGTTTTGAAAGATGTCTTTTTATATCTCTTTACAAGGATTTAACACTTTTAACAAACATCCTCATTGCTGCCCTTCTAAAAAGTAATTCTTAGTGCATCAGATCTTGTTTTTTCCCTGCAGTAGGTATATAATGGCCCAGTGCAATGTGAATTTAGTCCCTGGGCTCTCCATGCTTGAAGAAGGGCTTTTACGAATATGGCCAAGCAAGACTGGACATGCTTTTACTGGGCTGGATGAGGAGAAAATCCGTCTCTGTTGAAAGGTTTGACTGCAGTGGCTTTGTCACTTTTCCCAAGCCATCGTGGGGATAACAGATTAATACCATTGTCTTCTGAATGCTGAGAAGGGCCGGACAAAAATGCTTCTTGTTCCTATTTTAAATTCTGTTGTTCATTGAATCTTTAACATTCAGCATTTCGAGAGGAAGCAAGACTAGATGAAAAGATAGCCGGCTGGCTCCCAAATGAACATGAGAGTAAGTATTTTGTTCCCCACAGGCAGATAGTATCGCTGCTTACAAACACACACCAGGCATTGCCGTGTTTCGGAGCCTTGCTACCAAATATCGCCGCTCGTCTCATTGTGGAAAGGGCTGGAAAAATGTGATACAGCAGCAGGGCAATAGGGCTGGGGGGCGGGAGGGGAGCGGGGCTGGGCAGCCGAGGGCTGCACCCGCGGAGGTGCCGGCTGAAGCTGATACGAAGACAGTTTGTACAACCAAAAACTATTCCCAGGGCTCCCATTGTTCCCGTTGTTTTCTCTTTCTCTAAAAATCCTTGTGACTCATGAGCTACAACAAACAATTTTATGCTTGAGAGGGTGAAGGGCTAATAGAGCTGGCTGGAAATGAGGGAGCCCTGCAAGTGAGGCAGCTGGAGACTCCCCTGGTCTGGGTGTGGACGGAGGAAGGGGGTTATGGCGGGGGGGTGTACATGCGACACGGCTGCCAGGACAGCAGTCAGGGGGGAGAAAAAGAGTGTTGAACCAAAACCTAAAGAAAACCTCTTATCTTGGTGTCAAAAAGCACTCCCACGTCCCTCGTGCGGTGACCCGCTGCTGCTCGTCCTTCAAAGCGATGCTCAGAGTGCCACGCTGCCTGCGCTCGCTACAGAGAGGTCGTCAGTGCGAGATCCTGCATCGCTGCGGCAGATGCGAGGGTGTCGGGGGAGGATTGCAGATTTGTTGGGTTATAGGAGGGAACAGAGTCAAATGGGAGACTTCAGATGCAGGCTGTGGCCAGTCCCTTCCCACCTCTCCTGTCCACCCTCTCCCTAGCAGGCTCATTGCGCTTTCCAGCAATAAAACGATGGGTTTCATTTCTCTTATGTTTCATACCAGTGCCTTGCAGTGTGAAGTGCTTTGGAAAGGTTGTTTTTTTTTTGCTAAAACTTTTCAGGGATACAGATGTTTCTGGATATAAACAAAATTGCATTCCATCCCAGGTCTGGGAGCAGGGATGGAGCTTGTTCCTCTGCCCCAAGAGCAAGGTCTAAAAGCCCCAAGGTCAGCTGGGTGCAGATGCAGGAGAAAATGTGTGGCTGGCTCAGAAGACCTCGTGCGCGGGGACCTGGCCTGCTGGAGCCCATCTGTGTTTGGCTGAGCTGCCTGGTCCCTTTGGAGCCGGTTTTCACCCGTGCTGGTTTGCAGCAGGCGCCTGAAGCCGGCAGCCCCGGCTGCGTACCTGTGTTGGCTGATGCCGAGGCCGTGCCGGGTGTGATCATCCGCGCTGGATCCTGCATGGCAGTCCCTGGGCTGGCTGCTGTTCTAAAAGCTAATTAAAACCAGCGCTAGATGAGTGTTTCTTTTCGTTTCGTTTCAAAGCCCAAAACAGATACAGCTTTTTGGCTCTTGCCCAGAGGCTGGTTTCATATGAGCAGACAGTTGTTACCGTGGGATCTGAATGTGGTGTTTTCAGGTCGGTATTTGGGGCTAAGGGGATAATTGGCAGGCTCAGACCTATGGTGCAGTCACTTGAAAAGCCGAGTCCTTGACAGAGCACGTAAAGTGGGAGCTGAATGGTGGTGAGATTGCCGAGCCACTTTATTAGAGGGGTTTCTGAGTGAGTCAAAGAACCTGGAAATCGATACGAGGGTTGCACAGAAAGGTGGTGGAGAGGCTCGGAGAAGGGCTGGTTGGCCATGGAGAGATGGAGGAGGAGGAGGAGGAATGCTGCTGCAAAGCAGCACAGCCTGGGAGTCCTTTGCTAAGGGTTCCTGATGCATCGCAGCGTGCCAGCGCAGCGAGGCACTGTGTGCCATGGCATCTCCTCCCAGGGGTAGGTGTTTCTCTCTGAGGTTGTCCAAGTGTTGGACAAATTGATGCTGGTCCATGCGAGAGCTCCTGGAGATGCCCTGCAGCCGTCTCAGGGGTGCAGGGAACGGCTGCACGCTGCATCTGGCGGGTGAAGCAGCAGATCCTCTGCGAGGTGGAACGGCCGATGCACGAGGTGCCTGTGGCTGAAGGAGGAGCTGAATCCAGCCCCTGCCTTGCAGGTCTCTGCCATAGCCGCAGGAGCATTCTTCCCATGCCAGGCTGGAGCGGAGTGAAGCCTTAGGATGTGAAAATCGGAAGATGTGTTATATTTAATTAGCTTGGGGGGATTTTTTTTTTTTGAGAGAGATAAAATCGATACAGCTTTTACTTCACAACAGCAAATTGCAGAAATAACAAAAACTGTCAATGTATCGTTGGGGAATGCAATGGCTTTGGTGTCCCAGTGACTTCTCATGTTCTGGACCACCAGGACTGGCAGCCACCCCAGCACCTCAAACTGGTGGGCTGAAAGGATGGGGAAGTAGTAGAGATGGGTAATACAGGCTTGCCTGGCCGGTGAGATGTGAGTGCCAAGGGTAACTTAAAGGCTTGCAGACTGTGGAAATGGAGCCGACCCAGAGCGGTTGGATCCGCAGGACCAGGCTGTGGCTGGCGGTGGTGGTGAGACAGGAGGGGTGAGCTTGAGTCTGTGACTGCCCGGTAGTTCTTCGGTCCAGGAAGCAATAATTGCCTAGAGGTTGCTTCCTACACCAAAAGATCTGGACAGGACTGTATGTGTGATCAGATAGCTTCTCTGCACGGCTGGTGGGACAGCTGGCACAGCAGGACCTCTGTGTTGGTGGCCTGAGCTGCTGGGGGGAGGTCGGTGTCCTCCTTGGGCTGCTCTGGTAGGGCCTGGTCCATGACGTGAGGTCGGTGTGATCACACTGGGAATTAACCTGCCACCTCGTGTATGAATGATGTGGACGTGATTAGGGAAAGCCAGCTGGGAAGCCGAGACGTGAGGCCGATGGGCTGCTTTGGGAATGGCAGTGGCAGAGGAGGTGAAGGAAGCTGCTGCATCAGTTGCTGCTTTCATACAGTACTTGACGGTTTGCTGCTACTGCCTCGTTGGGTACACTTGTGCTGAGGAGTGGTATCTTCAGGAGTATTTTTACCAATTCTTACTCTTTGTCCATCACTGTAATATCCACAGACACCTGCATTTTGCATGCTGTAATCCGTTGCTCTGTGGGCAGTGTGGGAAGGCGGTGGTGGGTGCCGTGGGACCCGTGGTGGGGTGCAGGCATGGTCCTGCCGCGGGTGCCGGGGCTGGCGAGGGGGAGCGAGAGGTGCAGCCCCTGGCAGGAGACGTCGGATTTGCCTCCCTGCTGCAGCTCCCATGGGAATGTTGGACACTTCCTTTAGTTTTTCCTTTTCCTTGCCGTGCCCTGCTGTGAAACACTTCTCATTGCTCACCCATGCAGCTGTGGGATCAGTGGGGACTGAGAGGG
This sequence comes from Platalea leucorodia, assembly GCF_965183815.1. Lineage (NCBI taxonomy): Eukaryota > Metazoa > Chordata > Aves > Pelecaniformes > Threskiornithidae > Platalea > Platalea leucorodia. Next base: position 14,376,256 of record NC_138833.1, on the reverse strand, counting down.
AGGTTTTCTTCATTTTTTCATCTCCTGCCTGGGCTCTGAGGCTGCATGAGCATGCTGACCCTGGCTCCTGTTCTCTCTTTCTTGGAAATACAAAGGCAAAAATGTCTTGGGATTTTGCAATTTCATGTTCTTTTTCCCCATCTTTAAAGCTGACACATGGGTGAGGCTCGCCCTGGGTATCGGTGCGATGCATCTCCGAGCATCGCTGAAACCAGCCTGAGGTTCCTGAGCAAGCAGAGGTAATAAAGTGCACATCTTGGTTTGGCCTTCCCCATCACCAGCAGATCAATAGGCAATAAACTGGATACCGCTGCTGGGCTGGAAGGCAAGGACAGAGCCTGGCGGTGGTGGCGGGAGCAGGGAGCGGGGCAGCCTGGCCTCGGAGACAATTTGTCAGCTCCTGCGGATGGGGAGAAACAGTAAACACTCCTATTGAGGGAAAATTGCTTGTTTTCTGGTACCCAACTTCCTCTTCACCACCAGGTCCTCGGTTCATCAGTGCCCAATTTATCCTTTATTTGGTTTTCATAAATAATTCAGAGGAGTTTGAGTAGAATAATTGAGTCTTTTCCCAACCCTAATCCCAGACAATTCAAAACAAAAAGACATTTAGATTACAATTTGAGCGTATTAGCTGTTGGGAGATTTCCAGACAACTGATCTGCTTTCCTTTACAATTTCTGTGCCGTTCTATCATTTCTAAAGTGTTCTGCTTTGATAGTTAATAATTTGAGCATTTCCAGTTCTTCATGAAAAGACAGAGGCATCACTGTGATAAAGTGCGGGCGTGTGTGCTGCTGTTGGATGGGTGAGCTTATCTGTTTTCCAAGAAGGACTAAATAAATGAAGTAGTGAGATTGCAAATCCAGCCTGCCATGTGCCTTATCATCTTCAGGGAAATAGATACAATCGTGCTTATTTGGCTTAAAATTAAAACTAAGCTTCTACGCCGATGTGAGCTGAAAAGCCAGAAGGGATGAATTTGGGGAAGACTTAATGCAGGAAAACACAAGCCTGGGATCCACACCATGCAGAGGGGAGAAATTACACCAAGGGCTGATCCCATTGCTGTGTTTTCCAACGCAGAGGCTGCAAGGTACACGTGGTGGTTTGCCGGAGGGTTTTGCATCTGCTGAGGATGTTGCAAAGCATGGGTGAGGCTGGTCTTGCTGGTTCAGAGCAGTGGTGAGCAGCGTGGGATGCATGGCTAGCTGCCCGTGGGATGCTGCTGGGGTGCCTTGACCACCAAAGCCATGACCCCAGCAAACAGCTGAGAGCACTAAAGAAATTATCTAATAGCTATAAGCAAAGCAAAATGTGGTTGGTTTCTGACACGAGGATCGGATGGAGCCGTTTTCTTTCCTGCCCGTGGATGGGGGGGGACCAGGGCTCCCCAACCACGCTGCTGACTCCTCCCTGGGCTGGTTGCACATGTGGGGCATGTCGGTGCAGACTCCTCCGTCTCCCTCTTCATCGGCAGGGGGAAGGTGATGGGCCAGCCGTTGACATAAATCCGCCATGGCCACCCATCCCTAGTGTTGCCTTGAAGTGATGGGGCCCGTCACCTCAGGCTGTCGCCTGGTGCTCCCTTTGCAAAAGAAAAGTGGGGATCCCTCTTTGGGGTAAGGCTCTGGAAAGGGTGCTGCTGCAGTGGGTCCCAGCTCCCTGGGGAGGGGGGAGACCTCTCAGGGCAGGTTAACAACACAGCTGGACTTTTCTGGGGGCCAGTTGCCCTGGAAAGGGCAGTCCCACATTCCCCATCGCTGCCCCTGCGCTGTCTGCCAGGTTGTGTGCCCTGCAGTGGGAGCACAAGCATGCCTGCTGCCTGCTGCCCTGTGCTGCCTGCGGGGCCCTGCCTGCACTGCCAGCACCACGCTGGGCAGGTTCATGGAGGAATTGTGTATATTTATGTGCCATGAAAGGGTGATGCCATGCTCCTGAACCCTGTGGCATTGAAGGGGATGTCCTCAGGAGGCAACTAAGTTGGTGGCGAGGGAGGTGGAAGGGCACTTACATGTCAGCAGGGTCCAGTCCGGGGAGTTTTGAAAACCTGTTGGGTGCCCAGCAGCTTTGGAAACCGTTCCTACCTGGCTTTGTCCATGAATCCCGAGAGCAAGTGTCTCCAAAATAGTGTTTTCTATAACAGTTTTGGAAATGGAGCGGCATAGATGTGCTGCGATGCTCCTGCTCTGGTGCTGGTGGCCGGTGCAGGGAGGTGGCACTGGCCCCTGATGCTGCCCTCGACCATGCGTGGTCCAGGCAGCGGGGAGCATCTTGTCCACCAAAGCAGAGTGGTGCAAGGCGAGGTGGCTCGCTCGGGTTTGCATCGTCCTCGTTGGAGGTGGGCACTGAAACTGGGTAGCGGAGATGCCGTTTGCCCGAGTTGTGGCCCTGGCAATGCCGGGGTGTCAAGAACGGGGTCTATTTGTACACTGTGTTTTAGAAAATGAGCTGCAGCAGGGTTACTTTGCTTGTTTTGATACGCAGACACAACACTGGAAGGACTATGACATCTCGCATATCCCTTCTTTTGCTTAATTAATGTCTATCTTAATAGTTTTTTTTTTTAAATTTCTCACAGTGGCAGCATATTAAAAGGTTACTGGGGCATCTATAACCATGCATTTGTAGCACATAGAGACTTAAAGGAACCTGATCTTTCTCAAACTGAGCCTAATTCTGACTGTAATATGTAGGCTGTTAATTATGTTTATTGAAGGATGCACTGAGACTGTGTCTGGCCAACTCAAATCAGGTTTATACAGACGTAGTCAAAAATGTCTCCAAGCAGATGCATCAGGAGGAAGGTACCAGTAAAATTAAAAGAGGTCCCAACACAGAGAAGGTTGTTCATGATGTATTGTATTTAACTCTAATTGGGTTAGCAGCTGAGGCTCTGAGGATTAAGCAAACTGACCTAAATACTAGTCTCAGTGGTCTTAGTTAATGTCTAGTTTCTTGCATCTCAGCCGATTTGGTTTCCCAAATACTTTATGAAGCGTGTTGCCTTTCTATTGAAAGTGTAAAACCATGTTGTATCATTTATTGTGGTTCTGACAAACAAATGCTCGTTTGGAGAATAGGCTTTGCGAACAGGTTAGACAGTGTCTGAGGAAAACACCTGATGCGTCCCGGCGCCGCAGAAGGTGATGCAGAAGTAGCAGGGATGGAGTGGACAGAGTGAGACGGTGTCCAGGCATGATTGCTGGCACCGTCGGTTGTTATCTCAGCTAACAGCAGATGGTAGAGAGGAGAAGTCATCCATTTTCATGTACAATTTATTTTTATGCTGCAAGAGGCAGGATTGCTCGAGTCATTGCTGTCAGGCAACCCCCTGGAAGGAAAACGTTATTTACCGTGAGGGACATTTTTGGAATGAGTTTTTCATCGTAGTGTATTGGGGGAAGACACTGCAGGGCCAGAAGTGAGATGGAGAACAAGCCCATTCACTGTATGAGTGGCTGGAGGATTTTCATAGAGGAGGGGTCCGGTGTCGATCCCACAGGAGGTTTATTGGGTCAGGAGAAATCCCCATGTGTTTGGCTGTGGATGTGTAAGCAGGCACCTAGATCACCTTTTAGTTGGATATTTTCCAGCTGCAGCGTAACCCAGCCTGGCTTTGTTTTACCTTTTGCTCCTCGGTGTGCAAGCACCACTGGAGCAGTTCAGCCCCGATGGGATGCCTCCTGCTTTTGGCTGTCCCTGCTCAGGGCAGTGAGGTGATGCAGTGGGGACACGAAGGTGCTCGGGGCAACGAGGTGGCTCTGTGTTTCCCGCAGCTTCATTCATGCCAAGAACAAAGAAAGCATCATTTCCCCCAGCAAGTCTGAACGTGGAGAAGCCCAGTTGCTGTACATCCCTTGGCGTTTGGAGTAGATATTTGTGTGACTATGTTTAAACATTGATCCTCTAAGAGAAAGCAGCCTGCTGTTTCTTTAGTTTAATACTAATTTTTGGTCTGTGTCTTGGCCGAGGTTGCACCCTGTGGCTGGATTTCGCGTCTGCCTGGGCTAGGGGACCTTGGAGGGCTTGCAGCTGCGGGGGCTCGGGCTCTCGGTGCTGCCTGGCCAGGCATGGGCAGCCCCTGCCTGCGTGCCCTGTTCTCCCTGAATCCTGCCCAGACCTCACCCCGGAGGTGACATAAAGCGACACCCCGAAGCCGTGCCACTGGGGACACAGGCATCCACCACGCTGTCCCTTGGGGACCGTTTCCCCAGGGCACCCTCCCTGGGCATGCGTGCACCCAGTCTCTGCCGGACCCCTTCACCCTGCCTGTTGGATGGTTTTTTTTTTTCTCCGATGCAGGTTTTCCGTACGGATCTGATAACGGCCATGAAGATCCCCGACTCCTTCCAGCTGAGCCCTGACGAGTACTACGTCCTGGCTGATCCCTGGAGGCAGGAGTGGGAGAAGGGCGTCCAGGTGCCGGCGAGCGCTGAGGCCATCCCCGAGCCTGTGGTCAGGTAAGCGAGCGGGGTCCCCTCCGCCAGGTCCCCTCCACAGGGTCCCCTCTGCCTTGGTGGGGCGCACGCCATCTCCGAGAGCGTGTAAAGGGGATGCACGGGAATGCACAGGGACCTCCCAGCGTACCCTGCCATGGGCAGTTGCTTTCTGAAAGTCCCTCTCGTACGTGCCTGGCTTTTCTTGGGCAGCAGTGAGGAGCCATGCCAGGCAGGCCAGCTCCTCTTGGTTGGTGAATTTTAGAAAGACCTGATAAAATCAAAGGGAGGATAAAAAAATACCGACAGAAAAACACTCAGAACGTCAGCTTCTGTGTGGCTGGTTGATGCGTCTCCATCTAGAAACGTGGCTGTACTGCTGGTATTTCACGGCAGGGGTGCAGGAGTTGGCCCTTAAATTAAAAACTTCCCTCTTTACCATGTAAGCTGTTTGTGCATATCGGAAACGTGACAGGCATGCTGAAATTCAGGGCTTGGGAAAAGGAGCCTAGCAAATAGACAAGCATCTCCTGGACCTTGTAGAGACGACGTCTATCAGCCTAGATCGGTGTCTCATTAGCTATTTTAAAATAGGGAACTGAGTTTTAAAATAGACACTTAAGCAGCTGCTTGGGCAGAAAAGAAACGTGGGGGAGCTGCTAACCGTTCACTGTGCGCCGGGGATTATCCCAGGGCGATGGCCGAAGCTGCGGGGGAAAGGCTGGTGCTGCCGGTGGGGGGAACCGGGCAGGTCAGGAACGGACACCAAAACTCACAGGGTCGGACCCGAAAACTTGCAGGGTCGGACCTGAAAACTCACAGGGTCGAACCCCAAAACTCGCAGGGTTTGCAGGAGCTTTGCAGCTCTTGCTCTGCTCGCTTCATGGCGTGCAACCCTGGGCGTGCATCCTGCGAAAGCGCTCGCGAAAGCATCGTGCCGGCGTGACGCTGGGGCTGCGTGTGGGAGCGGGGCAGCTGCGGGAGGATGCGTTTTGCCGAGGGATTTGGGCAGGGTGTGAAGCCCAGCGGAGGCTCCGCTTGTCCCACAGCACCAGCAGCTGCTGCTGCAGCTGCCAACCTCGCTTCTGAAGTAAACTTTTGTGTACGCTCCCCCTCCTCCCCCGGGGAAAACAGAGAAAGAAATGAAACTTTAATCAGTCTGAACACATCAAAAGGGAAGTTGTAAAGGGGGCTGTTGAGTTGATTTAATCCTTGGGGGGGGAGGAAAAAAAAAAAAAAGAGGGAAAAAAAAGCCCTTATGTGTGGAATATCTTTTTTTAGTTGTCTTTGATAGCTAACCGCAGTCTGGACTCGCAAGCACTCTGCTCCCCAGCTGAGGGCTTGTGCTGGTGCTATTTCCAGCCGAAAAGCGATAGCGCGGTGCTGCCTGGGCTGGCGGTGCCCATGTAAAGCCAGCCTGAAGGGCGGGCTGCTGGGCTGCCCACGGGCGCTGCTTCCCGGCGTTCCATCGGGTGGGGTTTTGCATCCCAGACCGCTGAGCCGGGGGCTGCCGGGGCACGGGGCAGGCTGCGGACGTGCCCCGCTGCTTTTCCCTAAGCCCTTGTTTTTGGGGATCCTTGGGGCAGCTCTGCCAGTGCTGCCTGTTCCCGTGCAGGGATGCTCCTAAAGCGACGCCTGACAGGTCTTTCCCCTCAGGTCCCCATCCTGCCCTGTCCTGCTCCGGCACCAGCCTTTTCCCAATATATCTCATTTTTTTGGACCGCTATTGTGTCTCCTCAGTCCTCTCTCCTCTAGACTGAACAGATCCGTTGTTTTAAGCTTCCATCAAAGGCTGTGTTTTCTGGAGTTGTCAACGTTTTTCTCACCATCTTCCAGGCTTCCCCTGGTTTAGCCCATGTCACCACAGGGACCCACGGGCTTCGGAGGGCACATCAGACACCCCACTACAGCCTGGCACTGCCTGCTCACCTTGAGTTTGAGTTTCACTTCCACCATCAGATCTTCCTCTGAAGAATTTCCTAATTCTTGGGGTTATTTTGCTCATTTGATTATTCTCAAGCTTGGCACTATTCCATAATCCTTGATGAATTGCTTCTTGCAATAGTTCCAGCTCTTTCTTCAGTTCCTCAACACCATTTTGAGTTCCAGCCTTGCTCTCCAAAGAGTTTGTGACTTCCCTTTCATCAGGGTTAAACTCAGCAGACTGAGCAAGCGTACCCCGTGTCTGCGTGAGGAAGCCTGGCCCTGCAGAGGTCTCGACACAGCCCACGGATGCTGGGGAGCATCTCCTGATAGGCAGCATTGAAGCCTTGCTAAGTCAAGATGGGTCCCATCTGCTCCTCTCCTATCCACCCACCGCAGAGGTCCCAGCCCCTGTTGGATGGTTCTTATCCCATGTTATTTTCTGTGCACGTTCATATAGATTGCTTATTTATGTGTTTCAGTGGTTTTCCCCGAGTTTTATTTTTAAAGGCAGATAACGTGTTGTCTTCTGGTCTTCTGAAATCTCACTCGTTCTCTGTGACCTCTCAGAGTTACTCATTAGTGGCTCCAGCACTCTCAGCTAATCCCAGGTGGATTTCTGCAGCCCCTCTGGGTTGCAACGTGCCCCGCTCATCCCAGGCTGCTCCTCCTGGGCTGCTACGGGATCGTGCTCCTTACCCACAGCCTTAGCTTCCTCGGAGGTCTTTACTCTCTTATTGCTCCGTCTGTCTGTCCTGCACCATGTCTCATCGGCGTGAACCATCTCTCTCTGCTGGCAAGACAGCAAGAATGGCCTGAAGGGCTTTGTCCTCAGACTGAAGCCTGTTCAGGACACTTTGCCTTCGCTAGTACGATGTGAGTGGAATGAAGAGCTCATTTTACAGCAGTGTTAATGGTTGCACCTGGTTTGTGGCCATGATGCACGTCCCAGGGGGACAAGCAGTGACACTGCCAGATTTTTTTTAATCAGGACAGCATCTCTCCACATGCACACCAGAAGGCACAGCAGAGGCGGGTGTGCTCCTCCCGAGCAGTTCTCTCTCCGATAGCATCCTCAGTGTTTTCCCAGTTGGGTCACCGATGTGAGAGTCGGAGATGGAGAGAGCAGCGTTCGGACTGCCAAGGACAGATGAAGACTGCAGTCCCTTTCGTATCTCCAGTGTTAGACAACTCCCTCTTGCAGCTTGCCCTCCTTTGGAGAAATGTCAAGTATTTTTTCACAAGAAATGACTATATTTCATCTGCCTAAAGAGAGCAGCCTTAAAAGGCCTTACAACTCCATTTACCTCCCTAGTTTAATTGCTTTAATTTGCCCCTGTCTCCATCCCGGCAGCAGTGAGCAGGCACCTTGCTGGTCCCACCTCAGCTTTCGCTACCACCCTGCGGCTGCTGCCCCATGGGCTCTGCACCGGTTCCCCCCTTTGCTTCCAAACATCCCTTTTTCCCTACTCAAACAAAAAATTTCACGTAAACCTGATGGATCGTCCCTGTGTCGGATGTGGGCAATCCAAATACCTTTCTCTGCTGAAAAAAATCCCTGTGCTGATTTTTTCCTAGACTGGGAAATTTGGAGCCCAGCAGCTGCTGCTCTTCCTCGCTCTTAGGGCAGCGTTTTGCTTTCCCCCATCTCAAAGGTGTAACTCAGGGGTATGACAGAGTATCCTGCCCTTAGGTTTGTGGCAGCAGGGCATGGATGGATGCCCATGGTAATCCAGTCCTAATGTTGTCACTCCTGACAGCCATTTCCGTGTGAAATTCCTAGAGGGAGGCAGGGGGGGAGAAGCCACTAGAGCCCCAGGAGCTGGAGAGCAGGCAAGCACTGCCTGCAAAATAATACTCAGCCCATCATCTTGCGATCCCAGGGGTCTGGTTCCTGGGCTGAGCGAAAGGCAGCGAGCAGATTTTGCCGCGGAGGGTGCGAGAGTCGCTTCCCACTCCAGAGATGGATCTCGCCCTCCGAAAGTGCCTTGTACGCAGCCGCTGCTGCTCTTTTCATCTCCCGCCTGGGCGCTTGGAAACCAGCTCTTCCTACCCGCAGCCTGCCTCTAGGTTTTGTGCCTCCGAAGCTGAAAATTAGATTTTTGAAACATTTTATTTTTCTGGAGCTCTAAAATGTCAAAAGCTGGGGGTGAGGCAGAAGGAAAGAGCTGTATTTTAAGGAATGCTTTCCCCAGAAAGCCACTGTCTCAAAATGCCTCCACTGAGAGCCACCTTAAACTCAAGGGTCCTTTCTGGGTTAGCACAAATCGCAGTGCAGTTGGGAGGAAAGCGGTGGGGGAAGAGGTGCAGCATCTCTTGGCTCGGTGTCCCGGGAGGCACAGATGCTGCCGGTGGCCACCCGCACACCAGGGCTATCAGGCAGCGCAGGAGATCAGCTGTTTCCTCTCTGCAATCATTTCTGGCTCATCGCTACTGAAAAGGGTTTTATTTTGTATAGTAACACGCCTGAGAATTGCCCAAAGCTTGAAGGGCTCCAGCGTGGTGAGAAAAGCCGCTTGCAGGCAGCTGAGAGCAGGGGAATGAGGAGTCGAGGCGAGTTTCCCTTCCGACAGGCAGGGAGCGGCGGGCTGGCATCCTCTGCCCGCGCGTCTCCAGGTCACCCGCCCTGGGATGTGGGTGGTGATGACATGACATCCCATTGATGACAGTACATCCCACCTCTGCTAGAGCCCGTAGCTGAAGGATCTCCACAGGCTTTCCAGGACCAGAGATGAGCCTTACAGCTCCTGTGGGACCTCTGCAGTTATTTTATAAATGGGTAAACTGAGGCACTGAGATTTCTGCTGTGAGTCAGTGGTAGAGCAAAGTCCGAGATCCCAGTCTGGTGTGGGAGCACAGCTTGGTGCTGGATGCAATGTCGGAGCATCTCAGCACAGTTTGAGTTTAAGGATTACGCAAGATAAAGTAGCAGGAAGAATTATTGCAATGGTCTCAGAGCATCGGGGCTGCGGGTACCACTCTTGTTGTAAATGGGAAAGAGAAGCTTTAGATGAGCTTTGTCTTCCCGGAGTCACACTGTGATACACCCAAGAGGAAGGTGGGCCTTGCTGTTTTGCCATGGGTGCTCGTAGGAGGCTGTGAAGCCCTTTTTGCAGAGTGGGTGTGCAGGGGCCTGACCCGGGCTCATCCCTACCCACTGGCGATGATGCCGGTGCCGTGCACAGCAGTGCGTTGAGCTCGCTCAGCAGAGAGCATCACTCCATAAAGCAGTGGCACCTATGTGTGATTTTATGCACCTGTACAGGTTTTAATTCCTCCTTTATTTAATGATTTAACATTTTTGGCATGTGGCTCCTTCCCCAGGCGGACAGGGATGCAGGCAAGATCTAGAGGTGGCTCTTGGATCTTGCATTAAGCCACATTAGTATGTGCTGTAGGTTCTGTTTCCTGTGAATTTGCACACAGCAGGAGGACGAGCAGGAAGACTGCTTCTTGCTGGCAGGCTTCCCAGGTATTCTTGGTGTTGCAGATCTGTACTTGCATCATTGCTGTGGCCCTGTTTTAACAGAGAACAGAAAGCGGTGTGGCAACGGGAAGGCACAACCTTTGCGAGTACCAACTTGGTGATGGAGGCAGCACCAGCGCAAACACTGTCTGCCATGTCGGCACGGTGCTTGTGTCACTGTCCTGTCGTCCCTCGGGTCCCCTCTGGCCCCTCTCCCTCAACAGCCACACACGCAGGTAAAGCAGCTCCTTGCTGTGCTGCTGGGCATGTGTCGAGCTGGTGCGGGGCTGGCTGTGCCTGGGTCACGATGAGGAGCTGCCTGGCATTCATCTCCTTTGAGCTGTGTTGCTCTTCAGCGGACTCCAGTCCCATAAGGAGTTGCCCCAACATCTCCAGGAGGTCCAGCAGTTCTTTGAGAGGGCGCAGAGTTGTCGGCAGGGGTATTTATGTCGTGGTTTTGCAATACCAGCATCATTGCAAAAGGGAGCAAGAGGAGGCACACAGCGGGTCTGCTTCGGGGACCAGTGTTGGAGATAAGTGTACTGGGGCGGGGAGAAGAATTAACTGGTGTACCAGTAACGGGTGTAGGACTGGGGCACGTCCCTGCCCTTCTTCCCTTCTTCTCCCGGTGAGTGGACATCTTGGCTCATCCCAGTGGGGCTGGGTGCCGCATCCAGAACACCCAGCACAGGGAGGGAGCGGTTCCAGCAAAGGAAGAAAATAATGCTGGGAGCAATCTCTGCCGTGGTGTGGAGCGTGGTAGTGCTGAGGAGCTGCGGCCAGGCTGGCCCGGCAGCGGGGTGGCACGATGCAAACGTCCCGGCAATCCCTGGACTTCACCTCTCCCTCTTCCTCCATGTGCAGCGGGAGCCCTGGAGGGCGGCCAGGCTGGATCCTTGCAGCAGCACGGCTCCCAGCCCGGGGAGGGCTTTCCGAGGCTTCGTTCTCAGCATGTACTGTATGAACCAGCACACTTTGTTCTCGAGTGTTGAGATTGGACTTCCTTTCCTCGGTCGGCGACGCAGGCTGGCTGTTGACTCATCAGCAGCTTCCCTTGGGCTTTGCTGCAGAAGGGGCAGGCAGGATTCTGCAGCAGTTTGTGTATCTTTTGGAGCAGAGCTTTTTTTTTTAACATGAGCCTTTTTTTTTTTTTCCCTTTCCTTTTTTTATCCTTTCCCTCCAGCTCATCATGAAAAATGTGTGAGTTTGGGGCTTGCAGATGGCACGCTGGCGATTTTACAAAGGGCTATTTCTTGGGTCAGTTATCCCCATTCTGTGGCTGCCTGCCCTTAAATATGCCTGGATTCTGGTAGGCTTTCAGAAATATGTATACGCTTCCCTTTCAAGATCTGAGGCTCTGCTTTGATCAAAAGAAATAAAAATCCCAACTGCCCTAGGCCTAAATGTTTAGATCACAAGCCCTGGGACATGGGAGCGTGGGGAGAGGAAAGCTTGCGGCCTGCACGCTGTGCGCGCTCCTGGGGACCCCCGGGGTGACACCTGGCCGCGGCGAGGGTGGCTGGGCTGAGCTGCGGGTCCCTGGCAGCACTTGTGGTCAGGGCTGGCCAGTGGCACTGATCAGGGACAGCAGAAAAACCCCAGTGATGTACCATCAGGGAGCTCCCTCTGCAACCCTGCCGCTGGGAAAGGGAGGTTGCGGGTTGGATCTGCTCAGTCAGCCCTTCGCCCTGCAAGCTGCGGAGAGGGACGGGTTGTCTGCAGGGTGGTCTGTCCTGCCGGTCTTCTAGATATCTGATTTAGGATGGGGTGAATAGCCTCTACGGCAGCAGCGGTTCAGTGGTTCAGAGGGTCTGGGCAGGGCAAAAGGTGGTATCAGCACTGTAGAGGATTGTTAGTTCGTGCCCAGTGCCTGCGAGTGCTTTGCGAAGGAGTAAGTGTGATTTACTTTGTCTGTTACTTGGAATCATTTCTGTTTTACAGTCTGCTTGACAAGTTCTCGTGTGGGCTTTCAGCAAGTCCTCACCTTTATTAGTTTGCTACGGGAAACGTGTTAATCCAGGCTGTTCTTACCTAGTACCGAGCCACTTGGACTTTTATTTTAAATGTTTGCTAATCCTCCCAGTGGATGCTTGTCGTTTATACTGGATGAAGCACACAGAAAGTCAAGTGTATTTCAGCAGTAAATGTATAGAACGAGCAAGCTTGATTCCCGCTGCTCCGTAATGAGGTTTATGGGTCTCAGGGCAGATTCCAGTTTGGTACAGCCTCGGGAGCCTCTGCATCTCGCTCCATCACCTCCGCTCTCCATCCAGAACCATGAATTTAATGTATAGCCGGGCAAACCATAGCAGATCTGATTGCTGCTGCTTGCAACCGCAGCAGTAATTAAATCACCTCTTAGTGATTTAGTGCACCTAGTGTCCTCATTGAACAATACAAGAAACTATTACTCTTAAGTGCTCTTCACAGTGATGGGAGGAGCAGGACAGCCCGGTAGCAGGAATAGCTACTCGGTTCTTGGTGCTGCTGTGGATAATCCTGTTGAATTTAAGTGAAGCCTGCATTGCTGGAAAGTGGGCTTTACCATGTTCCCAGGACCTTGGTGAGGCGGAGAAAGGCTGGTAGGTGGTTTTTTTCAATGCACTTGAAGATCTAGAAAATGCACCAAAACAAGCGTAGCTGCAAAGCAGTACGTGGATGGTGCAAGAGGCAGATGGATCCCTCCTGGTTTTGTGGGATGGGCTGCGTGCTACTTCAAGTGACTCAGCGTCAAAACTGTTCTCATGTGTTTCAGGGTTCACCGTTAGTGCAGTGATTCAAAACACATTAAAAAAGGCTGGCTGCTGCCTTTTCAAATTCCTCAAAGCTTTGCTTTCATTGGGTTGGTTTTCTGTAAGGAGACCCGTGTGATGGCACTGTGCTGATCACAGGACTAATCAGCTTTGTGCCCTCGTCTGTGTTTTGAGCTTTCCGATGCTGAGCTCCGTTAGCAGCAGGGCTGAGGGGATTTGGCCGGTTCCTGATCTGCTGTGGCTCGTGCTCGCAGCCCCGCTCAGACCACGGCAGGTGCAGAGCTGCTGCCGTCGCTCGCAGCCTCTGTCTCTGCTCCCCGTTCGTAGGTGGATACAAATGCAAGTGGAGCTGTTTGCATTACTGAAATAATTGTGGAAACATTATCTGGCTGAGATAATTAATTCCAGATGCTTTAACGTTAGTAGCTTGGCTTAAGTTGCATAAAGAAGCAACATTTTTCGTCTTTTTATATCCAGAAAACATACGCTCAAGTGCCCCTGGCTTCCCTAGTAGCAATTCCAAGATATATATTGCTTAAATGGAAATGAGCAGAATACTAGCGACCTGCTGGCTGGGTTTGGAGAAGGTTGGCATGCAACATGAGTCCCTGAAGGGCCACCAGGTAGGTCAGTGGTGCTCTGGGAGAAGGAGGAGAGCAGCACCCATGGGTGCTGGCTCTGCCCTGGTCGCCCACGGGGAGCAGATGCTTCCTGAGCATCCTCTGCAGCTGCCCTGGGGTCGGGGGCTGCCGTGTTTTGCTGGGTTTCAGAGCCAGAAGGGTCAGAGCTACCTCCTCCTGCCTTCAATGCCACTGTTAAGGCCAAATGGCACAGAGAGGAAAGCAAGAAAGGAAAACGAAGAAGATCCTTGCACAGCATCAAAAATTATGTGTGTATTTTGCTCTCAGCCCAGACACTGCTTTTGTCTAGTCAACCAGAAAAACATCTGTGTTTTGTTGTTCCAACCGGCCCACCAGCAAACCGCTGCCTGGTCATTGCTGTTTGTCCGTGCAGCCGTGGTTTTCCTCTGCACAGAATTTGTGCAGATGAACCCTGCTGTGAAATGGTGCCCGTCCTCTCCTCCGCCTCGGGAAGGCGGACGCTGCTCTGCAACTTCCCAACACTGCACCTGAGTGCTTGTTTACCAGGTCCCTTCTCCAGTCTACATGGAAATAATTTTCCAGGCACTGAATCAGAGTTGAGACTTAAATAATTCATTTGTTGAGCTAAATCTCAGTGAGATTTAGGCTGGAATAGAAACGTGAGAAAGACAGGGACATCAACACCCTGGTCTTTATCTAGTCTGCTGAGTATCAGGCTTTTTATATGGTGATAAACAGCTCAGAAACGAAATTGGAAAAGCTGTCTGGGTTTAACAAGATGGCTGTTTAGTGCCTCCTGTTCACTTGTTTTCTTCTTTTTATCACATCAAAGAAGAGTGAATCACTTTCTCCTTAGAGGATTACATTATTCCAGAGGCCTGGAAGGACCCACTCTGGTTACAGGCTGTTACTGGAGGAGGTATTACATGGAGAGGGGAAAATGGAGCATTTTTCTTACTGCACCTGTTAATTGCAATTTGGAGCTTCAGCTGCATTTGTGTAAAACTTCCAGAACCTGCCTGTATAAATCTTCAACCACCAGCAGCCCGTGAGGGGCCACCCTACCCCGTCCTTGACATTTTGCACAGAAACGGGGTTGTCACAGGGGGATTTCCAAACCCAAACAGCGAGACCCTGGACAGTCCCGGAGCCAAAAGGAGTTTTCCAGCTGAGACAGTGCCGGCCACCGCGGGCGGCGAGGCTGGGCCAGGGCTGTGCCCTGCGGAGCTGCACAGCACCGCTCGCGGTACCCTCCCGATCGCTGAGGATGTTTTAAAAGCTGATGATGATCATTTATAATATTCACTGCTTGGAAAGTGCCAAGCGTCTGGGGTTCAGCTGGGAAAAACAACCACCTAATGGAACGGTGGGTGTAGCTGAGCTGCGCTGTCCTGGGCTGGTCCTTGCCTGGCAGAGGACGCCGGGGTCCCCGACACATCCCGGGGTCCCTGACGAATCCCGGGGTCCCTGACACATCTCCAGCGCAGGAGGGATGGGGTGTGCAGCCTGCGCAGCCACCCAGGCATTGCATTACGTCACCCGGAGCCACACTCACTGGCTGCTGGTACCCGGAGGGCAGGACACTGCTGCAAGCGGCGTTAACCCCTTACTGAGCATCCCGAGTGCCACTTGGTAACACAAAGGGACCTTCACGGGGCTGAGCATTGGCCACCAGTGTTTGGGCAGTCAGGGGGTGCCTTCTGGGCACTGGTGCTCCTGTTACAGGAGCTTGGTGCGTCCTCCTGGGGCCAAATCCAGCTGCTTTGTTCTCCCAAAACAGCAGCAAGAAGACGAACAAGAGCTTCAGAGCTGAACCAAGTGTTTACCACCTGCGTAGGTTTTTGGGACAAGCGGTTTACTGAAGGTTTAGGTTATACCAGGGGGTAGTGCCAGCCCAGCCATCCATCACGCCCATCAGCAGCAGTGGTGATGAACCCTGCCGTTATAGCGGGCTGCTTGCTCGAGCACAGATGTCCATGGGAAGGGTTGATCTTATGTTATCTCCATCAGCTATTTTTGCTAGAAGTGTGCTCGTTACAGCCCCTGACATGAGGATAGCCTATGAAGGGCACAAAGCAGGGTGGCAGACCGGGCTGCCAGACTGGACAGCCACTGCAGGTTCCCCTTCCCGGACCCACCTGTGACCCCCAGGCTGAGCCCTGCGCCCGAAGCCACTCTGTTACGTACATATGAATTTTTGTGGATTTGCAAAAGCTGTTGCCAAATCTTGAGGGGTTTTGGCTCCAACAGCCAATAAGGAAATACTGTAAATTCTTACTTTTCTGAACAAAGCAGTCCCAGCAGTGCCCACTAAAAGCAGGGCTTTAAGTCTGTTGAGGTTCTTGTTTGTTTTTGAATAAAAGGGTTTGGTGCCAGTGGCCTGCCCAGACACACTGTGTCACCTCTCTCCTCCCCGGGACCAGCCGACTCCAGCCCTTTCTCTGCTCTGTCACGCAGGAGGATGCGCTGGCAGACACGGGGTGTCAGCGGTCCCTCCCGTGGGGTCCTGGGTCTCTGCTTTCAGGTCTCCTGCCAGTGGCTTGTGCCAGGGGTGACAGCAGGGTGCCCACAGGGCTGTGAGCTCTCCAGCACCCTGCGCTGGTGACGGGGGTGATCCCGATGTTACCGGGAGCATCTTCAGTCGAGGAGGGGAGTGGTGAAGTGCACAGGCACCCGTTAGCACTGAGACCTGGATCCTAACGATGCTTTTAGGCTCATCCAGCTGGTCCAGCCAGCTTACATGCTGGTCTAAACATCCGGCCAGTTAATTTAAAACCTAACCCATTTAATATCTTCTTGGCGTTCCCTTTCTTCTTTGAACCCAGCTTTTGTCTCATGGTTTTACAGGCTTTACTAGAAGCTGTAAAAGTGGAATAAGTAGGTGTAACATGGTCAGTAAATCTGGGCCTGGGTGTGCTGAGGGTCAGAAAATTTTATTTGTGGGTTGCAGCTCATTACTGTGACCATCCAGCACCGTCTGCAACCCCGTCCTTCGCCTTTATGCCACCAGGCTCTTTTTCTAACATCTTAAATTCTGCTCCGCTATCAAGGAGCAATAGTGCCTATAAAATCCATTAGCTTAAGTTCATAAGAAGATTGGGCATCTGGTCCGAAGGTCCTGCCAGATACTATTTTAATAAACAGAAAATGAAAATCATCCCTTTAAATTGCCTTTTTAAAGTCGTCGTGTGCCACAGGAGAATTCTGCCGCGAGTGGAGCTGGCGGTAAGAACAGTGTCAGCGTCTGCTGAGGGTTGCTGGCAGAGTTACCTTTCCACTGACTTTCCTAAGCTGATTTATTTATGGACACTGGACAAGACTGATTTAGGTTGGAATGTAGGTAAAGAAAAGATGACTGACTAAAGCCTTCCTTGTAATAAAACTAAGTATTTTCAGAAGAGAAACACTATGCAGGATTAATTATTTCTATCTAGTATATTAAAAGGGAGCATATATAAAAAAATGCCTTCTCCCTTCAGACAAGTGAAGCATTCAGTTTACAGAGATGAGATTAACCATGGGAATTTGCCGAGTATATTTTATTACCGCATAATCTTCTCCAGGGATAGATGTGATCCTCAAGAGTGTTGGGGTCCACTTACTCCTTTTTCTCAAGTGCCCTTGAGACCCACTTTCAGACTAATGGCCTCAGGTTTGTTGTGCTTTTCAGGCTGATCCCAATTTTCAACCCTTCGATTAAATAAGCCCTTGATTGATACAGATTTTTTTTTAAAATGCCGTGTCTCTGGCTGGCTGGCTAAATAAATTGAGCTTCTGCGAATGGTTCAGCACTTGGCGGAGGCTTT
Source organism: Platalea leucorodia (assembly GCF_965183815.1). NCBI lineage: Eukaryota > Metazoa > Chordata > Aves > Pelecaniformes > Threskiornithidae > Platalea > Platalea leucorodia. Next base: position 14,359,267 of record NC_138833.1, on the reverse strand, counting down.
GTCTCCATGATGCTTTGCCATGGTGGTGCAGGGAGAGCCGCAGCATCTCGGTGGTGGCACATCACCAGCAAACGCCAGTACCAGTAGCTGCCATGGGAAGGCATGTGGGCCCACCATCAAAACCCTGCTTGGAAAATGAGTTGTCTCAGTAGTGTGTTGCGCAGTGAGGGCATGCATTGCCCTCGTCCCGGGTTGTTGGGGCAGCAGCGAGGTGCTAATGGGAAGCCACCTTGCTGGAGTGCTCTGGCATAAGGAGGGCAACCAAACTCACCAGCCGCTCACTCTGGATCAGTGAGAAGTGAGTTATCTCATGGTTGTGGGTCTGCTGTGTTTGGGTGCTCTGTGATGGTGCTCAGATGCAGGTAAAGCCCTTGTGCCACTGCGGAGCTGGGCAGGTCTGTCCTTCCCAGCACCGCATCCTCCACGGTTGGGGCTGGAGGGACGAGCAGGGCTTTGGGGGTTACTTTGGGGCAGTGGTGGGGATGGTGTTGAAGAGCACTCACAGGGCAGAGGGCCAGGGCACCTCACAGCTCTCTGGGCTGTTTGGTGGCACCCCCAAGAAGCTGTTGCCCAGGGCCGCATTTTTCCCCAAGAACAGCATCATTTGGGGAGCATGGTGCTTGCTGTGCTCTTCAGCAGTGCAGTGTTTCTTTTTTACTTTCAGTAAAAGCAAGCTTTTTACCTGAGTAAAACTTCAGGGTCCAGACAGTAGATTCCTGCTTGAATTTTTTTAAGGTATTTTTGAGATGGAGAAAATACTTGTGTTGCTGTAATAGGATAATGATTCTCTGTAACGCGCCTATGTTGTACTAATGAATTTTCAGGCTATGCCATTGGTTTCTGTAGCGTTTTCATTTCCTGCTTTGGCATTATTTATCCTCTGCCACCTGCCCATTCTGGTGCATTTGGGACATTCCCCGTTGGGGTATGGGTCACCCGGGCTCATGACACTTTCCATCCGCAACCCAGGGTCACGCACGATACTTTCTCTTCTCTCAACACGTCACAGAGCCTCGGAAGCGCAGGATCTTGCCTCGTCCATGTGCTTCATAACACATTGCTTGCTACCCAAGACTCCTTTGCTGTAGTTTAGGTTGAGAGAGGAGGTTTGGGGCTTTTTGGAACATGTTCTTGCTTTCCATGCAGACCCGGTCCGGGTGGGTTGGTTGGTCATGCCCTGCACAGGATCCCTGGCTGCAGGGATGCTCATGTGTCACCATCACCATTTATTGGGAACATGCCAGGGCTGATACAGCCTGGGGCTGAGTGTGTCTCACTCTCTTTGAACCGAGTCTAGGGACGAATAACTAAAGCATCAGAACTCTGGGGGAACAGGAGAAACCCTCGAAGACACATGAAATTCCTCTTGTGCTGTGGAGATCTGCTTGTGCAGGAGCCGGCCCCAACAGAGACGGTAGGGCAGCACAAACGAGCTGGGCCGATGAGTTCTCAGCCTCACAAATGCCCTGGCAATGAATTTCATAGCACTGCTTTTGCCGTTTACCTGACTACTTGTGGTTTTTTAAAAAGGAGAAAATTTTCTACACGAGCCAACAGAAGCCCTTCGATACAGATAAAGGGAAACGGGAAAACTGGTAATTGAGGTAATTAAGAGCTTGACTCTTGCTTTCTCTCCAAGAAAGGAAAAATCAATGGAGCACCTGGGCGGCTGCATTGGTACTGTCAGCAGGAGGGGTGTGGGCGCTCTCCCAAGCCAAGGCAGACGCCAGGGCACAGCATGGCTGCGCTGCTGGCTCTCGCCGAGGGTGAGGAACAGGTATTTTCACCAGTCTTTAGAAAACCATCTCCTCGAGCATGTACGTGCATATTGCTGGACTCCTCCGGGCGCCTACTGCCTGCCACGGCCCCAACAACGACGGTGGGCATCCCATATCTGCCGCCTCCTGCATCATGGGCAGTGTCTTGCCATCCTGAAGCACCTGAAGTGGGTAGGAAGTCCTGCATCTTCCCTGCCATGCCTGAGGCTGGAATAGGAGAGGAAAACTAGAAAACAAGACTAGAAATAAGAAGGAAGGGTTGATTCCTATGGGATCACCGATGCCTGAACCTGGGATGTGAAGAATAGTAGTATATAATGCAAAATTCAGTGCAAATTTGTGTGAGTTGGTGGCATGCGTGCAGACATCCTCATCACTCAGCCTGGGTTTTTCTTTTTCCACTGAGCAGCTGTTTGGAAATGTGGATGTTTCCAAAGGGATTAAGCCCCGTTCCTGCACAAAAGTGAAGCCCTGATGACGTCCCTGCCAGTCCCAGCTCTTGGAGCCCAGCGGGAGATGGCCGGGAGATGGCCAGGAGATGCTGGTGAGGGCGACCTTGGTGGTTTCTTCCCTTTTTCTAGCTGTGTCTCCACTGCAGTGTGTCTGGGTAGCACAAAGCTTACAGCTTTCCAGGCTCTAATTTTCTTGATGTTATTATAGATAAGGAGGGGTACACAGCATGGTCTGTTTTCTGTATTGCTGTCTCAGGACATGGGGGTTTCTAAAGGATTGCTGTCTTATATTAAATTGTAGGATCTCTTCCTTCTACCATTTCTCCTAACCCAAGGCAACTGTCTCTGCAGTCATTGATCTTTATATCTGAACACCGAGAAGCTCTTTGCAGATGTGTTAGCATGTGTTGGGGAGGAACAGGCTGCTTTTTAGGAACATGATTTTATCCACTAAAGCAAATCCAGGAATTGACGGGAGGCTGTGCAACCCCGGGCATCCTGCTTGGTCTTCCCGGAGGCTCAGGGTGTCCCATGCGAGCCCCCGGCACCTGGCAGCCTCCTGCACCCCTCGGGGCAGGAGGGACACTCGTAGGAGCAGGCATAGCCTCTTGTACGGTTTGCTGAATCGTGTGTGAGCCATAAAAACCTCATGTTTAACCAAGCGCTGCAGATGAGTCAGGGGTTTGATCTGGACCAGGCTTCCAGCAGGTCTTCATAGAGTTATACAAGCTGCTCGCTGTATAAAAAAATAATTTTGCGGTTATTTCTGAGGCGCCATTGGGCAGCAGGTGTCGGCACTGCTCCAGTCACAGCTCAGAGCCACCCAACAGGGCAAAGTGTCCTGACGAAAGGCACTGCTGTCCCTATGGAGGTGCAGACCTGGTGCTGGAATCTCACCTCCCACTGGTGCGAATCAGGCATAGCTATGGTAAAGTCAGAAAATACATGTGAGTGAAAATGAGTATAAGAGGAGCCAGATCCTGAACCTGCAGTTTCTGCTTTCCGATTAGGTACCCTACATCAGGTTTCAGCCTCACTGGGTCTGACCATCACTGGGTGTGCATAATCTTGATGGTCTTGACGCCAGCGTTTATCTTCCTGGGACTGAGGGGCACCATGTCCCCCCGCGTGGGCATTGCCTGGGGAGGCTCCAGCTGATGCATTTTCCTCCCCTGTGGCTGCGTTGGCCTCAGAGGCTGGTTAGGGGCAGGTTTCATGCCAAGAGGCTTGGTGGGCTGCAGACCCTTTGGGATGTCTGTCTTTTTTCATCTTTTCCCTCAGTTACACACAACAGGCTTGGGGTTAGAAGTTTTCCTCCAGGTGCCTTCTTTGTGCAGTGTCTTCATTTCTGACCTCCTCCATTTGCTGGTATTTGAAATGGTGAGAATATGGCATGAACACGTCCCAGCGTCCCCACGTCTGAATTAACTCCAGGGGATGCCGGCCCATGCTGCCAGATGGGTGCGGGGGTACGGGGTCCTGCCCGTGAAGAGGAAACTCCAGAAGTGGAGTGGTTGGAAGCTCCAAAAGTTTAGTGGTTCTCTTTAGAAGATATATCTCATATTAATACTTATTCCTTATAGGGCTGATAATTAGTAACGGAAGCAAACTGCAGTGAGAGAGGAGCTGTGCAGGCAGCGTGGAGCTGCGGCAGCCGGGTGCTGCAGCACTTGATCAGCCCTCCCCGATACCTGTGCTTCCAGACGGGGGAAGGCACCTGCCGTCGCTGCCTTGGCACGTTTCAAACCTTTTAACTGAGCGCCAGTGAGCATGTGGAGCACGCCATTAGATCTTTGTATTTTAATTAACTTGGTCGTCATCAGTGGCGTGGTGAGACATGAGGAGTCGCTCTGTAAATTCCAGTTCCCGTTAAACCAAAGCAAACTCTGTTTAACAGGGCTGAACATTAAGCTTTTGGGCCAGGGGTGCTGTTACCATCAGTGACCCTGTGAAGCTCCCTGTGGTCTCTGCATCACCAGTTCTGCGCAAAGCCGGGACCTGAGAGAGCCTAAACACACACCCAGGTTTCGGGGGCTTGGTAGCGTTTGACAGGCGGCTGCGTGACTGGGGGGAGTCACTTGTCTCCCATTTCTGAGCATCAGGTCCAGCAGTAATCCTTTTCCACGGGATGCCTGCAAGAAGGCGGCAGAGCCTGCACATGCACGTCGGGGCTGACTTGCCTGGGCTTGGGCGGGCACTGTGCCCTGCACGCCGGCAGCACCGGGAACGCGACGGCTCGGCTCTCGGCGGGCGGTATCGTGTGTACCGCATTGTAGATAACCCAGAGAGATTTCTCCAGTCACTACCAGCATCCTTATCAAACTAAGTGCATTTCAGTGGCTGTCAATACAGTAAATGGCCTGTTCAGGCTGCCCCTTTGATATGTACACAGAGCATTAATCTTTGCATTTTTATGCCATGCTAAAAATAGCGGCTCCTTTCCCCCGCCGTCCCGAGCATCCCCGGCTGGCCCTGTGTCAGACTATCACCTGTTGCAGCCGGCTGTTCAGCGAGCAGCTTGTGTAACTCGGCTTAATGAAGGCTTACAGTGCCGTCCCCGTGCCTGCTCAGACAGCTCTTTCCAACAGGAATATTCATTGCAGTTGGAGGATTTTTTTTTTTTTCTCGACAGCTTTGAGCTTTCTCCTGTAAGACCACTGTGCCCGGCCTGCCTGCGGATCCACCAAGGGCCTGGCGCTTTGCAAAGCTGAGCTGGACCTGGGCTCGTGGGAAGGAGAAGTTCAGTCCTTGCACCAATGCACTTTGCACCAGCAACTTCTGTATATTTTAGGGGTTTGGGAGCTCCTTAGATGACAGTCCTGAAGCCTGACCGGAGCAGGCATAGTTTCAATGTTATTACTGCTGTCTGCATTAAATACAGACACTACTGAATCCCCAAGCCCTGTCCTAGATTACAGTGAGCTTGTTTTAAAATCTGGGGACTGAGAGCTGTCTTTTCATGGAGTTATTTTCAGAACCTGAACTGAAATTTGGAGATATCCTCAGGGCATTGGGGCACATCTTTATTTTCAATGTAGTGGTAGGGAAAGTAAGGCAAAAGAGGCAAAAAGAACCACTTTCTTGATGTTTCCCTCTCCAAGCAATAAATTATTGCTTCTCCCAGTGGTGGCTCCAATGATTGTGACTGCAGAGGACAGCAATTAAACTATGTGTCTGGGTCCGGAGAAACTCCAGGTTTATTTTCCTGCCCTGCCACAGGTTTCCTTCCCAACCTTGGGCAAGGCAGGTAGGGTCCCCTTCCCGAGTGCGGCTGTGCATGAATTTCTTCCCATGGTGCTTACAGATCGTGGAGCATCTGGTACCACGGTTCAGCTGGTTACGTGATGGACATGATGGCTTTGCCCCAGACGCATCACAGAGCACGAGGCACTCGATGCTCTGACATTAACTTACATATCAGGACAGAAGGCAGATAAAAGTCTTGCAGGGGCCATTGGGCTTCCCAGCTGGTGCTGGTGCAAGAGGAGGCTTTGCACGGCAGAGAAGCTGCTTGGAAGGGGGTGACGTGCTGCAGCGGGTTGTTGTTTGCTTGTTTGTTTCTTTGCAGTGTCTTTCTGTGTTGACATTTGTGCCGGGAGGTGGTATTTCGGGGAGGAAACGTGAGCTGTGCAAATACTGCAGCGAGCTCCAGCTCCCAACTTCGCAGAGATCTGTCAGCTGGCACCACAGGCTGCTTTTCTTTTCCAGCTCGTCCTCTGCTTGCATGTCATTACGCGCAACACTGTTGACGTGTGCATGGCAAGTGTCATGCATATTGCCGCAGAGTTGCCAAGAAAAGGCAGAAGAGCTGACAGCCAGCGCCTGTTCGCTTTCTGTGCAGGGAGTTTGCAGCAGATGAGGCAGCTCCTCTCCCCGTCCCTGTGGCCGTGATTAGAGAGCGCTCAGAACAAATCTCACAGACCACTGTGGGATGTTCTCCATTGCCGAGCCTGCCAAGGGGGTGCCCAGCACGGTGTGAATGCGGCACTAAAGTCTATGGCATGCTGAAGGCGTCCTGCGGCGGCAAGCAGCAGACAGCCTGCGTGCATCGTCGGGCTCGGTTGCAAGGGCTCGGCTGGAGGATGTTTTAAATCAGGGTTTGCTCTGCTTGCAAATGATGCCCTGGGGAGTGGATACCTGCACAGAGTGCGTCAGGCATCTCATCTGAGCAGCCCAGAACGAGGATCCGATCTCTGTTGTGCCCCAGTACATCAGCAGTAACTGCTTCTGAGGAGTTGATGGCTGGAGGAGTCACTGTTGCTATCAGTATTGGACCATGGTATCCATTGGACTTCATTTTCCTCATGTAAAGAGTTAATTTCCATAGATTAATGGGAAAACTATTGCTGTAGGTAAAGGAAAGTTGCCACGGACCCATGCTGGGACCAGCTCTCAGCATGAGCCCATCAGTCGACTGGTGGAATGGGGCTGGAAGCAGAGAGCCCAGCCAAGACTGCCTGCATCGTCGGGGAAAGGGCAGCAAGCAAAGCCGGGTGACTTCTGGTCACCAAACTGTAACTCATCCTTCCCGCAGTCAGGTCCCAGGCCAGGCAAGAGGGGAAGCACTGGCAGAGCTGGGGCTTCCTCCAGTCCTCGGAGACTTCTGGAGGGACTTGACAGATGCCTCTGCTCCTGCTGAGCACTTCGGGCAGGGCACTGCAGGGAGAAGGCGCTGGCTGAGCTCATGTTTCCGAACGTAACTAGGACAGAGCATTGCGCTTAGATCCATCCATCCATCATTCAAAGAGTCTCATATTCACAGGGTGCAGAGTGCATGGCAGTGCCAAACCCAGCGCCTGCGTGCTGCTCTCCTGCCTGCAGGGTGGAAGGAGCTGGGTCGGCAGCGTGGCAGAGACAGCAGCGTGGTGAGCGGAAGCCCTTGCTGTAGCCATGTCCCCATGTTTATCCCGTGTCTCTGGTGCATCCTGCCTTTTGGGGGGTATGGGATGCCCCTTCGCGGCCATGGAGCAGGGATGGGTTGGTGCCATGGTCCCCCCGTTGCTGGCAGGACCACTGGCTCCAGGCAAGAGCATCGCTATTCGTAACAGCCCTGGTCTTGCACTTGCATGCGCTTTCCACATCAGATTTCCCAGTTTCACAGGCAGGACAGTGTATTTCTCCCAAACAGGCTATTTCTGCCCTAATGTGCGTGAGCCTCTCCGCAAGCCCCCACAGGGAGAAACAACCCTCTAACGTCAGGGGGAGCAACACGAGGTTGATGCCGGTGGCTGTAGCCGTAGGTCGAGTTAATTGACTCGGGAATCCAAACACATAGGAGGTTGCTGCCACCAGGCTGGTAGTAATGCAAGGTGGGAAGGAAGAAAAGGAGCCACACAAAGTGGAAAAATGGCTTAATTTCTCATGGTGTGAGGGGGAATTGCAGAGCTCCTGAAAAGCAGGCGTGTTCCCGTGGAGAGCCCGGCACAGAGCCGCCCGCTCAGTGCTTCCCCGGGGCTGCTCTGCAGCATGGAGCCATGTGGGGCATGGGTTGATGCGTACCAAAAAGCATCAGTGGGTGTTCAGGAAGAATGAGATGCGGTGGTAAAGCCTGCATCCAGCACTGATACCGGTTTTATTTCTGAAGGGATTGGTGTTATGTCATCAATCTGCAGGGAAAAATACACTGAGGCAGATGGAGGCACAGGCCAAAAACCAAATTCCTGATGCCCAGACCGCTCCTTCCCTTCCTGATCGCAGCCCGAGGTGGGTGGGCAAGGCACCGCATAGGAAGCCAGCCCAGCGGGAGCCGGAGCCGCGCTGCAGCGGGACGTGGGCTGGCTCTCAGCGGCAGGCGCGATGCCGGAGCCATGCTGCTGTGCTCCCACCTTCCCACGCCGCTTTACTCTGGGACACTGGGAAAAGTGCAAACTCCCGGCCCGTGAGCACCAGGCATCTGTCACAGTCAAAGGTGGATATTTCTTTGGTTCTACATGATTTTTATCTCTGAAGACCTCAAAAGCTTTCTTACTGTTTTGTTGGAGAAAAAGATTAATGAGATTCTCATAAGTTGGTCATGATACTGAGGATGTCCAGCCTTTTGCAGCTGGTTTGAGGTCCCAAGAAGGGGATCTGGCAGCCAGGGTGTGCCCAGCATTTTCTGAAAATCAGCTTGTTTTGACGCATCCCAACTCAAACCATCACATAAGGTGCTCAGAGCAGCAGTCTCTGGGAAAGTGCTTGTGTCCAGGTTGTGGTCCTCAGAGCATCCGAGGCACAGGAGACAACACCGAGCCCACAAACCCCCTTTGATTTTGCTGGGCTTTCTTTCCTCCTTAGAGTCAGGTTTGTACACAGTATGGTCGCACCCTCCATGGCAAGAAACGGGATGCTTTTGTGAGTTGTAGCTCATTCTCAACCTTTCCTTCTTTTCTTCCAGGATCATACCCCAGCTGGAGAACTCGCCTTCACAGGTTTCACCGAGTAGCCTGCCTGGCTCTGAGATTTCGGAAGCTACGAGGACTTACTTGCAAGGAGTGAGCCGCTATGACCTGGACGAGCTTGATGCTTGCTGGTTGGAACTTGTTAATATGGAGCTCAAGGAGATGGGTGAGTATTGCTGTTGTTTTTCTCCTTGCCTGGGCATCCCAGAGTGGGCATTCAGTCTTTTTAAGTAATGATGTGGAACAAAAAGCCTTGAAGAAGAATTTTTTGTTCAGACTCTCCAAAAGAAATCACATGGATTGCTGCAGTGCAGGATCTTGAGTGCATTTCAGTGCCTCTCACTCACGTACGGGTTTTGGGACGTGATCCAAGAAGAATGGGGCAAACCAGACGATGGTAGGAGCAGTGCAGCGTGCCCTGTGGAGCAGGGCTCTGGTTTGCAGAAGAACCGATAGGTCCAGATCACTCACGACCATGCTCTGATTTCATGACCATCGTCATCTCCCGTACTCATCCCTGCAGCACCTGTACTGCAGGAGGAGGTGTTGATCAGGATGGGTGCGTTGACCCTGACTCCACTTCCTTTGACTGGCCACATCTGAAAGCATTTCTCCAACATTTCTCCAGCTGTAGCCAGCTGGGCAGATGGAGTCAGAGGAAAGAGGTTTTCCTAATCAAAACGTGTAGTTCTCAGAAATGCTGGTCCTGGGTTGTCTTTCCTTTCCCAGGTGTGTCCAAATACCACAGCATAACATTGCCCGCGTCACTGCTGTTATATCACTGCACATTCTTCAAAATCCATTAGCGCATTTCGGTTGAGTGCAAGTACCTGGACTTGGAATTTGACCATTGGCACTAGTGCTTAGCATGGTCTGCTGGGCAGATCTGTTGGCAGACACGTGGGTGTGTAGTCCTGCCAGACTGTGGAGGGATTTTCCAGTCCTTGTTAGATAAGGGTTGCTGTGGTGTGGCTGCTGCTACACAGGTAAGAATAACAATGCAATAAAACATTCACCTTGTGAGGTCAGTGAAGGCTGAAATGTGCCTACATGAAGCATCACTCCCCATTGCAAAGGTCTTTCAAGGGTGGGACGAGGTATGTTCTTCTGATGCACTCATGATTGGCAACCAAAGTTTGTTACCATGGTCTCCAGGACCTCGAGAAAGTTGTAGAGGCTGCTTTTAGAGTTTGGCTAATTATCTATTATACATACCCTGTATGTTGGATTTCTCATAATCTCGGTGTTGTGGAGCCCATAGTATCACTAGCAAATCGCAGTCAGCTTTGCCCTCATTAACTGGTCCTGCATGAGCAACCTCAGCTCTGTCCTTAGCACACCCGAGTTTTGAGATACTGGCAGCTACAGCCAAGTCCTTGGGCAGAGCACACAGGGCTCCTGGGCAAAGCCGAGCAGCTCGGTCCCACTTGGGTGCCTTGCAGAGGATCCACCCTCCTAAAGCTGGACAGCTGCTGTTACTGCATCAAGAAACCAGCTGGTACCACACTGGGCGTCCTTTTGACTCCACCATGCTTTCACTCTACCTCCTGCTGCGTTTCACTCTACCTCCTGCTGCATTTCCCTCGCTCTCTCCTCAGCTGGGTGGCCATCAGAGGTGTCTCTGTGTGCCAGAGAAGGGTTGTCTGTATTTCCACTTCCCCTCGTATGTCATAAGTCTCTAGAAAGGCAGTGGGCAGAGATTTGACTTCTCCAGCTCAGTTGGGTTAAATTTGGCTCACTTTGTTATTTCTTCAAAGTATTAAGTTACAAATGCAATGTCTTCAAAGGCTTTCAGATGTGGAGCTCCCATGCTGATGGATAACTGGAAGGTTGAGCTGAGATGGGTGCTGTCGGGGCAGGGATGGCCCTGCCCCAGGCCAGACAGGAGCGGCTGTCCCCCGTGGCTGCGAGTGGCACGTCACCTTTGGGCTGACGTGTGCCAAACCTGGCTGTGTTGGGGGAGAGAGGTGGCTTCACCACTGGCACTGCCTTGGGAATGTGTTGGATTTAGGGAGGGAGCCTGAGCATCATCACAGCCACATACCCCTGGTAGCCCCCCTCCTTGCAGGCGCGTTGGGTGGGCTGGCATCGCGGCACCCCAGCAAGCACACCCTGAACCTGATGGTGGGACACAGGTGATGCTTTGCTGCTGACCCTCCGTGCAATTTTGAGCAAGCTATATTTTTCTTCCTCCAGCTTCTTGTATTCTATCACCTTTTTTAAGGATGGTCCTTGGGAAGTACTTGTACAGCACTGGGCTGGATGGGACCATGGTCTCTGACGAAGCCCCTGAGCCCTCCTGCCAGAACCAACTATAGATGGTAATAACGAGCCCAGGGGATTTCAGCAGTGGTAACGCAAAGAGCCTCACTGTCCATCAGCTGATTCTCCAGCCCATTTCTGTTGCTGAAAGAGCACTGTAATTACTGGCTGAGCCTTAAATATGAGCGTAGCTTTGAAAACCAGCGTTTGGCCTGTGAAATCCACTGCAGATATGGCTTCAGCCCAACAGATGCTGCTATCTTGCCCCATCCCCCAGCCCTCCCGACTTCTCTAGCAGTGCAAGGCTAGTGCATGTTTTCCAGTGACTTGAAAGGGAAAACATGTGGCTTTGATGAATAACCCATCCCTGGCACCGCGGGGAGCCGGGGGTCTGGCGGGTAGTGAGTGGGATGGGTGCTGCTCCTGGCTGTGGGACCACGGTCGCATCACCCCACGCTGGCCATGCCTGATGCTGCCCGGGGGGCTGGACCGCAGGGGCTGCGGGCTGTCAGGGCTGCGCGGGCAACGGGCTTCTTTGGGGGACGCATTTTCCTGCCAGTGGAAGTGATGGGTTTTGGGTGCACGTAGAGGAAAGCTGTTGCAGCAAATCTAGCGCTGCTCCTGGGCTGTGCCAGAGCGGAGGCTCTGCTCCCTCTGCTTCCCATATGGGAGAAGCCATGCAGCCGGGTGCAGCAGGGATGGGACGTGGAGCTCGCGCCCTTCACCACCCAATGCGGAAGATTGCCGCCTGCCTAGGTTGGTCTGAAGCTAGTCCATAAATAGCGCTTTCTCCCGGAAGCCCTCGACATTAATGACATACTGAGATTTCCAAACGAGCTTTGCTAATCTCTGAGATCATTAACATGACTTAACTGGAGAATTGCAGCCTCTCCTCCTATTCAGAGAAGTCAGGAGTTATCTCCCAGCGTCAAGAGATATGCAGAAGTTTAAATTCCTCCTGGGTGTTTGGCTGAGCTGTTGTCACTGGGCAGTCCAGGGGCACAATGTGTCATTCCCAAAATATTTAATGACAAAGAAGGAGCCTGATCTCTGACTGGCTCTCGAGGAGCTGCGGGGAGGAGAGCTGGAAAACACCTATGAGATCATCCGTCTTGCTTTGCCGTTAGCACAGCGTTGATCCACGTAGCACATAGCACATGCCTTTTCCAGTCCTTTTTAGGTCACCCCAAGGATGGAATTTTATCGCCGAGATCAGATAAACCTCCAGATAGCTCCAGCTCTCTGCACTCTGCCGGCTCCTCTCCCAGTTAGGTGGAATTGCTCTGAAAAGCAAAAGTTTTTCATGTAAAACAGCTTTAAATAGTTTTAAACCCCTCAGTAAGATGCCTCAGTAGCTGTTACTGTACTCAGTAGAAATGCACTGTTTAAAGAACTTCGGTGCACTAGAGATTAAATCAATATTTAAGCATGCCTAAATGTTTTATTTGTTGCTGCTGCAATATGAGATAGTAAAAAAAGTGAGTCTGAATGAAACCCTGAACCAGATTTATGTGTACGCCCCTCCAGGCAGCACAGGCCTTTCCTTTTAGAGGAAAATCTTTGGTTTTATATTAACATTTTATTCTGTCTTTTGTGATCTCCACTAAATCCAAGGCTATTGTAAGAGTGGGGCTAGAGAGACTTCAAAGGCCAAGGCTGAAAGATCCCTTTGCGGTGATCGGCACTTCATAAACACATGGAAAATCCTCAAGAAATTGCTAAAAACATTGCCGGAATCAATTTTGCTGAAGGCAGAGTCGAAGTTTCTAAGTATTCCCTTGACTTAATCCATATGGTGTATGCTGCTCACATATGCCCACCACAGCTTCTATCTTGGGAGCTGGAGGTGTTCCTGGTATTTTATGGCAGGAACATGCAAAGGTCACATTTATTGCTTTTGAAGCTCCGGGGGGAATTCATCACTGCATACTTGAGATATGTCTGTGTACTAATGAGATGATACCTCCCTCGGCGGAGGTGAGATTGGTCAAGTAGACGTGGAATAAACCAAAGTCGGTGGAGTAACCCTGGGGAAGATGTGCTCAATGGAGCAGAGGCTGCCGTTAATTGTATGCCGTGGAGAGTGGCTGCATGCCACCCAGCATCGCCGAGAGTCCTTGTCCAAGGCTGCCCCCATCCCACCGTGTCCTTTTGGGATTTGGGGAGCCCCCTTGGTGCCCATCACCATCACCAGGCTCTGTCTGCTCTGCAGGGCCACCCCCATATCTGTCATTTGAAGCTTTTCTGTTATTTTAATGACTTGGCGCGCAATTCCCTGCCGGGCTGTGGTAGCAGACGTGCAGCCCCATTCCCCGCCAGTGCCGCCAGCTGGAGGGAGCCCCACGACAGGGACCGCTGCCCCCCGGTGCAGGGGATCCAGGGGCTGCCATCGCCCCATGGGGATGCTCCCCAGCGCCGGCTGGCGGGAGGATGTACAGAGTCTGTCCTTTTTGTAGTGGCATCCATTTCTTTTAACCACCAGCCTGGCTTCCCCCTTCCAAGTGTCCCCCCAGCCCGCAGCCATAAGGGACCGCTGCCAGCAATGGCCCTTCCACCCCCTTCCCCGCCATGCCCCTGCACCCAGGCTCACCCTGCTTGCCGCTCATCGCTTGAGAAAGCTTATCCCATTAATAATTCAGGGTCTGTTTGTTTGGATTTTTTTTTTCTTGTTTTGAAGAAATCCTGCCAATTTAGAGCTGTTTTATAACATGTCTGTGCTGTAGCCCACAACAAACATCCGCACATAGCCTGAAATCTTTGTTCTCCACCGAGATCATAAGCCCATTGCACAAGTAATGATTTCGGCAGCAGACCGGTTTGGTGCCTGGAGAGATGAACCACCAAATCCTCCACTACTTGGGGTATGTTACAAGCAAGAGATGTGTTTAATAGAGGGACCGATGTACGGCATAGAAGCATCTTTGGAACAGACTTAGGGCTGGAAGCTGTTCTCAATTACATCGCTGTTGATCTGGATTAACACCGTTGGTATCAATGGGAGGAGGATTCACCTGGGCTGCCTGTAGGCAGGTGACACGCTGGTGCTTGCTGGCAGGCTCTTGCTGCTAACGTAGGGGTTGATACCCCGATTTAATGCAAGGGCAGAACTCACCTTGTACACAGGTAAGTCAGCAAGCCCAGGGGATAAAGAGGCACAGAATGATGGCACTTAGAAATGACAAAGGTAAGAGGTGGCTGTGGCCGGCCCACGGAGAGCCGCTGAGCAGCACGGCGGGGGTCTTGGAGAGCCGTAACCCCACGAGTGCAGGGAGGTGGGTGTGCAGGGCTGCTGCCCTTCTCCTGGGTAAACAGCATCGTCCCCCACGACCGTCTCCACCGACACCGGCCGGGGTGCTCCTGGAGCAGTGGGAGCCACGGTGGGATGAGACGCAGCAGTGTGCCGCGGTGCCGCAGCCTGCCTGCGCGGCGCGGGGTGGCTGAAGGGAACAGGAGGAGGAAGAGGAATAATAATTCAGGCTCAAATAATAATCTAGGCTGATTTTGTGTGAAAATAGCCTCGGCCTTTAAGCTTATCTTTAAGCAAGGAAATCCAGCGATATTTTCAGGTGGCAGTTTCTTAATTTGTGGGCAGAGGTGAAAACACTGTGAGCCTCTGGAAGGGAAAGCTGAGCTAATTTAACCCCTTATAGAAAGAGACATTGCAGAAAAGCCGTGTTAATGTATAGATTAGCAGGGTTGAAAATCAGCGGGAGAAGCTTTAGACATTTTGCCTCCACGTTTTTCAGCACTATCAGTTTTTCTGTCAAGCCGTTGTTTTGCTATTTCCATAAATTCCTCGCAGTAATTGCAGTAGTTTCCAGCAATATTCTGAGTTTTGCTGCTGGATGGAGCAACGAGGCTTTCATCAGAAGTGCTCCAGGACAGCTCTGTCAGTGCCGAGCATTGCTGGAGAGAGACAGCAGCATATAAAGTGGCTTCTAAAACATTTTGTCATCATCTTAAATTTGAGCAATAGTTGATGTCGGTGGGTGGCAAGAAAGGGTGATAATTGGTTCCTGTAGATCTTTTAAGTGCATTAGCAGGCTGTGTTTGTAACAAAATATCTAGAAGTTTCACTGCGGATGCTCAGCTCACGCAGGTTGCGTGTTGTTGTTTGTTTTGTTGGTCACACTTTACTTTAAGGTTCTGTTTATAAATAATATTGATAAAAGATTAATGTACAATTGCTGCATCTCCCAAGCATTGTGTGTGTGCCTGCAGGTGATGGGTTAGAGGTGGCTGGGGGAGTCCCGGATAGTCTGGTGTGGCGTTCGGGTGGTTGTCCATCATCCCCTGACCTTTGCAAAGGATGCTTGGGACAGGACCCAGGATGCCCAGGGGAGCACCCAGCCCGGGGCAGGGGTGCCTGATGTCTCCATGGGTGCCTTGAGTGCGTGGGTGCTCAGCTCCCGGCCATATTCAGAGGCAAATTGTGCTTCTCCCAAAGTGTCTTTCTGCACAGCGGTGCCTAAACTCAGTTTTAGCATCTAGCCAGTGCTTTTTGTCTTCAGATTGCTTTCATTCTCCCGGCCTCCGAGGGGGGAAGGATCCTCTGCACAGCTTTGCAGAGGCAGAAGCACAGGCAGGCAGGTTTGAAGTGACTCGCCTGGGTCAAGCTGGAGCGACGGTCTTTGAGCTGGAAGGAGATCTCAGGAGCCCGTGATCCCCGTTACCGTGCACCAACACCCCTGTCCCATCAGGGAGCTGGCCCCCTTTCAGTATTTCAGAGACATTAGGAGAGAAGCCTACATCATTTCACAAGTGCTCTTCTTTTTTTTTTAATTAAAAAACCAGTAATTTTGCTTGTTTATGTGTATTTTTACTGAAAAGTAGACTCCAAGGTTTATAGCTTGTGAATCAGCTAATGGCACAGCCTGCAGCCCTGATGACTGTTCATAAGCTGTTTTATCTCCAGGTATCTTCTACAGGGTAAAAGAATTTATTGTTTCAGTAAATTGATTTTAGTGGAGCGCAGTTTAGTCAGAAATAGGTCTCTGCTTTGTGAAAGGTGGCTCTCCAGCTACGTTTTTCTTCCCACGCAGTGAGTCGGCTCACACCACGATAAGGAGTAGCTGAGAATTCATTTAGCAGGAGAATATTGCTCCTTCATGCCACATAAATTGCGATATTACAGAAATAATTATAACGGAGAGCAGCGTTGTGTGAAGGAATGTGCCTGGTGGTTCTCCCAGACCTGGCGCCGTGGCTTCAGTGCCAGCCCAGTGATCCCAGCTCCTTTGGGATAAAATATTTAAATTCTGTGTTTCAGCTGCAGTATGGGCAGTTGCTCCAAAGTTTGGGGGAGCTGAGGTGCGTGGGGTCGGGGTGGGTGCCTTGGGAGCCCCCCGGAGATAACAGGGATGCTGGGCGGCTGTGGAGCTGCAGGGATCGTGGCAGATCCCTTTGGCAGAGAAACAGGGAAGAGTTTTCTTTGCTAAGTTCAAACGAAAGGCCGGGTTCCTATGCGTTTTCCCTTTGTGAATCAGATCTGGGGACCTCCTGTAGTGCATCATCCTCTGGTGCCTCTTCTCCTCCTCCATTTCCGAAGCAAAGTCCCCCTTCTCCTCTGGGGGATGCTTCCTTTGGCTGGGTACGCGCTGCCCGCCAGCATCCCGCTCTGGGCCGAGAGAGGGTAGCTTTTCTCTGGCTGGGATGTGGTGGGAGGCAACGCTCCCGAGGTGACAGCCCTTCCCACCGCGGGGCGATGTCAGGGGTGTCCCATTAAAACCAGTCATCATTAATTAACAGGCTCGTTGTTAATGGGGAGAGGATACGGGTGGACTCCTAGAAAAGGTGATGGGACGTGGAGCTTTTCACTCCTGCGTTAGTGTTTTGAACATGGCTTCAAATTGCCAGTGGTTATATTGGCATGAGTTTAAATTCTCACTTCTGGCCATGTCCCTCCGGACAGAAACTATGGAGAAGTTTGCAGCTACGCTGCCCTTCTCTGTGGAGGCTCAGAACGGCTTCCTTTACTCCCCCACCTTTCAAACAAGACCTTGGCATACCTTAACCAGGTAAAAATACCTTTCTCTTGGTCAGCTGTTAGAGTCCACGGTCCTGGTGATGGTCTCAAATGTGACTTACCCCTGGACGTCGCTGGATTTATTCATCGTGGCCAAGATCAGTATCTGGGTCTTTGCTTTTCCTTCCCTGGGGACAAGAACAGTGTCACTTGTGCGTGTACACAGGGAGTGTTTTGGTGGAGTATTTTTTTGGTTTTGCTATTTAGGTGGCCACAATCAATACAGATAGTGTTTTCGCAGCCAAAAAGATGACAATTTTATGAATGGAGTTTAATAGCACAAACTTCATATGATGCAGAAGGAGATAAATGGAGCACAAATGGAAAAAGCACTTCACCCCCAGGCCCCATTGTTTAGTGTTTCATAAGCGATTAATCGCTTCATCCCCATCAAGTGCAATTGTCAATTCAATAAGCTCCGAGGTATTCTGAATGGTGCTTGGCAAATGAATTCCTAATGTAATTACATCTAAATGGAGTGTGAGAGCGTGCGCGTGTGCATGCGGGAGGGAGGGAGGGATCTGTATTTTTTGATGTAACGGTATAACAACTACATTGCACGTAGGCTGATACGGAAACCCCGCTGGGGTGCTGGTCTTGCTCCGGCGTGAGAGTTTTGGGATCGGCAGAGATTTTCTCCCCAGGGTTAAGATGGCGACACCGGAGCGTCGCTGTGGATGGAAAATAGAAGAGGTGGGATGGAAGCCGGTTCTTTCCACTCCAGGTGAAGTGGGAATGGTGGTGATGCCAGTGTGATCCTGGCGATGCCAGTGTGATCCCAACCCTGCGGGCAGGTTAGGGTCATGATTCCGGTGGAAACCCCCCTCCCTTTCCTTCCTTGCGCTGCCTGCAGCTGCCGGCTCTCTGCCTGCCCTCTCCCCTGAGCACAGGGAGGCTCTAGGAAGTGCTTGGGAAAAGCACCAGGAACACTTCAGTGGTCATTTTGCTTTCCAGAAGAGCAGAGAGAGCTGAGCTTGAAAAGTTGGGAGAAAGGGAGTGACTCCAGGCTGACACTCCAGTGCCCAGGATCATAGTCACAGATGTGGACTTGAAACACTGACCGAGAGCTTATTTCATGCTCGCATGAAGTCATGGCTTGCAGCTCTCCATCAAGCAAGTGCAACACAGGTGGTGTGTTTATAAAGGGATGCCATTAATGCAAAAATAATGCGCTGGCTTTGCCTGTAACCCGCTCCCTGCCCTGTTGCATCTGACCGGCACGGTGCCAAGAGCAAGCCGGTGGCTCAGTCCTGGCTCCGGCGCGCAGGGCTCGCTGTCCCACCCTGCCAGCGCAGGATGCTTCACTTCGCTGAGCCCCAGCGGCCCCTGGCAGCCTGGGCCAGCCTGGGGCTCTGCAGATATCCCGCGCCCATTGCCGGGGCTGCTCGGTAATAAAACAGGTATTTTCAGGTTCCTCGGCATGTTGTGGCACAGCAGCCCGAGCGCTTGAAAGGGCTGTGATAGGGAACAGTGTTGTCTGTCTTAGATGGTATCTCAGACTTGACACAGACATGTAAAATGCCAGGCTAGATGTTTGCAGAGACTTGTCAAGCCAAGGGAAACCGTGCCAATGCAAAACATTGGGGAAGAGCTTAAAAAGGCAGACAATGGTGTGTTTGCTTGCCGAGCTCGCCTACGGGGTGCTTTCCCCCTTAACAGAGTTTTTTCAGCCGGTCCGTGGCCGTCGGGGGAAGGTGCAGCCTCTGCCAGCATCGTCCAGCCGGAGGGGCCGGGAGCGCTGCCCGGGACCCTGCAGCCCCCTCGCTCCCCAGCCCTGGGGGCCTCTGAGGGTCCCAGAGCTCATCCGGGACAGGGGTGTCACACTGTGGCTCAACAGACACCTAGGATGGCAAATGTCTCACTGAACATTTAATTAATAACTGCTTCATATTAGGACTTCCTCAAGCCTTTTTTTCACCTTCTCTGCTCATAAATGAGATATTTCCTCCTGTTGCCTTGCAATGAGAAAGGTGGACAGCAGTGTGGGTCAGGCTCCTCTGCTGTCTGGTGCATTCTGGAGCATCCTGGCTGTTATCACAGATAATATACGCAAATGAAATGCAAGGATTAAATGTTTTTTGTTGCATCCTGCTGGTATCTCCATCCCCATCTCCATGCCTTCCCCGGTGATGAAACAGTGCTCATGGGGAGACGGGGCGTGGTGGGCATTTAACTCTGCCTCTTATCCCTCGCAGAGAACCTCTCCCCTGCTGCTGACAGATTTTTTCCCTTTTTTTTTTCCTTACCTGGGGTGACCTCACATTGCGTTTGTGGCACCGGGATCTTTGTGTGCGGGTGAGAGGCAGTGCGTTTGGGAGCAGCATTCAGTGTGCGTGGCACCGTTCTGGTGCTGCCGAGCTCCTGGCAGCAGCATCCCCTCCGGAACGGTGACCGGGCATCCCGCTGCTGGAGATTGCTGCTCTGAAAAAGCCTTTCCTGGTTATTGGCCTTGTATTCCTTGTTGTCACTCTGGATAAACCTCTGATAAAGCACCTCTGCCACTTCTTTCCACTAAAGATCCTGGTACGGGGGAAATAAGCACAGCAGATCTGAGCCCTCTTCGGGTCTGACCTTCTGGTTCCACTAAACCCAACCAGGGAAAAAAGCCTCATTTGTCCTCAGTTTCAGTTTAATTGGCCT
The DNA here is from genome assembly GCF_965183815.1 of Platalea leucorodia. Taxonomy (NCBI): domain Eukaryota; kingdom Metazoa; phylum Chordata; class Aves; order Pelecaniformes; family Threskiornithidae; genus Platalea; species Platalea leucorodia. Next base: position 14,339,730 of record NC_138833.1, on the reverse strand, counting down.
TAAAAGGGGTCAATTTTCAGTCTTGACAATTAAAGCATTGACTTTGTGTTGCCAAAGCTTGCTGAGCCCTCGCTGCAGAAAGCATCTTTGCAAAACTTGTCTCCTTGAACATTTAAACTGTCAGACCTAATTATCCGCATTGCTTCAGCTGAATGGGTGTCTTTCCTCTCAGCCAGCAGCAATATTTTGTTACTGTCTATGAAACATAAACTGCATCCCGAGTTAGAAGCAGCTGTTTTCTGAATTGCCGCTCTTACCATCATCATGGATTTGCCTCTAGAGTTGCAGTTTAAAATGCTCAGCCCTTTGCAAAATGCTCCCTGAAGGCGGGTGGGCTCCTGTGCCGGAGCTGCCTCAGTGTCCTCCTCTGCCTTCTGCCTTGCAGAAAAGCCCGAGCTGGATGAGATCACCCTGGAGCGAGTGCTGGAGGAGCTGGAGACCATGTGCTACGAGAACATGAACATCGCCATCGAAACAGAGGAGGGCTTGGGCATCGAGTACGACGAGGACGTGGTGTGTGACGTCTGCCGCTCGCCGGAGGGGGAGGACGGCAACGAGATGGTGTTCTGCGACAAGTGCAACGTCTGCGTGCACCAGGTGAGCCCCCGCCGCGGGGGAGAGCGGCAGGTTTTGGCTGTCTGCACATCACGCTCCTGTACCCTCCTCTGGGTTCCTCCCATCCCCACCGTCCCCCTCTCCCTGAGCTGCTGTAGACCCTGTTCAGCTTTTCTGATGGATTCCCATCGCGTCTCCAGCGGAGCGAGGATAGCAGATGGGGTCTTGGATAGCTGGCAGACACCAAACTTGCTTTTCTTACTTTCTTAGCCCCAGCCCTTCATAAGTGCCCACAGAAATACACAACCAGAGGTTGAAAACCGCTTCCTGTGAGCTTGCTTTGCCCCCTCCTCCTTATTCTGTGGTCTCTGTGATATTTTATTTTATGCCTCCTCTTCCATTATTCTTCTTTCTTTACCCCATCTTTCTTTGTTAAACTGCAGCCGCAGGACCTTTAGCACCCAGGGGTGACCAGCACCCTGTGCGGGACTGTGGTGGGCTGGGAGGGATGCGGGTCTGCAGCCCTGCACTCACCCTGCGCTCGCCGGAGGGGTGGGCTTGCCTGGACCTCCAGCCTCCTCCTCCGCAGCGTTATACTGGGGGTAGCAGGACCTTCCAGCTCCACTAGCGCTGTCTCGCATCGCAGGGTTTCTGTCCCAGCTTCCTTGCTGTACAAGTGTAGGATTTCACTTTATTTCGCTGCCTGGAGGAAAATAATTTTATTTTTAGAATTGAATGCTAATGCTTCAAGCCCTTGCTGGGGGGGGGTCTGTGGGCTCCTGCGCTTGGTGCTCAAGGCAGGGAGACCTTGACAAGGAGAACACAGCCTTCTGGGGGTCTCCTGGGTCCCACGTGGGTCCGGGGTGGTTTTGCTGGTTGTGCTTTGAGGGGAAGGGCCATGCGGTGCTGGGATGGCAGCGGCAGCTCCTGGGCTTCACCCTCTGTGTGAAGGGTTTGGGTTTTTTTCCTCTGAAAAGACCATTTGCTCATCTTTTGGGCAGCTTTTCCATCAGCGCTTCCTGGAGGTGGGAGAGCATTGGAGATATCTATAGTTGCGGGAGGTGGGTGTTTTGAATGGTTTCCATCAGTGAATCAGATTCCACAAAATAGCAGGATGGTTCAGGGTTGGGGTTGGGATGTTTTCTGTGTTGTTGTGTTTTTTTTTTAACAAGCCCAAGTGGCCATGTCAGGCTGTGAGCTGACACGTGCTGGCGGGCAGGGGCTCAGGGGGAGGCAGATCAGCGTGCGCAGGGCTGCCGTGGGGACGTACCGACCCCGACTGTGCCCACCACGGGCCGTGGCACCCCACGGGCTCCACTCTCGGCAGCGGCCCCAGCGCTGGGAGCAGAGCAGTGCTGCAGAAGGGGACGCAGCCCGCTGGATTTCAAGACTGTTGAAAGAAAAGGGAGATTTTCCATTGTTTTCAGGGAGCAGAGTCCAACCCTAAGCCCGATGCCAGCCTGTAAGCTGCCTGTGATTTAATCTCTGCCCCGATTTACGCCCTAAGCCACAAAGCCCAGAGCCACAGCATGGGGTGTTACGTGGCATCATGCTTTTAATCTAACCTTCCCTGTGCCTTTGCCAGCCCCAGGTCCAAAACCTGCTGGGCATGATGCCTTCCTGTGGGGAACTGGGTACCGCTGCCGCCTGCTCCATGTATTTGGGCAGCGGCAGAGGGGAGCTGGGGTCCCGGGGGACGCAGCCAGAGCGATGCCTCATCCTCCTCCATCCCAGCGGGAAGGGGCAGAGGAAGGGTTGTGCTCAGACACACGTTGGTGGGCTATGGTGCTGGAAGGGATTGTTGTAGTCATCTCATCTGCATAACACAAGCCATGAGGCTTGCTATTAATTAATTCCTATGAAGCATAGCTTTTAGAAAACACATGCAATCTTCATTTTAAAATTTTCAGCGAGGAGGAATCTTCCCCCCTGCTGCTAAATCGTTGTGGTTCATCACTTTCGCGGTGGCAACATTGCACTTCTTTTTAGGACGGGAATGATCCATCTCCAGCTTCCAGCCACCGTGCCGTGGTCCTGTCATTACGAAATTCCCATTCCCTGGTGTGGGGACATGGCCGAGCCCTCCCTCCATTAGTGGACCACACCAAGCTTTTCTGTGGCTCGGCATCCTCCCCGGTGTTTTGGCATCCCCTTCTCCGTGACGTTGAGCCCGTGACAGGCGCAGTGATAAAAATAGCTGCTCTGCTCCTACTTGGCATTGCTCTGGCTCCATGTTCCCAGAGCATCTTCTGGCTGGTGCTGGACTGGGAGAGCACGTTTAGCTGATAACCTACCTCATTTGCAGAGCCACTCCTTGTCCGGGACAGAGGCCTTGTGATATTTGCTCCTAGGAGCAGAATTGCACCTTCAGCTGCTCTAAAACCTCTAGGAATAAATAACCGAGAGCCAAGAGTCTGCTAGAGATGCACACCTGGTCATAATTCCTGTTTTCCTCTGGATTTTGAGATCAGTCAGACGGTTTATTCTCCTGGTAGTATGTACCACACTGATTTTTGTCTGGTACTAAATCAGATGTTTTATAAAACTCAGTTACAGAAATGATTTATCTGTCAGATTTGGAGGCGCTGTGAAACACACAGTTAAGTCTCTGTGAACCGTGTAGACTCGCAGCAATAATATTACCTCCCTGAATTCCTTATTATCCCAATAATCTGTTCACGAAGTGGCTTTTTCCACTTGGAAATCACTATCAGAGTCAGTTTGTGCTTTGAGGCAAGCTAATGTCGTGTTATAAAGTCTGTTCTTGGCCAGTAAATACTGAGGATAGGCTTTTCCCGCGCTCAGGCATCTCCGCATGCCCCCTCTGCCTCTGTCCCCACCTGCAGCACTGTTACTCGTGGTGCCGGTGACCTGCAGCACCAGGACGAAAAACTCTTCTTTTTTGGAGTAAACTTCAAAAAGCGGAGTGGACAAATGCCTGGGCTCAATTTACAGCCAACAGCGCCGGGTGTCCTTATCGGCGCTGCCCACTTGCCTTCTGGAGGGACGTCAGAGCAGCCAGATCTAGAATTAATTACATCGCCTCGCTTAAAATAGTGACACAGCCCCGTGTCGGTGCCCAAGGCAGTTGTCTGCCACTCTCTGAAAACCCTTTAAGTGCGAGTTGTCGGGACCTGCAGGTTAAAAACTGTCTAGTTTTAGCACTAGCTGTTTAATACAGTCATAAGTTATGGCCGAAGTGGAAAGTATTTTATCACCATCATTATGTGATATGACTTATCATTTGGCTTTTCCCCAAGTACGGAAGAGAAATATTTATGAAGTGCTTTGGCTTCGCTGCATCCTGCGCTATCACAGCAGGTCAGGGAGCTCCGTGGGCGACCCGGGTCCTTTAGTTCTCACTCTCTTGGCCGTAGACTTGTCTTTCCTTCCTTTAGATTTATTGTCCTTTAGATTTGTCATCGTTTATGGTTCTTCCCTTCTCATTTATATCATGACTATCGGTTTCCCCTTTTTACCTTTCTGTAGTTATTTTCGCTTCCCCTTCAGGCTGTGTTGGGTGTGTAACCAGTGTGGCCATCTTTCTCAATCATGGGGTTGTGGCTTTTCAGCCCTCAACTACCTCAGAGGTTTTCTCCGCGTGGCATTTCTTACTTCTCCGAGTCATTGTGGGTCTGATAGCTGTTCAGAAATGGGCAGGAGATGAGCGGGCAGACGTCCGCACCGCAGAGCTGCCGGTGGTGGGGGCTCTGATGGAGCAGCCTGGTTGCTTTTCCCCCCCGACCTAGAGCCAGGAGGATGCTTGGCATGATACACAGCACGTTTGTATACTTAGCTTTTAATTAAAACCCAGGACATAGTGATCTGGCACGAGTATCTGCATGAAAATAGGGAAGGTAGCAAGGAAGGAAGAACTTAACCTCGCTGTCTGTGATCGCGGAGCTGTGTCACATCTGCTCTTTATTACTGCGATGCCCAGATGTGGTGGCGATAAGCCAGCGGTAGTGATAAAGGTAGGAGTGAAGGAGGAGGCCCTGGAGGATGCTCTTCCCGGGCTGCTGGGGCTAACCCGCCTCCCTCGTGTCTGCGCAGGCGTGCTACGGCATCCTGAAGGTCCCCATCGGGAGCTGGCTGTGCCGGACCTGCGCCCTCGGGGTTCAGCCAAAGTGTCTACTGTGCCCGAAGAGAGGGGGAGCACTGAAGCCCACCCGGAGCGGGACGAAATGGGTCCACGTTAGCTGTGCCTTATGGATACCTGAAGTAAGATGTTTTCCAGCCTCCTCTTGACACACAGGTGGGCATGGACCTGGTTTCCAGATCCGGGCCCAGGATGTTCATTAATGGCCTAAATAGCAAGTCCAGTTTGGGTCATCAAGCCGTGCCGAGGTCAGAGCCACGATGCCGGTCAGTCATCGGGCTGTGTGTTTAATTAGCAGCCATGCGGCACCCCGTTAAGGGAGGACACAGAGGTGGGGTGCAAGGGTGGAGAGGTGGGGGGCATTTCCAGGACCTGCCTGGGCAGGGTAAAGCTAATGTCATGTGCCCATCTGAGATACAGAACAACATCCAGATGAGGAATTAGTTCAGAGGAAACACTGACATCAATTTTTCCTTCCATTTCATCCAGATTTGTTTCTGGGTTTTGGGGTTTGGGTTTTTTTTTTTTCCAAATTACAAGTGACCCTGAAAAATAACAAATAAATCCATCCCTCATTCAGACTGACACAGACATCCCCCTGTAGGAGATCTGGGATGGTAACCAGTATTTACAACTTGTCTTCTGTTTCATGACCAGGTTAGCATTGGATGTCCTGAAAAAATGGAACCCATTACGAAGATCTCACATATCCCAGCAAGCAGATGGGCTTTGTCCTGCAGCCTCTGCAAGGAGTGCACTGGGACGTGTATTCAGGTATGTAACTCGGCACCGAAGAAACTCAGACCTCCGGGGTTGTGCCTGTAATAGCCACTGGAGATTCTCAGGCTGTTGGTGGATGCGATTTGGCAAGTCTTATTCCTGCTCTGAGTAAACCTAACAACAGGGAGCACAAGCACCCATCAGACATCGTCAGATGTTGTTTGCAATCATTTAATGTATTGAGTGCTAAGAATCTAGATTAACCTTCTTTGCATAACACAGTGATGTTGCTGTAGTGACACTAATTACCAGGGCTGCAAATGACCTTGGTTTGAAATCAGGAGCCTCCAGCAGAAAGGCTTGGCCTAGCTGCCACAACAGTGAGATACTCATGAGATACGTAGCCCAAGTATTTCACAAACCAGTGAGGGCTGGCTGGAAAGCCTTTCTGTTGGGGGGATATCGGGAAACCCCAGGATTGGGTAGTCCTCACTAGCCTGCTGGCTTGGAAAATAGAGTATTTACCACGTATTACATTCCCACGTTTTCTCCACACCTAAGCAAACCACTGCAGACATCTGATTGCCTGCTCTCCCCGCAGCAGCAGCATACTAAAGGGGTGGTGAGACATTCTCATTTCAGACCAAAAGTGGGATGCTCTGGGCTTTCATATTACAAAAGTGGGACAGAGCTTCCTGGGCCATGATCTCTCTTCTTGGGGAGCAAAGAGCAGAAGCTCCCATCCAAAATGCAGCACAGTTGGTGTGAGAGCATTTGGGGAGCCTTGCTGCACCAAATGGTTCCCTGTGCTTACCCCTGCTCGGCAGTGTAATGTCCCAGCGGTCCCTGGGGACAGACTGGGGAATCTGCTGCTCGACGGTGCCAGTGCCTGTTGCTTTCGTTGGCAGACCAGGTATGGAAGCAGTCTTGGTGTGCAGGGGGGGATGGAATAGCCATTAAGCTTTGAAAAATTGGGAGAAAGTTTGGGATGTGTACCAGTCCTGATGGATGAGGTCCTGTGGAGCAACGGGAGCTGCACCTCAGAGGTCGGTGTAGGCAGCAGTGACTACGGGGGACCAGGAGTAGCTGGCTGGTTGCAGAAGGGCAATAGGAATAGGAGGTCTGCAGGCACTGCTGCATTTGTGCCACTGCCTTGGGTTTAATACTTGAAAGGGAGCTATTTAAAAGCAATCCCCTTAGCTTGAAATGAAATCTCACAATACTTCTTTAAATCTCTAGCGTTGACTCACTTTTTTTTTAATGGCTCTGGGTGGATCTGCTTATTCACCCTGCCAGATGGAGATACTGTGTCATAACGGCAACTGCTTTCAAAGAACGGAAGGGCAGGGAAGGAGGCAAACAGGCTTGGCAGCATCAAAAAGAATTCAGCTTCTCTGAGGCTTCATCCTCTTAGTGCCGGCATGGCACGGGAGCTGCGAGATCCCTGGGACTGAATGGATTTGCATTAAAGGTCACCTGAGATGGAACAGGAGCTTTATTGTCTCCTGTGCCGGCAGCTCACGGTTTATAAGTCTCCACGAGATTGTCACCGGAGCATTTGCTGAGGCCACCCTAGCACACTCAGGATGGTTTTGCTTCAAGGAAAAGGGGGAGAAGGAAAAAAAAAAGCAGGCAGTGCCTTTATTTAAGGATTTATGGGGTAAATCAGCAAGTTCACCCATGGATAAACAAACACACTCCATATTCATCAGCGGTACAGAGCTCTGTTTTGAAAGCTTATGTTTATGGAGCATATTTTTGATTAGTGCCTGTTTATACAGGTGTAATCTAACTACCTTTGTCAGCGTTTCAGGTTTATGAGCCAGCTCTAAAAGGAGAAGGTTGTTTTCTGTTAAAGTGCTGGGCTTTTATTCTTGGCAGTGGGAATCAGGTGCTCCAGGTGGGGCAGGTCAGGGGAAGGAAGGGTGTTGCTTCCAGGAGGGGGTTTCCAGGTGGCTGGTTGGAACAGGCTTTCCGAAAAGGGACACAAAATCTGGATGGCAAGCTGGAGGAGTGGAAGACTGTCATCCCAGAGGGCATGGGGATGCTCAAAGGCAGCACCGCAGCTTAAGATAACACCCACCTCGACCACATTTACGGAGACCAGTGTGAGATACTTTTGCATAGGCACCTCTGTGCATCAGGGTATTTTTCCCTATCCAAATTTGACCATCAAAAGGGAAACAAACCCGGGGAAGCCTGAGGAAGGGCTCCCCACTGCTCTCCATGCCTCTGACCTTGCTGCTTGCATGTAATTACTTCCCTTGCTTTTCTGGTGCAGAGCTGTGAACCCAGTGTAACTCAGCATGGCTGTAGTCGAGCCAGAGCTGCGGGACGCTGGGCAGGGGCGCAGCCTGGAGGCACGCTTCCCCCGTCTCCTGTTAAGGGGAAATCATGACTTCATGGTGGTTCTTGTGGTCAGACATCAAGAGATGCCAAAAAGAGCTCAGGATGCAGCAGGAATGTGCTCCTTTGCATTGCTGAGACGGAAAAGAGAGTGCTAGGAGCCGGGCTCCGGCACAGCCCGTGTCCCAGCTGTGCTTGCTTGGGACCCAGCTCCCTCCTCACCAACTCCCTCCTCGCTTCTCAGAGCAACTGGAAGAGCTCACCAAGGCCTTTTAACGCAGTGCAAAATGCCAGGTCTCTGTTTGTTGCTGCCAGGCTTCTCCAAAGGGCACAGTCTTTTGCTGTCATCATCTTCCAGCTTTCTTTTTGTTGTTTTTTGGAGAAAAAGCCCTGGGAAGTGTCCTCCACCACTCACGCATTCATTATCGCTGCTCTGCCCGCTGCTGCCTGCTCCCCTTGAGCTGCTTGTGCCACTGATCCCCGTCCACTGGGATAACTGGTGTGGTGGTTCCCAGTGCTGTCATCCGATTGTGCCTGTAGCCCTGAAAATGTACAGCTTGACAGCAGGGGAAGAGCAGGGTACGTGCACCGGGCAGCCCCCGGGCCATCCTCTGCCTCAGCGCCGCATCCTCCGAGGATGTCTGCGATGCTGAAACTGCCTATTTCGACTGAGAAACACTACCAGGATCCAGACCATCTGTGGTCACTAAAAATCACATGGTAGTCTTTGTAAGGGTTCAGAAGTGTCGTGGCTGATGGCTTGGCTGGAGTTCAGCACCGGTAATTATTTTTTCCTTCCTGAGTTCCCCTTGCAGTTTTGTTGGAGGAGCCGTTTCCTTCCCTTCCAGCCCCAAACTGCAGGAGAGCACCTCTGTAAGCTGGTAAACTGTTTGAATTTCCTTGTCAAATAAAATCATCCCTCTATTTCTTCCCAGTAAGAGTGGTTTGAGGACTAATTAACAGCATATGTTAATCTCTGGTGCAGTTTTCACCTTCTCTCATGGAATTCTGTTTGGGGATGGATTTGCCTGGATAAGCAAAGTATGCTGAAATCTTTGAATGAAAGGTGCTGTAAGATAACGAAGCACGATCGATAACGAAGCAGACTTGGGGACTGTGCCAGTCTTTTGGGCCCAGTTTATTCTGTGTGGCAGATCCCTCCCTCCTGCAAAGAGTGGCTTCGTTCCAGCACCGTTCTGGGATGGATCAATATGTTTTTATTGTCAGTTTATGCAAGGTCCCTGGGTAGCAGCGGCCGACCAGGTACCTTTCTTTGTTGCCCTGTCAGCCAAACTGCCTAATTATTTTCTGTTTGCATTTTGGGCATGGTTTCTGACAAGTGCTGCTTGCCATCTGTCGGAGGAGAGATCCAGGACGGGTGTCATTTGATTTGCTTTATTCCTAAGGTGGAGTGATGGTTGTTCCTGTTAGCGGGTGCACCCGCACCCTTGTCCTGGCAGAAGCCATGACCGTGGTACTCATGCCAATATTACTGCCGGTGACACAAACAGGAGGGAGGGGACATCGCTGCATGGCTTTCCTTAGCTCACGTAGTTCACCGACGGCGGCGAGTTCTCTGTGTCCGCTTTCTCTACCGTAGATATTCATGTGCATAACAGCACAAAAGGATGCTGTAGTTTAAAGCACGCCCAGCTGTTACGCCAGAACAGGATGGAGTATATCAGGAGTACCTCAGGAGTACCTCAGGAGTACCTCAGGAGCTCCGTAGCTCCATGCAGTACCATTACCATCTCAGCTACCAGGGAAGAATGCTCACAGGCACTTCCAGCTGGCAAAGGCCTCTAACCTGAAAGTGCATCACAACTCCTTCTTGTATTAATGCTTGCCCCATGGCTGTAGGAGCAAGCGCCTGTGCTTTAAAAGCCAGTGCGTGATATACTGACTGCACTGAATAAATGTGGATGCTGCAAGTCAGGCTGGGGTCCCTCTGTCCCTCCTTCGTTACCAAAAATAAATACTTGAGAACGGAGCCGGTGCTTCAGCCGTGTGGGAGGCTGTGACAAGGCTTGTCCCGCGGGATGGGCAGGGCAGGCACCCGCTGCCCACCGCTGCGGTGGGTGCACCGGGCTGGTGCGGGGAGCACCGACAGGTCCCACGTGATGCCAGGCTCTATGCAAGCGCCAGCAGCATAGCAGAGGGAGCTGATTTTTGCAAGCTCTCAGCTATTTTCACAAGCGATTTCAGGCTGAAATCAGGATCAAATGGCCATATTTAAACAGGGTAAGCGGGGGGTAGGAGTTAATAATTTGCTTGCATTTGGTGCCTGCAGGAGTTAGTGCCCAGCATCGCTGCCCGGACCCATGCTGGTACAGCTCAGGGCTCGGCCGTGGTGGGGCTGCATCCAGCTCTTCCTGCTGGTTTCAGAGCCTTTGGAGCAGGGCCTGGAGGGCCCTGGAAGCAGAGGACTTGGACACTGCTTGCCTATGCTTTTCTTGGCCCTGGCAGCCACGCAAGTCTCTCGCTTTCATAAGCACCAGCAGATTCATAAACAAAGTCAAGGGAAAATATCTAAAAGCAGCAATGTCAAAAGTTCACACACGGGGTGACTGAGCAGGAATTCAGGGCTGATGGGTTGAAGATAAAAAGCCATAAAACTTCTGTTCCTCAACTACTACCAGAATTTTTTTTTTTTTTGCTTTTTGAGAATTAAAATGCAGCAGGGCCGCAGTAAAACTCTACAGCATCCCGAATGGTTTGTCATCCACGCCCAGGAAATTTCATGTGCCTCCACCTGGTCCTTCAGGCCAGAACTGCATCTTCATCCCGTGCAAGAACAGTTCTTCTATAAATGCTGAAATACGGTGCCTACAGTAATAGCCCACTTAAAATGTCTCATTATTGCAGTTTAACTGGTCATTAGCAGCTGGAATAGACTGATTTCTTATGGGTTATGGTTGAAATAATTACCTGACACTCTGAGCCATTAAAAACCAGTTAATGAGTAGAGGGGGAGAAGGTGCTGACGTGGACGCAGGCACTGCACTGGCTGGAGGGGTTCCTCTGTAGGAAACCAGGCTGAGGTTTGTTGCCTGTGGAATCCAAAGTAATTTAAGTCTCAGGTAAGTTAGGGAAATTGTTAAAAAATTAATCTGATATAAGTTTGACAACAGTCTAGCCACTGTACCAGTTCTTAAAAGTTCATTTCATGATGTTTTGCTCTGTATATGCTGAGTTGCCTTTTTTTTTTTCCTTTTTTAATTGAGCTAATTAGAGGCTGTGTAATTTCCAGAGGAGAAAGCCATCGTGCTCTGGGAGCATTGGCTGCTTCTGAGATACCACATTCACTCATAAAGCTTGACATCTTCTGTATGCTTTCAATAAAAATGGCGTATTGGGTGCTTTAGATGTGGTAAAAGAGTGGAGTGAAATACAGATGAAAATTTCTCCATCAGGAGAAATTCGTTGACAGTCTTAGAGTAGCCCGTTGGCCCGTGCTGTTGTCTTTGGCTGTTGACATGTCTTGTTGGAAGAACCATTGGAAGCTCTGTTTATGGTAGGTGAAAGATGAACAGGGCCCATCACAGAGAAGGATTAAAGCAGGTAAGGTGGGAAGGTGCCCACTCATATCTAGTGAACCCTGGGTTTCTTCTGCTTGGGTGTCCGGCTCATGGGTGTGTAAGACTTGGGCAATACGGGTGTTCCTCCATAAGGAGTACCTGTAGTGGAGCATCCATCACTTCATGTTAGGTGTTGTCACTCAGATAGGTGTCACAGTTTTTGTAGTAAGCCAGGGTCGAGCCTTGTGGTCGTGTTGTGGTGGTAAGCGTCCCTGCCACCAATGGTGCTTTGCCCTGGCCGTAAGCCCTGTCCTTCTCCCTGCAGTGCTCCATGCCCGCCTGCGTCACCGCGTTCCACGTCACCTGCGCCTTCGACCACAACCTTGACATGCGGACTATTCTAGCAGACAACGACGAAGTGAAGTTCAAGTCCTTCTGCCTTGAGCACAGCACTGGTGCCACTAAGTTGCCCGAGGAGGCACGGACAGAGCCTGACCAAGCCCAGCTGGACTTGGAGAAGGTCACACTGCGGAAGCAGAAACTCCAGCAGCTGGAGGAGGACTTCTATGAACTCGTGAAGCCTTCAGAGGTGGCAGAGAACCTTGACTTAAGTGAATCGCTGGTGGATTTTGTCTACCAGTACTGGAAGCTGAAGAGGAAAGCAAATTCCAACAAACCACTGCTGACACCAAAAACGGATGAAGTGGACAACTTGGCCCAGCAAGAACAGGACGTTCTCTACCGACGCTTAAAGCTCTTCATGCACCTCAGGCAAGACCTGGAGAGGGTGAGTACAGCTTTTCCTTCAATGGTGTACCCATATGCTCCATCAGGGCTGCTTTAATGTGTGCTGGCGCCTATAGACAGAACGAGCCCTCTTCCCTGGTGACTCAGTTCGACTTCCCTAACAGTTGTGTCCCTTCATCCAGAGCGTTATTCAGAAGAATAACGGTGCTCAGCGTGCGTGTACCATCACTGCCAAAACACTGACATTGATGAAGTAAGTTAGTGGAGGTCTCAGCCAGGGGTTCAAAAGAGCAAATGTCTGTGGGGAGAGGTGCATCGGTGGGGCTGGGTGGCTGGGAGGCAGATGATGCTGCTCTACCGAGCTCTTCGTAGTCAAACCACAAAATTATCCTGTGCTGCCCCTCAGATGCTTTCCAGCAGCAAGGCACTTCATTATTTTCTTTCATTAAACATCAAAGACGGGTGAATGGCAGGAGTGAGCTGCAGGGCCAGCGGGACTGGGCATTCCCTGCTATGCCGCAGCCGAAAGTGGGTCGGCTCCTGGGGGAGCTGCCGGCAGAGGCAGAGCTGCGCCGGAGGACACAGACGGAGGATGCAGGCGCCCGCAGCTCCCCGCAGCATGGGGCATCCTTGCACATGGGGGAGGGAGCGGCTGCCTCCATGGCAGCTTTTTTGGGAGGAACAAACATCAGTGGAGCAGCAGTACCACAGCGGTGCCGGAGACCCTCTGGGTTGTGCTCGCTGCCGCACTGCGCTGGCCTGCCTGCGGATTTGGCTGTCATGGCTGCATGGAGGGAAGGAGCAGGCAGGAGCAGGGATGGGGCAGAGGCAGGCTGGAGAGGAGGAGGGGCGGCGAAGGCGAGAAGCAGCGAGGGGGGGAAGCAGGGGAAGAAGCACAGCACCCAGAGTGAGATGGCAGAGAGCGGCCAGGGAGGGGACGGGTGCAGTAGTGATGCTGCTTGGGGGGGACATAGGCACAGCACAGGGCAGCAGTGGGACAGGGACAGGCAGGGCAGGGCTGCCAAGTCTGGCATGCAGGGGCCGAGCTCCCTTTCCTCCTGTGCTTAAAACCCAAGTCCTGCCTGGTCCTCCCGTCCTGCTCCTGCCAGAGGGGTGAATCCATGGCCCCTGCCTGGGTCCTCTCCTGACAGCCCACCCAGGGTGCGAAAGCCATGGAAGGGCTCAGGGGATCACTGGGAGCAGGCAAGGAAGGAGGAAAGCAGGAAAATGGCATTGCTTTGACCCGGCGGAGGTGGTGCCCTGGGCAGGGGGACAGAGGGTGCTGCAGGGGACATGCTGCTCCCTGGGAGGCGAAGGTGGGGGTGATGCTGCCCCTGCTTACCCCGAACCCTCTCTCCACGCCGCGGTGGGGCTGCAGCATAATTAAACCCATGGGGAGAAAAGCGGTGTGGGTGAGCAGGGTGTTCTTGTCCAGGCGGGGTTTCAGCACTGGACAAGCCTGTCCTGGTCCCTCACTGCAGTTCCCTGTGTGGGTCCTGGAGCCTGAGACCATTCTCCTGTGTAAAAGCAATTGGATTTCAAGCTATTGGTTTCTTTTCTGTGGCCGTATTGGCCTTCATCCCTGCGTACATCATTGCCATCGTTCTGCCAGTCTGCCCCTCCTTTGCTCCTGCCTTTACTGCATCATGTTTCCATCCCTGTGTTGGGCTGGGCTGGTGCCACCATTAATGGGTCTCCAGCACCAAGCTGTAGGCAACAAGCTGCAGCTGCCGGAGCCGAGGGCAACAAGTTCAACTCGCTTTTTTCCCCTCATCTGCTTCTGTATGTTGTAAATCTAAACCAGGCTGCTCCACCTCCCTCTGCTTCCACTTGCTCCCAGCTTGACTTTCCCAGCTGCAGTGAACCACTGTGTATCTCTGGGTACAGCACTTTGCTCCAGGAGCTGCCTAATTCAAAGACATGGCATGGCGGCTTCTCTTTGATTTCTTTGTGTCAAAACTACAGGTTTTACCAGATTTCTCATTTTCCAGGGTTGCCTCCAGGCTTCCTGGGGTCATTCCCCATCGGTGTTCAGCCTCTGCTTAGCAACACCCTGCCAGGTTTCACTGCCTGGCCCTGGAAGAGCTGTTTGTTTGCTCTTCTTCCAAGACAAGGAACAATAAACACTGGCCAGATGGAAGTCCAGTGCTCAGATGGGTGATACGGGTTTAAATCCCATTGCTGCCAGTGCATCCCAGGTATCTGATCCTGTCCGTCAGCGCCGCTCACAGCTGCCCCATTTCACCTGCAAATAGTGAGGCATCACATCAAATAGGGGTCGGAGAAGAGCAGCCTGGAGGGGTGGCTTTCAGAGGGTGTCCATGGGGCAGCACGTTGCTATTTTAGTGTTTTCAGCAATTAATCTGGCAGGCATGGTTGTGATTTGGGGGCTGGTAATGGTGTCTGGATCCAAGAGCTGGGGAGGCAGAAGCAGCGGGGCAGATGACACGGGCACAGCCAGGGCCCCTCTGCCATCTCTTAACCACTGTCATTTCTGCACTTCACAGTGTCAGCAAATGAAAGCTGTTGCCTGGGAATCCTAATACAGTCCCCCCATTTTGTTTCTGGCCTTTTTTAACCTTCTTTTGCCTTCTTTTTTTTTTTTTTTAGAAGCTTTTTCCAACGACTGGTTGTTTAAATTAGCTTCAACAAAAAACTATAGTTTCCAGGCTTTCATACCAGCATCTAAGCTTGGCTTGGGGAAGCAGTGCTGGGTGGTGTTTATCTGTGTAAGTGTGTGTAAATACCAGCAGTCTCTAAGCAGAGCACAAGTAATGTTTTCTTCCAGGAATATCAAATCATAGAGAAGAGATACCGCCAAACACTTTGAGATGCAGCTTGCCAGAGGCAGTTGTTTTCCTCATAAAGAAATTTTAGTTTGATGTTTTCTCCAATCCAGAACAAAAAAAGAAAATGTAGTAAAATACACAGCATATAGCTCACTGCTTTGTATTTACAGCTAGGGGATTAAAAAAAAAAAAAGAGAGCAGCTTTTTCTCCTGTATTCCTGCGTGTTTCCAGATTGTCCTTAGGTAAGACCGATGCCATTAGGTAAGACCGATGCCACGATCGTGCTGCTGCCTTCACAGCCTTTGGTGGCAGACATTAGGTAAGCCTGGGACAAGGCCCTGACTTCCTCTGTCACTGTGAGATGCACAAAGGCTCCCGACCACGTGGGGACAGTCCGCCAAGCCTGGAAATACCCCAGCCTTCCTCCGCAGAGAGGGGTTTGAGGGGGAGGAATCGGAGACATCAGAGTCACGCGTGAGCGTGGACATACCCACGCACGTTACGGCTTGTGCCTCCATTCAGGCCACCTCCTCCTTACCTTATTATGGGCAGTTTTGCTCTTTCAGAGCATCAGGAAGCTGAGTAAACGCTCTCAAATCCTGTTAGCTGCCATTAGCATTTTCTGTTTCACAGCTGAAACCCTCCGTTTCCTCCGAAAGCCGCGATGCCCACCGCAGCCATGGTGACAGAGCCCTGCTCTCCAGCCACCCTTATGCGGGGCTGGCAAAAAGCGCGGCACTGAAATTCATCCCAAGGCAGATGCCAGCGGGTAGCACACGGTAGCTCTGTCATCTGGGGCTGCTGGGGGTGTTTATCAGCAACCCTGTGTGACGAGCACAGTTTAACTGCTGCTGTGCTAGTTCATGTGAGCATTTATGTCTTGTGCTTTGCTGTTTGCATTTAGGGCTTCCCACTTGGTTAATAAAATTTCTTGAGCGGGGGACAAAATGCACCAGTGATTTGCAGGGAGATGTGGAGCAAGCGTGAGTAACCATGCGGAGGGGAGGATGCTCCCCCAGGTTTGGGGCAGGGGAGCCACACTGGTACATGGCTGCTGACCTGGGCCAGCATCACCTGGATATTTTGCTGTATTTTCTATGCTCTGTCCTGGCATTTGCTTTAGGGCAACAGGCAGTTTTGTAAGGCTCTGATGTTCAGCAGATCAGTAGCCTCATACCTGCAGCTCCATCCCAGCTGTGCCCCTTCCCTGCACCGGCTGTGGGAAGACCGTCTCTCCTTCCCTGCCAAAGGAGCAATTTGTGGATGAGGACTGGCCTGTTGACCCAGGGGACCAAAGTACCTCTTAGCATTTGGCATTTCTTTGTGCAGGTTTCTATGTCGGGTGTGAACAAGGCACATGCGTGATGCAGCTGCGGGGCTGAGGGCACAGCACGATGCTCGGATGCTCGGGGCTCCATGCGTCTGCTGGCCCTCCGCATAACTGTGTTATAATGCTCCTTCTGCAGCATCTTCCCTTCCAAGATTTTTGAAATCCTTTAGAGACATTAACTTCTTCGTTAGGTCTGTGAACAATTAACAGGAGATTCAAACAGTCTGTGTCCACACCATGGCCATACCTCAGTACGATCACAAAATTATTTACCTGTTTCTCCTGTCTCTGTTCCCATTTTGTGGGTCTTGGTAACTTTGTGCACTGATGCGTATCAACAGCAGAATTACAGGATGTGCTGCAACAAGTACTGAAAGTTAATCCTGACTAATGGGAGCAGATTAGCAGCACACTTGGCCCAGTTTGACTCCCTGCGTGCTGCGTTATTCGGGGTGAATTTGTGCCCTGGAAAGCACTGATGCCAAAGTGCAAACCCTGCCTCTGAATTCAGGCCTTTGATGGGAGAAGTTAAAGATTAACTTGCTTATTAAGCGTTTATGTTCAGAAGAAGATGGGGGGAGAGAGAGAGAGACTCCCCTATGTGCAGCATCCTATGTGGCCCTCTGCGTGGGGCTTTGGACCTGGGGCTGCCCCAGCCCCCCGGGCAGGATGGTCCCAGCTCGCTGCTGCCCGAGGCACTGGGAGCAGTGGTGGCCGAGCTGTCCCCGGTGCCGGGGCAGAGGCTGGTGGAGCTGTGTTTGGGGTTTCCAAGGTGGCTGCTCTGCTTTGGGGTGGGCACCCCAGGCACGTTGGCAGGAGACTTGGTGCTACAAAAGAGACGTGCTGTTGGGGTAAGCAAAGCTGTATCTCTGGAGATACTGTGCTTCCTTATGGCTGTTGTATGCCCAGCGCACGTGCTGGAGAAGCCAGCCAGCCCTCCTTGCCCCCCATGGGGTCCTGGCTGTCAGAGCCAGAAGGGAGACGTTTAGGCTTTGAATCATTCACTGCATGGCTTTTCCCATATATATTACACAGTTTGGATCAAGAGCCCTCACCTGTAGTCGTGGCGCATCCAAAGAGCCCTGGTAGGAGTTTTGGTGCAGCGTGGATGATGGTGAGATGAAGAGGACCGAATCCTGGGGAGCGGGGATTTTCCTGGGCGGCAGAAGCAGTGACACAGCTTGAGGGCACCCGCTTCGACCCTGCCTAAAACGGACACTGTTTCTTTTGTTCCTGTAGGTTAGAAATCTCTGTTACATGGTGACGAGACGGGAGAAAATGAAACACACCATTTGTAAACTCCAGGAGCAGATCTTCCATCTCCAGATGAAGCTTATTGAAAAAGATCTTTACCCAGGTCAGTACCGCTTACCAGAGCTTGTTCTCGCAGACGCTGTCCCTGCCGTCCTCTGAAGCCAAAGACTCGTGCCCAAGCCTCAGCCCCCCACCCCAAGGAAGCCAGAGCTGCCCCCTCCCCTGCAGTGTTATTTAAGCACGGTTCATATGTTGACTCTTTGCCCATCTCCAGTTTTGTTCAGAAACACACAATAAAGCCATACCCTGGGTGACCGGAGTGTCGGAGCACCTTGTTTTCACAGATCCCTCTCAATCCTCCTCTCCCCAGGAATCAGTCAGAATGACCAAGTGTTTGGGTGTTTGGTTAGGTGGTGATGCTAAGGCAGCATTTTGATGGCTTTTGTGGAGATGGAGCTATTTGGGAGGAGATGGCAAA
The DNA here is from genome assembly GCF_965183815.1 of Platalea leucorodia. NCBI lineage: Eukaryota > Metazoa > Chordata > Aves > Pelecaniformes > Threskiornithidae > Platalea > Platalea leucorodia. The sequence continues at coordinate 14,321,893 of NC_138833.1, read as the reverse complement.
TCCTGGGCACGGGGCTGCTGACGTTGGGGCTGATCCACGGCCGCTGGCTCCCTGGCACGGGTCAGCAGCCCTCGCTTTGGACTCTTTGCAGATGCCTCTAGCGCTGTCGAGAATCAAAGGTTAAGCTGCTGGCGGGATGTCTGTTACTCTAGCTCTGGTCGGCTGCAGTTCTCTCCACGCACCTATTAGCGGGGAACATCACACCTACCACATGCAAAGCCTCTGGCACCTTTTATTACGGAACTGAAATAAAGTTGGTTTCCTTCTGTCCTATTTTTTTTTCCTTTTGCACAAGCAATGCCGGAGCCCACAGCTCCTGATCCCTCCTCCTTTCCCTTCGGTGGCAGCACAGACCAACCCCTATGGCTGCAGAACAGTTTTTCCAGCAGCAGCATCTGGCGCTTTGTCAGGGTCTTCCGACAGTTGTTGTGTTTGTGGCTTTGGAGTTGCGTTTGAAGCCATCACATAGTTGGGGTTTCTTCAGGAACCGTCTGGGCTGAGCTTTCCTTGACAAAAGTTTCCTTTGACTGAAGTTTTGGAGGCTGAGAAAAGTGTACATTGAGATGTTTGTGACTCGGAGTCTGTGCAAATTCCTCTCGGTGCCCAGAGCCAGGTGGCAATGTGGGGCAGGGGTGGCCGGGACCCCAGGTTTTGCTCCGGGGAAGTGTGGGTCCTGTAGATCTCGGTCCCCGTGACACAGATCAGTGACACTGTGTGTTGCTCCATATGTCCTCGCTGAACCAGCGATACAGGTCACCAGCCTGGACACACACAAAATGGTGTTCCCGGCTGTTCCTACCAACCGGAGACTCCGCACTGCACATCCCAAGGGCCATTCCCTGGCACCTGGGAAATTTGTGCCGGCTGGTGCTCCCAGCAGTGATGCTGCTGGCTGGGGTGGCGAGGGGGGAGGCCCAGCTCAGGAATAACGGGTGGATAAAAGACAAGAGCAACAAACTCGGATCCTGAAGGCAGATGCCATGTGCTGTTGCTGCTGGGCTCTGCGGGCTTTGGGGGGATCGCAGGGGACCTCGTGATGCTCTTCAGTTCAGCTGGGCAAACCCGGTTTAGCATTTGCAGCTCTCAGAAGGAGACAGGCACAGGGTAGTTGGCAGGAAAGCTTTTTGGGCTCACCTCCCTCACAAACGGGGTGTTAGACAGCTGGAAATGCCCTTGGGGACCTGCATTCTCCGAAATGCCTTGGGGAGCCTGACCTCCGGTGCATGCCCAGCCCTCTCTCTAATGCAGCGATGGGGTGGGAGTCGGCAGCTCCCCCGGGGAGGGCTGGGGCGGGTGGGCCGGGACCCTCCCCAGCGGGGTGCGGGTGCCGACCAGCGAGGGGGAGCTGTCGGGGCTCTGCTGCTCGCGTTTCGGGGCTGCCTGCACCACCGAGTGCTGGCGCTGTGCAATTGCCCTTCCTGAAAATGTTACGTGTGTACTCGGGGAAAAGCGGGACTGCCATTACCGTGATGTTTGTTCTGCCTAAAGGTGAGTGATCAGAGACAAACCCACGGTGAGAGGGTGACTCAGGCAGTGACTGGTGTGCAGGCTGTAGGATTGCTTCATATGTTTTGATGCAAATGTTCTTCTCTCCTGCCCCAAATGGCTGGCATTTGCCAGTTCATTTTCCGCTCTGAACCGACCAAGCTGACTACTCATCTCTCCCGGAATGGGCTTTTTGGTTGAGGCTGAGCAGGGACTGCTGCCTCTGGGACCTGGCTCCCACGAGTCTCTGCTGCCAGGGAAAGGGCCTGGCTGTGGGAATTTGGTCCTGGGATCTCCAGGTGGTTTGGGCATCTGGGTCCTTCCCACGCCAGGGGGACATTAGGGACCCGAGTGCCTTTAGGCATCAGTGGATAGGGTCTCCTGAGCTCAGGAGGAGTTTCCTTGCTGGGACATAGCATCAGGCCATAAGTTGGGATCCCAAATGTGGGAAGAGAGGATGGCCCGGTTAGCTGTGACAGTCATAGTGCAGGCCAGAGCACAGCATCGGTAGGTACCTCCTCCCCAGGGCAGCATGTGGTCCTCACACTGATCTCCAGGTCCTGCCCGACAGCAGGAGCAAGCCCTGGGGCCAGCAGCAGCACGGCACGGAGGGGCAGTCGGTGTAAAGGAGATCAGAGATGGGCTCAGCCTCCAGCTACCCTTCCTGCAGTAGCTACACAGCCATGCCCGTGCCGCCCGTGTGTGGCAGCGTGTAGCAGAGCCATGGAAAGCAGCGTTGTGTTTATTTTCTGCTTCAGCTCCTAGCTGTCTCATCCTGGTCCCATCCCGAATACGCACCATTGTAGACCCCAATGCTACCAAGTGCTCCCAACACCCACGCGTTTGCTAAGCCTCCTCCATGCCAGTTGATGATACTTAGAGCTAAAGATACTCGGCACCTGGCGGGACCAAACCCGTGGGTAACTCACTGCTGCACTTTCCATCATTGCGAAGCGCTGACTGGTTCGAAAGCGGGGGGACGGTTCCTGTAGCATCCCCTCCGCACAGCTGCCGACCGGAGCTGCTCTGTGTGCCTGGGGTTTCTTCGAGAAAGGAAGAAGTCTCTATTACTTTGCCTGGATGAGGCCAGTTTTTAACTGCTGTTACGGTAGTCATCGACTGAAATCTGGTGGGGTTATTCCAAAGATGGTTTTGGCGCAAAGGGTTTTTTTGGAATGTCTCCCACATAAAACTCGAAACTGGAGGGGTTTATTTTTCCCGCTGACAAATGATCATTTAAGCAGAAGATTTTTAATAAAATTAGTGAGAACTGCCCATGTAAAATGAACCCACCTCTCTCCCTGCATTTTTCTTGCATGGAGTGGAAAGAAAACACTGTCTGGCTTTGAAACACGGCTACTATTTTGACAGGTTCCTCTTCAAAAAGTACTGCTCGGGTTTCTCTTTAGCCGCATTGTGCTGTCTAAACAAAGTTAGATTTTTATTTTGTAAGCGAAGTGAAAAATCTGTCTGCATTTCTCCACTTATTTGGCAGGAACATAGCAAATACCAATTTTGCTTTTGCTTTTCTTTCTTTCAGTGAGTCCTTTGGTCAGGAAGGGTTCCTGGCTTGGCAACCCCAGGACTGTAAATCCTCTGTTAATCCAGGCTCGGGCAGGTGCAATGCGAATTCCCTCCCCTGCTCGCCCAGTACATTTCCACTGCCACACCAAGGGGAGAGCAGAGTTTATTCCCTCTGACCCATCCAGTTCGCAGCCTCTCTGCTGAGGCTGTTTGCAGGTCTGCTGCTGGCTGACACAATAAACCCATTCGTTTCTTAAAATCATTGCTCCGACAGCTGCACAGCTTGTGCAGGTTCAGCCTATGGGCCAGACTCTCGAAAACTGCATGTCTCGCCTCCACTTCCATTAGCCACCCACATTTTGCTTTAAGGGCAATATTCTTCCCCCTCTGAAAATTAATAGAGGTCTTAGCATGGACTTCTGTGGGAGAGTGACCTAACGGAGTAAGTAAAAACTGTTGAAGTATTTTGCTTGGCAATACAAGTTGTACTTTTATAGGGTATTTGTCCTGTTTACCCAAGAGGAATAAATCCAGTAGAAGTTCAAAGCCATTTAGGAAATATTGATTTTTAGCTGAATGTCTACATAGCTAAGAGTTATATCCCTGGCTTTCCATAGGCAATGCTGGTCATCTTTCCTACTCTATTTACTTATGTTCAATACACTCCTTAAGTTTTATAGCTTTGGGTTTTTCCACCCCGGCACAGTGTGAGTGCAAGCTGTTACTATCGCCGAAAGGTCAAATCAAATCAAGGTCTGCTTTAAAACGCTGCCAGTACCATTGCTGTCAAACTGGCTTTGCAGCTGAATCCCTCCAGGAGATGCTCTTGTCAGTGGTGGGTGACAGACCACCAGGTCTGGAGATCCCCGTGTCTCTGGGAAGGTTTCTGAGCAGGGTTCGGGGTTACTCCCTTCTGCTGCTCCCACAGGTCCTCACCCCAAAGCCCTGGTCCAGGAGGGCACGTCGATGGCTGCAGAGTCTCCAGCGAGTCCCCTGCCTTCAGTGGGACTGCTCCTGCAGCCATGCTAAGTTTGTGTCCAAGGCCCAAACCTCTGTTTTATATAACCTATGGGATTCAGATTTTCTTCACCTATAGAGACCTTAGCCTACAGTTGGCCAAAAAGCGGCCGCTGTTCTCCCTTTGGCTTGGAGTTGTGTGCAGGTCTGGTCCAGGTCTCCACCGCAGGGGTGTGCCCCAGGGGAACTGGCTCACCGCAGCATCCCTGATGCCTCGTCTTACACGGCGTTTTCCTTTTTTTCTAAAAAATGCCAGAACAAACTGGGAAGAAGACAAAGGGTAAGAAAAGTGACCCAAGAAGGAAAGGAAGAGATGGTAGAAAAAGTAGTCCCGAGAAGAAAGAGAAAAGGAAATCAGTCAACGAAACTGTATTGGGACAACTGGGTAAGTCTGATTTTATGGGCGCAGAGTTGACCCGTGCCGCTGGTGGCTCTCTGTTTCAGGGAGCAGGGTTAAGAGTCCCAGCCCCTGATCCCTCCTGCACGTACACGGTGGAGTTACACCCAAGGCCGTGGGAGCCTCTTCCATCTCTCCCTTGTGGGCATCAGCCTGAATTACCGAGGTCCTACAGGAAAGACCATGTAGGACACATGGTCCCTGGTGGGGCAGGGGGTGTAAAATCCACCCCCCTCAGCCCCAGGGCTTGCGCCCAGATTGGGAGAGTGTGTTACAAAACCTGTGATGTGCTGCTGAAGAGTGATTTCGCTTTCCGGTGATAAAATCAGACTTACCCACCCTGCAGCAAGGCTGATCCCCCGTATCTTCAGTGCTGTGCACCGATGGTGAATACAGCACACAGGCTGTGCGTTTTCATGGCATACACTGTCCAGGACCTTGCGGTCATGCTGGTTGTGCTGGCGGTCTGGGAGCATCCAGGAGGCAGGCACAAAGCACAGCCGGTCTCTTGAATTTGCTCGGGGGGGTGAGGAGATGCAGGCTGGCTCTGCGGATGCTTCACCCACCTCCGGCTCTTCCCCATCAGCTACAACCTACCACCACTCAGCAGCAGATGGAGCTGGGGGGGAAGTAAAAAAACAGAACAAAAAGGTCTTTTTTGACAAGATCCTTGACAACTGCATATGGTTTTTACATGAAATTGGGTTTTTGTTCAACTTCCTCTGGCACTGTCACCGCCACCAGCATGTGGGGCAGGAGGTGCTGAGTTCATGCGTGCTCAGCTGCCCCACAGGTGCACAGGGGATGCACTGGTCCTGTGGGGCTCTTGGACAGTCTGGGGGTGCTGTAAAACCCTCCTGGGGGTACACAGAGATTCTGTGGGAGGTCTGGGCCACGCTGCCTTGCTCTGCTTTGCCCATTGCACACCTCAACTCTGCTGCTTTCATCTCAAAGCTGTTGGTTTTTAGGCAGGAGCCCCTTTGGAAATGGGGCTTTTGTGCTCATCCTGTCTCTGCGCTGTTCTCCACTAAAGAAACTGGATTTTCTGGGGCAAATTCCATCAAATGATGGAGGGCTGGGGCATCTCCGAGAAAAGCTGCACTGCTGCAAGCCTGGAAAATGAGGCAGCTGACGCAAAGCTTCACCAGGGTCTTGTAACCTCCTGGATTTTGTTAAGGGCTGGAAGCATCACTTGTGTCTGTAGTCATGAGAGAAGGGCTGGGGGAAGGCGAGCTTGGCAGCGCCCTTGCCAGCAAGACCTTGGGCTGCTCAGTGCCTGGGTACCGCGCGGCGCCCAAAGCTCATCCCTGCTCCGGCTTCCCCTCCCCTGCACTAGGCTGCTGCTAGGGCGGGAGGCTGTCTTCTCCAAAAGGACCATGGTGACCTGCCAGCAGGTGCGGGACTGCCACCTCAACAGTGTCACCTCCAAGGGGGGATCCAACCTGGCCAACCTCCCCAGTGCTGCCCTTGAGCAGCCCTGGCATTGCGCAGGGTGTTTGTTTGTGCCCGCGTGGCACGGGGTCGTGGCCCGTATCGTTGGTTACAGGGAAGGGCGATGCAAAGCTGTCACTGAGACCGGCAAACACTGCGGACATGAGTCACCCTGCCCGTGCCACTGCTCTTTCCCTCTTCTGTTGCTAGACTGACTGCTTTAAAAGGAAGGCTCTTACCTGAAATCAAAAGTCAAACCTAGTTTTTCCTCCATCCATAAAACCAGCTCTGATGTTGAACCCATGGGTTTCTGTTACAGGGATTAAAACTGCATGTGCTTGTGCAGGTATGCGCCTTTCCAGTTGCTAGTTAGACCCAGCCCAGCCTGTAGTGCTCACTCTTGCTCTCAGGGATAATCATTAGGAAGTTTTTCAGCTTTTTCCATGCCAGCCTGTCATCTCTGCTCCTCTTCTTCATTTTCACACCTCTCGAGTATTTGGAGATGTTCTTAGACCTGCTTCCCTCCCTCCCAGCCTTTGCACACAAATCGAGCACCGCTCCCATCACCCCACTGACCGCCTGGCTTGGGTGATGCCCGGGGTTTTGGCAGCCCGTGGTGGCACGGTGGCAGCTGCTCCCGGGGGACCTGTCACCCCTCGCCTGGGCACAAGTCCCGCTCTGGTAGCAGTTGCTGAATTTTTAGGCTCACACCTGGGTTGGTGGTCTTGCTGCCTTTGCACGGGAATGCATTTTCTGCCCGCGCTGGGGTGGGTTGGGGCATCTTCACTGCGGAAAGGTGCCGCGTTTAGATTTGGGGAGGTTCGCAGAGTGTTGGATGTGGGGGACCACTCGGGTGGTTGTGCTGTGAACCCCAAATTCAGCATTAGTGCTGGAGTAACCCTCTTCTCTGTCCTGATGTGGTGCATTATGGTTGACCTTTTGTGTGTTTCTCCGGTGCTGGGGAGTTTCGGTGAAGTTGGTGGTGTTGTCAAAGGGCAGCGTGGCTGTTTCTGGCTCCTGAGGCAATCTTCCCCTTTTGTTTTTTCCAGGCTTGTCAACCTCCTTCCCCATCGACGGGACCTTCTTCAACAGCTGGTTGGCGCAGTCGGTCCAGATCACTGCCGAGAACATGGCGATGAGCGAGTGGTCCCTCAACAACGCCCACCACGAGGACAGCACCCCCGGCCTCTCCGAGGAGCTCCTCCAGGATGAGGAGACCTTGCTGAGCTTCATGATGGACCATTCCCTCAGGTCCCCGTTCAAGCAGAGCGAGGCCACAAAGAAAGTGAAAAGCAAAACGAGAACGAACACTAAGAAAAAGCTGCCCAGGAGCAGCCCCCCCGCTGTGGGTGGGAGCCACCCAGAGAGCTCGGAGCCCTGGACTAACAACGCCAGCGACTTGTCGGATGACACCGCCAAGCCCTTCACTCCCAATTCCAGACCGAGCAAGTCAGAGAAAGGGGTGGCGAAGCTTCCCACCGACCGCAAGGGGACGGGTGAGGCAAAAAAGGCAGCCAAGAAGGGCTCTCTCCCGAAAGCCGGCGAGCCTCACCCCCCAGCCGGGGCGAGGGGCTGCGTCAGCAAGGAGGAGGAGGAGGAGACGCCGCGCTGCGCTCAGCCGGAGCCCAGCCCCGCGGCCAAAGTGCCTGACTCCGTAGGTAGCCCCAAAACCGTCGTGCGGTTCAAATTACCAAAGGAGAGCCGAGGGACTCGGAGGTCGCAGCCCCCCAAGCCTGACGGTGCCAGCGGAGCTCCCTTGCGTCGTTTCGACGCCGAGACGGACGGCTACTTCTCCGACGCAGAGATGAGCGACTCGGATGGGGAGTCCCGCGGCGGCCGGGCACAGCGGGGCCAGCTGGATGCGGCCGGCGAGGACATCGTCAGGATGAGCATCCTGGCATCCTAACTCCTCCCGACTGTGCCGGCTCGACGAGGCCTCAACCCAGTTACAACTGCCATGTCCAATTTCTGCCTGGTATCATAGCAAGGGGGATTTTTAATATGTGTATATAGTTGGAAATTCGGCACTGTTGTCTTTCTCTTCTCTATACGCCTGAGATACAGCTTCAGCTTCACCGACATCGATGACCATGACAGTAGTGGTCCCTCCCCGGATCCCCGCTGGACCCCACTTTCCGGGAACGCGAGCTGGCACCTGGCAGGACCGATGCCGAGGGTGCCGAGAGGGCGGAGGGTGCCGGTATCCGTGCTTTCTGCAGGGATGACAGTTTAATTAATGGGCATTATTTAACAAGGGGCAGATTTCTGCCCGGGACAGTTGCCCCCGGAGCAGGGAGCGAGCGGAGGGTACGGTAGCGGCCAGCTGCGGGAGGGGAAATACCTGCCTGTGTGCGCGTATATGAGGAAGCAAAATAAGCGATACTAAAATAAATAATGACTAAAGCACAAAAAGCTTGTTGGAGGAAAGCGCTTGGGGTGGAAGAGGGCGACATTATGTTTCTATTTTTAGAAAAAAAAAAACTCGGTCATTATTTTTCCCCTCACTTTTCCATCTGATTGAGATCCATCCAGGGTGCACAGTTTCTCCCCGTCCTGCCCTGTGGGTCAACCCTGTTGAGGTTGTTAGAAAAACCGAAGTGATTTACTCAGGTGAATTCTTCAGCTGTTAGCAAGCTGGAAAATGGAACTGTGGGGCAGGATGGAGGAGAAAAGCATCCTTTAAAAACACCGTGGGGAGTCAGAGTTGGTTTAACCCGGGAGGTTGAGCGAAGTTTTTCTGCCCGTGCTTCTCTCCGATGGCCGCCGTGGTCCCACCGTGCCAGGGCAGCACGTTTGAAGTCCCCTTTGCACAATGAAACGCTTGGCCCCGAGGCCAAAAGTACCGTCACCGAGGGGAAATGGAAGCGCTTGCCTTCACCATTTTGTTTTCCTACTAAACGCTACAATGGAAATGGTGAATTTATTCCTCCCCATCCTTTTTTTTTTATTCCTTAAATCCTGGTTACAAGCTGTTGACTCATTGTGGGAGGGTGATTCACAGAAGCTGACATTATAAATATTACAATAATTTAATGCATAAAATGTCCCCAATAAGCCTTAAATGTTGTTTAAAAGCCCATGTTACCTACAAGTCAGGCGAATTTCCATGTTTGCACTTAATTGCACCATTACTTCGGTTTTGGCTTCAAAGGTCACAGTTAAGTCGTGCTACGTGTTTTATTGGAGTGACCCCAGTGTGAGCTCAGGGAACAAAAAAAAAGGAATTCACTGAAACTTTTGTTGTTGTTGTTTTTTAAAAATAAAAAATGTTTAAAAAAAAAAAACTAAAAAAAAAAAACCAAACCTGGGACACTTCTGCAACCGGTTAAACCCATCACTAAACAAAAAACCTTGCAATTGTCAAACCAATCAGTCAAATAATTTTGTGGATGCCAAAGAATATTTTGACAGTCAAGCAGCACAGCCAGAAACCGGAAACTTGTCATGAAAAAATTGGAAGTTATTTAGCAACAAAGGACTAAAGACACACTCATAACACACTGCTGCGGCGTTAGGTTCCAAGCTTGCTCCGAGGGATGCTGCTGCTCCGAGACCGCATCCTGCCGTTTTGATTTCCGATGCTTTTTGCTCATTTCACTGTGAGCTTTCTTTTGAAACTCTGAGACTCCTTCAATCGATGTTTTAGAGTAGATCATCTTTATCAGCCTTCCAAAGTCCTTATTATTGATAAAATTGCAGCAAAGATAAGCGATGACAGCCTAGCTCATCCCAGGCATGGCGAGCGGCCGGGGCTTCGGGTCGGATGCCAAGCGCCTGCACCCAGCCCTGGCTAAGCCCAACACTAACGCGGCTGAGACTGACCGTGCCTGGGGAGGAATCTTCCTCAGATGGGAAAAATGTTACACAAGTTATTAGCAAAGAAAAAAAAAAAAAAAACCACAACAGAAAATCAACAAAACGGGAACCACCTTTGTTATAAATTAGCATAATCCATTGAAGTTGGAAATGAAAATTGCTCATTAATTAAGGCTCAGTATGTTCAGATAATGTTAAATACAGTAAATAGGACTTAGTTTATCTTATCAGGCTTGCTAGCTTTAGCTACAGTATCCTAGTATAAGAGTCATAACAATAATCAATATGCTGCCTTTTAATGAATCTTGCTTCCGTGTGCTTCACTCAATTATGGTTAAAAAAAAAGCAATCCACAAATTTCACTGTACACAGCTTCATTCATCAGCTTCTGCACTACTTGTCTTCTCAGTACAGGAAAGCGAAGAGGGGGAGACTTTAAAGAACAACCAACCCGGCGCCACCAGCACCAGGCAATAAAATAGTTTGAAATGCTCCCAAAACATCAGGCATCGTATTTTGCCATCGGGAGACGGTGTTTAGGTGGGGAAAGCTAAAGGCGGTTGTGGGGCTCATCAGACCTGGGGAGAAGAATGGGGTGGGGGGAATAGAGAGGAGAAAAGGGGCTCTCGTGAGCCGCGGGGCTGAGCGAGGGCCGGCAGGGCTGGACCGCAGCAGGACGGCTGCAGCCACCCCGGTGCGTCCCCGGCCCGGTGCCTCCTTGCCACCGCCTCGGAGCAGGCGAGCCTGCTGTTCAGGAGAGAAAATGCACAAGGAAAATATTTTTGATGTTACTGTAAATGTATTTTGACATGAATAGAAAGAAAAAAAATAAAAGGGTTTATTTTAGTAGAGAAATGTTGTCTTTTAAGATGTATAAACTGCAGGAATCGACATTTGCACTGTAAGAGCACCCGTTTCCTTGGAGAAGCAGCAGCCGTTGTAGTTGAGATGAGGGTGCAAATAGCATCATGCCCTGATCGTGGAGCACAGCCCCGACATCAGCCCCAGCCCCGACGGCTGCGGGGTTTCCCCAGGACAGCTCCGATTCCACGCACCCATTTTCCCCACACCCATCTTTTTTTTTTTTTTTTTTTTTTTTTTGGCACCTATGTTATGGGGTGTGGATGCCTGCTGTCCCACGGAGCTCACCCCACGGCAGGGTGCGGAACAGAGCCGGGAGAGGAGAGCGGGATGCGGGAGCAGCCGCCAGCGGGAGGATGCTGCCGCGGGGCAGGGGCGAGGCTTGGTTGTTCTTTAAGGCAATCCCCCCCAGTTTGCGCCATTCCACATACAAACCAGACCCACTTCACATCAGTTACAGGAAATGATATGAATGTCGCAGGAGGAGAAACCCTTCTGTTTTCTTTGTTTCAAAGAACGTGATGTGCCATTTGTTAATATAAAAGAGAAATATTGAAAATATATTGAAAAGAGCAATTTTAAATTATTTTTGGCTTATGTTGCAATATTTATTTTCTTGTATTAGAAATTCCTTTGTAGAGAAAAAATGTATTTTTCATTAATGCAAAAACCTATTTCTCCTTTTTGTACATTTTCCATGTTAGTTAATCCTTAAAGCAATATAATGTTATCAAACTCGTTCTGTGTGAGACTGTATTATGCATGCTATTTGTGTTGCCTTGGAATAGCTCTGTCTGCCATTATTTTCATCCTGTTTAGATACAGTGTATGCTTTAATACACATTGGGACCATGGCCCATTGCTTATGAAAAAACCCTTTGCATTCCTCAATGTGTTGGCAAATGCAGTCAATAAAGCAGTGTTTTCTGTGTACCTCTGTGTTGGTGTAGTGAGCAAGGTCACGCAGAGCAAATTTACCCAGGGACCAGAGGGCCCGTCGGAGCATCCCTGGGATGCAGCTCTGGGCATGGGGATGCAGAGCTGATCTGTCCCTGCTGATGCAGCCACTGTCTGCCCCTGAACAGCCAATTTCCATTGCATTTCCATTGCCAGACCTCCGCAAGCCCTTGGGGCACACGACTGGAGAGGTTTGCCAGTGCTAGAGGGGAGAGCGCAAGCAAGAGGGTGCTCACAAAGTGCCCAGTGCCTGAAAGTTTCTGTAATTCAAGGTAATAACCTTTTTCTTGGAGATTTAAATCTTGTTTGGCAGACTTGGAGCAAAACACGCAGAGGGGGCCCTGCTGGGAGATGGGAGGTTCGGAGGAGCAGCCCCTTGCATCAGCAGCCGGCGTAACGTGTGGGGAAACATGCTGTTACATTTGCTATTCATGGGAGCGAAAGCAAGCTGTGAAATGCGAAATACTACAGCAATGTGTTGCTGTTTGTAACACGCTGCGTGTTGGCTTGCTGATGGGGGTTGCGGGCAGGTGGGCGCCGGGGCTGACCCTCCATCGCGCCTCCCTGTGCCAAGCGTGGTAGGAGAGGCAGGGCTCACCCAGACAGCTTTAACAAGTGTCGCTTGAACGGGACCCACGTCTCCCTGCACATGCACGGGCAGCTCGGAGGCCATGGGCAAGGGTGTCCCTTCATTTCGACAAATACTCAGCCTGGTGGGGCTGGGTGCCAGGAACGCCCCCCCCGCCCCCCATGAGGTGTGGAACCTGTTAGCGCATGGCCACTTCATCTGGGCAGGCAATTAGTCATCAAGGAATCGTCGGCCATCAGCTTTTTTGTCTCACCTTTTTGGCATTTCCTGGCACATTTTTCTTCTGTAAAATTGACCAAGTGCCCAAGCTGCTGAAGGAAAATGAGATATTTAATAGACATACTTTGTTCAATTTATTACCAAAGAAGTGATTAATCAGGGAAATCACGGTGCACGGAGAAGACGGCACTAAACCCATCAATCTGAGATGGGTCTTCTGGAGAGTGGGGTAAGGAGAGAAGGAAATCCACCTTTAAAATATATATTTTTTTTTTATATGCCTTATATTTTGCTCTTAAATGAAAAGGCAGAGGAACAGTTTATTGCAAACTAAGGATTTTATTACTGGGCTGTGTTATTGCTCGCAGTGCCCGAGGCACCCCAGTGATGAACTGAAACTCCTGGTTTGTCCACGGAGCCTCACGGCGCAGACGCGATGCCCACAGCATCACGCATAAGCCCATCTGTCCAGAGCCAGTTCAAGAGTCGTCTTCTGTAATAAGTTTTTCACCTGTTCTAGGCAGGGAGATATTAAAGTGTTCGATTTCATAAAGCAGGAGTAAGGCCAGCCCGCCGTGCTCCTGGTTTGAGAAACCCCCTTTGGTTTGACTCTCCTGATTTGCCCTCAAGCCCTGGCGATGCCCCTGGCCCTGGGATACTCCCAAAACGTCCAAGGAGGGAAGACACACAGCACAGCCAGGCCTGGGACATCTGATGCTGGACAACATGGGGCAACATCCTTACAAACCGGCAAGGATTTTGTCTCCAAAATATCTGAGCCTCATGGAAGAGAGACCTAGCCAAATACCTGGGAAGATGCATCCCAGCCTCTGGCACCTGTATTAGACCAGAGACGGCTGGGCTGATCTGGCTAGATGTATTGTGGGAATGGCTGTGGGAATGGCCATGGGAAAAGGAACCCAAATGCCTGGAAGTAAAGGAAGAGAGAAGAAAATTTAGGGCATCTAAAAGGACTACGTCGCCCCTATACATCCCTCCTTTCCCAGAGAGCCCATACTAGAGACAATAACTGAGGCGACAATGAAACCAACAATAGCTCGGCTCCATGTTTCTGGCATCCTTCTTTTTAGGAAAGCACCTTCTAACCCAACCAGCTGGCTCTTGCAGGAATGAGATGCAGCGAGGAGCTCCGTGGGGACAGGGCCCAAACCCGGGCAGCACCCCCGCTGCCCGTCACCATCACCAGGCGAGAGCCACCGGTCCCCGAGCCACCGGCCACGAGGGTCACTGCTGTTTTTCCAGGCACCCAACAGAGCAGGGACAGCCAGCCCTGGGGCACCGGTCCTCCGCCAGCAGCACCGCATCCTTCTCCTGCAGCCCAGCCTGAGAAATACTTCCCCATTAAAGTTACAAAAAGCCATTCTTACTAAAAATATATATATTTATAGGCACATACAGTTTCCCTGTGTTGCCTGCTTGCGGTTTGCCCATAGTACCCTCATCACAGATGGTGCTGAATGCCTTGATCGGGAATGAGCAGGCGAAGAATCATTTCAGTTTAATTGCAAAATAAATGTTAGGCTATCCCCTATATGTTTTGCATAAGGATTGCAAGTGCCACCATAAATACTAATGGTACAACTATGCCCCAGTGTCAGTAAATCATCAGCAATGGATGTGAAAATGAATTAATTTCCCTTCAACTTATCCTGAAAGAATTGCAGTAAGATCTTGTTTTATTGTGTCTGGTTAAGTGCTACTGGTATAACATAATTTCTCCTAACCATTACAAATACTGGTGCTGCACTTCTGCATAAACGTCTCTAATGCGATGAGAGTGTATTTAATATTTACTCTTCCAAAGTTAATACATTTAGTGGAGACATTTTCTGTGCTAAAAATAGTTCGTTGGTCTTGGATTTCCATGTAGGGCTGTGAAATGATGTGTCCGCTGTGATTGCAACAGATGAATAATTAAAAAAAAAACCCTCTAAAAAAATAAACAAACCTATGACTAACCCACAAAACAAGGGAAAAATCCTGCTCCAGCCAGCGCTGACCCTGGCTGATCCAGCTGGGTTTCACAGGCACTGCCTCTGCCTTGACGTCTTGCCCGTCCCAAACTCCACTTGACAAACGCATTCGCTGTTCATTTAATGCACAAGTTAAAAATAGACTCATGCATGCGACGTGCGGGGTTTAACCAGGCACCTTTTTTCGTGGAGGATTAGCATGGGGAAGTAGCAGTGATGAGATGGGGCTGGTTTTGCTCGCGGGCAGCTCTTTCTGCTCCCGTGGTGACCCCATACACTGGAGACCATCCACAGAGCCATGGTGGGGAGGTGCTCAGCCCCTAGCCAAGCGGTTTTGGGGGCATAGGATGAGCCCACAGCTTTGCCCGTGTCCGCCCTTCACCTGCGAGAAGGTGCTCTAGGCGCTGATCCTGGACCTTGTCTGCACAGGGCTATAAATCATACAAATGGCAACCAATTTATAGGGGCACTAGAAGGAGGTAGGAGGAATAGATCCCCTCCAAAGTCAGGATTCGGGTGCTAGGGGTGGTGTTCATGCTGTGGCTGCCCTTAGAAATGAGCCCTGGGGGTGTCCGTGAGCTCTGCTATTATGTGCAAGTGGTGGGATGGCGTTTCCCAAAGTGCTGGGATGGCATTTCCCAGCCAAACCCGCTCTGCTGAGTATCAGGTGCAGTGTTTTTGCTCGGGAGTAACTGCTGCATGTTCAAATGTAATAAAGATTAAAATAATTGACTGCCTGTGCTTGGAGTTTAAGTGGTACTTTATAATGCTGACACTGAACACTAGGAGAAAACACAGAGGTTAAAATATTGCTGTTACGGCTTGGTCATTAGCAGCCCTGCGATGAGCTTGAAATGGTCTGATCAATGAAATGGAGTTTTCCTGGGAGGCAGGCAGGTCAAAAAGCAAAATAACACATCTGCAGCCATAACTCCCAGGAAAACGATTCTCAGGAGGGAGACGCTGTGTTTGTTTAGGACGCTGCTGCCATCGGAGCAGGACACCGGCCATCCACGCAGGTCTGGCCCTGCCTCGTGCTTTGCCTCTGTCCAGGCATCCCCCTGCACAGGCTGGAGTGCTATGAGCAGTTCCAGGCACCCTGCAAGTGAGAGAATTCCCTGTGGAAAACAAGGTACTGAAACCCCTTCCAAGAACGCTCAGCTAAAAATAGGTGTTTGTTGTATGGGATACCACAAATAACACTCACACTGCGCAGAGGGACCGGCAGGCGGGGGATAAATTCCTGCCCTTAATAAGCAAGCAGGATCAATAAAGCATTTCTAAAAGAAGGAAATCAGCAATTTTCACAGCTCCAGCTTTAAAATGACTAAGTTTGGAGGATAAAGCATAGCAGCAAGGATGCCAGTCTGTGTGCCGCGCATTCCCAAAGGCAGCTTGAGCCAGGTGCCATCCTGGGGGACACAGGAGGCCTCGACACCCGGAGAGACCAGCACACAGACCTGGGGTGGGCCAGTCCCCCTGAGGGGCTGCTTCTGGAGACCTGTGGGGAATGAGCTGGTTCCAATCAGCTTCTTAAATCCACCGTACAGAGAGCACCCTCCAGAGCAGCGCAGAGCCTGGCAGCATCTCTGCACAGCCAGAGGCAGGACGGGGACACACATCATCCCCTGTGCCCCGAGCATCGCCTCCTTGGCACCAGCTCTTCTCTAGCAGCAAAAGGCACCATGGCTGATTTTTTAGGCTTTCTGAGGCGTGAGGATGCCAGGGCACAGTCAGCCGCAGGGCAGCAGTGCCGCCGTTTATTGGCATGGCAAGAGCCAAACAAGTGCCGAGCCATGAAGACTTTGGTCACTCCTCCAGTCAGAAGCCTGCAAGCGTCTCCCCGGTCCTCCGCGTGTGCTAGACAACAGCTATAAAACTGGCTCATATAAATACACCAGGAGGAAGAAGCACTATAAAGAGCCGAGCTCCGGGAGCACGGGCTGGGAGCAGTGTGGGCACGGCACGGCACCGGCATAGCTGGAGCCGAGAGTGTGCCGAGAGCGGCCTTGCCTCCCCCGTGCCAACAGCAACCGCAGCCGCCTCTCACCATCCCACCAGCCCGCCTGCCAGGCACGCGCAGTATTTTCCATCCCAAGCATTAGAAAACAGTCAGTGAGGATGAAGTAACTGCCCCACCTGACACCAAGAGAGATGTCACTGCCGCCTCCGGCTCACAGCTGTCTTTTACGGTTGGAAAATGTGACCTGAGCTTTGAAACTCAGCAGACCTGGTCCTCCAAGCCCTACCAGGAGGAGCAGCTCTGGTGGGAAATACCCTGCAAAGGTATTTCCATCCAGCTCCCTTCCGTCCAGCAAAGGCGAAGCTGAATGGAAGGGAGCGGAGATGCAGCTGGTTTGGGAGCAACCAGCCACCAGCACGTGTTACAGCAGTAGCTAAATATAATTATGAATTGAAGACACCATCAAGCTGGGAAAAGACTTAACTGCAGTGCTGATATAGATTATTCTCAGCATCGGTGAGTGGTTACAGGTAAACTGAAAATCCCTTTGGAGCATTAAGTGTTCCCACAGTGCCTAGCAAGAGCCCAGCAGGAGGTGGCTGCTTGGGCCACCACCTTCTCTGAGGAAGAGGAGGGAGATGCTTCAGGAGGGAGTTGGGGAAAAGCCCCCAAGCAGCACGGGCGGCAGCAGCCACGCCGGGTTGGGAGCAGCAGAGCTGCTGGGTGCTTGGCACAGCACCGGCAGCCCGGCGCGGCATCCAGCGATCCCTGGAAACCCAGCTATGGTGCAAACCTGACCCACCACATGGTCCATCAGCACGGATAGAAAATGTCTGAGGAGTAAATTTCCTATCATCAAGTCATTTGTTCAGCCTGTCCCTTACAAACCTCCTCTGCTGAACAGCTCGCCAAACACTGCTGGGAGCAAAGCAAGGAGCAGAGATCAGCTTTAAACCTCAGAGGGGTGATCCCCTCTCCAAGCCTGGTCAAGCTCTACATACCTTCCAGCACTTTAACAGACAGTTAAATTAGCTTATCTATCTCAGGCCATTCAAAGTTTCCCAGGTTGAGCGGGGATGCGAACCCTGTAGGTACAACACTCTGTTGTTCTTGTTCTTGTAGATTTTGTTGTCTTTTACCTAATATTTAGATGTTGAGTGATTCCTTATTTAACCACACCATCTTATCTGTGTGATACAAATCTGCAGCTGTGACATTTCAGGGTTATTGCCTTTGCAGCATCTGTAATAACAGAAGGATGAAAAATGTCAATATGCGTATGGGACGAGGCAAATATGCGCTGAGTATTCAGCGTTGTTCTACACAGAGAGAAAAGATAATGGATTGTTTCCCATGTGACGAGTATAGCAGTTGCAAGGGAAAAAAAAAGGTTGGCTCTGGGTGGTTTTATTGCTCTAGCCCTCCCTGCCCACCTCCCCTCTGGGTCTCGGCAGCGTCTCAGCAGGAAAGCTGGAAAAGAGCCCGTTAAATGCAGGGCACGATACGCCAAACCACCAGGAAACCCAGCAAGGCCTGTGTGAAAATGTCCCTTTTGCAGCTCTGCTTGCAAGGTTGCATTTGGGTTTGGTGGTAACAGGAGAGTAATGGTGAACTGCTCAGCTTTCATGGTGGTTTTCTCTGAACTTCTTCAGAGAGAAGGCAAATTTTGGTAAGGTGCCTTATGAGCAAAACTAAATGAACTTTTGAAGTCTGTAAACTTCACCGAGAGGATTGTTTTGGACTGGAACAGGGTGTGCAAGCAGCGGGGAAACTCAGGGGTAGGATGGGTGCATTTGCAGCTCCTGGCAGAAATGTCTAATGCCCTGAGAATCAGCAAAACTAAACTAGAGTCTGGACAAGATGCTGAAAAATATTTGTTCCTTCATTTCAGGGGAAATGGCCTGGATAAATCAGCAGATTTTTTTTTTCCCCTTTCTTTCCTCTCTGGTTTTCGTTCAGCACCAATGATACTGGTTTCTGCCAGTAGCTCTGCTTTCCCTTCTGGGTGCAGAAGGAAGAGGCCAACACCCAAGAGGAGAACACGTCACCTTCGGGATAGCTCATCACCAGCGAACAGCCCTGTCCGCACCGTAAGCCAAGCCCGGCTCCTCCAGCACCATGCACAAGCGAAGATGGAGGGGTGCAGCACTGGTGCCTGCTGCATTAATTGCAGCGGGGACTCTGCTTTTTTCCAAACTCCTGGCACCTGGGGACTGCTAATCTGCAGGGAGTACCTTGGGCCTGCCTGCTTTTATGGACTGCACAGAGAAAGAGCAGATTTATTTCCCGAATGAAATATTAACCTCCATGTAACTCTGCTTTCTAATGGGGGGACATAGGATGCCATTTACCGGTTTATGAGACTGCTTGCTGGCTTATTTTTATACTTTCATAAAATCTTTGGCATAGCTAAGGATTCCCGTCTCCTTACAATTAAGTGGACAACACTGCCTGCTTGAGCAAACAGAATTATCTTACACTAACGAACGCATGGCCAAGTGAGCCCAAGGACAGTGCTGCCTGCTAGCCAGAAGGAAACATGCTCGGACCCTTGCAAAAATCACATTTTGGCTGATTTCCCAGTCTGAAGGTAGTGTTTGCTGGCTGCTGAAGAAGAGATGGGATGCTGGCGGCTGGCAGCAGCGAACTCATCATGCATTTACAAACCCATTTTGCATTTTTGGTTTCTGTATGTGTCAATGAAAGGGATTTGTTGGAAATGAGGGAATCAGGGCACGGGGAAAGGTTTGCTGAGTGGGGCTTGTGCGGACCTGAAGGGCTGTACCGCTGGGGTAAATAAGCAAGGAATTAGCTCATTGCTGAATGGCAGGAAAGAACCAGGAGTCAGTTCCCAGCAGCAACTGAAACATCTCCCAGACTCAGCTGTCGATTAAA
This sequence comes from Platalea leucorodia, assembly GCF_965183815.1. NCBI lineage: Eukaryota > Metazoa > Chordata > Aves > Pelecaniformes > Threskiornithidae > Platalea > Platalea leucorodia. Next base: position 14,302,745 of record NC_138833.1, on the reverse strand, counting down.
CCCAGCTCTAATGAATTTTCGGAGCTCTCGGAAGGTGAGAGGTCTCGCTGGCAAAACATCTCCATCCCCTTCGCTTCGCTTTGTGCCTCTTTGCCTTTCCCAGGAAGGTACGTGGGGCCAGGGCTGTGTCCCCTCTGCGGGACATGGCACTCGGTGCAGAGCTGTCCCCCCCAAGGTTGCTCCCTCGAGCTGGTAAAAGCAGAAACCCTGCCACAGGCAGCAGTTTCGTCTACATTTTGCTCTGAGATTTTGACTCATCCCAACCCGAAAGTCAGAATGAAACTCACGGCTGGGGGGGGCCTGAAACACTGAAACCCGGGGGAGGTTTGCACCCGTGCCCGGGAGCAAAGGCAGCGGGGAGGCTGCAGAGGGCTGACGCTGGCTCACTGCCTGGGACCTCCGACAGTCGGTCCCCTCTTCTCCCCAGCCCAGCCTCCCACAGGTGCTGCAGCCCCTTGTAGGATGCTCTTGGACCTGATCAGAGCAAGAGGACTGACAGGCTCAGCTCCTCCATGGAGGAATTTTTTTTCATCCTGTGACACCATCAAATGTAAACCCAAAGGAAAAGCCCAGACTGAAACACTGCTGTGGCCAACCCAGCCCCAGCTCTGCTCCTCTAATGACTGGCCCAAATTCCCCTGCACGCTGGCTTTGCCCCACACGAGTGTCCCACACAGCTGAGCCCTGCCGCAGCTCAGTGCAGCTCAGCAGCACAGAGGGATGCCTGGCTCCCGCTCCAGCATGTGCAATTATGACCCCAAATTATCAAGGCAGGGAACATAAGCTCTCCTTCCTAACTGAGACGAGGAGCCCGCGGTGCTGCCTGTCCCAGCCAGGGCTCAGCCCCTGCCTTTCCGTTCCCCAGGGCTGTCATCTCCCCTCCATGCAGTTTTGGCACCTTCACCTGGGGAAGGGAAAGGAGGGGAAGGCATCGCTCGGTGACACCGAGAGCATCATCTTCCCCGCGAAACACATGAGTCATCTCCGCAACACGCAGCCGGTGTCAGCCTGCAACACAGGATCCCAGCGCTCTGCCCACACGCTGCTGAAGAGAGCCAGCCAAAATGAGTGCGTTTGGCTTCCCGGCAGCACCCGGCCCCCTCCTTCCTTCCTCCCCCCCCCCCCCAACAGCCACCAGCTCTGCTCGAAAGGATGCTTTTCAGAATGTTGGTTTTTTGTTGTTTTGTTTTTTTTGTTTTGTTTTGTTTTGTTTTTGTGGTCGCTCTGGGCCAGCTGGCTTCAGAAAGAAAACCAGGGGCTTATCTCCCCCCTCCCTGAGTTACACACAGCTCTCCAAGCAGTTTGTGTTGGGCCTGATGTGGTGGAGAGGGGCTTTGCTCCAAGAGAGCTTCCCCTCGCCGCTGCACACCCACTCTGCACTGGCAGCGCAGCCCTGCTGAGTGCCTTCCCACCCCTGGCAGGGGGCATGGGGACGGGGACAGGGATGGGGACACCTGAGGCACACCAGGATGTTCAGCATCACTGGAGCCTGAGGACCGTCAGCTTCTCCGTGCTCTGTGCATGCCGTGCTCTTTGCTTACTGAAGAAAACAGTGTGAAGATGTTACCGCAATTATATGACGACTTCTCAAGTCTAATTTGATGGCAAAGTGGCACTCCAGCCCCGCAGGCAGGCAATCACGCTGCAGAGCGCACCGGAGCCATTGCTGCTCCTCCAAATGACACTGAGCTGTCTCTATGCATCCGTCCTGGTGGCTCACCACCCGGCAAGCCGGTGGGTGGGAGCTAGGCTGGACCTGGCAAAATAAATCCAGAAATAAATAAAACCCTCAGAAAAAGCAACACTCAGCCTGTTGCAGGTAGCTTTTGCTCCAACGCACTCCAGCTCACCCAGCCCAGCTGCCCCTGGGACGGACGGGAGCAGGAGCGACCCAGAGGGATGCGGGGCCGTGCATGGAGGAGTGCATGGAGGAGCAGCTTTCGCAGTAGCAGCACATGGGAATTGCTCTTTTCTGCAGGAATACGAGGCCCCAGCAAGGTCACAGGCAAAGCTCCCTTGGCTGCAGCGGGGCTGGTGCTGCTGAGCATCAGCGACACCGTACCTGTTTAACCGCCTGTTAAACCATCAGCCTCGCTCCCTCTCCAGCACCTCGCCTGTGCCCCGCAAGAGGCAGCGTGCCACATCCTCACTTTATTTGCTGCCACTTTGAAGACCAGTGGCATGTCCCTTGGTCAGTGTCACCTCTCCTGCCGTTAGCTGGGAAGACTGAACTACACGGTCATGGGCCAAAGTCCAGACGTCTCCTTCGTCGGTGCCTTCAAGTGACATTAAAGTGGGCTCAGGGTCTGTCCTGATGAACACCTCGCCAGTGCATGCTCCAGCCCGGGCACTGCCGCCTCCGGGCAGATGTCCCAGCACCGGGAGAAGCATTTTTTGGAAGTGCAGTGCCGCTGGGCTGGTTTGAAGCTGCCATGGGGATCACACCGAGTGCCTGCGGAGCAGCTTCCTTCCCCTGGGATAGCCTAGGAGCTGCTGAAGAAACCGTCCCACTGCCCGCTGCGGTGCCTGTTGGAGGGGCAGCTCCACCACAGCTCCCAGCTTTGGCACTTTCATTGAATGCCACATTAACCATTAGTTCAGCAAACGGTGCAGCAAACCGCAGGGGAAGGGTGGGGAGACACTGAAGTTTGCAGCATTTCTTAGGCACAAATGCTGCTTAGCTGCATGGCAGTTACTTACCCGTGTGGTTTACGCAGAGAAATTGAGCAAATAAATATAAAGCAGCACTTGCTGTAGAGACCGAGCATAACCCACCTGATGGGAGAAAGCATTCCGTTTTGGCCGCCTGGCCGCTGGGCCCCCGGGAGCTGCCGCATCCCCCGGCTCAGAGTCACACAGCTTGAAAAGCACTTTGAAATCTTTTTCAGATGGAAGCTGTGGACAGCTCGAGCCAGGGGGAAATGGGTGCTTTCAGAAAGAGGCTGAACTTCTTCTGGAAGCAATTGCAGGCACTCAGCGCGTTGGAGCAGCAGGCACAGATGGAGGCTGGGAATAATACAGTAATAGCCCAAGCCTGAGCAGAAGGGGTTTCTATTAAGTGCAATGCTTAAACTGTAAATTTCCCACAATAACCTGCAATACCTCTCTTTGGCTTTCCTAACGCAGATGTGAACCGCAATGTGAAATGCCTTTAAAACACAAACATAGTCTAACACCTGCCATAACGTTTCCTATGCCCCTCTTGCTGAAAGAAAAACAATAAAACAAGGCAGGATGGCATCAACAACCACCAAAAAGCAAAACTGTGGTGAAGGTGCCGGATTAAAGAGCATCTCCTTGTGCAGTTCCCACCTGCGGGTGCAGAAACTTTTCAGGCATTATGGCTGAGCATCCCCACCAGTGCCAGCATCCACATTTACCTGAAATTAAACGGGTTTTTAGCCTCATAAGAGTATCTTATAGGCACAACTATATTCAATATCTTATAGGAAAAACTATATTCATAGAATTTAAGGTTGAAAAATCCAGTTCCACATGGGAAGAGAGGCAGGCCTTGACTCATGTCCTGTACAGTCGTGACACAAGGCATCAGCCGTCGCCAAGGCTCAGCCTTGGGGCATTTGTGGGGCAGCGGGGACCCTTCACCCCTGTGGCAGCTGCTCATCCTGGACAGGGACCATCCTCTGAACCCTGCTTCCAAGGACATATGATTTCGGAGGGCCACCAAGAAGCGGGGGTATACATCGGTGGGTTGAGTAGTGGCTTTTTACAACTCTGTTTGCTTTTTGCTGGTATTCCTGGGTACTGGGAGCCCTCCTGCTGGGTGCTCAGGACCAGTGAGGATGACTGAGGCTGAGGGTTTCCCCACCTTCCCACCTCGGGCCAGGCAGGGAGCCCAGCTCCGAGGACAGCCACTGCCTGCACAGCAAATCCCCTGCGTCCTGCACAAATGTGCATTTTATGCTACAACAGATGAAAACCCACTGTTCTCACAGCTGTATGGCATGAAAATTATTCCTTGGGACTTTCCTAGAGTGGGGCAGGGAAAAAGCCACCCAAATCCAGGCAGAACACCACAGGAGCCCAGCCTCTGGTGCAGCCTCCACCACCCAGGCAGGACTCCTCTCCCCGCCCCCCTTTTCTCCCCGGGATGCCGGCACCCATCCGCATCCCGCACGCTGGTGGTTTCTATCCAAAGGCCACTGCAAACTAGACCGAGATCACCAGCTCATTTTATGTTAGGCACTAAACAGACATAAGATGATCACTTCAACTTAATTATATAATAATTAAGCCCTCATGTTCCTGTCATCTGCAACTGTCAACGGCAGTCTGAGCGGAGCTGCTGCTCCTCTGGAAGAGCTGTCACTCACCGCTGCTAGCTTTTGAGAGGTGTCAAAATAGGGGTAATTTTGCTTGCAATGCCAGCTAACGGCTGTAAACAAGCGATCATGCTTCACTTCAGAGCTCTGCTGCAGAGCAGCTGCTGGGGCTGCAGGGACGGAGAGGTCCCGCTCGCCAGCAGCGGGGTGATGCCCCGGAGCAGCGCAGGGAGCGAGGCAGCCTGAGTCCCAGCACAGGGTCCCCACGTCGCAGCGTTGGCACCCCCATCAAGTGAAATCATCTCCTTGCCTTATGTGAGCAAGCTGTGTAAAACATATGTATTTAAGCATGTTATTAGGAAAAGTTAAATACAAATTGGCACACACTTTTCCCTACAGGATCAGAAAATGAAGGCTGAAGATGGAAATGCAGCTTCATTTACTGTTCACCCAGAAGATACAACTCCCCAAGGTGCAGCTGAGCACAGCATCCACTCCAGCACATGTCGAGAGCTGGACTGGCTCCCTCTCTGCCGGAGGAGACAGCAAGGAGGCCATGTCCTCTCCCAGCTCCTCTGCTCACCAGGCCTGATCCTGCTCCCTCCCTGCATCTTCTGCAGCTGAACCGAACAGGCTGTGTTGTCGCCCCTCTCCCAGGAGGACCAGCAGCCCCGGGAGGTCTCTACATAAACCCAGGCTTTCTCCTTCCCCTTTGGCTGCCTCCCCTCCTGACCGAGGCATGGAGCTCCCCGTGTGTACAACCACTACTGTAACTACTATTTTATTATTATTTAATTTCCACAAGGACTGTGTACAGCTTGCAAGATTTCATTTAGGATTGCTCTGCTGCCTGTCAAAAATCTTGCCACCTTTGGGGTTTCTGAGCAAGTCATTACCATTGCTCCAGCAACACCCCATCAGCTAACAGGCAGGTGGAAAAGAATATCTCATTCAATTAAAGCAATGATTAATTTTTGCAGAAGTATAATGACTTATACAGAGGGTTTCCCTCACCCTTGGCCAGTGCTGCTCCCGCCCAGCAGCACGCACCCGCCACCGGAGCCTTTCCTTCTCACCGGTGGCCCAGCTATGCTTTAACAAATTCCCGATTAATCACCCTGGGAGGCAGCCGTGGCTCATTGCCTCCTCCAAACAAGTGCCTTCCTCACCCTGCCTCGCAAGGAGTCTGCTGACCTCTCGGCCCTGCCTGCAGCCAACGCAGCTTTTGGCTGTTCCTTGTCAACACAGTCTGATTTGTTTGGGTGAGCCTGGCACGGTACACAGGAAAATAAAAGGCAAATCAGAGAGAGTGAGGCAACATGGCATGCTCGGCACGTGGCATCGCGCTCCCTGGGACATGCTGAGCAGCGCAAGGAGGGACCCGCAAGCAGGGGAGGCAACCTAAAACTGCTGTGAGCAGAGAGAGCTTGATGCTGACCAACATCCTTTATCTGCTCCATCCTCAGGAGGGGATTGGGAGGCTGGAGGAGGGCTGGCTCATGGCACTGCCGAGCCCAGGGCAGCCGTGGTGTGATGCTGCTGGAGTTGGAGGCACCGGGACAGAGATCCCGAGTGCCGGGGATCCTCAGCAACCCTTACAGCTGGGGTTATCATCACCATGAGGCTACATCCACACGGAGCAGGTCGTACTCCATGTGCTGCCGGAGCACGAGCAGCCAACCCTGCCCCAAGCCACCCCTGTGTCCCCACCGTGCTGAGCCCACTCGCTTGGCGATGCCACCTGAGGCTGACCCAGACAGCAGCCAGGCATCACCACAGGGGAGAGAGGAGAGATCTCCAAATGCAGGCAGAGACCTACAGAAAATGCAAAAGCAAATTCGAGCAAAGTGGCTTAAATCTGCATCACAAACACAACTTTTTGCATCCATGTACTTTTGCGAGGGAAAGCTGTTAACCACGTTATTTTTCCTGCGTAGCTTACCGGACAAAATCGCTGCTCTTTGGAAAGGTGCATTGGCCCGAAATAGGTGCTCGTCTGCCCTTTCTTACCCCCAAGTTTGATTTTCTATTTGTCTTCATAGAGCAATTAAGTGAACAGCTGCAAAGGATGTTTTGTTCCTTGAAAATAATTCACTCCTCTCACACCAGCTCCACGCACCCAAGTTTTGAAGATCGTTGCACAACTCCCTGAGCTCCTAAAAACCATCAATGTTGAGAGGTTAAAGATTGTAAAGCCTGCTGCCACCTATGGATGGAAAGCAGTGAGAGCAGGAAACCTCCTGGGGGGCACGGCCGGCTGAAATGAAGACTTCAACTCCGGGTAAAAGCCATTGGTAGCGGGGAGATGGCAGCAGCCCTGGGCAAGACCCGAGCTTTCTCTTTCTTCAGACAAACTCAACAAGGTGCAGGACACAGAGGGCTGAGGGATGGTACTGGGAAATTCACCACCCATCATATGAATACATGTAGTACAAGAAAGGAATTGAGCCATTTTTTCGGCCTGCTGGATTAATCTGATTACAGTGTTTTTATTGACAGACCATAGCTTGCCCTCCCCTTTACCTAATTGTTCTGATGTAACTAAATCCTTAAAAAAATTGTACATATTTGCATTCAGAGTGCTAAGGTGATAATTTCTGCAATAAAACTCTACAGAATACCTAAAAATGGATGTTTGTGGGGCATGGAAACTGCAGAGTGGCATATTCCACCCTCGCTGGAAGAAACAGGGTTATCTGTAATAAAGAGGACACATTATTTGTATAGCATCGTACCAAGCAGAGCTTCTAGGTCATGGAAGAGGCTACTTGGTCCGTGGCAGAGTAAGGGGAGAGGTCAGGCAGTGTTTTCTGCAGACATGGGACAGGAGCTCCAGCCGCATACAACCACGCACGGACCGAGACAGCTCCCACGCCAAGGGCACCCCGCCTGTGAGCCAGACCGCGCGGGGAGCCGGGCTGCCCGCCGCGCCGCGGGACCAACCTTATACCTTAGGTTGGACACAGGGAAGAGGACAGGGAGGATGATGCAGACAAACAACTGCAATCCAATGTTATACGAGATGCTGTTATATATATCATATTTAATGCTCATGCACATGGTATTCATCTTTTTTTTTTTTTTCCTCTGGTTATCTGCATGCACACTCCAAAAGGGGAATGCTAACGGAAAGCAGGCATGGTCTAATCCGCTGGTCTCAGGCATCCACCACAACCGCTGCATTAATCTTCAGAAAAAGATTTAATACTTTCAACACCGGGTTAAAGAAGTCCTATTATTTTATTCCTTTTTGTAATTTCATAGGCTTCAGCTTCTTGAAAAACCTGTTTTTCTTTTATCCTGAGTCATTTCGCATGAAGAAACTATTGTTCTAAACTGTGACTCATCAGTTTGCATCACCACTTTCCAAACCCCTCAGGGCCACAGGCTTCGAAGCAGGCTATGGCAGCCAGCCTTTATTTACCAATAAATAGGCACTTCACCTCTGCATCATCTCGTTGCTATTTAAGCCTCATTTTGTTCCTTTGTCTTACTGACAGTCTGTCTGCTGTTTAAATATAAATAAAAAAACTTGTAAGGAGAGACAAGTATCTAAATGCTAGTGCTGAAATACCAAGTTTCCAGAAACCAGCCTTCCATAAGGCAGAAAACACAACTGCTCATTACAGAGACATACCTCATATATTAGAATTAATGGGGGAAAAGGAGGACACCATCCAAATTATCCACTTTGTTGAAGCTCTTACACAGATCATAACTGTATCTTTTTGAAATCCAAGTAAAAAGGAGCTCTTTTGGAGCTAGGCTGCTCTCCACCACCCAGAGACCCATCACCCCTGCCCAGCAAATGCAGCGCCAGCAGCAGCATGCGAGGGATGAGCAAATTTTGCATGAGCAAAACTAAGCCTTTAGAGTTTAAAGGTGCAAAATGAAAGGCTTGATCCTGCTTTTCTTACGCACCTGGACCTCAGTAATTTTCCTTGTGTACTTCTGCTACTGAATAAGTATCAATAAAAGAAACTAAGGAGTTTGGATGCATTATTTCTTCTAAATCCCACAGTTGGCAAGACCGAACGATACTCAGCACCTTACCCTAAGTATGCGATGCTGCACTTTCTTGTGGGACATAAATCACAGCTCAAATCTCCTGCAGCCCTAGTGCCAACTAGAGGGAGATGGAGCGGTGTTTGCAGAGAGCCCACTGCAAGCTCGGGCAGCGCGCTGCTCCACCAAACTCTCGCCATGGTTCAGTTGGGTTGAGATTCATCTCAAGGGCAGGAGGATTGCACAAGGCATAGAGCAGCCTTAATGCTAACAGTCATGTCTCAGGCAAAGAAAAATGCAAGAATGTCACTTGAAAAGCCGTGGGAAGAATAAAAAGAATATCCAGACCTATGACTATGATGATTTCTGTTAAGTACCCCAAAAGCAGGTTGCACACCATGATAAGCTTAACATGGGGCATAAATTCCTGGTTTTCTCTAACAGCAAATAGCCTATCAATTAAATTTTACATAGTTTAGTTTTTCTTGCCTTCCTCCTCTTCTATGCCAATCCTTTCTTTGTTTACCTTTAGAAGGCTAATAGGAAAATAATTTGAAAGTCCATGCAATACGGGGCACGACTGTATTTTCATGGGGGAATGAGCTGAATTTGGGGCTTGGGGGGTTTCTTTGGCTCTTGAGCAGCAGTAACATGCCAGCCTGGGCTCCTGATTGAAGCCTCCTCGTCAGGCACAGCTTTCCACCTAGGACCTTTCCTGTACTGTAGGAGGCTTGTGGGGGAGTGCTGCTCCTTACACTTTTTTTACACTAATTTTTTAGTCTTAGCACAAAACCCCGCAAACTTCCCAAAGACCAGGACTGGGAGCAGATTATTCCCTAGGGAGATATAGAAATATAGGCTAAAGGGAGCAGGCGCAGGGTTGTGACGCATGCCCTATAGGCTACATTGCACAGGAGAGATATGAAGGCATATGCTGCTTGAGCAGGTCTGGGGATGTTGTGTGTGAATGGAGGGCCACCATCTGTTTTTGAAAGGACTGTCTGCTCAGGCACTTGCTGCAATGAGGCAGGAGTTTGATTGCCTCTTCTGTGAAATGAGAAAATTAGGAATGAAATAAATCCAGGCTCCCACTGGTCTTTTTTTCCTTCATGTTTTTGCTCTCCCTCCTTGCATGACTTTTTCACCTAGTCCCCAGGATAGGCTCTGGTTTTCCTCCCACCTGCCAGCACTCCTCTGCCTGCACAGGCAGGCAGGCTGCCGCTTGTCCCAACAAGCTCCTGCCCGGTGCAACCCAGCGCACAGCCCACTCCCTGCCTGCTCACCCCCCTCCGGCGATGGGCTCTGGATCCCAAGGAGGCTGCCTCAGCCTCCCTACAGCAGCGAGCTACACCAAATACGGGTGCTGGACATGGAGATGCTACTCTAGGGCAGGCTGACGGCCACCCTCGAGTATTGGGGGAGGAATTAAGCATCCAGGGTGGGGAATATCACTGACCTTTGCACCTGGGATGCAGGGTCAGTGCTGGCACCAGTGCCAGGGATGGTCCCAGCGGGTGCAGGTGGGACACATCTCCTGGAGAGGAGAGGCAGCAGGGGAGGGCACGGCTGAAGGAGACTCCGGCAGAAGACTCAGGGCAGGACCAGCTCCTTCCCCACCGCAGCCTTGTACCGTGCAGGTCACCATCGGTACCACCTAATGAGTGCAAAAGCAAAGTATACATGACCCATTTCTGCCACATCTTTTTTTGCCTTCTTTTGCAATCTCAAGACACTTTTTTTTTTTTTTTTTTTTTTTAAATTTTGGAGAAAGGATCTCAGCCACCCACCTGTTTTAAGACTTTACTTCAAATCTGGACTGTACAAATGAAAACATGTTTTTGGTGATTTTTTTTTTCCTAGAGGCTGTCTTTGTGAAACACTCTTATGTCCACAAGGTGTGTAAGACATTATTATAGAAACTCACAGCACCTTCCCTCTTACCTGGTAACACACTGGGTGCTTTCTTTGCTTTGTTGCTTGACCTACTTCCCTTTCAATAAACATCTTCCAGCAGCATGATGTTCTGCAATAAGTTCAGATTCACTTTGTACTCTGGAGAAGTGCAAGTCCAACCATAGTTGACCAGGTCAGACAAGGACTTCACCAGCACCATCTCCATGGCGTGTATTTCATAATTTCATGTTTACAGAGACATAAATAGACTCCATCCCACAGTCACATGCATGAGGATCTGTTACACATTCTTTGCTGCAGTCAGACTTGCAGCAGCTCTGTGAACTTCAACTAACCACAGTGACTAACTTTTTTGGGTTTCCTCATTTCTCCCAAAATAATAATGGCAGACAACATGGAAATCTTTTACTGCTTCTCTCTTGCATTCTGCCTGACAAGGGCTCTGAAAACACACAGAGAGTTTCTTCTTTGATAGAGGGCCATCCCTTACAAATTTCTTCCCCAGGATTTTAAACATCAAGAAAAGCTCTCCCAAAAACAGCCTGGGGAAAAAAAAAAAAGTCATATTGTTTTTTAAACATAGGAGGCAATTAAAATTACAGATTAGGAAATAAAAGGATATTACAGAAGTGGTAATAGCAGATAGGAGGACTAGAGGAGAGCTAAACCAACCAACCAAACAAAAAAGACTATAAATCAAAAAGAAGTCCTCTTTACAGACAAATTTTCAGGTACAAACATCAAATCAACATAACCTTCTTTTGGGGATGTTCCTCGGAGCTCAGCTGCCACAGAGAGCAGTGAGTAGGAGCAAGTGGATGGGACATGGTTTCTAAAAATTGCTCAAGTAAACATCTCATTTTGTAGGAACACCCAAACTTCTTTACACCAATGCTAAAAGCGTCTTAGATGCCAGTAACAAAGCATAAGATCTAAAAAAAGGCAAACTATATTATTAGCTTTGCCTCCTTCTGTTCTGCCTGAACGCTGTTTCTCCAGGCAGCACCCAGAGCTCCAGCTGCTCTCCCTACTGTAACTGCACATCTGAATTTCTCCCACAGTATCTCCTGTAATTATTTATTCGCCAGTAAAGCAAAAGCTTTTAATCTTCTCTACTGCAAGCTCCTTCTGAATTTTTTAGCCTTTAAAACCTACGATGAGCAGACGTTCACTAGATGTCCTCTGCAATTTCATGCTAATGCATCTCAGTAACAATATTTTGAACAGATTTATTTTGAACTTCTTGTGTGTGTGTATGAAGGTATACATATATATTTACATATTATAGATATATTACACACATACACACACACACAGAGCAAGGAGTGGAAGAGTTAAGTGGCACATACAGGAGTCTTCCTTCCACAGCTGTAATTTATTTGAACCTAAACCAAAATCCTGCTCTAAGAAAGCAGAGAGAAAACGGCATTCGGGCACTGGGGCTGGAACCAATAACCTAGGCTGAACTCAAAATCCAGCTCCAAGTGCCAACAGGCATGAGAGAGCTTAAAATATGGTTTTAAGTTTTGCAGCTTGTGCTTATCTCTGGTCAGAAGTCAAGTGTATTAAACAAGTGACCTCAGCTTTGTCCTTGGCGAACAGACGACCAAGGATCAGCAGTTTTCAGTGACTTCGAAAACTCAGCTTAATTGTAGGATACTGGACAGATTTAAAAATAACCTGACAAACACTGGTATTACTGTAGCATGCACAGACTGATTGAAATACAGCTCCTATCATGAGCTAATTTCTCTCTCTCCCCTTTGCTTTCACAAGCACCAGCGTTTCACAAATACCAGCCCCGGGGTCAGCCCACGAACAAGCTGTGGCAGAGCAGCGTTAGGAGCCCTGTCCGTAATTGTTCTCCCTCTTACCTTGCTGGCAAGAGGACATTTTTCAACCCAATTAATTTTTCCCTTCCTCCATTGCACAGCCAGGAACTCAGTCAAGTATTTCCTAGAGATGCTCGTGTAATCCTCACAGCAGAGCCTGTGCGTGGTCCCCAGCGCTGACCCCCGCCTCCAGCCTGCTTGCTGCCAGATTCCCTGCCGTTAGCAAAGCTTTTACATTTCAACAAACCTTTAACAAAGATTTTAACAAACTCTAACTTAAAACAAATTCCAACCTTCCTCTCAAGAGCCACATTCTCACTGAAAAGCAGCTTGCTTTGCTCAGAAACCCTGGGTGCTACAAAACCTGAACCCCTTACAGATCCTCTCGACAGGGTCAGATCAGGTTCCCCTCCTTAGCTCAGCTCCCCCATCTGCACACGCTACTGCAAGCGCCAGTCCGATCCCTTCCCAGACAACCAGCTTGTCACAGCACACCCCTTGTCAACAAAGCCGCTGTATCTACCCCCGGGTTTGGGTACTCAGGTATCATTAAATTGCTAAGATCAGGTCTCAAACAGCTCATGTCTGCCCCAAGCTACTGCCAAGGGTTTGCTCCAGCTAGTGCTGCTCCTGGGAGTTAATCAAACCACTCCGACAGTAAAGTACCACCTTTGGGGGGGGGAATCCAACCAAACAATATAAATTCTTATTTGCCTGTGCCAAAACCATTTGGACAAAATACTGAAAGTATGCCTTTAAATTTTCTCCTTTTACAAGGATAGTGTTTATTTACATTGCACATTTAGGGAAGAGAATCAGAAATTACAAGTAGATCCAAGCTTTGCACCCACTCCACACATTGCAAGTTTTTGTGCTGTTCTTTTAACTTACCTACTAAATATTGTCCTAGTTGGGTGCAACACAGCTGACAGTGAAAGGTACGCGCTTAGAGCTGCTTTTTGCTATGAACACAGGCATACAAGAGGAGGTGACCCAAAACGCCATTACACACGGTCTGTGCAGTATCTTCAGTAGCCCGCATGTGATGAAGGCTTCTGTCTCCTCTCTAGGAGACAGACAAACGGTGCCCAGGTTAAGGGAGGCATTGCTTTGTTCAGCGTTGCTGGTGGTTGCTGTGTTGCTCTTCTTATTCAGGCAGTGACCAAGTACGACCTAATCCCTCCAGACCTCACTTTCTTCACAGGTTAAAGAAGGATAACAAAACCCCTCTGCCCCACAAGGATGTCGAGGCAGCATTACCAGGTAGAAAGCTTCAAGGTCCTGGAATGAAAGGCATCAAAGGCTCTAAAATATTATTAAATTACAAATTTCTTACTGTGACAAGACACGTGCCATAAGAAATGGGGTCATAAGAAAAATAGAGAGATATGGTTTTTTAATCATTATTTTACCGTAACTGTTCACCACCAAACAAATTTCTAATTCTAGTTTAAAGGCAGTCAAGTAAGAAATAATTTGAAAAACGTAAACTAAGGAGAACATGTACTTAGGATTGGAAAATAGTCCTCTATCACAGCAGGTTCATACTTTCCCCACAGGCTGTGACAAACAGGGTTAAGTGGACTCAGTTTGATGAGCACCTAAACTCAGTGGCAGTCCTCCCTCAACACAGTCCCACCAACAGCGCACATCCCAGAGGGCGGCTGGATTCTAAGACAGTATCGTTTGCCTGGAAGATCAGATCCTTCCATCTCATTTTAAAATTGCAACAAAGGAACGTCATCTTTTCCATGCTCGAAGAGTTTTCCGAGTAGAGGATTTGCTTCCATGCACACATGAACAGAAACCCTAGCAAAGAAGAGACTGGATTATTATTACACCCAGCTGAAAAAACCCAAACTCGCTACTAGACCATGTACTGGATGAGCACACTTTTTTCCCTGGTTTTGATTATTTGACAAGAACTACCTGTTTAAAACTCCTTTTCTTCAAATTCCAAGTCAGAATTTTATTTTCTATTCCCGATACTTAAAATTTCAAGCATGGGATGGGATAACATGGTAACAAACAGCACATTAAGAACATGTTTAAGAACACTTTCATCTTTAGCTTTTCTTCTGCAGTTTATTATATAAATTACGCTTTTAAACATTTAGAGCACTCACATTTCAAAACAGAAAATGTTTAGTTCCACACTGAGATACTAGTGCAAAGAGTGGTTTATCTAAGTGCAAGTAAGTGACATGTCCCCGCTGACAGCCAGTGAATTAGGCTGTTTTTAATATAACTCCTAAGTCTGTAACTAACAATGACGTTTCCTACGCTAAATCTGAGCATTTGTAGTCAACAGAAATATTGGACTCTGGTTGGTAACAACCAAATATGCTGACAGTACAAACGAGAACAATTCGACTTCAAGCAGACCTGTGAATTCACTGGGGTTGGAGACCACCATCATCATTTTTCTGACCTGACTTTAGTTATAAATAAGTGGATGCCAAATGTTCTATTTGATGTTCAATTCCAATTATTAAAATACTATAAAGCTCACATGCATGCAGGTATTGTATTCCAGTGAATGCCATAGGTCATCTTTGACACATCATAGACAGTACCTGAAAGCTGAATACAGAAATATTAATGAAATAATTTTGATCTGGCAAGAGGATATATGAGAAAGCTCAAATATCCTTCCCATCTCCAATGCCAATAGTCATTGCTGAAAGAATTATTAAACCAAGACTGAAATACAGTCTCTCAGTTACACAATACATACTAAACCCCAAGTTTAATTAAATTCAAGCAAAATAAATCTTATTCAACCCATAGATGCTAGTGTATGGGGTCACTGCAGTGAAATATAGACCACTGTCAGAAGTAGTTATTAGTATCTTAGAAATAAGCATTCATTTCTCTTAAAGAACTGTTGTGATGTAAAAACAAAATGAGACACTTCATAAATAATGTCTTTATTAATGAGTTTTCTTTTTCACATTCTTTAAAGTGATGTTTAATTGAAATCTGCATAGTCAAGAGTGGGGAAAAAAAAATAATCATAGAAGTCGGACCCAAATGTGAATGTTGCTTTTTTTAAGTTAAGTAAGACTGGTCACAACCATAGGAATACGCAACCTTCAGAAATAAATGACTGGGTAGATGTGGAGGGGGTGGGGATGAAAACCACCAGAGAAACTCTCATCAGTATATTTGTCTATTAATGAAGTCTTCACACAAAGACACACAACACCCATTCACATTCATGTGCACAACAGAACATAAACTACAGAAGAAAGATACTTCCTCTACTGAATGAAATGAAACAGAGCAAGATTATTTGTGTATTTAACTGAGTGTTCATCAGCTATTCCCACAAGAGGAACCATTACAATACCCAGGTGGATAAACACAAGGTCCAGATTTCTTCATGCCCTTATTACAACCACATTTAAACTAGCATCCTACAGTAGGAAACATGAAATCTGAATATTTCCATAATACTAAGAATTACTCTTAACACACACTTTTAAAGCAGTATCACCTCTCTTTTTTTTTAATTCTTAATACTACCATCCCTTTCCTTACTGCTAGTGTTATTCACAGTTGGTTGGAAGAGCAGGTGAAAAGGACCTCTCAGTGCCCACATAATGGCTCAGCCTGTGGAGGTGGTCTGCAGCAGAACACCTCCACCTCCAGCTTCATTTCCATAAGCACAGGCAACACAGTCCCAAGTCTCCCACATCAACACCACAGTGTGACTGCAAGTAGTATTTTTAATATTTACACTGTCTACTGATTTAGCTGTTGTTCTCTGCTTTATAACCACCATCAGAAAAATCTAGAGACTAACAAAAAAGGCATGTCCCCTACATAACAGCTGTAGGTTGTAAAGACTCCCATATTGTCCACATGCTGGTGAGAGGCCATTTCTTACTTGCAGTTTTGATTTATGCAACAGAGACACTACTCTACAGCTGAGCGCTAGTTTAAATGCGGAATTCTCTTGTGTTGGTCATTTGGAAAACCTATCAGATACCATCACTCTGAACTTCACCATGCACAAACTAGGCTTAACACTTTGCATATGACTGAGCAGCAATAAACTTCAGTTACAATTTATATTAGTTAGGTTCCGAATTATTCGTCTTATTCAGATGCACAATCTAGGACTGTAGGGAACTGATCATCAGTATTCAGTCATACAAGTTCAGAACTGGCCAAGGGATAAGTCTCATTTATTTGCTATGAGCCCATAGGCTCAAATCTGAGATTCAAGCCCAGCAGGTCAAGAGAAAGTTATTTATGAAATCAAACCAGTCAGAAATACATTTGCTGCCATGGATATTGGAAACATAAGGCCTAAAGTATTTTGGAGAAGACCTACAACAATGAGTAAAAGGGATTCAGTAAAAACACTTATAGCAGTCTGTACTCTTACGAGGGGGAAACAAACTACACAGCGAAACTCAAACCCATCACGATGAAATGGTGACTCCAGGGCTGAAACCCTACCTGCATTCGACAGATTAGAGTAAAACATGCCCAGCACACAGAAACACCAACCACAGCTCCATGGCAGTGTCAGCCAGCATCAACAGGACACTGACAGACACACGTGCTTCAACACCTCTTCTTCAAAACTAACCTGCCTTCTCTTCAGGGAACTAATGCACTCAAAGATGGGGAAAAACAGTCAGAAGTCTGGAAACGAGGACTGCAGATAACCAAATTTTACCCCAGAAATAAGCCACCTGGGCAGCCAGCAGCTGCCACACTGGCTAGGTTTCAGGCCAAAACCACAGAAAACAATCCACCTTGTCCCAGTTCAAAACACCAAAAATAAAATTGGCCAGTTGGGTGTGGGCTGATAAATTTTCACAAGCAGCAATGGCAACATCTTTTTTTCCTGGCAATTTCACTGGCAAATCTTCTCGCAGACTCCAAATCTAATTAAATTAGGGACAGAATATTTAGTGCAATGGTATTTTTCATTTCTTCAGAAAAATACTGTATTTCTTGTGTTGCTTCAGGGGTTTAATTCAAGAGACCAGTAGAGTAAGACCACTTTTGACATTAGTTCAAGATTCACATTGGCACGGCTGATTTACATTATTTGTGCTTTTTAAAGGTGGTGGTTATAAGGGCATTGGATTAGATTTCTCTTTTACTAACGTAAAATCCTAAAATAAATGCAATTTGGTAGTCTGAAAAAACCCACCTTACTCTAACATACAATGAAACTACTCTGTGGCCTTCTGTGTTTCAGGAAAATATCCCACATATTCAGATCATCAGGCAGCCTCACTAGTTAAGACACATTAAAATGAAACATTTTCCATTAAAGTTGCCAAAAACTGGATTTAAATTTATTGCATGACGTTGCATAAGAAAGTATATTATTGAAAACCGTAAGGCATCATGCAATTATCCATCAGCTAATTATTTATTATTCCTTGAAAGATGGTTATATACTCTAAAGTTATAAAACCAGTTTCAAAAAAGTACATAAAAAAATTTAACATAAGCATTAAATATTTTTCACATGTTCGTAGTTTTTAGCTGTTAAAAAGTGCATTCAAACATACTGTACTGGAAAGTTGCTCTGACCAAAAATGATGCCGGAGACTTGTTAAATTAAAAGCCGCAAAAGAATGTTGCATGGGATTAGAAAGCTCACAGGTTGTGGTACTTAAACTTATAAACTTGCTTGAAATTATTTTTCAATCCTCACACTTACAATTTAGCATACGTGATATAATTGGCTAAAAATGTCTATTTTTATAACTAAACAGTCAAATGAATTCAAGTTACGTACACTGAGTGATCAAATAAGGAGCAGACTTAATATTCAGACATGGGACAGAATGTACTGATGCAATTTTGGCATTAATCAATGTACTGTGCCATCCAACGGAAGCCTTCTCCATAGCCTTGTCTCTTTAGCACGCTGCACATAAACACTTCTAGTGGCCTTGCGTTCAGTTCTTTCAATGGTATACTGCCCTGCAGAGAGAGAAGCGTTCCAAGTTACAGTATCGTTATAAAAAGACAGCTACTTTACATCGACATTGGTTTCTATGGAATGCCATTATTTAACTTGTGTTGGATACTGGAACTTTAGGAAATAAATTAATGTACAAGTTTTAGATGTTACTAAGATTAGGGTCACTTGAGAAATACACTGAGCATGTTTTCATGCGCATCCACATTTGGAGAGGGTGAACTGCATGCAACCAGAGGGCAACAGCAAGCATGTGCACAGAGAACCTGAGAGCTTATACTCAGTTTTCAGTCACAGTTCCCTGCTGTTTCTAATAGCTTTCCAGCCAGATTAAAAGGAACATTTGCTACCAGTTGTAGGACTGACCATAGCAAGAGTGTAAGTTGCTAGCTTGCCAATATCAGCACAGTGCGATAAAGCTGTTGCTCAACTGGAGATTCAGAATGGTATTCATACTTCATAGACTACGTGCACTGTCGTAAAAACCAGGGCAGGATACAAAAAACAATAATAAGAGTCAGTAGTAACTGTTTATAGCCCATTACACCTATTCTAAAACTAACCTATGCAATTCTCTTTCACATGGAAAACAAGAAGGTAAAGATTTGTTCCCGCTCAACGTAAACTCTGACTGGCACTGAACTTTAAGGGAAGCACCTAAGAGTAAATACTCTTAGAGGAAAAGAGGAATTACAAGACCAGGTGCCCTCCTCAGCAGAGCCACGCTGCTGGTCATCTAATGGGAGCTGGGACAGAAGCCGCACTGGAACGGCTTTATCAGCCGCAGAGAGGTGTCTTTCCAAGGGCAAAGAGCAAAGGACAACAGAGCAACTTGTTTCTAGTGCCCTGTTTCCAAATGTCTCCTACAAGTAGTACACTATATTTACTTTAAATTAAGAAGAGTTGAAGTATCACAAAGATCCATAATATAAATCTGCCTTGTTGCTACTGATGCCAGTAGGAACTTTCTTTTCCTCACAACCTATGAACTCAGACTTCTATAATGGTGTAAATCTATTTCTGAGCTTTAGGTAAACCTGTTAAAGTAACGAATTGTACTAAGTCTGCACTTTAAATGAGAAAAGTCACTTACTGAAAGACTTTATCCAGTTTTCTCTTACAGTTCTCACTAGAACTGAAAACTTGCCCATCCTTTTAAAGTACCGCATAGGAAAGTTGAAGTACTAAAAATTATCCTAAATACAATTAAGTTTTCTCTGAAGAATTGTGGCATTAAATAGGACATAAAGAAGTCGTAGCAGAGATGCATCTAACACACACACAAAAAAGAGACTCCACAATTCATCCATTCTATACACAGTTATGTACTAGGTACTTTATAAATTAAAAAACAGTTATTTTGTGTAGCTGGAGTGAACTGGAATCAACACACAAATAAGGCAAACTCACTCATTAACAAAAAAACAACACACCTAGGCCACAACCAAAAAAAAAAAAAAAAAAAAAAGAAAAAATTACCTTTCCTGTTGTCTGGCCATACAGACCAAACATCTCTCGTAACCTCTCTTCACTAATAGCTTCAGGTCTGTCAATCTTGTTACCAAGAATTAGGATAGGCACATTAGCAATAGTTTCATCTGTCATTAGTGACTACAAAGGAAAGGAGAGAGGAGGAGAGATTAGTTTAGAATATAGAAGGTCAAATCGCTACTACTCATGTCCAGGTGGCAGCAGAGCTCTGTTGGATACTGGGAATTTGAGCTTATTTCTTAGAAGTTAAAACTTTCAAAAAACTTATTTAAACTTACATCAAGTTCTTCTTTTGATTCAAGCAATCTTTCATGATCTGCACAGTCCACCAAGAACACAATGCCATTAATCGCAGGCAGATAGTTTTTCCACACTCTGCGAGCTACAGAGAAGACGTGAATTAAAAAGAAAAGGAAATTATCCCAAAATTCAGTGATGCACATCAGTAATTAAGAAGCAACAGGATTTTTTTGAAGTCTTAGCTTATGTTGCCAGTCTTCAGGATGCAATTTCATGTTTTACAAAACTTGAAATAACGGACCAAAGTATCATTCCCTTTACTGTCATCACCAATCTATCCCACATGCACACTGATGTACCGAAACTTTTTGTGCCTCTCCAAGAATTATGTCAGCAAAAGTAAGTTTGAAGCATAAAGCTTAAAGTTAAATGTAAGTGATTCAAAGCACAGACTCCTCTTCAAAATACAGATATCCGTCAAATGTATGCTCTACTGCAACTCTTTCCAAACTGTATTTGGGATTTGTGATAAATGGTGGAGACGGACAACAGAGCAGTGAATGTTTTTTATACTGTCAAGAGAGTGTGGGAAGTCAATCTCTGCAGCATGGTTGTACTTCTGATCCGAAACAAATGGACTGTAGACAACTAACTCAATTCAGTGAAGTGAGTCGACGTATTCTCTTACCCTGAGCATGTCCACCCAGATCGAAGGTAGTGAAAGTCATGCCAGCAATTGTCAGCTCTTCTGAAGCTAGAAATACACAGAATTATGTTCACTGTGAAGATTATGCAGTGTGTCAGAACAGTCTAACCTCCTAGCATGTAGAGTTTTACTTTGTCTTGGGTCCTTTCAGTATTTTGTTATTCAAGAAACAAATCAGTGCAATACATTTTCTCTCAAAATCAATGACACATTTGTTTAAAGGTTATAGCATTTTGTTGTTAAAACACATGTGAAATATCTACAATGCTAAGAATAGCAGAGAATATTCGTACATTATTTATCCCTACACATTACACAAACAACAGTTGGCTCTGGCATCTGGTTTGCCACCAAGATGGCATTTCATATACAATACTGTTCAAGGTTTCTCCTCTTCATATCCTTTCCCAATTTCTCACCTCCTTACTGGACTTCACCAATACACATTTTTAACCTGCGTTAAACTTTTTCTCCTGCGAGGCTACCAGGGTAACAATTACACAGCAACCTCTGAACAAAAAAAATCAGAACAGTGTACAGAAATGCTAATTTTCCAGTTGCACAGAGAAGCTGCACCCAAACACCGCAAGCCCCAATTTCCCACAGCCTCTGTAACCTAGACTCTCAGCTCCATCATTCTGCTTGTTACTCACCTCTTAATTTTAAATATACCACATTGAACTATCCTATACACATTTTTCTGAATATTACTTGAACTATCTACAGATTGCAATCCCAGGAATTCCTTTGTTTCTCCCCAGTTACACTGTTGGTCTTACGATGTCTAATCAGATCCTGCTTTTCCTGCAACACTTTGAACACTTTCTAGCTATGGAACCAGCAATATTAACTTACTGGGGTGTAACGTGGGGACGTGTTGTCCCAGTCTGTCATCTTTGAGCATGTGCAGCAGCGTAGTTTTTCCAGCATTGTCCAGTCCAAGAAACACTAGTTTGCCTGATTTCTTGTACAGTCCTAGAACAAAGAAGGACCTACTGATTAATCAGTTAAATTGGTAGGAGTTAATTTCTAGCACTAGAGATGATTTTGCTCCCAGGAGCAAAGTGTTACAGTCATGGTACAAAATACAGACCAGCCAAGCTCCGCGGCACTTTATCAACGCCCTTTATCCGTGTTCTACTCGTACAAACTACATTCACACTTGCTCATTTGCCTGCTGCGCTATGTCTACCACATGCAGTTTACGGGAAGCTTAGTGGGGGACCGGCACACAACTGATGTAAACGTGTCACTCATGTAAATGCATTTACGTTATCTTAGGAAAACCACAACAAAACAGGACTAAATTTTGCCAGTGTAGCTTACTCTGCCCCAGCAAAAGGACAGTTTTGCTCACAGGCGACGGAGAGGGGGCATGCAGGTACAGTGCTGACAGCAGGCTCTAAAATACAGACCATCCTGAACAGAGGGCGTTTTGTTCAGCTACCTCCAATTATGAGAAAAAACTTGTTTGAGGCAAAAAGAAAGCTCAGACCTCAATGGGTATATTACAGAGAAATTAATTACAATGTCAATAGTCATAATTAGTATATGTATGAATTCTTTTATGTTGGTTCATATATTATTTTGAGAAAAAGTAACATTCACCCATACCCCCAGCTAAATTGTATGGATATATCCTGAATGGCATCGTCAGGGCAATTCTGTCACACTGCTGTCATGTGATAATGCCTTCATAACAGGAATAAGAAATTTTATTTTCACCGATTGTCATCTTTATAAAAATGCCTTTTCCCCTTTTTTTCCTCTACTTGTAACCCCAGTAAATGCAACGGTTACTGTGAAGGGGGGAAGGATGTGTAAAACGTGAACACTCCATTTTCTTAAGCTTGAGGTTATCAAAGAGCGATTGTCTTAAACTTGCCAACACTACATCCTATGCCAGGATTATTTGTCACTGCTTCAAACTGATTGACATTCAAAGTAAAACATTTTTAAGACAAATTTCATTAAAAAAAAAAAAATCACATTCTGTACTGAAAAACTACTGAATTAAGAGTCTCTTAGCTTTGACTTTAAGGAGAAAAATCTTCCCTTACTCCCTCTTCAAAGAGCTGTGGCTGGATACTACGCACTGCACATCTCCTTAGGAGCCACTACTGACCCCACAGCCGTCATGAGCGCTGAAGAGGGCAGAACACTTACAACACAGGGTGGGGAGAAAAAAAAAAAAAAAAAAAAGTGCTGAAATTACATGTCTTTAAAAGCAAAACTGGGCTACGTTCCTAACAGAATTCTGTCCTCTTTCTGCAAAAGAACTGCAAAATACAGCCAAATATTGTAATGTGGGAGTTTAAGTCACCAGGATCTTTTACTACATAATGTTATAGTATTGTGGTACTTTGCAATATGCTGAAGAACAGTTTATTTTACCACCACTGCGATGATACAGAAACATTTTGTGAAGTACACAATCAGACTACTGTTAAAGCTCAACTGCCCCATCGCTGCAGTCCCTACACTGAACTGCACCTTCTCCCGCAAGCACAACCAACCCTCCCGATCTGCAAACTATGCACCAGCGTCCTGCGCCGTGCCTCGGGGCCACAGGCAAGCGGCTGGTGGCCGTCCAAAGGGCACGCTGACAGTTGCCTGGGTCTCTCTACATGAGGAAGCTAGCAGGCAGCAGAGTGAGCCAGTAACATCAGTTTCTAGAGCCCTCATTTTTTCTTCTTACCTAATGTGTTAACCTCATATGTTTTATTTGGTGGCACTTTAAGCAATGCTGTTGCACAGGTGGCTACTCAGCCCCGTTGATGCCGCAGCATTACAGGGGCACACGTGCCTCTGCCTGGCCGACCTTTACACTGCTGGTGTTTGCTCACCTCTCCCCCTGCCTTTAAGCTAATCTCTGGGATCGCGTTCCAGCATGACGTGTTTTGTAGCCTGCAGGAATGAGTATTTTTTCGCATTCCTCAGCTTATTTCATTAATGAGCTTTATTACTACAGGTACTGTAGAGTGTCTTCACAGTTCTTTCAAATACAACAACTCTTACTTCCCAAACTCACCTTCTCACACGCCCAAATGTATATTAGCTATTAAACTACACAGTGGAGAAGAAAGTATTACAGAGAAAGAAGGAGTGGACAAACATTTTCATATATTAACTTATGTCACAGGAGAGACTCCAGTTCACACTTACGAGTTGAACAAAACCCTACTAAACCATAGTAAAATAATATTATTTTTGCTACTCTCAGCCTTGACATCCAGAAGCTTTTGCTCCCAAATCAGGTGCCGCTGCTTTCTCTGAAAGATTTCACGCTTCCCAAGTGTCTTTCATAGAAACGCAAGACAAACAAGCATCAATACTTCAGCTATTAGCTACACCAAGACCAGAGTTTATACATACACAAAAAAAAAGATTCTTTGCATGTTCTAAAAGTATACATGTGCAAAGATGTACTTCATAAGTGATTCTTCAGCCTTCTTCAACTGTAAATGTAAATGAGAATGAAAAGGGAAAGCGTTTCTTTGAGAATAAGAGGGACATACTGAAAGTAATTCTCCTTCCTACTTCAAGCTCCAGTATCTTTCACCAGAATTAGACTTTGCATGCATGCTAATGGGGAAGCGGGCTAGCATGCAGTAATCACTGCTCAGCTAAGTAAGAGGAGATAAGAAAGATTAGTCAACTTAGTTAAAATTTCACTGGCTGTATTTCAATAGTAGGCCAAGGGTCTAACATTCAGTGAAAAAGTTTAAACTTTCAACTGATAAAAGGCAGGTGGCACAGCTTGCCATGAGTCCTTAATCGCAAATGCTTTTTATCCACTTCAATAAAATACTTCGAATTTGCAAACCGTGCCTTTTACCTATGTGATCTGCAACTTCTGCCCCTTTTTTTGGTATCCTAACATTCCTTTTCCTCCTGGTTGTTTCCCCCCGCCTTGTTTTTTTTTTGGGTTTTGGTTTTTTTTTTTTTTTTTTTTTTTTTCCCCTCCTGTTTTGCACAAGCTAGTATCTCACCTTGGATTGATATGGGCTGCAGACTCTTTTGGCCAGGGAATACTTTCCTGAGGCTCGTCAGCAGACGCCAGTGCAGTTTCACACTGATTTCAGTGACACCAGTCACAGAATAACGCACTGCTGAACACGAGCAAGGGCTTCAATATCCAGCACTAATTTTTTTGTGAACAGTCCCTCACATTTGGATTCTCAAGTGATATCCTCGTGTGCAAAAGAACTGAACTAAAATAACTGAGTTCAGTTCTTTACAGCAGAAAAAGATCAGGATAAACACCACAAAAGTCAACTGAATTACACCAGCTTAAATGTAGTATGATTAGAAAAAAAAAAATCAAACTTATTATGTTCATGAAAGAAAACAATTTTTTCAAGAGGTTAAAGGATTAATGTAAGATTGAGTGGAGAGCACGCTCTGGAAATACTCAGTATTGATAAGTGAAACTTTTGTTTGAGTGTCACTGAATATACACCAAAACAAATATTATTATTTAACCAGCGGTTATGTTTGAAGATAACAGAGGCAAACAGACATTTTATACAAGAATAGCAGAAAGGAAAAACTCCAAACAATAAAAACTTACCTAAAAACTGTAATACGCTACTGAAACCACTGTAAATCCAATCAAATATGAAGGACATATCTGAATCTTATAGTCTGAAATAAACAGAAAATATAACGCATTTAAGATATGTCAGAACAGCACATTAAACATTGCAAGATATTTATAGGTAACAAAAGTAATTCAAAGTTCTGGGTGAAAAAGAAAAAAGAATCTAGTTTTGGTAAACTGCATCATGGACCCATTAAGTGACCCCCCCATAAGACATTAAAAAATTAGTGTAGAAATGGAAAACAGAATCCAGACCTTGTGATTCAACAGCAAAGACCTTTTCCTCCTCTTGGAAAATGCTATGTGGGCAAAAGTCTTTGCAAGAAGTAAAAATAATTTTATCTTAAGTACAGGTTGGTGGAGGTGTGTGATGTTCCACTGAAGATTTCAAATGGGATCTTCACATAAACTTTTCAACTGGGAAAAAGCAGCACTTTTGAGAGGGCAAGAGAGGGATGCCAGCGCAGAGTCAGTGCTCCAGCTGCTCTTGGGAGCTGCTGGGGTTTGAAGCAGACACGATAAGAGGTGAAAAAGTTTTGTGAAGTTGAATCCAGAGAAGTTTGATACCAAATGAATCCCTACTGTCTGCACAGAACCTGTCTGTTTGACTTGCAATGGGAAACAACTACTGAGCACCGGAATTGCCATTCAAAGACCGTGACCTCCTGTACTGTCCTGCACAGGCTGCCACAATTTAAACCTTAAATGCAAAACTTATGTTTAAAAAAGGACTCTAGAACACCACGTTTCCCACTGAAGTGCTTCAGCTTTGATTCAAGAACAGAAGGTTGAGCTGAGAGCAGCCAGGTATTATATATATAACCAACACTCTAGTTGTGCCATACAACCATCAGCCAACTTCAGCCAGCCATCACAGGCAGGACACCCCTTGCTACCAGGATGAAGCTCTGCTACTCCACAAATATCCCTTCTTTGTGGCATGGTTAAAAAAAAATATAAGGCTGCTATGCTCCTCCCAGGGAAAGAAGCAAGTAGCCAGGGTGGATTGCACAGACTGATGAATTCAGCTGTTCCTGCCCCGGAAAAAAAACCCTCTGCCACCGAAGGCAGGGCTGCTTCCAAACAAGCGGCCACAGCGGTGTCGGGGGAGCTCTGGCACACCTTGAGTGCCCGGGAGGACAGGTAGCACAGAGGAGGAACCGCTGCTACTGCCAAAGCAACGCTTTGGGGTGCAAGAATAAAGCCATCACTAGGTTCGCTGTGCAGCCATGAGCAATTAATTTCTTAGCTTTCACCTTAATTTCCTCATTATCTAAAGTGAGGATAATCACACTGAAAGCACCAGTTTGACACAGTGAATTAGTATCTAGCGTGAAAACTGCTTGAAAGACTAAAGGGCAACATCCTTAGAAGCATTTAGCCAGCTAATTCCTACTGGAGCGCATAACCCCTGCTAACGTCAGGGGACGTTGGAGTCTGACTACCCTAGAGAAACTGGACTGCACTGCTAAGTGCAGCTGGCAGAGGCATCCCCGCCGCTGCAGGCTGTCTTGTCGCACTCATTTCGACACTGCAGCGGTACCTTGGGGGGGTCACAAGATGACTTTAGGGCAGCTCTGACCCTGGAGCACAGGACATGCTAGTCGAAACACAGGTCAGAACCAGATCAAAGTCCAGGCATCCGTCATAGCAGTTACACTCATGGCAACGAACAGAGTTCCTCCACTACGCAACAACAGGTATATCACAGAAAGATAATATGGAAAGAAGAGGACAGAATATTCTAATTACATTTGCTTGCACTGGAACAACATCTTTTCAGCTCATATTTGCCCCCCTGGTTGAAGATGATAAAGCGCTAAGAGTCCTTGATTTTTCCACAACTAACCCTGAAACCCTTCCCCACCTCCTACGTTACTCTGAACAACTGACCAGCTGCAACAGGCACAAATTTTAAGAATACAAATCAAATACGCTTGTCAATGCATAAACACCCAGTTACACAACGTCATGACTGAAACTGTCCCTTGCATGGCTAAAAAGCAAAGGTCAAGAATAAGCAAACACGGCAGAACATACACGTCAGCAGATTTATTTATTGCTTGAGCAAAATACCGATCGAGAAAAGCCTCTATGGGGCTTAGAAAAACGATCGACTCAAATAACCTGCAAATCAGGGCAAACAGCGTGATGTAAGAGAAGTGCTCAGATTACTGAGGTGAGAATAACTTCACAGCGTTTAGTTGTATTAACCTTTTCCATCTATTAAACTTATGGATAAAACAAAAATAAAATCTTTATGCATTACAGAAAAGACTTTAAGGGGCAAGATTCAAATGATTGCAGTGAGAAGAAGATTACTCTGCAAACACAGCTGAAGTGGCACTAATATAGGTTACATTTCCATCACCACAAGAAAAGTGGTGTCCGAAACAGAGCTATCCAAATACACCCAGAACAGCCTCCTTATCAGCTGGCAGCGCTTGAAGAAAAATACTTTTAAAATGGGGGAAAAATGGACAGGTAATTGTAAAGGTACACTAGTAATATTTGAACAGAGAAATTAAATCTACTCTTATCACACAGGAAAAGTAACTACATAATTCACAGCAGTGCCAAAGCAAAGCATGAAAAAGCCACAGTGGCTCTGCATCGGTATGAAGAGTTGTTACGCTGCCGAGACATCCAAGTCACAGAGCTACACCAAACTAAGGGGAGAGCCAAGGCTGTTCAATATACACGGACCTAAACTCTCAGGCCCATGCTAAAAATACCATAAAAGCAGAACAATGAAAACTCTGCCCATCGCTGTTCACAAGCCATGATGAAGAAAAAAAAACACACACTATTTTAAAGTTATTTCAAGGGTTGCCTTGAAAATAATCAGTTGCAAGCAAACATTTTAATTAATAAGCGTTAATAAGACATTTTAATGAAAATTTGTACTGGACACAAGACAATCTTTTGATACCAACTACATTTACAGACATCACCAACTTACTCGTACCTCCTTAAGAAAAATGTGAAAGTTAATTTTCTAGCATCACATCAACAACAGATGGCTATCACTTCAAAGTGTCCCCAACAACCCTGGCTAACGTTATTTCATCGGCAAAGTATCATTCGGTAACTCCCGTGGAGCCCTGTAAGCCACTCGATAGATCAAGGAGATGGGTTTCCTTACTGGAGACCACTTCTGACTGTGGGGATGCAGAATTCCCACCCAGAGGCTTTGGTAACATCTTGAACCAGCCTCCTGAAGGGAACATCGCTGGCAGCAAGGACTAGCAAGCAAACACATGCTTATTTCTTTTATATTCTTAAAAACAGGAAATTTTTTCCCCTACTCTCGACATTTTTCTAGCTAAAAATTCACCATTTCACTTCTGAAACGGTTAGAATAGTGCTTACTTCCAAAGTCTGTGAAACTTTACATAAGAGAGGAAAGATATCAGGCTTTTAAAGACAGTTTTAAATCCCTTTATGGAATAATTAGGAAACAGAAACCAGTGACACCGAAGCTGAACAGCTCTTGTAGTAACTGGAAACACACTGTGCTATGCCTGAGTGGGTAATGTCAGCAGGAGCTGGGAAAGAAACCTCTGTCCAGCCTAACTACACCAAACCTGTACCCCAGCCACAGTTAAGTCTCAAAACACAACTTGCAAGCAAGAGCTTAAAGTCTACTGTTAAGGGTGTCCTTGCATTTTCTCAAGTAGGATCTAAACACGATCACTTGAAGTAATAGTTTCCCATATGATCATTTTAACATCGTAAAATGTTACCACGGACAACAAAAATCAAAGTCCCAATGAAACTCAGTGAATGAGCTGTTATCTGCATTTTACAGTACAGTTCATTCTGTGATATGAAACTGCACTTTGATGCAGTATTTTACGAGTTGAGGAAAGGGACAGAGTCTGAAAACGAGGTAACAGCATAGATTTTCTTTGGGTATTTTAATCAGTTTTTTTGATAGCAAGTGATCTCTTGAGATTTCAGGAAGAGCAATCATCATACTGGTCCATTACTAATTGGGTTGAAAACCAGAAAGGTTAGGCATTGTATGGCAGATGGTTTAAATTTAGTTATAGCGCATCTTTTGCTCTGAGACAGCCTATCTGAATTTAGCAAAGATCTTAAGCACATCTGAAAGAGGAAACAGTTTATCTGTGAAGACAGCACCACGACACGCACGCTAGTTCCTAAGGGCACCTGATGCAGCCGTTCGGCTGCAGCCCCACTCACAAAAACCAGTTGACAGAGCACATCCTCAACGTAGGGCCCACTGCAGCCATTCACTTGCTTATTAGAAAAATCTTAAAAGTCGTAATTTCTGAAGAAATAACAATATTTGGAATAAACGTTGACAGATGGATACAGCGCGACAGACAGCCGCAGGAGAAGGCTGCGGAGCACCCGCCGGTTACGGGGTGACACCTACACGGCGCTCCTCAGCATGGCAGCCCCCGGGCGAGGCAGGGCCGGGGCCACCGAGGCTCCGCCGAGCGCCGCGGGAGGCCCACGCTCCGGGCGGCGGCGCCCCCAGCCCCGGAGGCCCGACGGGCCCCGAGGGCTCTCCCCGGGGCGAGCCAGGAGAAGAGGGCCTCGAAGGGAGCGCCCGCCCCCGCCCCACCGCGCTGCCCACCCCCGCACGCAGGCCGCGGCCTCCCCGGGCGCGCAGGGACCCCCGGCCGGGCCCACCCGCGGCGCCGCGGGCCGGAGGCCGCTGCCGGCAGGATACGAGGGCGGCCCGGCGCCCTGCGGCGCTCGCCCGGCCCCTCCGCCGGCCACCGAGGGCGAGGCGGCGGCCCCCGGCAGGCCGGGGCGGATCGCGCCCCTCACCGCCCCCCGCTCCGGCGCTCACCCGCCGCCGCCGAGCCTGAGGTGCGGGCGCTCCGCTCGCCGGCACCGACACGCAACCCCGCGGCTGCGCCCCGCTCCGCCCCCGCGCGGCTCCTTCCGGGCCCGGCCGGCCGCGTCGCACGCACCGCGGCTGAGGTCCGGTCCGGTTCGGTCCGGTTCAGCTCAGCTCAGCGCTCCGCTCCGCCCGGCCCGGCCCACGGCCGCGGGGCCCTCCCGCCGGTGCCGCCTCTCCGCCGGTGCCGCCTCTCCGCCGCGGGCCCACCCGCAGCCCGGCCTTGCCCCTGCCCCTGCCCCCTTAAGGCGCCAGGCCCCGCCCACTGCCGCAGCGCGCCGCTCCCGGAAGTGCCACGTGTACGCAGTGCGCCTGCGCGCGCCGCCCGGTAGTTCCGGTGCGGGGCCGTCCCGCCCCTCCTTCCCCGAGCTGGGCCGGGCGCCGCCAGACGGGCGGCACTGCTGAGCCGAGCCGAGCCCGCCGCCATGGCCCAGCCCGCCAGGCCCCCCGCCGGCTACCCCAGCCAGAACGGCGCCGGCCAGCAGCCCTACAGCAACGGTGAGCGCGGCGCCGGGCCGCCTCGGTGGCGGTAGAGGCCCGCGGGGCCCGGCCGCGGGGAAGGGGCCGGGGGGGGGGGGTGGTGGTGGTGGCGGCTCCGGCCCTGCGGCGCTTCCCTAGGCCGCCCTGCGCCCGTTCTCCCTCGAGGGGCGGGGGCGTGGGGGAGGGGGCCGGTGCCCGCGGGCAGAGAGGAGGGGTGCCGGGTGCCGGGAGCGGCGCCGCCGGCGGCCGCGGGCGCTGCCGGTGCGTCGGCTGCTCGGCTGGCTGAGCTACAGCCCGTAGGAGCGACCCCGGGGACGGGTCTGTGTCCGGCTCCGGCCGTGCCCTCACCGCATCCCGGAGACCCCGCGTCCCGAGGGGAAACGCAACTGAATTGGGGAAAAAAAGGCGAAAGAGGCGGGTGGGGGTGGCTGAGCCCTGCCGTCACCCCGGGAGCGGCACCCGGCCGGGGGGCGCGGGGGCGGCCGGCGGGGGCGCGTCCTCCGACAGCCTTACGGAGGCGAGCGCAGAGCTGTTCAGCAGGCGAAATCAACCTTCAGCCTTTCTTCCTGACAGAAGCATCCCCGGGTATGTTTCTTTTGTGTGCCTCGCCTTATAAATTGACAAAAATGCTTTTCCACCGCCTGCGCTAGGTACGGCGTGGGGCGCGAGTGGCGCTGGCCGTCGCTGTACCCCGTGTCCCCGAGGGTGGCACGGCCGAGGCAGCGGCCTGAGCCTCTGACCCTTTGGAACGGAGCTGTACATGTGGCACCCTGGTTATCGCTGGCTGAGCGCAGGCTGCAGCAACGGGAATTTTTTATCTTGTCATTTGTGTCAAACCGATATTATCTTGTTCTTTGTGCTACGATCTGGGAAAGTCTTGATGACTTTCTTCCCCTCAAAATATATCTTTTTTAAAATGAGATATCGAAGGTGAAACTGAACAACTTACTAGCCAGCCTTTTAAGCTAGGGAGAAGCAAATACAAGGCGAGCCTCGTCTCTGTATCTGTTTTCTTTGCAAGTGTGGAAATCTGTGCTGTTGGAAGTATTTCCTGATTTCGTATATACAGACAGCATCCTCTGTACTTGGTGCCTTAATTATACACTTCTGTGTTTCAGTGGTTGTGCTGCATCATAAGCAATTCAGTTATAATGAGATCTTTTGATTTTTCTGCTTTATGCATGAGTAATTAAATGGTTTGACTTGTCTTCCCCCTCCTCCTTCACAGTGCACTTATTACTTTTCCTCAAAGTCATCTGCAAAATGACATTTTACAAACAACTGTATAGGTGCTTATCGGGTCAAGAAAGTGGGAAGCGTTTGAATACAGTCTGAAGAGAGAGCCTCTATTCTGGAGAGCTTACGGTCTAAGCAGGGAATGTGCAAAGAGAACGTTAGCTAATGGAGTAATCGAGTGGGATGATTTACAGACTGTCGTTGCTTTATGTTTGCTGATTCCCCTGTAGTCGGATTAAGCACATAATGGAAGTTCTGGAGAGGCAGTCGGAGGAGGAGGAATTTCAGGCTACCCGGCTGTCAGGTGTATGAAAAATAAAGAACTGAAATTTAGAGTTATGCAAATACAAGGTAATAAAATTAAACAGCTGTTATGGCATGTTAGAGATAAGGTTTGGGTTGCTGGCCTTTTGAATAAATTAGATTATTGAAGCGTGGACTGTTCTTAGCATTGTTTAAAATACATGTCAAGAAGGTGCTGTGATCCTTGACCTTTACAGTAAAACTAAAGCTTTTTAAAACAGTCTAGAGCATGCTGAGAGTACTGTTGTGATACTTGCAGTGGTCTATGAGGAAAGAAAGCTGTCAACAGAATGATAAATTGTTATATAGGTGTCAGCTCTTCCTCTCAACTTGTTGCTTGCCTTCCTGTTCGGAGGTGGCTCCCCGAGCTGGCGTGCCCAGCGAAGGCAGGCGAGTGTCACAGCAGCACCCGGTGCTGACCGGGAAGTTGTTTAGCACGGAGCATCGGGTCGCTTAGCAACAACCTTCCTCTGCTTCACTTGTGTTTTCCTTTTAATAGGACCAATATTCTGCATTCATTTAACTGCAGGTTACTAATTTGCTTTCCAGGTAATAGATCTGAAGTGTGAACAAGAAGGAGAAACAATTCTTTTAGACCTGTTTTGCTCTCCTCGTGTGGTATCTTAGCGTGGCACTTTGAGGTCATGAGGTGCTTTAGAAGCTCTTTGGTTCGGTCAGCGCTCTGTGTGCTTGGAGACCAGTGAGTCCGAGTCAGCTGAAGTGGGCACTGGTGGTGACCGATCCCATGGCAGCTCGGCTGGGATGCAGCTTTTCAGTGTGTTTATCCTTGCATCTCCCTGGCTGTTGGAAAGGTTGCGGCTGGTGAAAGTGGTGTACTAAGTAACTGGCTTGGAGTAGGTGATGCTGAAATTCTGTATGCCAGAAAATAGGACTTGAATCCTAGCCTCCCGTGCTAATATTTTGACCTCTCATTTTATAAAACCATCAGGCAGCCTTCATATATGTTCTGGTGCCGTTCCTGATCTCTTAGGAATGTTAAATGACCTTGTGTTCCTGTAGAGGTTGAGTAGGCGGCCTTTCTTGTATTACTAACTTATTTCTGCGCTGAGTGTCGGTGGTTTTGCTGCCGTGCAGGTGGTCTAGCTCTTCAGTCTGTGCTGAATTCCTTGTTAGTTCCTGGCTTCACAGAACAATATAGGAAACCAGCAGCAGCATCTGGGGAAAGCTGGAGAGCCTCTATGCTCTCTGACAGGCCTCGGTAAAGACGTCAGGCCGAGATGGGTACGTGGCAGCAGCAAAAGAGCAAGTTCTGAGGAGTCTTTGTGGACTGTGAAGCCCTTTGGAAAGGGTTTGCGCCCCTCAGTGCTGCTGCTGTAGTTTTGCTGGCAGCTTTACGCAGGCTTGTCTTGAAAATATGAACTGCGCGTAGGCTATCGAGACTTTTTGTTGTGCTTCTGGCTTGAAAAATTAAAATTTGGAATGTCGTGCTGTGGTGAATTTGATTTTTAAAGCAAAGTGCAATAGAAAATATCGGGTCGGTCAGTTTTGGGTTTCGCCTCACTTCCATTGCTTTATCCTCAAACTTATCCCTCCGCAGGGAAAAGAGAGCACAAGAGAGCAATCCAAGTACTCTGATTCCTGCTTGGGCTACAGAGTCATGCTCAAATGTGAATAATTAATTAACAAATTAATTTGTATTTGTTCTGTATTTTTCATACGGCTTATAGTAACGTTGTTATATCAGTGTACGTGGCAATGCAGTCAGGAGGCCTGGTATCACATAAGAATCCTTCATCGTTCTTAGAGTTAGCAAGTTTAATTTACAATGGATTTTGTAAATCTACTGTTGAAAACCCATCTGATACACTGAAGGGTAATTTTTGAAGGTGAGTCATAATTGGTAGCAATTTGTGTTTGCGAGCTTTTTGTTTAGACACCATTGCTTTTAGAGAATTATTAATTACTAAGATTTATGAGCAGCATTGTAAGGACAGTAGGGTATGACCGGATTTCCTAACTGAAAGATAAATAGCATATTGAGATTAATGGGTGGGGAATAATATGGTATGTACTTTTTCTGCACAAATAACGGAGGCAGTGAGGATGAGGTCACTGGCACTGTAGTACTGCCTTGGCTGTGTAGTTAGTGTGGATACGTACGATATTCAATGAAGTAACAGCTGTCTGTGAACCGCAGCCTAAGGCTTTCTAGGGAATGAGGAGCTGAATGACCAGTGCAGTATTTGTCCTAACTCAGTATTTCAATGTATTCTGTGTTTAGCTTAATTTATTGTCAGAAATGCCTGAGTTCAAAGTTATTATAACTTGGAAATGCAAACTTCCCTACCTTTTGAAATTTAACTAGAATGCTTCAATAGGAAACCAGCTGTCTTTGTTTTAATGTTACTTGAAATGCTGTGATTTCATTCTGGTGGCAGCTGTTTCCAGTACTTGTATGGTAAATATATATCCACTCTCCAGCATGTTTTTGAAAATTTAAGTGGTGTCTGGTCTGGAAAATTAAGTGCTTTTGTTTATCTAGGTTCAAAAAAACTGTCCAAATCTTAACTAAGTCTGGAAATCTGGAAAATAGGGCAGGGTTGCAAAGAACAGAATCTTTACACTATGAGCGATCCTCATGAAGAGGATCTTTTCTGCTTTCAGATGTTTGATTGTGTATGTGGAATGTCTCCAGTATTCAAACTGTGTGTTTAGGGGAGCGGGGGGAGCCACAATGCGACTGGCTGAAATAAATGATACAACGTTGGAAAGCGGTTTAGTAATTTTTAAGGAGTCACGGCTGGCTGTGGCATGCGTTATCTAGTGTATTCTGCTCAGAAGAATTTTACTTGAAAATTTACAGTCTCCCTTCAGAATGTCCATTTTGCAGCAATGGTATGAACAACCTGTAGTAGTAACTTTTTTGATGGAGCTCTTACTGCACTGGAAGTCTCATGGTATTCTGTCTCTTTGTGTTCCAGTGTAAAGCACAAATCTGATGATTCTCTTGCCAGCGTTGTTTACTGTTTGGAGAGTTATTAGTCTTTTTTCATTTTTATTTCTTCAAATGAGTAAAACTTAGTTCAGCTATACCAACCAACAAGTACATAAAAAGCACCATTAACCTATCAAGTTTTATTTCCCTGTTTGGTGAATTATTTTATGATGAAATTACCCTTCATTCCATGTCCGTGACCAGTTGGCCGCTCACATGAGCGTATGCGTATGAATAGTTCTCTTACTAAAATTAACGGCAGAAGCTTTCATAGATAAACTCTGTCACTTGAGGACTAGCATGGTGACCTACGCTGAAACTAGCTTACAGGAAAGACACGAACAGGCAAAGTTTAAGTTGGTGTCAGTCGTCAGCTGAAACCAAGTTATTACGTAATGGATGCTTCCGCTTTCGGTCTGCTCACTTGTACTGCTGCCAGCTGTGTGGGAGAGCGCTCCTCTTTGCTCGGCTTGCTTTTGGGTGGTTCTGAAGATAGAAATAGTATCGTGTGTGAATTTCAGGCCAGGAGGATGGATTGCACTCAGGTACTGGAATGCTTAGTGGTTGCGAGGCTACTGTAAAAAAAAAAAAAAAAAAAAAAAAAAGATCTAGGTGTTGATAGAAATATACTACCAAATTTATGTCCCCTGCAGCAGTACTTCTGTCACTTACACCTGATTGTTTTAAAAAAAAAAAAAAATTGCTTAGAGACTAATAAAATCCTAAGGAACGAGATTCCCAGGAACATCTCTTATTTTTAGAAGTGATACACAACACTGACTTGCTAAAAGGTTTATTGTTTTTTTTTTTCTTCCAGGTCCTGTTCAAAATCAGCTGATGCATTCATCAGATGGCCAGGGATATAGCCCTTCAGTTCCAGGATCATATTTGCATCAGACACTGGCGAAGGTTCCTCCCCATCAGTCTTCTGGACAGTATAACTATAGTGGCTCTCAGAATGTTTCTCAATTAAACAGTTATCAAGGACCTGGACAGACTCTCAATAGACCACCAGTGGCCCCTTTACAACAGACAGGTCCTGTTCCACAAGTGCTGCTGCCTGCATTGCAAAACTCAGCTGCTATATCATCTGCTGGTAGCTTTTCCCCTGGAGCTAGCCCACCAGTGCTTTCAAACTGGCAGTACGGCCAGACTCCGGCGAGTCAGCCAGCTGGGTCTCAAACAAGCCATTTGGCTCACGTGACGGGGACAGGGTCAGCTCAGCCACCGTCGTCGTTATCAGGAAATACAAATCCTCCAGGAACTTACCAATATGCTGCTTCTCCGGGAGGTCCTCTGCTTCAGAACAGCTATATGAAGCCAGGTAACCATAACTTTTTGATATTTTGCCAATACCCATTTCTCGGCGTCCTTTTTAGAAAAGGAATATAGAATATACTCTGCAGCGGCATTTTGGTTGTGAAACAAGGTTGTCAAAGCAGATATTTAGAGAAAACGCGCATCACAAATGCTGTGGTGGATTCTTTGGATTAGAAGTGGAAGTTCTGTGCGCAGGTCAGGCATTTCAGCTGGCTGAAGCAGGTAACTCCTGAATGGTGTCTCGTTGTTTTGGGAAGGTGTTTGTGGGTAATGCTATTTCTGCGACCTTCACCGTTCCTTGGGGCGGCTGTTGGAGCGTTGGCATGCTTCAGCCAAGTGGGGACTTCGGGCCTTCATGGTTGGAAACTGTAGTCCTGTTTAGTGAGTGTGGTCTTTCGCAGTTTAAAACTTGTTAGCCTTCCTGTTAATCGCTTGATACAGGTAGTTCTCAGAACTGCCTCAGTCAGGTTGATGCAAATAACTTGAGCGCAGCCTGGAAAGAAAACTGAAAAGCATTCCGTGCCATAGAAATAGAGGCCAGTTGAATGGAAAGCTTCCTTCCTCCAAACTTGTAATTTTCACTATGTGATAATAATTGTCAGTCTTTAGAAAGTACTCTGAAAGCACGAGACGCAAAGAATTACCACTTCTGTTTCCGCTGCTTGCGTGCTGGTGTATGTGGTGGCAAAAAGCTTTTCTAACACTAAATAGCTCTCTTATATAACTTTTGATTATTATGGAAACAGAGTTAATACTCAGGTTTCTCTTTGCCAAACTGCTGTTTGTTGTTAGAGAGGTTTTTCTAACCACCTTTCTAAGCATGCTAATAGGAGTCACATACAGAAAAATTTTTAATGTTAAAGCAAATACATTTTTTCTTGTGAAATGCTTTTAGACTCATTAGAGATTTTTCTTGATGCTAGTTTTTTGTTATATGCCTGACTAATTTTGTTAGGCTATTCAAACTGTCTAAAGCTCACAGAATTTATGAAACTATTTCTGGCAGTTTATTAGAATAAACAATTAGTACTTTGGAATTACCGAGGAAAATGATGAGAAATTTTGGAAAGTGGCATATGAAGTAAGAGTGAATGTCTGGAATAGGAGAATTGTTATATCCATTCAACGGTGAATCCTCCTGAGCAATTTCCCTGGTAGTTTTTTGTAGAACAATGATCGCTTTTAAAACGAATGTAGCTCATTTTGCTGATCGTGCTCATTCTTAGAGCAAAGGTCTGCCAGCTCCCTGCCTGCATGGCCAACTTTGGACAGCCTCTTAGACACAATCTCTTCCAAGTTCTGTGATTGCAGTGTTGCCTGCATATAGCAATTATTAATTAGCTTCGCAGTATCAAACACTAAGTGAACAAACAGATAACTTCACTGGATGTGATCCCCGCCCCCCTCCTTTTTTTCTTTCCCTCCTCCCTTAAATGTGACCATACTGTGCAGGCTCATGAAGTTGCATATTTTGTGTGGTGGGGAATTCGTCAGTATGCTTTTGTGTATGGCTTACAGGCTTCTGTACTGTATTGAGACCTGGTGATACTGGACAATTTGGCCTTATCTTTTGAAAGGCTAACTTTCGTATTAAAACACATTGGTGTCTTCCTAGAGTGAAAGGGCAGTTCTACTGGCCTCTGGAATAATAGGGAACAAAGGAGTGGAACTGCTCTTAGGATTTGGCATTATTTGAAGGGAAGAAAAACTATTTGGTTTCTAAATGTCTTGGCTTGAGAAAGTCCTAGAATTTTAAAATAGAAGCAATTAAAAACTTTCCTGTGACTTTTAACATGGAGGGTTAAACATTTCAGAGCAAAACACCTCATACTCGCACAGCAAGTTTATTCAAGCTGCACATTGCTGATGCTTTCCCAAGTGAAATCTTTTACCCAAGTAGTTTTAGTAGCCAGAGAATCTGTACATTGCTGTTTGGCATCAGCTTATTGAAATGGGAGATGAGCATCCTGTCAGAAGGAATCTGTTTAGGCTCTTACTAGTTCATTATTCTCTGTCTAATATGGGGCTATACTATAACTTTTTATAAAGTCCAGACATAGTAATTGAAGTTGGGATGCTTTCTGTACCTTTTGAAATTCTTACTAACAATAGCATGACAGAAACAATCTGAAGTTGTGAAACCTTCTACATGCATGTTAGGATTTATGTATCGCATGCTGTTGTATCATTTGAATAAGAGATGTATTTAGAGTTCAATCTGTGTGTTTTTGTAACAAAACTTCTGTGATTTTTTTCAGGATCTGCACCTCCACCAGTGACTCAGCCTTTAACTCCACTTCACCCTCCTCCAAGGCCACCTTTAGGACCTCCGCCCGTTGGTGGTCCACCTTTAATTAGGCCATCAACAGTGATAGCAGGACCACCTAATACACAGCCTCTGCTAAATTCAGCTGCAAATCGAGATGGTAAGAAATAATTTGCTCTTTTTGTTGAATTTGAACATTACAACTTGCTCTAATATGCAACCTTTAAAGTCAAGTAGTCTGTTCTATTAGACACTCAAGTAGTAAAATTGATACTAATACAGCGTAATTTTATCTGAAAGGAGCAGGTAAGGACCTGGAAGGAAGTAAAATATTTCTTGTTGACAGTTGTTAATAAAATAAAAATAATTAACACTTCAAAATAGATTTCTAAGTGCTGTTTAATATGTCCATGTCTCCCATAGTTGCCATCTCTTTTTTTATTTTTAGTGCTCTAAAATGACATTGAAATTCTGATTTCTCTGCATCTTTGCTGTGGAGGACATAATCTGCGTATAACTTCCTGTATTGTTTTGTTCTGCAGGGAAAGCTAAAATGTGAACCCTGCAATTCCTTGCCTGTTTACATAGCTGTACCTTATTCTTCCCTTCTGTTTAAAATCACTGAAATGCATATCTTGGATTTGTTCATTGTCTGAAGGTTGTTAGCAGAGGCTGTTAAGCGTCAACTGTTGAAGACAGATATCTGACTTTCTCTGTCTCCTGTGGGCCCTCCACAAATATGCCATTGTTTAAGAACTCATCAGGGCTCTGTATCAAACAGACCTGCAGTTGTATTGCATTTAGTGCCCATGCTAGATGGGGCCACGTGGTAGCTGGCAGTTTTATTTTTACATACATAGTTTGTTCTGTCAAAACTATTGGTTCCTTGCGTGTTCAGATTAACAGTTTCTTGTAGCTGTGTGAGTACAAGAATAGTATATTCAGATTTAGCTTAGTTTTGAACATAAGAAATGCATTAGAAACTGCTTTCGCTTAGAAAGTCTTTTCTTCATAATGAAGAGAAACATTTCCAGGGCCCTGAAGAAATGTTTAGTCTGTGAAGTAGGTTGACTGCTGCGTACTAGCAAGATTCAGCGTATAATATAAGTTCCTTTCATTGGGTCATCTTCGAAGATTTTAATGATAATAAAAAGTAAATTCAGTACCTCCTTCTCCTTAGCAATAGATAATTGGTTTTGTATATTTAGACATAGTTAGCTTACAAAAAGCAGTCCTTTGGCAGCACTCTCAATTTCAAGGTCTTTCTTATCTCAGCTGGAATTTATATCTTGACTGGTATGCGACCATATCAGAACTGTTGGTGTTTGGTGAACAGTACTGGACTAAGTGTGTAAGTGAAGGGAATTTGGTGTTTCCGTGAATTATCAGTGGAAAAAGTTCTTCAAGGAACTCAGTACCTTAATTCCAGGGTACTTTGAAAACTGCAGCTAGCCTACAGACAGTTCCGCTGATGATGAGGAAGTGTCGCTGGACACTTTGCATATTAGCTTGGAAGTTATGATGAATACCTAATCTAATGTAATCTTAAAAGATCTTTCAACCCGAAGTGTAGGGACTTTTGTTTTCCATGAAAAAAGATTGTGGGGTTTTATGAATGTCCTTTGTTGAGGTCATGTCAGCAGGGGAAGTGTGTGTGAGAAAGAGGCTAAGATGTATATTTAATTCCGTTTCGTCCTGGGACAGAAACAAAGTAGATCCAAACTATGCTAATCTTCATATTCATCCAGTAGGTAGGATTTCTTTGCAGTTACCTCATTACAACTTCTTAGTAACTTGTGAAAATTTTTACTGGGACTGTCTTTCTTAATAGGTGATGCTACATCTGCTGCCAGTGATGGGTCTGTGGTCCAAAACAGCTATGATGCAATAGAAGGTGGTGGCCTCATGGGTAAGGCTTTGGAATTAAAAATGTTTACTATTACATAACTTTTTTTAAGAGTCCGGGAAAGATAGAAGTTTAGGCATTTATGTGCAAACATATATACTTGGTTCAATGTCTGTCTTGAAACTAAGTATGAAATTTGAAGCGTTGACAATTAGCGTGTCTTTGCCTGTAAGTATGGTAAAGCAGTTAAGAGCGCTTTGCAAAATTAACAGCAGTTATCGGTTGTTTACGCTTAGAAACTAAACAACAACAAAA
This sequence comes from Platalea leucorodia, assembly GCF_965183815.1. NCBI lineage: Eukaryota > Metazoa > Chordata > Aves > Pelecaniformes > Threskiornithidae > Platalea > Platalea leucorodia. The sequence continues at coordinate 14,262,111 of NC_138833.1, read as the reverse complement.
AGCCCTCCTGCTCTATTAATGCATTGAGCAAGCTGCAGTTCTTCAGCAATTAATTTTAAGTATTTGTCTACTCTGTGTCTAGCAACTCCACATCCTTCTCCTGCACCCCCAAATCTTAAGATGAATAGAAATGTTGGGTATTCTTACCCTACCTTACCTCCTGGCTACCAAAATACTTCTCCACCCGGAGCACCAGGAATGCAAGCATCTGCTTTGCAATATCCAGATGGATCAAAACATTTCCACCAGGTAAGGATTGTCTGGTTTTTATCTCAGTACTACCCATGGTGCACGTGGGTAAAGAAAAGTGATGACTGGTGTGTGTTCTGCATCTATGGGGTGCTGCTTCTGTGGTTCGCTGTTTGGTGCGCCATTTGTTCAACACGATAGATGTAGCCTGAAATTAATGCTCCTGCTGACGCCTTGGTACCAGTTTGGAAAAGCTGTGTGCCAGCTCTTCCTGAAGTGTTCCATCCTTGAATCTGTTCAGAATATTTCTCTTAAAACTTTCAGCTGCTTTTGGCATGTTTTTCTTCCCTCAGGTTGCTATTGTTAGCTGAAGTATTTGGTTTTTTTCCCCTGAACTTTCAAAGCGAACTGACCAAGACTTTTGTCAGCTCAGCCTCTGTATTTCAAGAGCTTTGTAGCAAATGTATGCTAATTTTTACCTCTATTATGTTACATGCCTAAATCCAAGTTTATGTAACAAGTAGTATTTCTAAATATATCAGTGTAATACAATGGCAGTTAATACAGAAACAAAACAAAATAATTGAAAGGGAAATATGTTTGCTTTTTAAATGAACTGTGAGTTTCATCCAAATAATTGGTGTTGATTTCTGAAATTTTATTTGACTCTAGCCTGCCCTGGGCACTAATCACTTAACTGCATCTATGGGTGGCCTGAGTCTACAGCAAGAAGGATTAAGACCTGTGAATCTTCTTCAAGAAAGAAATATTCTTCCTACGACCCTCTTGAAGGCTCCTGTCCCAAACTTGCATGAAGACATCCAGAAGCTCAACTGTAATCCTGAGTAAGATTATCCCTTTACTATAATCCATCAAAATAAATAGAAGTATACATTCCTACTTGTAAACATAACCCTTCACGAAATATTTCCTTAATTTTGTGAGTAGAAAACATTGAAAATAGGCTTCACTGTGTTAACAATAAAGGCGGTAAGTGGTTTAAACTTGGAAGTGAGGAAAATTATCTGTGTAGAAAGTATGAGGAAAAATACATTGCTTGCAAGGCAGCTATAGACAGGTATCATACAAAGACTTTACAATATAGTTGGCAATGAGTATGATTGAGAGAAGATAAAACAGGAGTTAACTCACTTGAGTGAGGTACACCAAAAAGGTCGTGAATGCAGAAACACGAGTGACCTCTGTATTGAAAGTAACCATTTAAAACAATGGAGTAAATGGAATGTCAAACAAGAGGCTGGCAGTTGGTTATTCAAGTAATCTCTCTGAGGAGACCAACCAAACTGCGTATAACCAGGTGCTCCTGCTTTGCAAGCCTTTTATGATAGATAAAGGAAATAACAGCATCTTTGTGAAGTTGTTCATACAAACAAGCTGGGCTGGATTTGCAAAAGTACTGTGCACATTGCACTTTGGAAACCACTAAGTTCTGAAGTCTCTAGAAATGATTGTGGGGTTGTTTATATTTTTGTGTAGTTTTAAGACAACTTTTTAAACTTCACTGGTTCAGATTTGTATATAAGGCCACCTCAAAATGGTATTCCAAAATAACACTCAGTGTATAAGATTTGGTGCAACTTCGAACATTGTTAGGCTTAACTTTGACTTGAGTGACTAAAATGACACTCAGTTCTGTGTAAAGAGCCTGTGTATAAAACAACATAAGAACTCAAAGTATGTACTGTGGGTCAAGCTCAGACTAAACCAGAATGATTTGACAGAGTTGGAGAAGGTCCTTTATCTGTAAACGGAAATTCACCATCACCAGCTCTAGAAAAATATAAAGGATGCTCTGTACTACTGAAAAAACATAATTTTATTATCTGAAAGCCTCTGAAAATAACCCTTTGTCCTCCATGTAGGTTGTTCCGCTGTACCCTGACTAACATTCCTCAAACTCAGGCCTTATTGAATAAAGCCAAACTTCCTTTGGGGCTCCTGCTTCATCCTTTCAAAGACTTATCGGTATGACAAATATTCAAAACTTTAAATGCTGAAATATCAACAATGCCTTTATTAAAGTCCAGAGCTGGACAATGAATTATAAAAGAAGGTCAAGTTTGTTGGCTAATCTTGGCCCAGAAAAATTACCTGGGTAACTGACATTTCCCTGTTCTATACAGATCACTGTCATTTTTCTGAATTTTTTCTCCCTACCATTTTTAAACTTTCAAGCCTCACTTCTTAATCAAAAAAACCTCCTAAACCTCAAAAACCCAGAAACTTAGAGGCAGCACGGCACTCGGACTGTGACAGAAGGCAACACATCTAAATTCCAGTATTGCTTAGATAGCTTTATCTTGTAATGTATCAGTTGTAGTTATTGATTTCCTATACCAAACTTAGTACTAATTTCAAACTTAATTAAGAATTAACAAAGTTAAAGGGGTTTGGATGTCCTCAGGTAGGCTGGAGACTTTGTGAATTTGGCAGTGCCTCTTCGAAACATTGTTATTTTTCACAATTTAAATAATTTTTCAAAGATGTGGGGTTTCTTCTGATTTTTGATCTGTATTGGGTGTAGGACTTGCTCTTAAGCAATCAGTGTAAAATTCAAGACTTTAAAGGCTTGAAAAGGGAACCTACGCAGTCAAATAGGTTAGAGCTTAGTTCCGACTAGTCGTCTTACTAAGGAATTGTAGGGGTGCTGTGAGGGTGCAGAAATACTTCTTCCTTCAACAAGTACGCTTTGACTAGCTAACCAGGAAGCCCTGTGTAGATAATGCTGTTTTCGTAGATGAATAGTTGTGGTGTGGTGATGCTTTAAAACAGGAAGCTTTTCTTTTCCAGCAATTGCCAGTGGTCACTTCAAGTACTATTGTGAGATGCCGTTCCTGCCGGACATACATTAACCCCTTTGTCAGCTTTCTAGACCAAAGGAGATGGAAATGCAATTTGTGCTATAGAGTGAATGATGGTAGGTTTTAAATGTGCTTATTGCTTTAAACTGTTAAGGTTTAACCTTTCCCACCTTGGCCTTTGAGACTGTAATATTGTTGGCCGTATCACTACTAGGGTTTGTCATCAGTCATGCTGGGGCTGTGAGACATGAGGAATGTTTCCCATGGGTAAAGACAGTGGTGTCACTAATCGCAGAATCATAGAATGGTTTGGGTTGGAAGCGACCTTAAAGATCATCTGGCTCCAACCCCCATCCTTGAACACTTCCAGGGATGGGGCATCCACAGCTTCTCTGGGCAACCTGTTCCAGTGCCTCACCACCCTCATAGTGAAGGATTTCTTCCTTGCATCTCATCTAAATCTATCCTCTTTCAGTTTAAAGCCATTACCCCTTGTCCTATCACTACATGCCCTACAAAAGTCACAGTGAGTCTGACATGGTCTCCCAAGATACCCTAGTAGATGATAAAATAGCTGCCCTGCCTAGTAAGTTCTCCAAGAAGCATTGTCCAACAGGCACAAAAGAGTTGATGCAATTGTTTTAAAATGCAGCACTGCTAATATTAGTGTGAAGTAATAATATATAAACTTATCTGCATAGTTCCTGAAGAATTCATGTATAATCCTGTGACAAGAGTTTATGGAGAACCTCATAAAAGACCTGAAGTCCAGAATGCTACTATTGAGTTTATGGCTCCATCTGAATACATGGTAAGGTTTTATTTACTTTTAGTTGTTCTCTCCCTTTGTTTTATTTCCAGAGGGAAGTCAGAAAAAGCCTTGTTATAGAGGATGCTTTCCAGCTGAGCAGAACAGTTACTGCCTCAAGGAGTGTATCTGAGAACTCTTGGGAAGAACTTCAGATAGTTCTTCATTTCTAAACATTTATGATGTCAGTGTTGTTCTGTATTCAGAATACGTAGGTGTTTGTAGGTCTTCTGGAAGAAAACTATAATTCTAGAATTACCCAATAGGAGACAGATGCATTCAGAAGTTTTAGCTATCATCTGTGTGCTGTCTTAAGAGTTTGAACTTGTGGTGGAATGAATAAACCCAACCTAATAAATGCCATTTTGAAAATTAAAGGTAATCTTTTCTTTGCTCAGCTACGTCCACCTCAACCACCTGTGTACCTCTTTGTGTTCGATGTCTCTCATAATGCAATAGAGACAGGATACTTGAATACAGTCTGCCAGACCTTGTTAGACAATCTTGACTTGTAAGTACCTTTTCCTTAAATACCCTATTTTCTTTCCTCTTATGGAACTTGTGATAGACATTAACATGCCAGTACTTCCTGTCTAGAAGAGAAATTTCCTACGTTGGCTAGCAATGGCCAATGTTGTATTAAAATGTAGCATAAAGCTGTAGTCTTTTGCCCATCACAGCTGCACCGGTGTAAAAGTAATTTTGAGGCTTGTTTCTTGGTCTGGCTCTTTCCTATCTGCTTCACCAATCCCAAGAAGGAATAAATGTCATGTTTATGATGTCTTTTGAACTGTATTTTTTTTAAAGTTGAAATTTAGATAAGTATTTGCTGAAAGGAATGCATACATCTAATAAACTTTTCATAAAATACATGCTATTTGAACTTCTGTAAATGCTGTTTGATATTTTGCAGCTTGTTTCTTCCTTTTCTTCCATTTCTTATTACCCTCTTAAAAAATCTCTTGAATGTCTGGTAGGTGACTCTACTATGAGCTCCTTTTTTGGTTTGGGTTTTTTTTTTTTTTTTTCTTCTCCGAAATGACTTAGTCAAGCTGTTGCAGCGTAGCTGTTAAGCTAAGTACTTGGTAACAACCTTGGACAGGTGCAGTGGATGTTTTTAAAAAAAAAAAAAAAAGCCTGCAGAAATGAAATTTCATCTTGCTGAACACCATATGTCTCATTTTTAGGCTTCCTGGGAACACTAGAACAAAAATAGGCTTCATAACATTTGACAGCACAATCCATTTCTACAGTCTTCAGGAAGGTCTCTCTCAGCCTCAGATGCTTATAGTTTCAGATATTGAAGGTATGCAGAAATAAATTCTGTGATTAGTGTCTACTAATGACTGCTGGTTTTGACAGCCTTTTAAAAGAATATATCTGCTGGGAGTTTCCAGATCAGATCATTAGTTTCTCTAGTAATGGCTTTAGAAGTAGCATAAGTCTGTGTTCGTTTATGAAGTCCCTGATGTCTGGGCTGTGGCTGTTCATGACTTAAAACAGGAAGACGGCCTTCCTAACTTCGAGTTTAATTTATACAATTATCTAGATTTCTTATGATCCCAAATACTGATGCTTGGTAAATTGCTATAGATTCTGTGGTGACTGATGCTTAGTGCCTGTTCTTCTGCCTTTAGTTTCCAGTCACCTTTCACTGTATGTCGTAGAGCAACGCAGCATGAACACTAGAAAATCTTCGCTGTGTGTTTTTGCTTAGTAGTCTTGATTATCTTTCAACCCTGCTGATTGCCACTCTGACGTGGCATTCTAGCCACAGATGTGCTTATGAGAAAAAAAGAAGCCCATGTAATTATGATTGAATGGGTTTACACACTGATACTGTATTCTTTTTTCAGTAGGTATAATAATGGTTGGCAAATACGATTGGGGGAAGCTTGATGTGTTTTTAAAAAATAACTTAAATACTTTTTTTTCCTTTCAGATGTATTTATACCAATGCCAGAAAACTTACTAGTAAATTTAAATGAAAATAAAGAGGTAAGAACTACCTTAAATAACTGGTGACATTCATATGGTTTGAGAGATGCTTGATAATTTCTGGATTACTTAATGCTCTTTAACACCTACAGTTTAAATGCCAAGTTTGAGGTGGAAAAAAAAAAAAGAGGTGTTTAAATTTTATCAATGTGACTGTAAACATTTGCCAACCTGAAACAAGATAATACTTGACTTTTGCCAAGGCTTTTTCTTTACTGCCTTAATATTAGAAGTGTTAATACGTTTGTTTATGTTCAGCAATCAGCTCTATAAAGAAGAAAACTCCTATGTCTTAATATTTTTGTTTTTCTCAATTGTAGCTAATTCAGGATCTGTTGAAGACCTTGCCACAGATGTTTACCAAGTCCCTGGAAACTCAGAGTGCTCTGGGGCCTGCATTACAGGCTGCCTTTAAACTGATGTCCCCCACTGGAGGTAGAATCTCTGTCTTCCAGACACAGCTTCCATCTGTGGGAATGGGAGCACTGAAGTCACGAGAAGAGCCAAACCAAAGAGCAACTGCAAAGGTTAGAAAAGCAAAAAGGTTGAGAGAACTGACTACCCTGTTCTGTACATGGAGGTGGTTCTGGAATTGCCTGTTATGTGTTAATTTTGTGGTTCTCTTGTTGAGCTAACTGTCCTTTGTTAAAGCAGTAGAAAGAACAAAAAAACAAAACAAAACAAAAAAAACAAAACCAAAAAAAAACAAACCCAAGCCCTATAAACACAGATTAATGATCTGATTATTTTTTTTTTTTTAAGATATCAGGGTAATCAGTGATGGAGAATCAATTATTAGTGTCCCTGAAAACAGGCAATAAATGTGTTAATCTACTTGAATTTCTTTTGTATTCTGTAATACTCTGTTGTATTAACAGGACATACACCTGACACCATCGACTGATTTTTACAAGAAGTTAGCCTTGGACTGCTCAGGGCAACAGGTTGCAGTCGATTTATTTCTTCTTAGTGGACAATATTCTGATTTGGCTTCTCTAGGTAAGTCATATTAGCTGTTTTGGGGCGTGTAACTCTTGTACTTTTGGCAAATACATAGAATCTACACTAACATTTAGAATATGAACCTGATTTTAACGTGTGTCAAGATGCAAATTCGTCCTTGATGAGCAGTGACAGCGAATAGAATGTAATTTTTCAGTCTTTCCTGATTTAAACTAGCTGTTTTCATATTCTCCCTCGGTGAGTCAGGATTCTTGTGATCCTGGTATAAGTGGCTGAAATACCTTCCTTCTTTTATGCCTTTTAACCATCAGTGTAAACATCTTTAGAGTAAGCTTCAATAGCATTTTCATTATTTTCTTCTCCATTTAACCAAACTTTCAAGTGACAAAGTACCTGTAATTTCAGGCCAATGGAAAATTATTTCACACCTGAAACTACATGCATACTTGAACATATAGTTGTGTTACGTCTATGTCTCTGTATGCAGGTCTATAACCGTGTAGCAGAGCTATCTGCATGTGTGAACAGTTTAATAATTAAAGGGAATATTGCATTCAACTGGTATATTTAAAGACGACAGCAGCAACTGTCTGCACTCTGCCAATGTATGTTGGTTTTGTTTCAGGTTGTATATCAAGGTATTCTGCAGGTAGTGTCTATTACTACCAGTCTTACCATCATAAACACAACCCTGTCCAGGTGGAGAAACTGCAAAAAGAACTGAAACGATATTTAACTAGAAAGATTGGGTTTGAGGCTGTCATGAGGATAAGATGCACCAAAGGTTTGAACACAGTTTTTTGGAATGGGGGGCAGGGGGGAAGTGGGCGTTTGCTGTTATTTGGGAATGTTTTGGTTGGTATTTTGGCTGTTATGTAAGCTTAAATGGTTAAAAGACAAAGATGAGAAAAGTAAAGTTCAGTACCAGGAATCAAACCATTTATTAAAGACTGTATCTGCAGTATCTTTACTGGCATATGAGTTGTTGGACTGCTATTTTAACAAGGGACTGTTTTTATAGTCTAGAGACTTACTACTATTCTGCATTGATTTGACTTCCAAATTCCTGCTTTCTGCTAGGCTTTGTGGATTCTATGGATTAGTCGTCTATTTGGATATTTACCTTTCCTGAAGATACTTTATTTCATTGAGAAGGATCTTAGCATTCTGATACAGAGACATCTAACAGTGATGGCAGATGTGTAAATGGTGTCTGTACTCCACGACTACAAAACCAAAATTGATTCAATACAATGCTTATCTTGTAGGTCTTTCCATTCATACTTTCCACGGGAACTTCTTTGTACGATCTACGGACTTGCTGTCATTACCCAACGTAAACCCAGATGCGGGATACGCTGTGCAAATGTCAGTGGAAGAGAGTCTTACTGATATGCAAGTTGTTTCTTTTCAGTCAGCTCTCCTGTACACATCCAGCAAAGGTAAGATATACAGGTAGCGTTAGCTGCATGAACAGTACAGTATTCAGACAAGTCTTTTTGTGTCCATTTATCAGCTGCAATTCAGTTGCAGTAAGTAACACGAACTATTTTATCTAATATCAAGATCACAGCTGTGATGTGTTAGTGCTTGTTGTTGATGTTATTGCTTCTTTCAGACCAAGAAGTTTCTTGGGAAACTTAGTTCTGGTCTGAAAATAGGTAGATTTAACCCAGAAACTGAGAACTAACAGTTTTTAAAAGCTACTGGAAATGGCCTGATTCACCACTTGTATGATAAATTAGATTAAATCTTAAATTATTTTGCTATTGAGTAAACAGTGTTGTATTGTTTCATAAAATAAAAGCTATGTTTGGAGATTACAGTTTTCTTTTCTTACAGGTGAAAGACGAATTCGTGTCCACACTATGTGTTTACCTGTTGTAACATCACTGAGTGACGTCTACCTAGGGGCAGATGTACAAGCCATCACCGGGCTGTTAGCCAATATGGGTAAGCATGATACGAGCTTGTTTGGATATGTATGGCTGATATCCCTAAAGCTCTGAGCAGTAATCCTCTGGGAAGTAACATTAGAAGAAAAGATTCTCTCTTTCTAAGAGTGCTTTCTAAGTTGCAAACCAAAGAGATTGTTTTTTTGTTTTTGTTTTTGTTTTTTAATGCTTGGCTTAGGTAAAGTATCAGTATAGTTGTATGTAGTCACCTGGACTTAGTCTTAGTCTGGTGCATCATCATGGGCCCCTGACTTTTTTCCTGAATCACTTGTCTTGACTTCCTCTATAGTGTAACAAAAGCTTATTAAGATGCATGGAAGTATATGTTAAAATGAGAAAAGTTAACATATGTGAGACTATTTCTACCAAGCGAGGAAAAGCCTTTTATTTGAGATTTGTACTCTCCTTTTAGCTGTGGACCGATCAGTGTCTGCTACCTTGAGTGATGCTCGGGATGCCCTGGTCAACGCAGTGATAGATTCTTTATCTGCTTACCGTTCATCAGTCCTAAGCATTCAACAGCCTGGTCTCATGGCCCCCTACTCACTACGGCTCTTTCCGCTTTATGTACTGGCACTCTTAAAACAGGTGAGAGTTAAAAGGAAACCGTGCAAGAGGATGATTGTCTGTTTGGCATGTCAACCTGAAGTAAAAGGATGTTTCTTTGATGTACAAAGTAGCATCTATCTTCTCTTTAGTATTTTTGTAGGACTCAAAGTTGAGAAGTTTCTTGATTTAGATCGTTTCATAAAACCAGTCTTCCTGCAATTTACCATTAGAGTACTGAGATACTTTGCAGATTTGAGAACGGTCCTTCTTGCACAGATAAAGTTCTCTCAAGGCAACAGCTCCACTTCTCTGCACCCCAGAACTGGATGACTTGAAAGGTCAATGTTGAACAAAGCCTATTTAATTGCTCTCAGACCTGGGTAGACAACATGATTTTACAGGTGGTGAATGTGTGTTTTTTATCTTGGGGTCTGTTAAGTTATGAAAAATGGAGGGATTTGGAGAATTTTATGGAGCATATGTATCAGGGTAATAATGAAAGGGCCTTCTGCTCTTACCTGCAGAGGAGAGCAACAGAGGATAGAAAAGATGTTTAAAGAATATCACTAAGGAGAATGATCTAGGTGAGAAGTGGGAGTATAGAAGTGTGTATAAAACCAAAAGTATAACTGGTATATGCAAGGGAATAGGAAAATACAAAAGACGCTGACTAGTCTAGAGAATGTGGAGGGGTACTGGTAGAGTGTTTTTTTTCAATAATGTAATTTTTGTGCATTTCTGGAAATGTAGATCCACACAGCAGTTCAGTGTGTATTAAGAGAGATAGCTGGCTGGCAAAGAGGTAGTTGGCTGGCTGTTCTTGCAAAAGGTTTAAAACATTTCACAATATTTGCTCAAGATAAGTATTTTTTTAATTGGATTTCCCTAAACTTATACTAGAAGTCATTTTAAGTAACAAGCTGCCTTTCTGTTCTAGAGAGAATTTTCTGATTCATACCTCTTGATAAAGAATTAACCAGCATCTTGCTACTAGCATGTTCATAATGACATTTGAGCTTTTTCATGTAGAAGACGCTGTAACTGTTTGACCCAGTCAAGTGGGAGGAGTGAGCCCTTGTTTCAGCTATAGCTGGTTTGGGGTTTTTGGGGGGTTTTTTGGTTGTTTTTTTGTTTGTGGGGTTTTTTGGTGGTTTTTTTTTTTTTTTTTTTTTTTTTTTTTGTCCCAACAAGCCAGGACTATATCTTTATAATATATAAATTATAAATCTGGAATTACCTAAGATTCTGTACATTGAAGCCAATTGTAAACTGCTCCAATATTTATTCTTTTAAATTCCATCAAGTAGCATTTTTGAGGTGTATGTTAGAAGAGAAATATTTCGAGATGCTTTCATCTCAGCTGTAGTGCTCACTAGAAGGGATTGATGGTGCAAGGTCATGGTAAGATCTAGAACCCAGAAATAGGAATAAGGAGAATTGTATGATTTGTATGTGAAACACTGAAGAGAACTATGGAGAAGTAAAATAGCAGTGGTAAAGTACCATATTTTGCCAAAATACTTATGGCTTGACTCAAAGACTTTTAAATAAGTTAGAAATAAACAATAGATGGTGTGCTAAATTCAGCTTATCTCACTTTGCTTTCATGGTCAAATTAAATGCCTGATTGTTTGCAGAAAGCATTTCAAACTGGGACAAACGCACGTTTAGATGAACGCATTTTTACCATGTGTCAAGTGAAAAACCAGCCCCTCGTTTACCTCATGCTTATGACACATCCCAGTCTGTACAGAGTTGATAACCTCACAGATGAGGTGAGTATTTGCATTGCTACATGACCTGTTTGTCTGGTCCCAAAGATTTGTATGATGTGAAAATAAATTTGTGTTAAAAATCTCACAAGTTTTCCACATTGAAGCTGCATAGCTAAAATTTACTGTTTCGTATTTTCCCATTTGTTGCATTTATGCATTTGTTATTTGGGATTGGATTGATGACTTCTGGAGAGCAGCTGTGCTCTGGCTATGGATGGCTGGAGAAGGATTTTTCTAACATTTCACTTTTTGCCTTGTGTCATTATCTTGCGCTATAAATTACATGTACGTAAAGACAGTGTAACATATGTTTTAACTTTTTGTCCCTCTGTAGCTTCCTTTATTTTAAAATGTCAAAGTAGTTCTCTGAACAGTGAGAGAATATTTACGTAAAAGCCTGAATAATTTTAGAAATCACATCCTTTGTACATAGCAAATCTGATATTCTAGTTCTAGAACTAATTAACTAAGATTAAGTTGATCAAGTACACCCTCTCTAAAGAAAATATTAAGAAATTTATTAGTAAATTATGCACTTGAAGTATGACTTGAACTAAACTGAGGAAAAGGGTCCAGCTTCAGTACTCAGCATAATACATCCTATTTTTATTTAACCTTCTGTTGTTGTGCCTGTTTCAATGCATCAAGATGTGAACCGCTGTTTTTCTTTTTGCTTTTTCCTTTAGGGAGCTCTTAACATAAATGATAGAACTATACCTCAGCCACCCATTCTCCAGCTGTCAGTGGAGAAGTTGAGTAGGGATGGTGCTTACCTTATGGATGCTGGCTCTGTAAGTTGTGTGGTGGTGGTGATTTTAAAAAGTATCCCAATTTACTTGACGGGTTCTTTCGGAGAACTCAAAATGTGTCGGAGACTGCTGAAGTGTTGTTTTGCGTTGAATTAATGTTGTTATTGCTGGTATCTTTCAGGTGCTGTTTCTGTGGGTTGGGAAGAACTGTGGGCAGAGCTTTATCAGCCAAGTCCTTGGAGTTCCAAATTATGGCTCAATACCACAGAATATGGTATGTGCTTGCTTTGCTGTACATCAGTCGTACAGTGCCGCCAGAATATTATTTTCACAAGAACTAAAATACTACTATTCAAATACTGGCCCTCTAGTTATTCACTATAAATCCAGATTCAGGGAAAGAAATAATTTAAATTACTCTCTTGGAGTTTCTCCAGGCTAAAACTTCCTAGATCTTCCCAAGAAAGCACAGTAAGAAGAGACTGGCAATGATTAAGTTTCTCAGAACTGTGGGAGCAGACTGAGAATACTTGGGAATAGTAGGGACAGTGGGTTAGCGGGACATCCTTCGGTTTCTGCAATAAAACAGCTATCGATCACAGCTCAGTCATCACCATTCTGATAGCCAATTGCTTATACCAGTTTAGTACATTTGACTGTTTCAAGCCCTTTCAAAGGAGACTAAACTAAAACTATACCTCACAAAACGTATCTGTCTGGGTTTCCTTTATACCTGATTAAGAGAGAGTTGGGCTATTTTAAGTGTTCCTTTTACTGTTTTGTTGTTTTTTTTTTCCTGAAAAATATCATGTATGTATTAATGATACCCTTTGCCTCTTAGACGCATCTCCCAGAACTTGAAACTGCAGAATCCATCAGAACAATAGCTTTCATTTCTTGGCTGAGAGAACAGAGACCTTTCTTTCCTATACTATATATAATAAAGTAAGTGGTTTTTAACAGTCTTTGTGCTTCTTTAGGGACCTCTTAACAATACATATTTTGATATCATATACTGAACTTTTAACAGTGGTGCATGCTGTACCTAACAGATTTGACAACAGATATGACGCATTATGAGTTGTCTCCAATTAGAATTTCCACAGACTAAAAAAGACTAAATGTCACAGAACAATCTGTAGTTAATGGCAGGTAAATGAAGTAAATGCTGATAAGTGCATTTGTTGGGATTAATCACAAGGGCTATTTGAGATCCTCTTTTCGTATGTCCTTAAGCTGTTGAAATATCTTGCCACTTGACCTGTAACTTTATTAATGCATTGCACTGTAGATCTTGGCGAATATTTATTTCACTCAAACACTTATATTTTCATTTTTAAGGGACGACAGTCCATTGAAACCAAGTTTTCTGCAAAATATGATTGAAGACAGAACAGAATCAGCCTTATCATACTATGAATTCCTCCTTCATATACAGCAGCAAGTCAATAAATGAAACACTAGCCTGTGGCTCACTTCTTTAAAGAAAGATTTTGCAGTAAAGAACGATTGTGCTTGTAATGTCTTCATTAAATCTGTGGCCTGAGGCAGTTGATGAGAAGCTCTCACTGTGATTTCAACAAACTAAAGCAAATAAAGGACCACATCTGAGAATCAAATGTGCAACTACATAATATTGTACCTTAAAAAAAAAAATCAAACTATTGGAACTGGTTGAGCACCTTTAATTTGCTGCAAATCATGTTTTTACTGTAAGTAGTTGCAGCATGAAGTACATTTACAAAGGCAATACTGAAAAGGTGAAATACATTTTGTAAAATAAAGAGTTCTTTGTTGTTCAAAATGTATATTTCTGTAACTCTTTGCATTTTTTTTTTGCTGCTAGATATAAAACCTCACAATACTGATCATGATTTGCAGGGAAATTCTTTCTAAGTGCATCCAGTGATTACAGACAGAGCATCTCAATGTTCGACTTAATGCTTAAAGTAGCAATGAAACAACTGTTCATTGTGAAACGAACAAATACTTTATGAAGCTTAGAATCCAGTGCTTGGATTGGATTATGGCTAATAGGACTAAGGTAAGCTTAACCCAGACAAGATGGCTGAATTTGTTAGAGCTTCTAGTAAGTCAGTATTCTAATTAACAAATAGAGTGGAGAGGAGCGGGCCCTGTATAAGACACATTTTAAAAAGTCAGTGGCCGAGTCGGCAGCGAAAGTAGACTTAGGTAGATGGCAAGCTTTGTTTTTCTTCAATAAAAGGAATAGTATTAATTTCAGTTTGTGAATGATGTGGGAGGGGAAGGGCAAGGAAGGTTATCTCAGATTTTTTGGTTTATGTTTAGTAGACTTTTGGCTCTTGTTTACATTAACTGAGTGCTAGGCCCCTAAAATCTAGTGTGTTTCTGAAGCAAGTTTGTATGACAGCACTTCAAACCTAATGTTTCGAGACAACATTGAATATTCTGACATTAAAATTGGAAAAGAAATTATTTTTCCAAAGACAAAAATATTATATTGCGTTTGAAGATTTGTTTATGGTTTGAGACACGCTTGAAGCTTTCAAAATTTTTTTAACTGCAGCTGTGTAATGAGCCTAGGTCCAAAGCCAGTGTGCACCAAATAAAAGCTTTAAATATACTCTCAGATCCCTGCCAGAGCTACAGATGGAAGTTGACATTGGACTTGAAGTGAAAATTTATATACAAAAATATTTAAATCATTTTATAAAAGTGTATTGATAGTTGTTCTGTTTTGGAGATTAAGCTATCATTGATAGCTACCAGTGTAAAGAGTATTTAAGTTACTGTATCCCTATGCCCGTGGAAGTGTTTCATATGGAAAAATACTGGTTTGCTTTTTTGTTTAATAGTGGTAAACTTTAAAGGTCTTGCAAAACCTCCTTCCTGGGGCAAGTAACTTGAACAGGTAAAACACTTACAAGTGGTCAAACATGTACTGTGATTAGGCTAGTTAACTTACATTTTGTGATACAAATGTCAAAGGACGTCATAGGGTAATCATTTGCTACCATTTCAGGCTGTTGCTGCACGTGATTGTCAGGAGTTGCCTTACTTCAGGGGAGGAGTTTCTTTGGGGAAATTGTTCTTGTCGCTTGAGCACAAGAAGCTGAAGTTCAGAACAATGTCTAAAATAGCATGAAAAGACTATTATAGAACCAATTTAAGCTTCCCTGTCTGCTGTCTCCATAGCAAACAGGAGTATATTTACTTGAACAGCTTTTCAGAGAATTGCACAGTTTCTAGTCATAGTGAAGAGGTTTTTTAAGTTTTGAGAGTCTGACTTTTTTCCCAGGGGAAAGGGTCTCTTCATTTAAATCATAAATGGAAGCTATGCACTTGCATAGGTTATGACCTTAAAACTTGTGTTTTGGGTATATTATCACCCAGATGTTGAAAATCATCCTTGAATCTAACAGCCCACCCAAAGTCTGTTTCTTACTATGACTGTATTTTGCTACTATATCCCTTATTTTTTTTAAAAACATAAATGTTGGAGATGGCTTCATTGCTTTATGTACACCAGCCTGATGGCTAAAGATGTCAGTCTTTGCGGCAATTAACAACTTTGAATTAGAGTCCCTAAATTTTACAGAGCAAAACATTATAAACAAGAATCAGATGAACCCTCTTGGAGTTCTCTTCACTTTAGAAGAAATTCTGTATTGAACTTTGTTAGTTTATTCCCTCGTGGTGGGAAAGGCCTGCTGGTTCACCTTGTATTGCTGTAAGGGCAATCCAGGACAGATGAACACACAACCTACCTATGATGTGTCATTTTTACCTACAATTGAAAAATGAGGACACTGAAGATGAACTACAAAAATAGGCAAGAGTGGCTCTGGTACTTAGATCTCAGCACGACAACTCTACCACTGCAAATGTACTCTATTTTTCTAGTTGAAGACTTTTTTTTAAACTATTTCTGTATTTGACACATTAGTGTTCAGCCAACATTGTTACCATCCATTTTACTTTGCTTTCATTATCGTTTTTAATTTAATATATATGAGTCCATGTAGACTGTGTTGCAATAACTAGAATGATTCACTTTTATTTAGAATTAATTTCTTAACAGAATTTAATCAAAGATGCAGAATGGCTGTTAAATAAGGGACCATTAAATGTGATTTTAAGGTTCTGTTTACTATTATGGATGTAATCCTTATAGTAAATTTAATTTTGTAAAGTTGTGTATAATATTGTAATATTAAATCTTTGTTTTCTGAACTCAAACATTTGATCTTCAGTATGAAGTTATAAATCTTCCCCCTTCTGAATTTGAGACAGGATTTACTTGTCCTCCTTTTTACAGTTTGTAATTTCCACTGTTTTATTCCTGTAAAAAGTCATTTGTAACACATGCAAATGCTTATTTTATCTGTGCTAATTTATCAGATTTGGCTACTCAATAAAATTAATTGAAAGAACTCATGTAAGTCCATCAGTCCTTTTTTATAAATAAAAACAGAGTAATGTATTCAATCAATCAAGATAAATACCACGTACCAACAAGTGATAAAATCTACTTTTAGCTAAAACGTAATATTTAGGTGATACAAACTGAGAGGGAATTTGAGAAAATTAGTTCCAGGTGACTCAAGCTTTTCTTCTGTCACTGGCATTTTTTGTCCCTCCAGAGCATCTCTGTCAGTCAGCATTGTTATTCAGTCCTACCCTGGGGTTTGTTCTTCCAGTAAGCCTGCAGCAGTGCTGTACCCCACTTGTGGTACCCTGCCATCTGGCTGGAAGCTGGTCTCGAGAGCCAGCTGACATTGATGGTTGGAATTTAGCCTTCAGAAGTATTCCCAAGATGGTGATCAATTTTATTGTAGATAATCCTGTATCTTCATTTAACATCCTATTTTTTTCAACACGTTTTTGTAGAAGACATTCCATCTTATGCTTGCCAATTTTTTTTTACGAGCTGTTATCACTGCTGCTTCTGGTTCATCATATATAAGTTAATGCATGAGCTTCATACTTTGACCTCTGTATTAAGTTTTTTGAATACAGAATTCTGTTATTCTCTAAATCACTTAGTATTGTAGAAATATTAATCGGACTTGTCAGCACAAAGTTTTTCCCCAGTACATGTAACAGTCTGCGTCCTGCTGCTGCTGAATTTTACCGCTGTGGCTTGGCATTCAACAGGCAGCCATCCTAGCACTGGTCTTCGGAAGTCCAAGTATATGATCTTGAAGCCGTGTCCTGCTTCTAACTGAAGTGCCTGTGGCGCAGTCTGTGAGTTAAGGAGCGCAAGTCGTTCAGTGTCAAGGATGTTGAAGGTAATTCGTTTGAAGTATTGATGGCAAGTATCCACGTCACTGTCTTCATTTGGTTTGGCTTTCAGGTACTTTTGCTGTGCATGTCAGCTAAGGGAAGAATACTGTGGCCCAGTTTTATCACTTTCTGTCACACAAGTAGAGGTGCGATGGACTTTTTATTGTACATAAATACGAATATTATGCCAACTGTATCTTGCTAGAAATAACTGAAGATGTGCTCTATTATGATAATTCTGGAATCCTTGAGCGGTCCTTGTTCCCTTGGTTTTCTCCTCAGTATGCACAGGCAATCCGTTCAGCTGCTTACTGTATTAACAGCAGTGCAGTGACACTACACTGGGAATACGATTTGGGAAGCTGACCTGTGCTGCCTGACAGTCCCCACAAGGCATTTCCCTACGTTGTGTATCCCTTTCATATACACGGAAAAACATCTGTTTGCGGGCAGTCCAATAAACAGCGTATTCTCTTCCCTTGTTTGGAGTGCGCCCAGAGATGACAAGTTCACTTTCTAAATTCAGCTGTGCAGCAGCACTCAAAGCTTTTCCAACAGAAAATCTCAAAACCCGGCACCACGCTGATCTGTTCTGGGTGAGGAGCACGAGAGGGGCTGGCGCTTCATAGTTTAAACAAAATTAAACAGCTCTCTGAACTTAACCTTGTGAGTACCTCTGATGTTCTGCTGCTTTTGTATGGTCACAATTTTAACTGTTGTTTTTCTAGTTACAGAGTGTTAAGTAAATGCTACTTTGGCCAGAAACATGAATGTTCACTTACTTTAATGCTTTAAGTTTCTATACGGAACACTACTTTCATCTCTCTGTATGATAAGGAAAATGTTGCCATCCTGCACAAGTTTTTATATTGCATTGTTAAGCAGATTTTCCTCACCGAAGGCAAGGTGGATTTGCCGGGTTTACTGAAACCAGAATTTTAAGCAGGCTAAGGAAGGAGCCGGCCAGCGTTAGCGCTCACTGGTTTGCTTTTCCTATAGCCATGCAAAATCCCTTACCCTGGCTGAAGCCGTCGGTCAGGTTCCCCCCGCCGCCACCTCAGCACCGCCCCGCGGCCATCGCCCGCGCCGTGCCTTCCCGCCTCCCGCGATGTCACTTCCGAGGCCGCAGCGGCCATCTTCAGTGCGGGCGCCGTACCGGCAGAGAGCACGGCGCGCGACGGGCTCTCGCCGCGCGGCCCGCGTTCCCCTGCCCTTACGCGAGATGGCGGCGCTCGCTTCAGCGGCTGGAGGCGGGCGGCGCTGGCGCCTGCGCGCTGAGGCGGGGCGGCCCCATTGTGCGGCGCTGAGGGAGCGCCGCGGCCTTTTCTGCCGGGGATGGAGGACGGCGGCGGGGCGGCGGCGGCGCCCGCGCCCCCGGGGGCCCCCGCCGGCCTCTCGGCCTCCCAGCGCCGAGCCGAGCTGCGGCGGAGGAAGCTGCTGATGAACTCGGAGGAGCGGATCAACCGCATCATGGGCTTCCACCGGCCCGCGGCGGGCAAGGGTGAGCCCTGTGGCGGGCGGCGGCGGCGGCGTGAGGGCTCCCGGCTGCGGGGCTGGCGGCAGCGTCCGGCTGCGGCCTCCTCCTGCCGTAACCGCTCCCCGCGGTCTCCCCATGGGACGGCAGCGCTGGCTCCCGGCGGCTGCTGTTTGGCCCCGCAGTGCGATCTTTCGCTTCAGTCGTGCTTTAAGAGAAGCACGACCTTCTCTGGTCCTCGAGAGGCCCGTCCATAAAATACCTGTGTCATCAGAAATGTGCCCAGATCGGGTCTTGGGCCTGTTACTGTTCTTATATAGCGAGCAGACAAGCTGTCATTTCGCTTCAAGGAGTTTTTCTTAGTTAAAGAAATGATGAGCCTCCCCCACGTTTTCATTCAGTAACTGCTTGCTTTCATAGCTGTGTCTTTATATCAAAGTTTTCTCGCATTTGGATAGTAACCAGTCATTGGATGTTTGTGGTTGGTATGCAGAATTTTCTTGCAGATTCTTAGGTGGGTCATTTATCTTTGTGTACGTATTTCGAGGAGGCTGACTGTCTTGTCAGGAAAGAGTTCTCAGATTTCAGTTTACAAGGATGCCCATAAGCCATGAACCAGTCTGCTTTAATACTGAAAAATGCTCTTTAAGCGTTGGTTCTTCCTCTCTGGTAGGATCAGACCTGTTCTGCATGCCTCTTGGTTTGGTTTTTGTTCCCTGTTATCACCTCTTTTGCTGTAAGATGAGATCTTCAGGTTTAATACAGAGCAGGTTAACGCTGCTTTGCCTCTGGCAATACAGAAAAACAAGCCAAAGTACACTTCTCCTATTGCCTGCTCATTTGTCAGTCTTTAATGTTCCTTCTGTGTGATTCGCTTTCTGTAAATCTTTGTCTTTTTTTTTTTTTTTTTTTTTATGTTGATCCATGTATTTGGAACAACATCTTTCCTCGTGTGCATGCAGTGTTGTTGCTTAAGGAAATCCAATGTTTTCATTTTTCCATTGCTGACTGACAGCTTCAACTTCCAACCTGCATTGCACAGCTTTCTGTCTCGTGCCCGCACCATTTGCAGAGTGCCCTGCAATGCAAAGCATGTGGTACAGGTAGAGGTCTTGGTAGGCTGGTGGAGGGGAGGCAGGAGTGCGCCAAGTCCAGTTGTGTAAAAACATAATTTTGGTGAAGCTGATGAGCGTTTTCAGTCTGGTCCATGCTGTGCTCTTCCCTTTTCGTGATCATCATCTGTGCTGTAACCTAAGTCTGAGTGTAAACCTTTCCTTTGATACACAAGCAGGTTGTGTATCAGCTGAGCCCCTTTCTTTTTAAAATGGGATTGCTCGTATTCAGGTATGTCAAATGGCTTTGTGATTAATAATTAGCACATTTATTAATCATAAATCTGTGTTTTCGCTTTGGAAATGGAGACATCAACCCAGGACCCCAATCCAGTATGGCTAAAGTGTTGTTCCACATACCCGGTGTGCATAACTCTGTATTTTTGTTTTTCTTCTTTAGATGATGAAAGTCACGCAGAATCAAAACTCCAGCACGAACAGGAAAAATCAAACTCCCTTCCCATTCCTTCAGTTTCCAAGCGAATTGTGCTTGGTGATTCTGTCTGTAATATGGCAGGCACGGCTGACCATGCAGGCAGCATGGTAGACCTCAAAGGGGATAAGGACTTGTTTGGTAAAACTCCAGATCTTGTCAATGAGGGGACAAGTGAGCTCCGTCTCCGTAATAGAGGGGAACTGCCATCTGAAGCTGCACCACGGCCACCTAGACATGGATTAGACCAGTACTTATCCAGATTTGATGAAGCTCTGAAGCTGAGGAACCAGCTGATGAATGAGAAGCCAAGCCAAGAGAATGGGAATGCAGTGGAGGAGTTTGACTCTTTCCGCATTTTTAGATTGGTGGGATGTGCTCTGCTTGCCATCGCAGTCAGGGCTTTTGTGTGCAAGTACTTGGTGAGTTCAGGGAAACAAATAATCCCGTTCTGTTTTGCTAGTTTACTGCAAACTTACTGTGAAATACTCTTTATCTAGGGCTGAAGTCTATAACTAGTGACTGAGTTGGGAACTTCAGGCACTCTTTAAATTTCCAACAACTGTATTAAACAGTGTTTGAGGAGCAGAAGCACTGGAATAGTTGTTGCAGCTTAAGTTTCCTGCAAGTTTAGTCCCATCTTTCTCAGCATGAGTCAACTGCTCTTCTAGTTTGGAGTCTACAAAAGAATAATAGAGTAAGAACAACAGTAGTTGTCCCAAGATAAGCAGATCCTACTCATTTATCAGTCTTCTGAGGAAAGTAGTTCCTCAGTATTCCAGGTGTCTGACAGTACATGGTACAGGGGTGTGTGGCTGGTACAGCCTGCCACCTCCTGGATTACTGGGCTTGTTTTTACACACTGCTGTATGCTTCTACAATTTCAGGTTTTTAGGCTCAAAGAAAATAAGGCAGAAGCTTATTTTTGACATTTAACTTGTCTACTTAGGTTTGTAGTATTTAAGAATACTGCTGCTATTGTCTACAAATTATTTTTTTACCTACCTAATTTTCTTTTATGGCATGGTAAGCATTAAATTTCTGTGTTTTCTTAGCTATTACTTCTGACAAAGTTAATTTTCATATATTCTTTTCTGTTCCTTCAGTCAATATTTGCACCATTTCTTACTCTACAACTTGCTTATATGGGACTGTCCAAGTACTTTCCAAAGGTAAAATATTTTTTTCAGAATTAGATTAATTTGAAATGTTTTAAATTTAAATTTGCGCTTAGATTGTGTTGTTTTAGGACCAATGCATGTGAAGTATCTTTCCCTGGTTTTAAACTGTAGAATTGAGAGTTATCAAATGCTGATAGTTTATATTAGTTTTTAATCTTCCCAGATTTAGTCCAAATCTTTTTTTAGAGTTGCTGTGAAAATGTGGACTAACAACTTGTTTAGCTGTAGTCTGATTAAAAGCATCCGACCAGGAAAGCCAGGTAGTTCTTTCATGTATTTAGGAAACTTTAGCTTTTCTCCTAGACCGTGCTCTTCTGTGGTGGTCACTCTGTGAACAGCCATTTTACATGTGATACCTGGACAAAATTTGGGAGGATGTTTGTTACAAAATGACACAGTGCTTGGGTATTTAAGGGCTATGCTAGTACAGGGCTATACTACATTGCTAGTATCAGTTTGAATGGCAACTTGAAATGAGACATTTATTTGCATGTGAAACTTGCTGCTTGTTAGCAAGATTTGCTATATCACTTGCTTTATATATTTACACCAGTTAATTGTGCCGAAGTATTTGTTTGGTTGATGATTTTGTCAGGTCTACAGTGCAAAGCGAGACTGAATGATGCTTAATCCATAGTTGAAAGGGAATATTTGCATTTTAAAAGGAATAACAGATTAGCTGTAGAAAATCAGAATAAATCAGTGGTTCTTTGGTAGTTAAGTGTATCATTGAAAACTAAACTTCACAGTAGTCATTCTAAGCTGACGTGTCAAAACACAAAACAGTGGAATTAGCCTTAGATTTGCGCTAGCTCATCTGCTAGATCTTTTTGATCTTGTTTCTGCTGTTTTTAAAATCAGCTCTTCAGTTTCAGAATTTAAAGAGGTGGTTCATTTCCACAACTTGCTTTTACTGCACTTACACCCAGCTGATCTCAATCAGCTTGTTATCCTTCATTTTTCTCTCATGAAACCTAGGAAGGTTCTTGAAAGCTTAATTTAGATTGGATTAAATTAAGATATCCAGCAAGTATCAAATTACCAAAAGTTTCAGCCACTATCACCTTTTCCTGCCTGTCAGACTTTGCATTCTCAGGATTTGTCATCTTAAGGACAGCCAAACAGCTTTCAAAAGGGTTTTGGGGCATTTCTGAGTTCAGAGGATAAAACTGTCAAATGGAGTCATACTAAAATAGAAAGGAACAGTTGGTTTTCAATTCTAAATAATTTTTCTGTGTTAGAAAAGTAACAGTATCTTTCGCCGAGTAGTGTGATGAGATTAATCCTGTCCTGCCAGTGGCGACGCCTGGCTTAGTGTCTTACACCCAGGTTGCCCTCATCTGGGACTCTTCCCACTCATGCAGAAGCTGCTGCACAGCCTCACTTTATAGCCTGCTTGGAGTGCCACCATGAAGTAGGCATAATATCGGTGATGAATTTTATCTGCTGTTAACCAGCCTCTCACTCAGCTCCAGTGGATCCATCACAGCATGAATCTGTAGCCTGGATAAGTGTTGTGAATCCTGGAGCGTGTCTGGAGAGAATCAATCCAAACCTGCTGCTCTTACTGATGAATTTGGAATGTGCCTGACTGTGTGTGAAATTGGCACAACATTCGTGACATGTAAAGCAGGATTGGATTATAACAGAAGAACTAACCTAACACTGTTTTTTTTCTTTTAGTGTGAGAAGAAGGTGAAAACGACAGTATTAACTGCTGCTCTTTTACTGTCTGGAATCCCTGCAGAAGTGATTAGTCGCTCCATGGACACCTACAGCAAAATGGGAGACGTTTTCACAGACCTTTGTGTTTATTTCTTTACTTTTATCTTTTGCCATGAACTTATTCTGTTTTTTGGTTCTGAAGTACCATGATGGCTGTAGAATTCAACACAGTGGTTACACTAAAGCTTTCTGGACTGTATTCCTTTAACGTCTGACTGTGCAGAGGGGTTTAAACCTTCATTAAAATTCTTACCTGTTCGAATGCTTGAAAGGAGCCTTAAATCCAGTCATTTTGGGAAAGGAAGAGCAGGGTCCCAGACTGCCAGTTGTATTGGTTCAGTTTATTTAAATACTGTGTCTGCCTATTACAAATGTGAAGAATAGGATGCAAGTGTCAGTGGATGATTTATCTTGTTTAGTTAGATGATACCCTTCTCAGCCTCCTTCATAAACATTTACAAAGCTGCCTTTGTTTTCCGTGAGAACAAAGAGAAGAGAATTCCTTTCAGCAGAACCATATATTGCTCTCTCTCTCCAGTTTGACTATAGCTAACAAGAACTGCTCGTTTTGTGGTGTTCCCATTTTTTTAAGAAAGCTCTAAATAAAAGAAATCCCTGTATTCTGTTGTTCAAATTCAGAATGTTGAACCAAGTAGCTGCTTCTGGAGAATGTTGGTGAAACATGCCACTTTGTGGTCCTAATCCTTGCCTTGCTATACATTATTTGTTGTGATTGTGATTAATTTCATTTGATGATTATAGTGCAAAACAGCTAAGCAGAACCAACAGCAAAAAAGTCCTGTTGCTTATGAATGTCATTAATCAAAAAGTAGGAAGAAATAAAATTGCTAATCTCACCTGTGTTTGAGTTTCCAGCAACCTAATCCTAATGTAGCTCATTCATGTGCTTTCATTCTGATGCCTTTTTTTTTTTTATTTTAACAGTTCATCTCATGAGGGGAAAGTTGTATATCTTGACAACAACCTGCAGTATCAAATGTTTGCTCTAGTATATGTAAAACTTACAAGGGAGCTATTTTTTTTTTTCTAGCTCCTTGCAGGCTTGCGTAAGACAACTTTTAATATGACATTAATTTCTGCAGTTTGTCTTTGTTTATTACCAGACATTTGCATGTAAACAGGATCTTAACTATGGAGGAGTTCTGCTCCTGCTGCGTAATACTACAACCCAACAGTAGACAGTCTTTGCTTCAGCAGAGCTATTTATGTTAAATTTTTTTGTACGTTTCTGAAATTGCCCCAGTGAAACCACTGTAGCCATTCCTGTTTAAATCCTGTATACTACAAGTCACAGTGAAATAAAAAATAGTGCTTTGAGTTGATTCCCACATGAAGATCTATGTATGAAGGGAGAATAGCATTGTGTATTTTTTTCTGTGCATGTCCAGTCACAGCGGTGAAAAGAAGACAAATGCGGATGAATTCTTTCACTGGATAAAGTAGCAAGCTAATGAATGCTCATGTTTTCAGCCTCGTATGAATTTTGCACAGTGAGAGGAAGTGTCATTCCAAATACCTTAAATGCTGATAATTGTGAAAATTTCTATTGAAGCTAAATTTGGTATTATTTTCAACTTGTAGTTTTCTGTTTAGAACCTGGACTTTCAGGTAATCTAGGCCAATGCCTTTTTTTAGCGCAGAGAAACACCTATTTATCTTGGTATTTGTCTGCAGAAATTTTTTTAGGGAGCAAAAGTGTTTGATTATGCCTCTTTAAATAGCGCTGCTTTCTGCTTAGTCTTTTCTGTTAAAGCTTCCTCCTGTCATTTTAGCACTGCATTTCTGACCCTAAGTTAGATATATGTTTGTTTGTGGCATGAAAACAAGAAGCTTATGTTTTGATTTGACAATTTTTGTGTTTTTACTGGTTATTTTACAGTGAGTATCGTGTTACAGGTGTCCAGGGCTAGGATGCAAAAGACTCTGATTTAGGTCAATTAGCACAAATATTTATTCAGAAGCTTTACGTTTGTTTATATTAGACAGGAATTTCAGCAAATTGAAATAACTGTCATTTACATTAAGGTTGTGATATGTAAATAATGAGTTTGCTCAAAAGTTACACTTGTTCTGACTCTATTTATATGCCGAAATGTGATACAAATAAATGGCAAAAATGCTGTGTACTGACATCTGCAAAGAGCAATGAATTTTTAATCCTCAGCATAAAAATTTTAATCCTAATCAGCTGAATACTAAGAAAAAAGCTGGCCCGCCTGCTGTACGTTCACTCAACCCCTTGCACTGTCCTTGTATGCGAGGAAACGGGTTTTCTTCTCAAAGAAATCTTGCTGCGAGACCTGGCCTGGAGCTTTTCAGCCCGTAAATGCTGGTTTTTGTCCGGTGACCTCGAGGTGGGCTGGGGGAAGCCTCCCTGCCCTTGGGTGAGCGGGCACGGCGTCAGGAGGGCTCGTGCTCAAGGACGCCTCTTCCCCTTTGGTCAAGAAATGAATCCCTTTTAGTCCATTTTTAACTTATCTCTGTTCATGTACATAATTCTATTTAATGTTTATTGCCAAACTGGTTGTTTTCTATTAAAAGTATATTTGTTACCCCCTTCCTTGGCGGTTTGTCCTGGCTCGGGACGAGGGCTGTGGTGCGTGGCGGGCACCTTGCACCGGGAATCCCGCCAGGGCTGGGCAGCAAGGCCGGGGCTGAGCCCTTTGCGCGGGCAGTTGCCCGTTGCTGCCCGTTTTGGGCCCTGCCCGTTGCTGCCCGTTTTGGGGCGCTGCCCGTTTTGGGGCGCTGCGCCCTCCGGCCGCCAGGGGGCGCCGCAGGCGGGCGGCGGGCAGGAAGCGGGGGGCGGCAGCTTCCCGCCGCGCCTCTCGTCGTCCCGGGCGCTGGGGCGCGGAATGGCCGCCGCCGTCTAGCGCAGGGACCGCGCCGCCGCCGCCGCCATGGGCCGGGAGTCCAGGTGAGGGCAGCGGGGGCGCCGCCGCCACGGCCGGCCCGGCCCGCGTCGCAGCTCGCGGCTGCCTCGGGTGGCGGCGCGGTGCGGGCGGCGGCGTGGGGGGAACAAAGGGCGGCGGCGGGCGCGCTGAGGGCCGCGGCGGGCCGCCAGGGCAGGCCCCGGGGCCGGGCCCGGCGCGGGAGCGAGGGGCTGGCTCCGAGCGCACGGCTGGGTGGCTCGGGGCGAGGGGCCGGGCTTCGGGGCCCCGTGGAGGCGCTGCGAGGAGCGGCCGCGCTGCCCCGGCAGCTGCCGGCCCCCTCCGCCGCCCTGAGGAGCCGGCGCCGCGCGTCCGGGCCCGGCGGCGCGTTAGGGCTCTGCGCGGGGGCCGCGGGCGCGAGCGCCCGGTGCGCTGCGTGGCCTTGGGTGCGGGGTGCACGAACCCCCGAGCCTCCCCGAGCCCGCCCGGCCTGCGCTGGCTTGCTCTGGAATAACAGCGGTGGCATAATCAGCCGGGTAGGCTTTTTTACCTGGATTAGACGTTTTTCCTGGTTCTTTTTAAGTTTAGGCGGGATCACATATCTTTCATGTCCTCTCGTAGCTTGCATAAACACCTGATTAGGTCTTGTAACCAACTCAGCAGTAATGTGATCGTGTACTTTGTGCGTTTCGGGTCAAGCCTGTGCTGCCAGATGGTTTGGAGCTGCTCACACCTATCAGGCTTTAAACCAACTCCATATTTGCAAGTACTGTTGTGGCATATGTCTCTGTTTCCTAGTTTAATCTAGCCATCAGATTTTAACACTAAAACTGTGACACAATAGTCCCCGCATGCAGTTGTCCCTACACTGTAACAGCTTCCTAGATCCCTAACAGATTTATACTGAGAGAGGCAGATGAGTCAAAATCCTAACAGCTGGTTTGTGTTCAAATTAGTGATTCAGTGAAGAGCTGGGTACTCCCATAGATCTGTCTAAATTAGTTTCAAACCAGCTAGGGCAGCAGTTGTTGCCAACAGGACACCGTTAGAGACTCAGGCTGCAAAATCTCCTGGGAGCTGAGTGCCAAACTGCTGGAACTCAAGCTAGCAGGACTCCCTTGCTTATCACAGTACAGCTTCTCTTCTGATTGTGACAAGTTTTTTCTGCTTGGGCTAAAAATAATGTTAAAAGTGAGTTTAAACTTGTATTAATTTTCTGGTTTAATACCTACAAAAAGTTTTAAAAGTGAAGAAAGGGTAAGAGAGTGAGAGTGAGTGGTGGGTGGAGATGGGTGGGGTGGGCTGCACGTGCTGGAGTTGATGTAAAGAACTGTTCGTCAGACTAGGGTTTTGAAGCCTGAAATCATATATTCAGCTTTATTGCACACTGTAGAGGAAAATTTTAAAAAAATCTTTCATTTTCTAAAACTAAAAGATGACAAAGGAGGAAGTATGGAGCAGATCCTGTGGCATTTTGTGACAGAGATGGGAGAGAAATTGGAGATATCTAATGCTGACAGATGTTCTTTGCATTCAGTTATACTGCTGATAGGCAGTATAAGGATATCATGCTGCTACTGTACCGATTCCAAATGTTCGTGGTACCTAAATATACCAAGGTGCTGAAATAAACTATATATTTTTAGTGCTGATACTGTTGTAATATAACCCTATGTGGCAGTGACGGAAGGGAAGGAAGAAGGTGGGGGGCTTGAAGTCTTGCCTTCTCTGCTTCCTCCTGCTTCCCAAGCCTGGCTACTAGGCTTGTCAGGAGAAAGGGTCTGTGGGTCCTGGGCTACAGGAGCGTGAACAAGGGAATTATTTTGGCTTGGTGACTGAAAATTGGGAATTGGAAGAAGAGGAAATGGTCACGGTTGAGGTCCCTCTGTGACTTGTACACTCAGCTGAAGAGTTTCCTAGAGAATTCCTGGCCCTACTCTCTCCCACAGCCTGCTTGGGATAACTGAGCATTAATGAGGGGAGAAAAGGAGACTTCCATCTCCCATCACACACCCCTCAAGCCTTGCTAACTTCTTAAAGCTTCTGTTTTGATGTTTGATGATGTTACAGAATTTCTTTTGAAGTCACTATCGTAAAGGCATTGACCTGTGTCGCGCACGCTCAGGGTTTTATGTTTCTTTAATTGCAGTCTGACAGCTTTGAGCAGAGGTATAATTTACCTAGCTTACCTGGATAAAAATTATGTATTGTATAAAAAGCAACAAAAACAGTTTTATTTGTTCGACAAATTTTGAGATAGCTTCAAAGAGTCTTCGTCTTTTCCTATGTATAATGGAAATCAGTGGATTTCTAAAAAGGAAATTTTTCTTGACGTTCTAGTATTCTCATGATGTGCTTGTTGTAGTACTCTAAAACCAAAACAAAACCATGATCAAGTAATCCCTCTAACTTCAGCATCGTTAGGAGTATTCATATATTAGTCAGTGTGGCAAGATGATTACAAATGTTTAGAAATTTAAAAAGTTCAAGAAATTAAGATAAATAATTCTTTTTGGCCTGTCCTCCTAATTATGACAAATACCTTTTAACTGCAAATTATTCTCACACTCATATTCATCTTTTTTTGTGAATTTATGATGCAGGCATTATCGGAAGCGCTCTGCGTCACGTGGACGGTCTGGTAGCCGTTCTAGAAGTCGCTCTCCATCTGACAAAAGAGGAAAACGTGGAGAAGACAGGCGCTCTAGAAGTAGAGATAGAGAACGTAGACGCGAGAGGTCACGCAGTAGGGACAAGAGAAGGTCTCGATCGCGTGACAGAAAGCGTCAAAGGTATGACTTATCAGTTCCAATCAAAGTAGATAAAAATGCCTGTCATCTGAATATTGATGTTCTTCCTCTATAATTAGTTACTTTGCTGTTGTTCATGGTAGATGTTACTATGCTTAATGTTTTTGCCTATTAAATGGTTTCTAGCTGCTGGTGCTGGAGTTTGTAAGCTCTTAGTGGTCTTGATTGTTGAATTTTTTTTACAACCTGTTCCTCGGTAGCAGGCTAAAATTATACTATGATCACGTGCTAAATTAATACAATTTTGTTCTGTGGCAGACGTTCAAGAAGTAGAGAAAGGGAACGGAGCCGAGAGAGAAGAAGATCCCGGAGCCGAGAGAGAAGGCGCTCTAGAAGCAGAAGTAGAGGTAGACGGTCTCGATCCTCCAGTCCAAGCAAGAACAGGAAAACAGAAAACAGGTATTTGTGTTCTCTGGTTACAATCAATGTCATAGTGATAAAACATCGTAAAACTATTGGTAGCATGAAGGGAATCATCAGGCAAAACTATGCAAAGCTTTCGTTTGTAGAACAAAGAGAATATTCTGTGAGTGTACTGTTACGATCTTTTCCTATTGCTTAATGTGTCTAATGCAGTTTGTTGTGAGAGCGTTTCTGTAGAAGAAGAAGATCCAAGTTGTGGCAGCTAAAAAACGCAGTTAACTTTAAAGTTAAGACTGAACTTCATTCTGAAAGTTCTGTAGTGCTTCTTTGTTATCTCAGGTTCCAGTATCAATAAGTAATGTTTTGTGTCCCACTACATATGCCCGAATTAATAAAGTACAGGTGCTCTCTAGCACAAGCATTACATTGAAGTATAACTTTCTTTAAACTTGTAAATTACTGGAGAATAGTAAGTTCTAGTTACCAGATTTGTTTCAGTGCAGTGTTCTCAGTGATGCGCTATATCATTTTTTTCTCAGATAAAGCACTTATTTCTTTGGAAGCATACAGGGCTTTAAAAAAATACAGGTACAGTAGTAGCAAGGGATCTATAAACGGCATTGTGGTAACATCTATAACAGGAATTTCTAAAATGTTGTAAGTGCCACTGATTGTACCTGAGCTCAATGTTTCATCCATTCTTTACACAAAAAGTGTTCTAAAGAATGTAAGCCAATGAAGTTTGGAATCTGCTTTTTTAATTATATTTGTGGAGAAAAATAAAATATATAGAAAAAAATGTATATATAAAATATAAAATAAAATATATAGAAGCTCAAGAAGTCTGCTTTGGTAAAGCCTGTTTATCTGCTGTTTGTTGAATTCTGTGGGTGTGCTTTGTGCTGCAGTCAATATGGATTTGACAGGTACTAGTCTTAGGGGTTTACAGTTGAATAAACTGTCCAGTAAATAGACTTCGTAAAGAGGTGACCCTTGAACTCTTTTAGATGTTGACTTCAGAAATGTATAAAAACTTACTACAGGTCATGTATTTTTAAGTATATTATAATGGAATTTTCAGATATAATTACAAACAGCATATAATCATGCTATACTGTAAAATGAGTGGGGAGTTCCTAAGTTGTAACAGCAGTCTGTATAAAGAATAAGCAGGTTGATGACAATCTAGAAATTGTGAGAAGCTGGAATCACAAAGTCTTCTGGAATAAGCGCATGGTTTGTATTAGAATAGCCCAATGAAAAAGGCTTAATGAGATTTAATTGGCTAAAGTGAATTTTACATTTATTATCATGAGTTAGCACATGTTTGGTTTGGATGCTTTTTTGTTTCTTTTTTTTTAATTGGAAACAAGTAAGGATAATAAAATCTGTGATAAATGAGTTTTGTATTAAATGCAAGTCTGCACGCTACATTTGAGTTACATAAGTAGCTTTTCCCAGGGAGAGGTGTTTTTATGTCTTTCAGCCCATACTGTATGCTCAGGGGGATGTTCAGACTTCCATGGCAAGATGCTGCATCACTTTACCTTTCTGTAGAAATTCAACAAACAGGAAATTTTTAGTATCTCTTTTCTAACTGCTGTCTTCAAGGGGGTGTAAAATAAACTACAGAACCACCAGAGTATCAATTGTAAGTGTTCTGGAACTGAAGTCCACAACTTCCCCCTGTAAGGAAATAAGAAGAACAGAACCAAAGCATGTGAATCAGTGGATTGCAATAGATTATGCATTTCTGGTAGTTAAAGGGAATATTTCCACTGAACAGAAAGATTCTCTGGGAGTCAGTGTGCTTTGTAAGGTATTTGAAAACATAAACCTGCACAGGGTGTTTGTAGTTCTGTTTCTATACAGCACGTGTAATCCTGCCCTGAGAAAAGCTGAAATGTTCTAAGAAATCTTTGATCTTACCTTTCAGATCAAGATCTAAAGAAAAAACAGAAGGTGTAGAAGTTTCCAAAGAAAAGAAAAAAGACAAAGACGACAAAGAAGAAGAGAAGGATAAAGATGCTACCACAAATACCGTGGCCACTGAGGTAGAACCCTTTAACACTTATAAATTTAAAAGACAGAATTTAAACCAGGAATTAAGTTAGCCATAGATTACTGCATTAACAAAAGAAAACCTGTTCTTAGAGCTAGACAAAATCCCCACTGAATGAGAGAGTATTCTCTTTGGTAACACAGAGTCCTGTCACAGGGTATGCTTCCAGTTCTTGGCAGAAGAAACATTCTTCTCAGTTCAAGATTTTGAACTGCTTAGACTGCAAACCACAGACAAGCGTGAAGGATCTCTCATTTTTCACATATTAGGTGTCAGTAGGGGAGCTGAAATTTTTTTTTTTGCCTCTGGACCCAGGCAGGAATCAAAGAACAAAGGGAGAGGGAAGCTCAGTTTGCCTTATTCCATGACATGAAAAGATGTGCCTAGATGAAGAACTCCCAAGCTAGCAGTTTTAGCTAACTCTTCTAAACCAGCAGATTGTTACTAACCCTTCCTTGTTAATAGCGGCTGCACTCTCAGTGAGGGCTCTCCAGACATAAGCCAGTCACAGGCTTTTGTACTAGAAGGACTAGTGACTCCAACTCACTGGTGTGAGTTACAATATTTTTTTTCTAGTAAATAAAGGAAAGTTTAATTCGCTATTATCTTAAAAATTATGTACCAGCTACTATAATGAAAAATAAAATAGTTAACTGCATTTCTTACTTGAAAATGTTACAGTTGATGTTAGTATTTTTCATTTAGTTCTGTTGTGATAAGTTTGTGGATGTCCAGTCTTCTATAGCATGCTCACACAACAGTTATATTTGTTTGAAGAAGCATAGGCTAAAGCCAGTGGCCATTAATTTTCACTATGTCATTGTTTTCTATCGTAGAATTTTGATCAGAACAAACTAGAAGAAGAAATGAGAAAACGAAAAGAAAGAGTGGAGAAATGGAGGGAAGAACAACGCAAGAAGGCTATGGAAAACATAGGAGAACTGAAAAAAGAAATCGAAGAGATGAAACAGGGGAAAAAATGGAGTTTAGAAGATGATGATGGTATTTAACTTTTTATATATAACAGTTAAAATACTTTTGTTCCTAATAATATTTTTATTACATTATCTTTAAAGCGTTTAATTACTTTTCAGAATGTGAACTATAAAATAAAAAAGCCTGAATCTGGTCATGGCTACACATGGTTTAAGATACAATTGAGATTAACAAACTGGAGAGATTTGCATGAGGAAAAATGAGTAATAAAACTGGACTGTCATTATTTGAGTAGACTAATACTGTAACACACCTGAGCACTTTTCTCTTTCCTTGTCTGTTTTATTCCCATCTTTCTTGCTTGTCTTAGATGATGAAGAGGAAACTGCAGAAGGAGAAAAAGAAGGCAATGAGGTTGAAGATGAAGAGTTAGATCCTTTGGATGCTTATATGGAAGAAGTAAAAGAAGAAGTCAAGAAGTTCAATATGAGAAGTGTGAAAGGGGGAGGTGGGAGTGAAAAGGTAAGACCACTTATTTCTTATCTTTGTCTTTTAAAAATAGCTTTGTGTTTTAATACCAAAATGGCTTTGAAAAAAAAAGGGGGGGGGAATGCAAAAAAGCAAGAAGTAAGTTAGATGCACTTAATGCCTGTTTGCCTTAACTTTAATTTCCTGGTGTTTTTATCGGGCTGTTTTATCAAGCATTATTCTGATCAAATTTCACTGAAGGAAGTAAAAAAAAATCCAACACAATGCATTCAGAAATACAGATATTCTCTATATTTTATACAGTATGGTTTTTGTTTTATATGATAGCGCAATAATTTTTCTTAACTGTTTTTGTAGAAATCCGGACCAACTGTTACCAAGGTAGTAACTGTGGTGACAACCAAAAAGGCAGCTGCAGAGTCAGAGAAGAAGAAAGGGGAGCTCATGGAGAATGACCAAGATGCAATGGAGGTAATGGAAGTGTCTTGTATTTCTACTATGAAAAGGCAATGTGCCTCTTACAAGAGGCATGAGAATGAGGATAGTCCGGGGTTTTTTCCATCTTCTAGGAGATAAACAGTTAGTTATTTAAGTTGCAGAACCATGGTCACGAGATTTTTGATCTTACACAGTGTCTTGTTACTTGTAGGATTTTTTTCAGAAATCGCCATCACAGCTTTATTGTTCAGAGGCAGCGTTGTACAGATGAGAACTGAATGAGTGCATCAGGTTGTCTGGCTTTGTAATTGTTCTTAATACGAGTAGGCTGGTGTGTGTCACATGTAGCGTGTGTTCAGTTCTCGTGTTCATGTTACTGAAATGGGGCAGGCAGTCCTGGTGATGCTGTGCGTGAATGACCCGCGAGCTAGTACAGAGTGTTTAGATATGCAGCTGCTCAGTCTGCGTGTTCAGTTGCATGTATCTAATCTGAAAAAAATGGGGTTTGTGTGTTACATATCTGCTGAATTTCTTTGTAAGTATAAATATATTAATTTCCAAAACACCTGTAAGTTATGGATCTCAAAACACTTCATAAATCATAATGAGACATCTCTTTTAGGACAAGTGAGAGATGGATGTTCTCATTTTACAGTTTAGGAAACAGTAGAAAGGAGTTTGATTCTCCCTAGGGCCACAAAATGCTATGCCAAGTCATGTGTTCTAGTTGACAGCACCCGAAACCAAATTTATAAGCATTTTCTGTTACACTGGCTGTAAATAACAAATGTGTTTTAGTAGGAGGAGGTGGTACAAGTAGATAAATGTCAGCTGCCCTCTCTGGATGTGGGTTCGATGAACTGGTAGATCTGCCTGTAGTCTTTACAGTGTGCGATTTGTTGCATGTTGAGCAGTGGCAGATCAGTATGGATATTGAATTGTAACTGAACAGTGCTCTGGGATTCTCATAGAGCCATCTGGCTCAGTGCTTGGACCTGAACTTCTCAGAATTACTCTTCTGTGTCCAAACTGCCATCATAAAGTGTTTTCAGGAGAACAGGAATACTGAGTACTTAATGTGGTGGTGTGTGGCGTTATAGGGCTGAATAGTTGTTAAGGGTATGGGTATGTTGCTGTCCGGGAGGTCTTAGAGAGACAGCCTTGCCCAAGTTGTAGACTGGATACCCTGCTAGCACTGTAGCTCAGCTAGGTCATGCTAAGCTCTCTGTTGCTGCAGTTCCAGTGTTAGTAGTACTCGACTAGTTTACAGCTGAGTTGGGTGTGTCTGTCAGAACTGTGACTGCAGCAGGACAATTTTTTTCTTATTATTTTCCTCTTACTATTTCTGTTGTATGGCAGTGATTATTTCTGAATGACAAGGCTGGTAGTTTGTATTCATAAAGTCATGGAAGTGATACGGAACACAGTGAAAGTTAAGGTTTGGGAGAAGCATGAAAGAAATAGATGAAAGAATAATTGGGACTCTTAAACTGAGAGTGGGTTTTCAGTATCTGGCCTAATAGGGTAAGGAGTAACTGTTGCTTCTGAGTAAAGTTCCTCTATAAATGAAAAACCAGAGTGCCTTGGAATACTATTCGTACTAATTTACACACAAATTATCATCTATACAGTATTCCTCAGAAGAGGAGGAAGTTGATCTTCAGACTGCCCTGACTGGTTATCAGACCAAGCAGAGAAAGCTGCTAGAACCAGTGGATCATGGAAAGATAGAATATGAACCTTTTAGGAAAAACTTCTATGTTGAAGTACCAGAACTAGCTAAAATGACTCAAGAAGGTAAGGACAAATACAACCAGAACACCTTGGGTACTATTAATAAAAATAATGACAGATTCTGATGTGTGAAGAAACAGCAAATTCCTTTGGAATATAAAGAGTGTTTGGAGCACCTTGGTATAGAAAAACACCGAATCAGTGAGATTGCTATTATTGAAAACTTCATATAATTATATATGAGGGTTTGTTTGAAAAATTTACCTGAGTCCTTGCATAACAGGCTAAAAGCTGTTTTTCTGGTGGTGACAAAATTAGTGTTTCATGTTCAGGGACAGATCAAGACTGTGTTGATCAAGGTAGTAGAGGAGTGTCAAGTTTGACTCTGTAAAATGCAAACTCTATTTCAGAGGTGAATGTGTACAGGCTGGAGTTGGAGGGAATTACAGTCAAGGGAAAAGGCTGCCCCAAACCAATAAAAACCTGGGTACAGTGTGGTATTTCCATGAAGATTCTCACTGCCCTCAAAAAGTAAGCAAGCACTTTATAAACTATATCATGCTTGATTTTGCTCAGTGTTCTATCGTATGTTTATGAGAAATACCTTTTTCTTTGTTGCATAATGCACCATGTCCATGTTTGTAGATGTCACATATACAGTCATCAGAGTGTTTATCACTCACTATTGCATTATTGTTACGAACTGTTCCCTCTGCCATGTGTATCATGCTTTTGCTGCTCATTTTTAAGCTGTGTTTTTTTGAATGGCACTGACATGTATATGTAAATATGAATATGCAAATTTTTTTTGGCATGACTGTGATTCACATCTGTCAAATCCTATTTCATTCTTAAAATATCTTTTTTTCCTTTCTTTAAGACATGGCTATGAAAAGCCCACTCCCATTCAAACCCAGGCTATCCCAGCAATTATGAATGGACGTGATTTGATTGGCATTGCTAAAACAGGAAGCGGAAAAACTATTGCATTTCTGTTGCCCATGTTCAGACACATTATGGATCAGAGAGCATTAGAAGAAGGAGAAGGTCCCATAGGTACAAAGCTTTTATTTTCAAAATTGCTATTTAAATAAAGAAAAACTCAAGCATATGCTTTAGAAGGGTCTTCAGTTCTTCTCTTGGTTATAGGGAGGAATGCTTACTTACTGATGTCCGTTACTGAGTGGCTTTTTTTAACTTTAGTTAATGATCACCATGCTGTTTAATGTTGTTTGTGATCACTGTGCTATCTAATGTTGTTTCAAGAGCACTCGCATGTTGATATATCTGGAAGGGAGACCCTACTCCGTTGATTTTGAAACTTTGACCAGAGTTCTACCCCATCCTCATACTGTCTGAACTCTCTTTTTCTTGAATTACATTTTTAAAAATACATATAAGTGAATTACTTTGAACATAATGACAAAAGATTAATTTTTATTATATAAATAACATCATCTCTTCCATTACAATGTATGATGAAAATGCTTTGCTTTTCAGCTGTCATTATGACACCTACTCGCGAGTTGGCTTTGCAGATTACCAAGGAGTGCAAGAAATTCTCAAAGACACTTGGGCTTCGAGTTGTCTGTGTGTACGGAGGAACAGGAATCAGTGAACAGGTGTGCAAAAGACATACCTTACTTGTCAAACAATTCTTGAACTCTATTAGTTAATGTTACTTTTGCAATGAATTTAGTTCCTTTCTCTTTCCCATAAATCCAGTACATTTGCAGCCTTCATTATGGATTTTCTCTGTATGAATGGTAGTAATGCAAAAGCTTAAGCTTTTGCACATAACTTAGCCTTAAACATACTGATCTTCTTGAAAATTCTCAAGTATGGTCCTTAAAAGTTTCAGACTGTATCTTTTTATGTATGTACTGAGCGTGGCAGCAATTAAACTATTAGTGGGATGTGATAGTTTGAAACTTACTGAGAAGCTATATTTTTATGAGAGTTATCCTCAAGATAACAAAAGCCAGAAAATGTTAACTTTGGTTTATTCTATTATCAAATATTGCATATTAGAGTAATTCAGAGATTAATTTCAAGGGGTTGTCTGTGTTCCCTCCCCCCTATTTATGGAAACAACAGGAGTGACCATCTGTGATGGAACATGGTTTATTTAGTATCAGTTTTCCCTGCTATAACATGTGATATTTTAATAGGCCCTTAACTGTATAGAAGTCATATCCCCATGGTAACTACTTCAAGTGGTAGTAACTTAGGTTGTTGGAGGTTACTCTTTCGGAAAGCAAAGTTTTCCAAAGACTTAAACAAATTGCTAAGTAAAATCTTTACATAGTAGAACAGCTGTATTACAGTGTGTGTTATTTTCTTTTTTGCAAGGTGATACGTTTTTAAAAAAAAAAAAAACAAACGCAAAGCAAAAAACCACTCTAATAGTTTGTTTACTATGTTTTAAAATCAGATAGCTGAACTCAAAAGAGGTGCTGAAATTATTGTTTGCACACCTGGACGTATGATTGACATGTTAGCAGCTAACAATGGTGAGTAGAAAACCTTTTCCTATGGAGAATTTTTTATATTTGTTGTGTAATTCTAACAAATTCAAAAGATCATGTATTTTGATAAATGGTCTTATGGAATTTTCTTATATCTCTTCAGGCTGCACTATCTAGCTATTGAGAATATATAGCACTAATAATAGGTTTAATCATATATTGGTTTGACTTTTTGGGAGGACAGGAAATACTACATTCTTGAAGAGTTTCTAAGAATGTTTATCATTGTTAAACTTAAAATGTGCTGGTCCAAATTTTTGAACTTCAAGTCTTTTAGATAAAGGTTATGTAACAGTTGCTTATTTTGTCTGCCCATTGATCCTTTATTATTGTTAGTGTAGCTCAGCAGTTAGCCACTTTTACTTAAGAGCATCTGACTGCCTTTATCTGTTGGTTTTTAAAAAACAAACAGACAAAGAAGCCCTCCCTAAATAATTGTTCAAAAGTAAAAAAAAAATGACCTTACTTCAAATATTCAGATTGATTAAACTGAGCCACTGCAGCTTTAAGAGGTTTTGTCCTAGTGTAACCATTGCATGCTTATTAGATAAAGTTTTATTATTAAATTATTCCACATCAAAACCTCTACTAAACTGTTGACATTATTTAACTTCTGTGGAAAAAGTACCTTCAAGACATATAGAACTGGGCTTCCAAGACTTAAATCGTCAAAGGTAGGTACATTAATGCTGTTCCCAAGTAATTTTACGAAGTTATTATTTGGGGATGAAAGTGTTAAGATGTTTAAAATAGATATGTAGATTTTAAGAAATATTTATTTTGCTTCTTAAGTATGAATTCCGTATCTTAAAAAAATGCAGCGCTAAATCTCTAAAAAATAATTTGAGGATTCAGCTAGAATTTGCTGAAGCTGAAAGGACCGAATTCTGCTGTAGTTCGATAGGCACAAGTCTGAGTGATAGTTATAGAAAATATGAAAAATCTGTTCCATTCTGAGAGTGTTTGACAGTGTCACTCCACAGTTGTTTGGAACTGAATGTGCTCACATGTTTATATCGTTTGAGAATATGGTTCTTAAATCCTTGAGTTAAATCCTTCTCATGAAAGGGAGTTTCTTAGCTATTTGTTTGGGAAGGGTGCTAATTATCCTGTCCATCATAATTTCAAAGTGTTCACAGATATACAACTTACGTATTTTGTTTCCAGCTGTCCCAGAGTTTGGGGTGGTTCTTAATTTTAAATTTAGTCGTGTTACTGGGTAGGTTTTAATTATATAGTCATTTTGAAAAGACTGCTTACTCTGTTTTATGCATATTATTAGCTGTCAACTAGAATTAGTATGATTATCCTCAAATAGTTATTTCTAGCTCCAAGGAAGCATTACAGATTATATGTATAAAAGGAATTTCTCTGAGGCTGCAACAGTTAGCACTGGACTTTGCCTTCCACACATGCGCTGTAATCTCTAATATGTTTTTTTCTAGGTGGCGCTGTCAGATAATGGCTGATGTGGCTCCTTGCTTCATCTCAGTCTTAGTTTTATGATGTGTTTTGGCGAGGGCAGTTTTCTGAATTTTACAGGTTCTTCTGGCCCTATGATGGTATGCAAGAGAAGAGTTTGACAAAATAAAGGGCCTTGTGCATACTTACACATTTCCCAGAATGTATATGTGA
The DNA here is from genome assembly GCF_965183815.1 of Platalea leucorodia. Classification (NCBI taxonomy): domain Eukaryota; kingdom Metazoa; phylum Chordata; class Aves; order Pelecaniformes; family Threskiornithidae; genus Platalea; species Platalea leucorodia. Next base: position 14,223,227 of record NC_138833.1, on the reverse strand, counting down.
TTAAAATGAGAACAATAAAATTCACATTTAGTGAATTTTTAAAAAAAATAATTAATGTCTTTGTTAGAAGATAGTGAGACTATATAACATTTTAAAAAAATTATTCCTGAGGGAAACTAGATTTCCATTTGATTTTGTTTCCCATGTGTTTTTTCCTCTCCTTTCACAGGTCGGGTGACAAATCTCCGTAGAGTCACATATGTTGTACTTGATGAAGCAGACAGAATGTTTGACATGGGTTTTGAGCCTCAGGTAATTAATGACATGAGTGATATTGCCACAAGATGTTATTTTCCACTTAAAAGATTTTGCAGTGCTGCATTATTATTACACTGCCATTGAGTGTTCAAAAAGATGTGCTACATACAGACAACAGTTTAAACTGACTCTTTAATTTTTCTATTATCCTCACATGCTTTGTTTTCAATAAATTCTTACATAGCTTAGATTTTTCTTTTATATACTATTTTTTTTACACACTTGTTTTGAATACTTGTGGCCATGTTGTAGCCCTATGTAATCCCTTAATGCAGGTTTTCATTAGTAGTTGTAGCCTGCTTGTAGTCTTTGATGTCTCCTGGCAATGTCCTGCAGGAGACAGGAACAAAATGTTGGAAAGTTTGGTGACAAATTACTTGCTGGCAGCTTTGGACATCCAGGACTCTTTCAGTCATCATCAGGCTATATTGTCTTCCAAAATTAGGAAAATTCCCTTATTTCGTCTCTTGAGCCGTAGGGTTTCTGCTGCGTGTGTTAAGATTTTTGCTGGGCTGTTGCGGAGTTGCATATTGCCACTCAACTTCCTTTCGAGTCCAGCAAGTTTTGCCTCTTTCAATGCTGGCACCTCGGTCCCATAAGCAAATCTGTAAAGAAACGTTTGGTAGTCTGTGTGTAGGGCAGATACCAGCTGACTTTAAAGACGACAGCTCTGTATGTGTATGAAGTTCAGTTACAGCACTTGGGCATTAACAGGGAACATTCTCTTAAACCAGGTTATGCGCATTGTAGACAACGTCAGGCCTGATCGTCAGACTGTCATGTTCTCTGCTACTTTTCCCAGAGCTATGGAGGCATTAGCTCGTAGAATCTTAAGTAAACCTATAGAAGTGCAGGTCGGAGGCAGAAGTGTTGTCTGTTCTGATGTGGAGCAACATGTTGTGAGTATCGTACATCTGCCTCGCTTAGCTTCTCATTTGCTTGCAAAACATTATTTCCAGTAATATTGAATATAAACCAATATACCCACAGAGCTTTTATTTTTAGAAGTTTAGTGACCTTATTAAATGTGAACTCAGAATAAACTAACACCCTAATCTGCAAGTGCAATGTGATAACTTTTTTAAAAAACTTGGTTTTATACCACTAAGCTGAACAGCAGCTTTGCAACTAGCTGTGGAAACAGCCTGAAAAAGTCATCTCCTGTTCCTGATTTTTATTTTTACGCACCCTGAATGTGTTTAATGACTTAAGATACAATTTATATTCTTTCTCCTTTGCTTTTGTCTGTCTTTTTCCAGATTGTCATAGAAGAGGAGAACAAGTTTTTGAAGTTACTGGAGCTACTGGGGCACTATCAGGAGAAAGGATCGGTTATCATATTTGTAGATAAACAAGAACACGCTGATGGGTTGTTGAAAGATTTAATGAGAGCCTCTTATCCTTGCTTGTCTCTTCATGGAGGTAAACTGCAATCTTAAGGATTTATATCAATAACTCCAAACTAGAGTATTGGTATTCAGTAGTTACAAAGAGAAGTTACTTAGTTTCAATTATTATTTCTTCCTAAGCAGGCTTTGCTTTATAATTGGGAAAGATATTTGTCTCTTAATTTGAAATAGACATGATAGTTTTCCGTAATTACTCTGTTGTTCCCTGTGAGATGTCATCAGATGCCAAATCTTGTCTCTATACAACAGGAATGTTACTGACAGTTAACACCTCTCAGGGAATATTACTAACTACTTGCTAGTGTAGAGTAGCGTATGCCATTGGGGGAGTATTATATGATATTTTTATTTGAGATTCCACAATAATAGCAGCTGTTGTTTCACTTTTCTGCCATCAAGTAGTAATATAACGGAAGTAGTTTAGTAGCAAGAGGAGGAAATCTCTAGAATATTATCCATCCCAGAGGATTTTAAAACTTTCTATATATAATGCTCTTAAAAATACGATAACCAATAAGTACAAAACCACCGTTCACTTAGTGCAATAATGGAAGAGGGAAAAATATTCTCGTTCTCTGAGATTTCTGTTGCCTTTAGAGAACAGACAAAGCCTCCAGATGAGGTCTCAATTGAATATAAGAAGTCAAATAGAAAATCATATTAAAGAAACTTTTGAGGATCTTGGTGTGGGAAAACATCTTTTTGTAGTGGAAAAACTAAAAGTTTTGTTATTCTGTTATTCTCTGTTAAGAGATTTATTATTCTGGCTAATATATGCTGCCTTTAAAAGTGTGGAAGTATTGACATTTTATTTGCATAGGCTTTTGGTTGTTTGAAGTTGAAGGGTGTTTTGACCTGTGTACAAATTCTTTTGGCTCAAAGCAGAGCTTTATAATTAGCTGTTTTGTCTGGTTTCTTTCAGGTATCGATCAGTATGACAGGGACAGCATAATTAATGATTTCAAGAATGGAATTTGCAAACTTCTGGTGGCCACATCTGTAGCAGCAAGGGGTTTGGATGTAAAACAGTTGATGCTGGTGGTCAATTACAGCTGTCCCAACCATTATGAAGATTATGTGCACCGAGCAGGCCGAACTGGACGAGCCGGCAATAAAGTATGTATAATCAGTTGCCTCTTTTGGTTATTACTGAAAATTTTTCCTTATTTATTGCTTAATCAAGGTGTTCCCAAGGGATAGCTACAGAGGGAGTAGTTTACGTTATTAATGGGAAGAGAGTTTTCCTTTAGAGTGCATCTAAGGTTTTTGAGTGATTATGTGTAAAATATATTCTGAATTTTAGGACTATGAAAGTTGGAACTTACCTGTTCTTCTGATGTATGAATGTCCTTTTAAATCCCATTTGTGGCTGAACATTTGGTGGGTGTTTATCACTGTTGGAAATGTGCCGTACTAAATTTATAAGACGTTATTTTCCAAACTTTTAACCATGTCAAGATTGAAAGGAAAGACTTCAATTTCTGCTGTCTGTGGTTGGTTATCTCTCTATCAGCTTCCTGGGAAATCACATTATTCATTCTACATTCCCACTAAAAAAAGTTTATTCATGAATGTCATGGTTACTTTTATTGACCAGAACAACATCATCTGTACAAGGGTGCTTCAGTAAATTTAGAGATATGGTGTCTTTAGCGATTTTACTTTATTACCTTTTAAATTAATTTTGACCAGGGGTATGCATATACATTCATTACTGAGGATCAGGCACGGTATGCTGGTGATATCATTAAGGCTTTGGAATTGTCAGGGAATCCAATTCCTGCTGATTTGGAGAAGCTCTGGGCTGACTTCAAAGACCAGCAGAAGGCTGTAAGTCATTCTTTCTTCTGTAGTGGGCTTTGGTCTGGGTTTTATGAATATGCACGTGGGTCCAGTTCTATAGTATACATACATGAGTCATCTCACTGACTTCATTGAGAACACGTATGTATGCTTAGGTAAGTGTGTACATGTTTTCAAGATTGGGATCTTGAATGTCATTTACAGGACCGTTCTTGAGAATTTCAATATTGTCATCTGGTATGTGATAGAGAAACGCCTACTGTATAAGGCACTGTAAGGGGCACTTTGGCTTTTATCAAAATTCACATAAAAGATGATGAAGTTCTTTCACAGAATTTGTATTGTTATTTCTAGAGCTCTCGCCATCAGAGGATCTTGCTCATGCTGAGAAGAGTGACTTTGGAGTTATAAAATCTGGAGGGTTTTTTTTACTGCATTTGAAAAGTGTTTAAAATGTGTATTTACAGAAAATCCCAATAGTGTATTGTTTCTATCTGCTGAATTAACATAGCTTTTTTATTACACTTCATTGTAAAATACAGTTTTTAAAATTTGAAGAACTTTCTAAATGTGCTAGGATTTGCTTTTTAAAATAAAGAACTTCAAAATTATTTGTATAATTTTATAGTTAATTTATGACTATCGGAATTGGGATTGTAAACTTCTAAAGATGAAAATATATGTTTTTGTTTTCAGGAGGGAAAGTTGATTAAAAAAAGCAGTGGATTCTCTGGCAAAGGTTTTAAATTTGATGAAACAGAACAGGCTTTGGCTAATGAAAGAAAGAAGCTACAAAAAGCAGCTCTTGGTTTGCAAGATTCAGATGACGAAGATACAGCTGTTGATGTAAGCACCTGAAAATAAGATTTCAGTCGCTTAAGGATTTCCAGTAGATTTGTTTTTTCCCCAGTAGGTTATATAACACGTTGCAGAATGCATGGCTTTTTGTTACTCCATGTCCTACGCTACTGACTTAATTAGTTAAATTCCACGAGTAGATCTGTTATGTATTCTTCGATATAAAAGATAGGTAGCTATGCCGGTCAAGATCTATGAAGATCTTGAGAGCCTCTTTCTGACTTACTGGTATTTTATACTTAATATATGTAGTTACGTAAATGTCACAGAAATTATTTTCTTTGCAATATTAATCTTGTGTAAATGAAATAGAACGATCGCCCTCAATTACAAACATTTTTTTACTTGCAGTGTTTTAAAGAAATGCATAGTAGCCTTTTCTATTTCTAAATGCTTATTAGAGTCCTTTCTTAGTATTTGTTAGACTCCTTTTCATGACCTTGAAAGTAAACACTGTGCTAAAACTTTTTGCTGGTTATTAGATCATCTGTTCCTTTTGTTGAGTTGTAGTCCTGGGCAGGCTTCTACCATTTATACAAGATTTAATTATTTAAAAGCATGTAAACTAAACGCACCTTAGTGTTTTCGTTCTTTAGGATGTTAAGATTTTCTAATGGTGAATGCAGTGATCTAATAATTGTTATTTTCTTTAGATTGATGAACAAATTGAAAGCATGTTCAATTCAAAGAAAAGAGTAAAAGACATGGCAGCACCAGGAACATCAAATGCTCCTACACCATCAGCTGGGAATGCAGAAAAATTGGAAATTGCTAAAAGATTGGCTTTGAGAATCAATGCCCAGAAGAATCTTGGAGCAGAGGCACAAGTATTGGTCCCCTTCCACTTTAAGGTCAGGTTCTTTACAGAGCAATTTATTTATTTATTTATTTTTTAAACAAAGCTTGTTCAATTCTTTATTCTGTGGCTGCCATTTTATTTAGTGTTTCTGCACACAAATCAAGTACTGCATTATTTAGCTCATTTGTGCTGGGCAAACTCAGTTATAAGTTGTAGGATTTGTAATTGAGCTAATATGATAATAAGACTTAATACAGAACTGGAAATGCTTTGTCCGCCCTGGCAAAGAGTAAGTTCATTACTGATAAAATGACACAATTAGGTTTTGTCAGCTTCAGCAGAGTTGCAGGACGTCTTTCTGTGCCGAACCATGTGATGTACAGTCCATTTAGACTGAGGTTGATGTGGTCTGGAATGTCCAAAGGTACTTTGAGCTGAAGATACAAAAGACCAGTAAGGTCTTTTCTGTAGAGGTGGGAGGGGAGTTATTGAGAGGGAGGAAAGAGGAGAGAAGTTTGGAGAATGTATTTGCTATTTGGACAATTATATTACATAGAAAGCTTTAATGAAACCCTTGTTGTTTATTTAGGACTTCTTTTGGCTACCTTGTTCTCAGCATGGACCTTTTTTTTTTTTTTTACAGGATGTGATGCAGCAGGCTACAAATGCTATCCTGAGAGGAGGCACAATTCAAGCTCCTACTGTATCGGCCAAGACCATTGCAGAGCAACTGGCTGAAAAAATCAATGCTAAGCTCAATTATGTACCCATAGAGAAGCAGGAGGAGGAGAAACAGGATGGAGGACAAAATGAATCCTTCAAGAGATATGAAGAAGAATTAGAGATCAATGACTTCCCACAGGCAAGTACCCATTTTGCTGTAATCAAGTGTAAATGACCATTATTTAACAAAGGCTATCTTCATAGCTTAGGCTATGATTATACCAATAAAATATTTTGTCTCTATTTCTTATCATACCTAATTGAAATTACCACATTATCTGTGATTACTTCTCAGCTTATAGATACGCAATGCTTTGGACATATTCCAGAGAATATCAGAAAAACACGCGTTCCTTATGATACAAAAATCTTTTCACCCTCTGCCACTGACTTCTCTCGTATCCAGATCTTTGACGCTGTCTGACATTTTATTTCACAGGCCATACTACTATGACTGATACTGCTCTTTGCTTTTTTTATTACCTGAGTATTTTTGCCATTCAGAATATTGCTGCTGTAGTCTACCTCATCTGTTATCTTGAGGATTTATATTCCACAGTATCAGGCACAAATTCCCTGCATTTATCTTTGAGGTTCTGCCCAGGTTTGCCTTATTTTATCAAGTTGTTGTGTTATTAGTTTGTTACCCTTCCCCTTCTGAAATCCTCTTGATTCTTATCCTAAGAGGTTTCTCATTCATAGAACATGTTCTAAATTTTATAATTTTGCTAAGGATCCTTCTGACCCTTTAAGCATACGCTTGCTAGGTACAAAACATGGCCTGCCCATAATGGCTAGACAGGTAACCGTTCTGTTTGCATATGTGTGTCTGCAAATAAATGAATTGTAAGTCTTTAGATTTTTTTTTTTTGTAGAGCTGCACTAGAAAAAATAGCTCTTTTCTGATATTTTTGTTCTTCAGTATTTTGTAATATCTTCTCTGCAACACTGATGTATACGTGGCAGTTCATCAGTGAGAATCATCACTGCTCATTATGTCCCTGGGAAATCTTTGTAAGGGAGAGGGACTCATCTTGTACTGTATGCATGTGTCATACTGAACACGGTGCAGATCCGAGATGACAGAGATAAAGTAAGATAAAACAATCGCCTAAAGTAAGAATGACAGCTGACTGTGTAAGCTGTTCTTTATAGAAGTACTACACAACCGTTCAGTACCATCACGAGCTGTAAGATGGGCATAGGGTAGCCTTCCTGGTTATGGGTGCAGTCATTTCCGAGAGTCAGATTAATGCTGGTAAGGTACCTCTTGTAGAGAGGATACCTAGCAGGCAAAGTTTTGATGCAGGGGCATACAACGTGCCTTTAGAGGCTGTATGCCAAAGTTGGCTTCTGGAAAAGCAGTGGTTTAAGGTAGGATATACAGTATGTTTGCTCAACCGACCAGAACTGAGAAACCAAACAGGGGCTGGAGGGGATCGTTCTTTCTCTCAGAAATAGCTTTGCCTTCACGTCAAGGCAGTGTGAGCTTCTCCAGTCTTGTCCTAAGTTCTCTAATTTTGAATGCCAGAGCTCACCACGACAAAAAAACTTGTCTCAATCTTCAAGTAACTTACAACAGTCTACTAGATGCTTCCTAGTAATTTCATTGTCTAAATTAATGGGATGCATTTATCATAATGAAGTATTTTTGAGGATGTTGTAGAGATTTGGGACAATTTTTACAGGGTTCTGAAAAACAACTGGTGGTGTTTATTCCGTAGGCTTTATTTATGGAGATTTTAAGGTTTACTTATTTTTGTCTTTAACCAATGAACTGTGTAGAAATAAATAGCATTTATTTTGTTAAAGGGAAGTACTTGCAGCCATTAACAGTGTATGTTTGCCCTTGAAGTCTGTTCTTGTAAAAGAAGTGCTAAATAAAATGGTGCTTCAGAAAATCACAAGAAAAAATTACAAGTTTTAAACTTTCAGTGTAGCAAAATGGAAGGTCTTTAGAGTTCTTGCTTCAATGGTACTATGTATCCATTCTCTTTTCTCCCTCCTCCATAACTTTATCTTGCAGACACAAGAGGCAGATTTTTTTAAAATAAACTTGCATAAAAATAACTGGCTAAAATCTCAATCTACATTTTTAAAGTAGAATGCCATGACCGATTTTCACCGTGCAGCGTTCCTGTTGTTTGTCTAATATGTCGGCTAACCTTTGGATTGCCATTTTGTGTGATGCCTTTCTCCTTGTTGATCCTCTCATATCCTTTACCTTGCAGACTGCCAGATGGAAAGTTACCTCCAAAGAAGCGCTACAGAGAATCAGTGAATATTCTGAAGCTGCTATTACAATCAGAGGAACTTATTTCCCTCCAGGCAAAGAACCCAAGGAAGGAGAACGAAAGATTTATTTGGCTATAGAAAGTACGTATTCTTTTTATAAGTGTTTCAATGAAAGATACGACTCTAGTTTTTTAATTAGACGTGGAATCTCTATAGTCATAGTGTCTGGATGCTCAATTACAGACCCACTGTAGTTACTGTGCAAATTAATATAATTACTGAAGAAACACTTGTTCATCTTGATACACGTTGTCAGATGATCCATGGGGATCACAGAGATGCTTCTCCTGAGAGGACTGACCTGCCACAGAACAGCAGCAGACCTGTATGGGATCAGTTTGGAGGAGAGGGAAAGAAAAGAGAAAAAAAAAATCAGAATAAGCACAAAGATGTCTGTGCCAGTGTGAAATAAGGAGGGAAATGGAATTGTGTGGGGTTTGGCTGTTAAAGGTATAAGAAATTACATCAACTACTACAACAAAAACATTGCAAATCTCATGATGGTTGAGTTGAGTTTTTCTCAAAGAAACCTCTAATCCTAGGTATTTCTGAATAGCGTAATTTATGACTGTCTGTTTTAAGTATCTTCCTCAAAACAGAACACAGTAGCTGTGTTTGCAGTCTATGCAATACTGGAGTGTTCTTCAGCAAATAGTTGAGGATATTCAGGAAGTTTTACAGTGTTTCTGAAAATAGCCAGCAACGTTTATTCTGTAGGCTTCACATGCAGAAAGTGTTTAAGATGGTAATGTTTTTTGTCTTCAGGTGCCAATGAACTGGCTGTACAGAAAGCAAAGGCAGAAATCACACGACTTATAAAAGAGGAGCTCATCAGATTGGTGAGTGAAATATCCAGAATGCAGAGGGAAAGTGCCTTAATTTATGCTTTATGAGATTTATGTTGACATTCTGGCATACATTTTTATTAGTATCAGGGACTGGAGCCTATAGATCTCAAAAACGCTTGTTTCGTTGAACAGCCTAGAAAATATATTACTGCGTTCAATCAGCCAGACATACGGCTGTTATCCAGCCAGCAGATGGAGATAAGACATTAACAGAGCTTTTTGACTGAAGACCCCTTAAAGAGTTAGGTCCAAATAAATTTCCTAATTTCAGCACCATCAGGCAGGGGGGAGGAGAATTCTTCCCCTCATTTTAATACTTTATAGGTGTTGAGAGATTTGTTTTGCTGTAGCTTTACAGCCTACCCAGCTAATAATCAGCTGTGTTCAACATTACTCTGTTTTCAAATAAGATATTGTCTTGAGAAATCATATTTTGAGTTCTCTGGTTGAAGAAACCTTGGCTTTCTATAGAATAACCTTCAGTGATACTACATTAGACTTGACAGCGTCTTTGGCTTTTTCTCTCAAGTAGCCTTTCAAATCAGCGGTCAATTCCAGAGCCATTATTGGTAGTTTCGTTTCTTTTTCAAAATTAGTGACCTCCCCATAAAAATGTTTTCCAAAGGAAGGAGATTGCTAAGGAACTGCTTATTCATACGTAATGTGGATTAATTGTTAGTGGGGTTTTATTGCAATTCATGTATCCATTTTCACTCTTAACTGTGATTATTCTCTCCTTTATTCGCAGCAAAATTCATACCAACCAACCAACAAAGGAAGATACAAAGTTCTATGAGTATTTGGAGTTATCTGTCTGCCAGTGGCTGGTGCGTGAAACTTTGTGGCTTCTGTTGTTTTTGCTGTTTACACTGCTTATTGTAAATTAAGAATTTTTTTATTTTGTCTTGCGGACATTTTTTAACAGAAAATTGATACTTGCCGAAACATCTTAATTCTCTCCACTACAGTTATCAGTCTTAAAGCAGACCAGTTTTGGCAGAGCATGATTTAATTTAAAAGTGCAGTTTATATACTTTTCATCATAAAGAATATAAAATAAAACAGATTTTAATTTTCCTGACAGACTATACTGTTAAGTAAATTAAACAATGTTGGGATTTGTGTTGGAAATTGTTAGAATGTACCTGCTTCATATTGTGGGGATGGTTCACACCATATCAGTTTATACTGGAAAAGTGATAAAACACCAAAATAAAGGCAGGATTTTCTCCTGATCCATTGCATCTCTCTGGCTGGTTCCACACGCATTTCGTTCCCTGTACAAATGCCCCCCTTAGGTCAGAGAGTCTTGCAGTGATCAGAGTAGAGAATTTTATCCAGAAATACTTGAGGTCTAGTTTTAAGATCTTCTTATCCTTTTCATGTCCCATTTTGTCTTTATCATCCAGGTAATAGAATAACTCTTTGGAGTTTTTGTAAAGTGAAATGTTTTGTAGTATGAAAATAGTTTTCTTGGTTTTTTTCTAAACATCAGAATTTTAGGATTTGATTTTTTTTCCTCGTTCTCTGACATAAGAACGAAAGCCTGTTTAGTTTAAAAATAAATTCTCAGAAAAAAAGAGAAACATCTTTTGTAACGAAATACAACTTTGTCACTTTTTTATAGTGTTCTTATATATACATTTAATGTGATTTTTCCCCCGGGGTTGTTGTCTTTGTTACTGTTAGGACATGGCTTTAAGTAAAAATGAATAATGATATCTATGAGTGAATTCCACAAATATTGACTATCATTGCAGTCAATAAGCTACTGGGACAGGCAAGACCTTTCTTTTTGAGGTCTCATCCCCGTAACCATTAGTATTCACGATGGACACTTACTACTCTTAAGCATTTAACTTTCCTGTCTACTTATCTGGAGCCTAAGCGGTAGCAATTTGAATCGTCTCATTCCAGCAGCTGCAAGACTTTCAAGATGATGACTTTCAAAAGGACTTTTGTAGAAAGCTTTTCTTACCTGACACATTGCGAAGAAATGTGTCATTTTAAAACAGCTGTGTATATACTGCTTTAACCCTGGTGAAGACAAATCATACAACCTGCATCATGGCTGTATAAATTCACAACTTCTATTTCCCAACTTCAGGTAATTTAAATGACTATTTCTGTTTGCATACAACTGTCTGTTACTCTAATGTCAGTGTACCTTACTGCAATGCAGGAAAGGAAAGTAATGATTGATTATACCAGCTTAACAGTATCCAGTTAGGATAAGAACACCCAATATTTGCCAATATCAATACATTGAACAGAAGGAAGAGAAGAAGCACACACAATAACACTTCTCAAAATTTAAAACAGAAATCTCAAACTAAAGCCCTATGGTTCCCTTTAAATACATCAGGTTTCATTCTGTTAAGAACTGGGTGTTGATACGTTTCATACAACTTGTTTGTTGAATTGTCTAACTTTTGACAGTGTCCCCCCAGAAGAGTGACAGATTTTGATGTATTTAATGAAGAGCACTTTCCAGTTTGGACAGTCTGACACTTCTTTAAAAATCTTGTTTCAAAATGTTCATATATATATTGGTATCTCCCAAGAAAGGCATGATGGAGACATTTTTGTGATTTCCAGCTTTGCACTGTTGGATTTCAGAGATGCAACAATGTATAATCTTTAACTTCCTGGGGTTTTTAAATGCAATGTCAATATTCCTATGTTTTTTAAATTCCAGCAAAAATAAAAATAATTTCAATGTATATTTTTCAGAAACTGTCTTTCTGAATAGCTCATCTGTTTTCCGCACTTCCATTGCTTCTGCGTTTTTTTCCTATGACAGTTAACCTTGTACTTTTTGGAGTAGGGCAATGTCTACAGTGCTTGGGTTTTCTGCTAGAAATGCAATGAGATGCAGCTCAGACTCAGTTCAGAAAGTTGCGGTGAAGGTGTTTGGATACTTGAAAACAGGAGCAAAATGCATATAAGCCAGAGGAGAAGAAACTCTCAAATTAACAAAATAAACAACGAAAAAGAAGTGGAAATGAGATGAGAATAAAAGTTGGGAGAAGACACAATTAAGTCATGAAAAATGTTATATTTAGTTCTTTCCAAGTGTGTCCATGGATATAGACAAGTTCTTTATAAACATCACAGTTTGGCTGCTTTCCAGGGAGCCTGCCCTGCACAGATTCCTGTCACCAGCTGTTGGAAGAGCACAGGGATGCTCTATCTCTTGGAGTTTTTTAATACTCATAAGCAGCGCTTATTCTGTTACCTGCCCAAGGTGGTAAGCTGCCAGCTCTCTAGGTTGCCTTACGCTTTCAGTGCTTGAGTAAACAGTGGTATTTCGGGTGGATAAGTGATGCAAGTGTTTGATACTGGATCATGAATGAGTTTTTGCTTGTGTTCTGCAGTAATGCAGTGTTGTCATGCAGTGGTGGTGGTGAGGGGTGATCCTCTGGGGGTGTTGCTGTTCTCAAGGAACAGCACACTGGCACTTTTAGGTGGCGGTGAAGTAGGAGAGAACTCTGTAGGGGAAGGTCTGTGAATCTGGTGAACGCTGGGGGCAGCTGGAGGCAGAGAAGGAGAGCCCTGTGCCACTGTTTTCCGTGGCAACCTCCACCGCAGCCTGAGGTCCTGGCCCCAGCAGGTCTGCGTCACGGGTTGGGGGAAGGAGAGAGCAAGACCCCTGATCGCAGCCCTGCTGGCTCCCTCATTCTCAGTGCCAGCACACACCAAGCAAACATCAATATTCCTCACCACATTCATCACTATTCAAACAGCAATATTCCTCACCGCATCATGAAGCGTTAATAAGGACATCCCATCTATCGCTGCAGTGGCCGTTGGTGTGCCAGAGCTGGTGCAGCACGTCAGGCTACTCTCTGTACGCACGAGTGGGCAAATGGGCAGAGGTTTTGCTCTGTGCCCTAGCCAGGAAGACAGGAGATGAAGACTAAATCCAGTGTTCTGTATGGGAAAAAAAGATTCACATGAAAAATGTGTGCAATCACGGTTCAGAATTTTATACTACCCTAACTATATTGGACATCGTTTCCACCCCTTGTTTTGTTAAATAGGCAGCGTAAGGCCTACTTTACATGTTAGTCTTTATGCTGAAAAAGTTGTAACCAAAATGTAATGTGTAGATCACAGCCCGGCATGTTCTGTAGCTGTCCCCTGTCCTGGCTGCTTGAGATTTTACTTGTACGGTTAACACAGTGCAGTCTATTTAATGTGCACTTGGCTGCTAATTGAATAAAAGATTCTGAGGCTCAAAGTGCCATCTGTAGGAGCTTTTCTCACTCAAGTCTTCCAAGCAGAAGACAAAAAAATAAAGATTTTTAAGCAAAGCTTTGCTAAAATTCTGCCATTGTAATAGCCGAATATAAAACAAACACCAAAGGCTGGATTTGGGATCTTCCTAAAATAATAAGTAAAAGAATGCCGGAGTCTCAGGGAGCGTGCACACTTTGGTATTTCAATCCTTCAGACATGTTTACATTTGTAAGTGAACAGCTTTACTTCAGCGAAACTAGTGACAGGGTTAGAGAGACAGGTATGTGTAGCTGCGGGAATGGAGCCTGTGTAGCTTGCCAGAATTAGTTTTTAAACCGCCATGGACACATACTATCGATGGCACGTTGCTGAAGACCTCTATTAAGGCTTTTCTAAATTTGCCCGAGTGCCCTTAAATAGGCCGGTGAGTTTCTTCTCAGTGTGAAGGCTGGTGTACAAGCAGCCCCTGCCACAAGCCCACTCACAGTTTGTTACTCGCAAAGGTCGTGCAGCCCCTTTGCTGTACCCGAGCGTGAGCGCAGGGCCCTGTGTGCGCGTTCTGGCCGCCTCACATGACGCTCGAGGAATGCACTTTCCTTTGATTATTTTTCTTGACCCAGATCTCTTCCAAATATGGTCTCAGCTTAAACAAGTTTGTGTTCTTAGAGCTCGGGCGTTGGCAGAAGAAATACTGGCTTCCAGCTAACTGGCTGTATGGGGGGAGTGGAGGCGGAGAACCACCTAAAAATGTAAAGATAAAAGGCACACAGCTGGACTCGAATTTGTCCCAAAATGTACATTTTGTAAAATGTTTATACGATGCTAGGCAGGAAGATTTGTTTTCATAATTTTAGCTACAGTGGAAACAATTGTTTTTAAATAAATGACCATTAGTCTGAGTGATTGCCACCCAAACACTGCTTCTCTGAGACTTCTCATCTGAAACAGATTTAAATATTTTTCTGTAGTCAGACTGAGAGATATAAAATTGTCAAGCTGACCAGCATAAGCAGAGGTAAATTAATTAGTATCTCAGAACTAAGTTGTTCTAGTGAGCTAAGACATTATTAATAACCTACTGTGGAGTGAGCATATGATTCCCAAGCTATTTTATGCTTTGGCCATTCTAAGTACGAAGTTTATCATCACAAACATGTTTCTCAGAACAATAAATACTACTGGGCAACTGTTCTGAAGCTAACTGCTGAGCAAGGAAAACGTTACACTTAATGAAAATCCTTAACTAAAACCTACATTTCCTCTGCCTGTGCATGTTAGCAAGCAAGTGAATTTGTAAAAATTATCAGCTCCGATAATTCATAGTGAAGCAGACAGGAGGTGGTGGCAGTTCGGTACCGAGTTCTCCCAGCTTGCTCAGCATGCTGTATAGCCGAGGACCGGCGAGAAGCTCCTGTGCTGGCAGAAGGAGGAACTTGTGCTTTTACGCCCTTCCTCTCCTTGAAGATGTGGATCCACCGGTGAGATCTCCAGCGAGGGAGAAGAATGGGACTTTGCAGTCCAGATGTAGGGAGGGGCAGCATTTCATTGCGTCTTTTACCTCACAGATAATTAATTGTAATCATTTGCTACTGCTAATGAGAGCAGTCCTTTAGAGAAAGAGAAGGGGGAAGCAGATTCACAACCTGAGTAACGGCTGTGCTTCAGGCCCCGGGGAGCTTTCACAAAACAAGACAGTCACGGACCAATTCATCTTTTGTTTGGTTCCTGTTTTTATTAGCGCAGCGTGCAGATGAGGAAACCAGACCTTCTCGCTACCAGATTAATATTTGAGCGCTGTGGGCACCGGAGCTGGCCGATGTGCGGGTTTGCCTGGGGCACAATGCAGAGCAGTCGCGCAGACCCAGCGCCTTGACGAGGGCACGTCCAGCTCCAAGGTCAGACCTTCAGATCTCGCTCCGACAGTCTGCCGGCGATAGCCTCCACCACAGCCCGATTCAGGTTTCACAGCTTCTTGGGATGGAACATTTCACTGCTTCACATGACAAGTTCACTCTTCTCTATTATCTGACCACTTCTGCATTCTGTGGACATCACGATTTCTTCCAGATAAATCAGGAGCCTGAGCCCGGCCTGACTTCCGCCACCTTCCAGGCTAAGATACCAAAAGGAAAATAACGGGATACCAAAGAGGTATCGAACTCTACCGCTTTTGATTGGCGGCAGCATTTCTGACAAGAGTCAGAAACAGCAGAAACATAAATAAACTGAATCATTTGCTAAATTAAGCTAAATAAATGCTGCTTTTCCCTGCTGCTTTCTTATATTGCAAGTGAGGATTCCTGCGTGCATTAGGAAGCACTGGCAAAAAAATGAACCATCGTCTTGGCAGGATGTTTCACAGCAATTTTCGTCCTGGAGAGCTCCAAGTATTGTAGAACTGGAATATCACAGGGTTGGAGTAGAGCAGTCAGCTCCCCAAACAACAGCAGGAGAGGAAAATATTTAGAAAAACAGAATTAGCCATTTGTAAAAGCTGCAGGTTCTTTTTTGCCTGGTCTTTCTTGCCTTTATTTTTTAAGACCTCATCTGAATAACGCATAACACCTTTTAGACTATTTCAGATGTCAGTCATTTAAGGACTTAGTCGCTCACTTAGACCGTGTGATTTGAAGGTGTATGCGGTGCTGTCAGTGGCCCCCGGGTGCTAACAGAGGGCAGGAAGGTCTGGGTGAGTATACAGAGACACTGATTCTGTTAAAGTCATTAACGACTGTGGATAAAAAAATCTGTTGGCCATAGCCTTCCACAAAGCGGGCTGTCACGTTGTTTCACTAAAACTGACCTTGACAACAAAAGGTCTGATGGTGAAAAGCGCTGGGCACTTAAAATTCCTGTTTCTATGGGATCTCTTTGGAAATAGTTGAAGTTGCTGTTCCCACTCAAAGCCTTTTTTATAGTAAAGTGCCCTTGCAATACCTGCACTCTTACTAAACACTTTAGAATGCAGGCAGATGAAATAGGGCAAAATCTTTAATAAATCAACAGTACTTCATTGGAGCTGCTGCTGTAAGACCCAAGTGGCTAACGGCGCATGGACTCAACCCCGTACGAGTTACATTGGAAATGGCTGCCGTCTTCGTTGCGAAGTCAGCAGTGAAAGAGAACTAACCTAATGCATTATTTTAATACAGTCCTGAAGCTTGATTCTTCTGTAATGGATTGCAGCGTGTACTTTTGGGACAGAAAGTATCGTGCTCCTCCATCCAAAGGAAAGTAATGGAAACACCAGGAATCCTGAGTTTTCATGAACATACTTAACCCTTTAGAATATTTCAAATATAGAGGACGTGTTCTAGGATTTATTTTACTGTACAATAAGTAAGTGATTTATCCTGCAGAGTCAGAGGCAAAGACAAATGTGAATAATGCTACTCATGAGGTGCAGAAAAATAGGAATGATGGCCCCAGTCCTGGCCCTGCTGCTCAGCAAACCCTCCTCTGCTCCGCTGCCCGGTCACAGAGGCCCAGGGCGATGATCATCGCCTGTGCTCAAGGCGGCTACACGCCGTCCTGACCAGCCTCCGCGCCTGCCTGGGGGCCCTGCCTCACCCTACGCGGGGAAGCAGGGCGCCGGCAGGCCGGCCGCCCTCACCCGCACGGTTCCCTGCCTGCCTCGCACCTCAGCCGCCCGCCCGCCCGCCGCCTTCCCGCCCGCAGGACAAAATGGCGGCGGGTCCCCGACACTGAGCGCCTCAGCGGCGGGAGGAGCGCCCCCCCCCACCCCCGTCCCAGTCGGCCCCGCCCCGCGCACGCTCGCCGCGCGCCCCCGCGGCGCGGCCCCGCTCGGGAGCGCGCCCCGCCCTCCCTCCCGCCCGCGCCCGCCGCAGCGCCGCTCCCTGCAGCTGCCCGGCGGGGTGTGGGGGAGGCGGCCGCTCGCTCCCGCCCGCCCGCCCGCCCGCCGCCCCGCAGGCCGCCCCGATCCCCTCAGGTAGGTGCGGGCCGGGCCTGCGTCCCCCGGCCCCTTCTCCGCGGGGTGGGAGGCGGCGGGCGGGCAAGATGGAGACGCGGCCGGCGGGGGAGGGGAGCGGAGAGCTCTCCGCTCCCCTCCCCCGCCGGCCGCGTCCAGCCCCGCCGCTGAGGGGGATCCCCCGGTCTCCTCACGGGGAGCCCCGCCTGCGCGCCGTTCTGGGGGTGCGGGAGCCCGGCCCGTCTGGGCTGCGCCATCGCCGCCCCGTCCCGCTGTGCCCCCGCCCGGGCGGGAGGGAGCCGGGCCATTCCCCGGGCCGGGGGGGAGGAGGCCGCGCCCTGGGCCGAGGAGGGGTTTGGGTCAGGCCCTGTTTCTTGCCACCCACGCAAGACAGGTGACAGGCGAGGCGAGCCCCCCCCCCCCCCCCACTGCCGTGACCCCCAGCGCCGTGCCCGCCGGCTGTGGTGGCAGCCGGGGCGGCGGGCCGGGGCAGGAGGGAGCTGCGCCGCCCCTTTGTCCCTCAGCTGGCCCTTGGCTCTTCAGGTGGAGCTGGGCCTCCTGCTGCTCCCCAGCCTGGCCTGCGCCGTGCTCAGGAATCATCGGTTCCCTTCAGCACCCACGGCTCTTGTGCGTGGGGATATAGTGTATATGCAGTGCTTTTACTTAGAACGTATGTCCGTTAGCGTGTGGAGTCTTAATGCGTGCATACGGTCCACGGGTGTATTTCCTTGACATACCTAAGCAGTGCATGCCTTCATTCACCTGGATATCAGGGTATCTGGATAGCCACTGATATGTCCCTTCTGTGCCTCTTTGCCTTCTAGTGTAACGCATGTGGATGGTGTATATTCTTGTGGATAGTTACAGATAGTTTAGTACATCCTTATTTGTGCATAGCCCTTCTGGGGTAATTACTTAGTGAACAGTTGCACCTTTAGTTTGCATGCATGTCTCTGCATATCTCTCTAAAAAAAAGGTAATAGTTATTTTGATCCATGTGGTTTTTATTTTTGTAAAATGAAAGAGTAGGAGGAACACTTGGTTAATATATTTCTTAAATTATGGTTTATTTCTGTTTCAGTCTTCAGATGCCACAGGTTTTTTTTACGACTTTTTTTGTCTGTACCCGTATCCTTCAGGTTTTAGATGCAACCCGAAACAAAAAAAGTCTCGTGTGTTTGTCCATTGACCATTGTTGAACAGATTCAACAACTGGACTTTACCTTTCTGCAGTCTAGCATAAGTACGCTGCAGTGGCTGCGTTCAGGTGTGTGGATGGGTGTCCGGAGCCTTTTGCACTAGTCCTGTCGCAGAGAAGCACCGTGGAAGTGCACAGCAGGAAGGAGATGTTTGATCCATCTCTTAAGCTTCAAAATCCTTTTGAGGGAGGAGGCTGGGGAAAGAGGAGAGGGTAGGTGGGAACACCCACTGAGATGAATGAGCACCTCTTACCTCTCCGAGCTATTGTTCTAGAGTACAGCGAGGTCTCTTCCCTGGGGAGAGGAGCGGGTGGGTGAGAACACCCACAGCGATGAATAAGCACCTCCAGCTCCTCCAAGCTGTTCTAGGCTGTGGCGAGGTCCACTCCTGTTTACCTGGGAGTAGCTCCTTGAGGTGAATGGACAATTTCACAAACACTAAGAATCCTTTCTTTATAAAGATCTACCTCTACCTGCTCCGTCATTCTTATGCATATTTGGATTGCCTTGAAGTTTGGTAATTACAGAACCACAGAATAATCAGGGTGCAGTTTCGTAACTTTACTCCTCTAAGCCAGTCTATCTGGCCTGATGGCAGCCTTGATTCTGCGCTGCCCCATCCCCAGCTGTGGTTTTTTTTTTTCCCCAACCTCCATTCCCTGTGCTGTGTTAGGGACTTGTCATAATCTTCATTCAGGTCTTCTAAGTCCATTAAGTTGTCAAAAAGTCATCTTTTCGAGGTCTGGTTAGGTTTTTAAGTAACTGGGATCAGGGGAGAGTGGGTCAGTGGCAGCCAGTGGGTAACATGGCTGAGGCTGACCTGGGACCTCAGTCCGTCTCTGTGCTTCTAATGGCAATGTGTGTTTCTGTTCCTCTCTTGCCTCAATGCCAGCCAACTGTTGCTTTTTCTTTCTTGTCAGATTAGTTTTTACCTGGATCAGATCCCTGGTGTAGATTTGTCCTGCTCTTGCACAATAGTTAGTGTTGGCACAAGGAGCGGCAATGTGGGAGAAGAGGAAAGGGCAAGATTGTCCCATTCAAAAAAAATGTGGATTCAGAGTGGTTTCTATTGATTATGAAACCAAACTGACCAAACATTTGTGTCAGTGTAACTGAATGTGCACAGTTAATTAGATCACTGAAATGATCTTCCTTAATTTTTGCGAAGCTGTCGTAACCCTTTCAAGTGTTCTGTTTCTCATCATCACATGGTTATATGATCTTAATTTTGGGGTGGGAAGAAGTCAGCTGACATTCTTGCTGATGTTGGCATCTAGGGAAACTCTGCCTTATATATATGACTGACTTGTTTTTTAAGGTTAGAGAGCATGACAATTACTTGTTTGCCTGGTTTTGCAATCAAATCATGAATGATCCCTACAAGTTCACAGTTTACTTGACACTTAGCCTAGCTAATGCCTAACAATATCTAATCCTCGTGAGAGCAGCGCCGATCTCTGTCTTTAATACAAAGCTGGTGCTTAGGCTTTGGAGAGCACTGTTTATCCAAGGGTGCCTGAGTCAAAAGACTTGGAACTCCCGGAGGCACAGAGGTGCACCCAGGTTGCAGCTCTCTGGTAAGGAGCAGGAGTTGCAGCCGCCTTGGAGGGAAGGCTCCCCCTCCGCCTGGCACGCCTGCGGAAGAGAAATTTGAAGGGGGTGGGTGTATCTGCCCCAAATAACTCTTCCCCTAACTTCCGTCATGTAAGAAAATGACCCTGGGTCACCGGGGAAGGACCGTACTTGTAAGTTCTTGTATTGCTTGGGGAACTCGTAATTTCTTAGTCTTTTTGCACTGAGAATAATTGAGAAAGAAACTGTTTTCAAAATTACACTGTCTCTTCAGTTTGCAGTCTCATGTTGTCATATAGTAGCTCCAGCAAGTCACTGCTGTAAAGAAATTGTTTCTTTTATTTTGGCTGGTTTTAATGTATTTTACCTAGTGTCAAATAATGAGAAAAATTGTATTATGCAATCAACTGTGGAAAGTGCTTTGTAAGCACAGTGTGGAGAAACTGGTTATCTAACTTCAGAAGTAGATTAGATTTCAAATGTAGGTTCAGGTGTTACGGTTTATGTTGTGCCACTGATAGGATTTCATACTTAGTATTTTTAAAATATTTACATTTATGGGAATAGTCAAGGTAAGGTGCAACATTGTGAAAACAAGCAGTTAGAGGTTTTTAAAAATTGGGTAAGGCCCTACTTTAGCAAGATTTAAAGTGTAGAAAAGGAGCTGACAATAAAAGGGACACTTGAAAAACATTTAAGTTTATGTAATTTATTCTTTTAACTGGGTGATAAAAGTATTTCTCGCACCCGCTATCCTAAGAGGGAAGAGCAGAACCAATACCGTATCTCTGTTGCAATCTTGAAAGGGAAAATATCGCTGCTGCTGCTGCTGCTTAAACTCCCTCCCTGCAAAGAAAATGAGCCCTTTGGTATTCCCCAGGGCCTGCAGCCCTGCGCTGTCGTACACGGCATAGAGCGTTCTTTATGCAGAGACCTTGAACAGAGCTGGTCCTGTGCTCCACTCCAGCAGTTTTAATTGGTAGAAGTGACATTCAGAGTACTAGTGCAGAAATAATACTTGTAGCTGCTTGTGTTTTTAAGTAGTATGTGATATACTTTGTGTGTGTTGGATGATGATGAAAATGCACTGCTACAGCCCAGTCAATACTGTTGAAACTATTGCAAGCTCAGCAGTGGAAAACTTCAGAAAAATGAGTGGGTTTTGTATACGAACCCTCATCAAAAGAAAAATTGTCCTTGTTGGTGACAGGAGTTTACCTTTCCTGGTATTCATAATTTAAAAAGCTGTAATGTAGATGTACTTCCACTTTTGTTCAGTTATGCTCTGATTCAAGTGTGTTTTACCAGAAGTCAAAAGCGCTTGCTGAGTCAGGTCTGTTCTGGCGCTAGCCAGGCTGTCGTTACAGAAAGCAGACTGGGGTGGGTGAGACCAGAGAAGTTGCCTGCTTCTTATGTTGGAATTGATTATTCTGCTTAATGCAGACGATGGGTCACAGGTCCAGTACTCAGTATAAAATACTTAATGAGCAAGTGCCTGTTGCAGTGGGCTTGCATACTTTCTCTGCTTATGAAAGTTTTCATCTTATCTACGCTGGCAGCTAAATTCTGCCCGTGAAGAAGGCAAAGGGCATGATGTTTGAAAGCTAAAGACGGCATCATGTCACAATCCAAGAGGGTGTTTTTGTGTAATGTGATTCGAGTAGCTTTGATCTTAAAATTTTGTGAACAAGACGTGAATGGGGATTTTCTGCTTAGTTTCAGCCTAGAGAGAGATGGGCCATACCAGTAACAGAAGCCTTAGCAGTTGTAAGCTAGAACTGTGCGGTATGTTAACCTGTATCTAGGGATACAAGGATGCACTCTGTCTGTCTGTCCAAAACCTGTAATATCACTGGAATTAGGTGAAATTTCTTAAGTTTCGTGCTGCGTCTGTATTGCCTATAATATGGTTTCTGCTTCGTCTCCCAGCAAAAGAAAGCAAATGATATCAAGCTGGACTGTGAAATAAAAAAAAAATCTTAATGACAGCCTCATACATCGTGTATTGACCGACCAGTAGCCTGGCTGTCATCTGAGCAAAACAAAACTTCAAACACACCTCGCTAGTGCTAGAGCAGGTTAACTTCACGGGTACTCGGGAGAGGGGCAGTGCTTTAAAAGGAGGGGTCGTTACTGTGTCCAGAAATCCCCCCGCAGCAAAGCTTTGCAGTCCCGGATGGATGGTCCTCTTTCTTTCTTTATTTTTAGCAGCAGTGGAGTTTCTGTGCTTCATTGCATGGGAAGCTCTAATGCTGCCTCTCTTTTCCCAAAGCTAGCTTATCCAGTTGTCTCCTCCCTTCCCCAGCATTTGTATAGAAATAAATTACCAGATAGAAAAGGATCCATACAGAAAATCCTCTACGGCCACTTTCCAGTAAAAATCTTTTTGAAATACGACTAAATTTCGTTACTGCAATGCCTTATCTTAACTATTTGTTTACACAGAGACATTCAACCAGTCAGTTGAATCAGTTTAAAAACTGATTTAAGTAAACTGTTGCAAATATCTTTTACGTATCTATTGACAGCTTTAAAACAAATAGGTTCTATTTCGCTGGAAGCTTTTCTGGCCAGTTTTATTTAAGAATGCTTGCACACAAAGTTGTGTGTGTTTGGCTATACAATTTAGCTAGAGTATGATTTTTAAATTGGCATAGCTTTGCATTTTATACCAATTCTCATTTATACTGTGTATCTCCCTGCCAAGAAACCTGCTTCCACTCTACAGATAGACTCACTACATTCTTTTATTCCCCACTGTAATGTGAATGAAGTAAAATTACGCTGGAGATGTCCATGTTAGGATAATTAAGCTCAATTACAGATTTCCTTTTTAAAACTTTTAGAAAAAAATGTCTTAAATCAAAAAACACAGAATATGAACTTTGGCTACTACTTGAAATTTTCATGGTTTGATGAAAAACGGTGCAGAGAGGGGAAAAAAAATCATTAAAAAAAAAATCCCATTGGCAGTCTTCCACCAAGATTGTGGGTTTTTTTTTTAAGCTTCCTCCTCTTGTGAGAAATTTTAAACAGTTACTGATTTGTATGTCTCTCTTCTTTCATCAATTACAGTGATACTGGCTGTTGCCAGATGGAAGGTAAACTAGTGTCAGCTGGGTTTTATATGTAAAGATAGTGTTTGTCGAGAGGTCTCAGGGATATTACAGTAGACACAAAACACATGCATATGGTTATGATGCTCCAGTGTTTGCCAGTTAGAGCAGGATATATTCACTGTCTAGGAGTACCTGTGATGGTTCTCCCCAGGAAGGATGGATGGTGTCTGTAGGAAAAATCCCCCTGACTGTAGTGAGGAGGAAGAGCAGAGAATAAGAATGTAACATAGACGGGAACGAGTCTGAGCAGTGGTCAGTCTCCTGAGAAGTACCAGGGACCCTCACTTTATTCAGTGACTTCTCCCTGGTCTGGTGTGTTCCTCGGACACTAGGCAGCTGAACTGATCCTTCTTTGTGGCAGTGTGGCTTGGAGCAGCTTTTTGGGGCTGAAGCCAGTATTCCTGCGTTTAAAGTGAGTACCGAGACAAGAATGCTGCTAACCGCTCCAAGTGTCCTCTAGTGTATCAACAAACAGATGAATAGCCTTTCAGAGCCGCTGGGCTTACTCTCTCGGCAGCAAAAGTACATTATCAGAACCCTTATGTTTGCAATTACGTATAATGAAAAATCTCAGGTATTTTTTGTAATATTGTGAGCCCTGTTGTAGTGGGGTTAAAGGAAGGTAACATTTTTTTGACTGCTAATTGTAGAAAACCTTAAGCTTCCTTTTTATTGCTGCACAGAAAAGTCTGTCTGGTCTCTTGACCCGTAGCTTACTTCCTTTGTTCTTCGCTAAGCGCCGGCTTGCTAATTATTCTTAGTTGTTTTATTTGCTAGTCAACACCTGCAATAACAGTGGTTTCACATTTGTTCCACTGTACCCCATTCAACACAACAGAATTGTAGCACTCAGATAATCTCTGCTAGAACCATCTAATATTTAAACTATATTACTATCATAATTTCACTATTTGACATAAAAGCATATTCATGTATTTGCACAAGAGTAATGCATACACTGTAATGTGCATTTGACAAGCCAAGGTAAATTGGGTGTTACAGCAGGGAGTGTATCCATTGTAAGCAGAAGAAAAGGGCACGGGGATTTATTCCTGGGTAAATAAACTGTATCTGCTGTATGCTTTCTCTCTGGCTGGGAGGAGACATTCATAACTGCCAAATAAATTCAGTAATCAATGGTAGAATTTAAATGGGTTGCTGTAGGTGATATTCCAGAGCTACTGCAGGGAAAATACAATAAATCTTCCAGACCTTATCTACTGGAGAAATTTACTGCAGGGGGAATTATTTGGTGTCCTAAGCATGACTGTAGGGCGCAGAAATACTCTGATGTGCCAGATGTTGATTGGCTTAATCTTGTCTTCAGCATGGCTAAATATTATTATCTTAAACTGAGTATTTGCAGCTTATTTAGGTTGTAGAACCAATACAGTCGAATGGGTGAAGATATCGTCCTCTTGCTCCTTGAGCAGCTTGCTGGCTTCTTACGGTATGGCCACTATTAAGAAATCTGAGGCAGTATCTGTGCAGTTGGTATTTAGAAGCATTAATACTAAAAAAGTTTTAGAATACCAGTAACATTGTTAGTTGTTGTGATTCTGCCCCAGTACATATGCTGCAGGGATTTGCTATGATGGATATAAGGATAACCAATTAATGTAGAAACTGTTGCTTGTCATTATGACAGTGACCGTACGTGGTTTCTAGCAGCTGGACGTCAGTTTGTCCATTGGAACCAGGATTAGCCTGCAGTAACACGCAGGTGAGAGTCACCCTTCTGCCATCCTGAAGATAGGGCTTTGATTCTTCTTTAAAGAAGTAAACCTCTGTAAACAGAGCACAGCTCAAGTTGGTTTTGTCTGACAAAAAGAGCAGGCTATATAAAACAGTTGTTGACCTCGATGGGCCATGTTTGTTTTCCAGAATATTTGGAGATGTGTGACAACGTGCACGTCTGTAACAGGAGTCGTGTTGTTTTTCCCAAAGTTATTCTCTCAGAATTGGCATTACCAGCAATTTGTACCTGCTCTTCTAAGTAGGACAGCAGCGGCATTTCTGCAATCTAGCATCTTTTACTTCGTAATTGATTCATTTTGTACTTCTGCTTTCCCAACTATGGCACCATTGTCTTTGCTGAATGCCTTACCCGTTTCTTTCTTCTGCATTAATTGTGACAAGAAATGACAAAACTGATTAGTGTTTTATTAATTTGCTGCAGTTGAACAAAAAAAATATTTAGGATTTTAATATATCTACTAAATCAAGAGAGTGATACTGTATTTTTCCTTGGCTCACAGGTGATAGGTTAATCTTGCAACTAGAACAGCTAGAATTTAGATGAGATTCAGTGAGACAGGTTTTGAAATCGCAGTAGGTGAGCGGATATTGTATATCTTGGTTGCTGAAATGCTCTCGTTCAGTTCATTAATGTACTTCGTCCCTAATTATACCTATCTGAATAATACATAGTTTAAATTGTCAGTTTTAACTATGTGTAAAGGTTACCGTGCAAAACCTCAAGTGAAAGATTAATAAAACTTTTTGTTTAAAAAAGTAATGTCCTGACATCAATACTGTTTACTAAAAATAGACCAAGTGGTTTGGACTAATTTTAAGAGATAGAGGAGGCTTTTGAAAGATTCTCACCTGTGGAATGCTGCAGTATTATTATATATTGATACATATTTGTCTCTCTTATTTTTGGTAGAAAATGATGCACCCTGTTGCCAGCAGCAATACAGCTTTCTGTGGGACTGGCAAGAGTTCTTGCCTTAACGAAGACAATGTGAGATCTGCCGATCAGTTTGACTTGTATGCCACGCAGCAAAGCAAATACAGCCACGCAGTCAGCCACAAACCAATCGCATGCCAGAGACAAGATGCGTTGAACGAATCGCACTTGCAGACCACAAGTGGCAGGAATATAGAGACAAAAGATGAACTAAAGAAAAAGAAAAACCTCAACCGATCTGGTAAACGTGGAAGGCCATCAGGGACCACAAAATCAGCAGGGTACCGAACCAGCACAGGTCGACCCCTGGGGACCACCAAAGCAGCTGGATTTAAGACAAGTCCAGGCAGACCCTTGGGTACCACTAAAGCAGCAGGATACAAAGTCAGCCCAGGCAGACCTCCAGGTAGCATTAAAGCTCTATCACGGCTTGCAAATCTAAATTATACTTGTGGCAGTGCAGCTTTTCCCTATCCTATGGTGCATAACAGAGGAGTACATGCTGCTGGTGAAACTAGTAGCAAAATGAAACAGCCTAATGAATGAAAGGAGGGAATTAGTAACTCCTTACTAATCCGCTTTACTCTGCATTTTGGCGTGTTTCTTGCATTTTGTTGTAGTGTTTGCCTAAGTCTGAATTTCTAGATTTTATTTTTATTCAAATCATGCCATAGCCTACGGGTGCAATTCAGTAACTTTTAAAGCAATGTTGAGAAGGCACTGGTTGAAAGGGGGTTTTGTTGGTTTTAAATCATAATTTATAAGAAAGTCTGAAGTGATGCATATGCCTTGGTGTCGATACTTAATTAATGTCCATGTCCCTAGTTTTACGTTCAGTTTCTGGTAAATCTAGTTGTGTGCTTACGCATTAAATAATTGAAATAAGGAGGACAGAATTAGCTGGCTGTTCATTCATGATGTGGCCTATCCCACAATAAGGAACTTAGCCAGATGAGTTCTTACTTGATAAGAAAAATTGATAAAGAAAGCAGCAAGCTACATTTTCCATTTCTGCAGGAGCTTCTACAGACCTCAAATAGATACTTAAAGAACAAAAAAAGAACTCAACCTTTTTCTAAAGTGCTGATTTCAGGTGGCTTTTGTTTCTGGAGCTGTAGCAGTAAGACAATTTCAACTAATGCTCCAAAAATATTTTTGAAAATATTAAAGAAAACCGAGCATTTGTACAGCGTGTTACAGCTTCACAGCGCCTTATTAATACAAGCTAATTTGCCTTTAGGTGATAGCTGTTCCTTTAGTTATGCTGTTACAGCATTCTGCTGTGTAATTTTGAAATGCATATACCAATAGTGCATATACCAATAGTACATATACCAAACCACAAATAATTCTTTGAAATTTGAAATATTTTATAAGAAATTAAGTACTGTTCATTCTAGTTATGCACTTGGTTAATATTAAACAGTATGTTCTTAAATCTGTAAATAGCTATTTACACTGGTTTTTTGCCTTTAAAATCTGTGCTTAGGTGGCAACAGTTCAATAGCTTTTAAAGTATTAATCTATAATGTTTACAAATTAAGCTTTTTAAATAGACACTGTTGCCAAGTTTTCAGACTTAGTTTTGCCAGATATTCCTGGAAATAGTTATTTCGTTGTTTGACACTTATACTATATTTAAGTTATGGAAGCTTATATATCTACCAAAGGACACCATTTTCATGATTTATAAAAGCAAACTGTATAGCCGATGCAAACAGGATGCGGTTCACTGCACTGCTAGACCCCAGATATAAAGTAATTCATCTATGCATGAAAGCTGAAAAAAAAATGTTGGTTAACTCTAAATACCTTTCTTGACTCAAACTAAAACCTTCCCTCTTTCCAAAAGAAATGTTCAATTTTTCAACTGGGTGTGTTTAATTTTTTTTTAAGTGTGAGAGAGTATGTGAGTGTGTGTGTAAAATACTTTAATCTAGACTTCAAAAAAATCAGTCCTCAATGTTGCATATTGTTTGTTCTAAATTTATTTCACTGGAATTAAAGCTTTCCCTGCCCCCCCGCCCCCATCTGGAAGAAAGTTTACGTTTAAGTTGTTTCACATATAATATGACATTATGGTAAATTTGTAGCTTCAAATATCGGGGGGGAAATATATAGAGTTTGCAGATTTGGGAGAGCAGAAAAATTTGGGTTAATTGAGCTTGTGTTGAATGAGTAATGATGCTGATAATTTTTGTTAACATAAATGCTATTTTGGCCTGCTGTCATTTAGATGAGAACTCTTGATTTCAGTGATGACAACTTAAGAAACAGATGTCATGTTTCATACCTTTTTTATCAGGAAAAAAGCAGCAAGCCTTCAGGTGTTCCAGTGATGCCTAACACATATTGAGCTGGACTTTATGCTGTACTTTACAATAGGTGTGTTGAATTGTTTTGGGGGAACTGTGTATGCACTGGCAACTGAGACAATGAACCTCAGCTATACTGGATGGCTCCTTAGACGATAGATGAACTAATGGCAGCTAAACTGCTACTAAAAAAATAGTTTCTTCGTGCTGAAGCTATGATACCCAGTTATACATTCTGTTCCTCGACAAACTCACAAGTCTGAAATCTAGCAATCTTTCTCAGAACGATGTAACTTCTGACACATGCAGAACGCTAACGTGAGTTAATTCACCCTCAGGATCTGTGTTGTATTGGCTGTTTTTAATCAAAAGATTTTTCAACAAAAGACTGCTCTAAGTTCTTTCCTGAACTCAGCTGGGAAAGCAGTCCTCTTCAGCTGAATGTAATAACAGCAGGAGTGTCGCACCTCGCTGGCAAGGAACGTGTTGCATGTCACCACTGTACCTTGGAGAAACTCCGCTTCTTACCTCCTCCTGTTTATCCTGTTTGCTCCTGTTCCGTTTCTCACTGGTGCATCTACTCGATGGTGCTGTGCTGTGTGTCAGGAGATGATGCAGATGTATTGCTGTTCTGCTAGTATAATGAATTTTGTATTCAACTATGCTGATGAAATAATGAAATCATCTAAGCAATTTCTGTTCATTACGGTGTTTATTAATTATATCAGATGGAGTATAATCCCAGTAAAAACAATTAACGTTGTCAATTGTGAAATGATGAGCATAAAGTAGAAAACTGTTCACAGAGTCTAATGGGCTGCTTGGTGCTCTAGATTTAGCAAGGAAACCAGAAGTGCACTGCTGGGCATTTCCTAATACTGGTTTATTTTATATCTGACTATAGTTTACTGGTGCCGTGCAGCGAGGGGAAGAAAAAAAGAAGTTAGAGATTCAAAGTGAACTAGAAATGGAATTTTCAAATACTCCTGCTTTTCCTGTGTATAACCTGCAGAATACATCGTGCTTTTTTTCAACACTTTTCTTTCCATGGCAAACACTGAAACAGCATGTTAATGCCTAAACTTTATTAGCACCGATGGGAAAACTGGCCTTTTCCCCCCATAGTATGAAAACATTACTTGTAAGGTAAATTGCTTATTTTATATTATATATCATAATTGAGCTATTCATAAGCTAGGATCACTGTTGCGTGTTAACACTGTTCAGAAGATCTACATGTCAAGTTTGTTTTTTAATAATTTCTTTTAATTATCAAGTTTCTAATGTCTTATTTATACATAAATGAAATGTATTAGCTTGCTATTATTCCTTAATGATGCTATACAAGTTCACTGTTTAATATACATATAGTAACTACTATTCAGTTTCTGATTAAATTTACTTAAACTTTAAAACCAAATAATTTTGCTACTATAAAGTCTTGCACTGGACATATTCAAGATGCTAGCACCATATTTTGGCAGAAAGAAACCAGATACCATCAGAAGTGGCTAACTTTGATATCAAAGATAGTATTTTTAAAATCAGCAGTTAGCTTTGTCATTAAAGCAATGTTCTTTATATCTCAGATTTAGTTTAACTAATCAAAATAACTACATATTGAGAGCCAGTAAAGATCTCGGTTCTGAATGAATATGTTTTCATTTTCTCTGAAAGATCTTAGAGTTCAGTCAGGACAAAACCAAGCCTTGTCAGTGAGAAGTGATGTGTCTGTTAAAAGAACTACTTGCAACTACAACACACAGAGTAATTCAGATGAGAATTTAACTCCCTCCCCCATTTTTGAAAAGCTTTAAAAGGCAGAGCAATGTGAAGTCATTTGTCCGATGGTTTCATTAGCTGTGACTCTGCTATTCTTTGTTATATGTATAATAATGTTTCACACTATCCTTAGAGTTGACAGTTAAAACAGTTGATAACAATCATAAATACTTTGAACTGCAGACTTCATTTCTGACCACAAAAGAAGTTTATTCTTCTCTATTTTAATGCATATATTTTAACACTGCTTAAATATATTTATGACTTTAGTAGAGACTAGACCTTTCTCCTTGCGATTTTTTTTTTTCCCAAATAGATAAATCTGTATTCTGAAATTTGAACCACTTTCTGATACTTTAATCTTTCATCATTTGCTTTTCCACAGGTTTACTTTGGGGGAAACAGTAATCTGTTAAATAACTAGTATCAGCACCCCATCCTCTGCTGTAAAAAGCCTGATTAGATACTGTGTATGTTTTTATGTCCATGAACTTGAGCTACTCGTGTGCAATTATGTGTATGGGAATGGAGTAGTGTTCATGATCTGTATTTACATCATCATATGGATGTATATTTATTAATAAAGTTAATACTTTAAAACCTAACCATTTTTTCTCTGGGCTTTTTTTAATACCTTTTAAATTCTGGCTGAAGATGCCTATTGACAGTGTTACCAGACCAATAGCCTTCGCCCTTCTCTCTTGTGAGTAGAAATGCTGTTTGTTCTCCTGATGTCTCAGTGACACAGTGTTAATGACTCGAACTGGCACCGAAATGTTTTGGTACACCTTGTCCAGATTTCACTTGAAATCCA